>NC_138771.1:594937660-595537660 GCF_965119305.1 Pelophylax lessonae
AGATAAATACTGCTCTGCTTGCCAAATCACATAATCCACTGTTATTTTTAATAAACGAAAAATGGGTACAGGACCTAAATCAGCTTATGGTAAAACAGTGGCTTGAAACACTGCAAAAAGTCCCTCCAAGGCCAATATCTCCCTCTTGGAGACTAACGCTAGCGATTGATGGATCAGAATCTGGCCAGTTTAGCAGGGACTGGATAAATTTCAATCCATGTGTGGCCGTGCCTGTTCAACAGAAGTCAGTCATTGATTGCCTTATTCCTGAACAGGCTTGTTGGAAAATTTTTCTTAATAAGCTAGCGAGTCCCACTGTCAGAATACAATGTCTCAGTGGGGAGGATTCCTCCATCCACCTCGCTTGTATAGATGGAGGAACCCATTTGTTTTTTGTTTTTCTTTGCTGAACGAAAAAAAAAAAATGTCTATGGCCAGCTTTAGGCAGTTATTCCTATTAAATGGAGTATACTGGAATCCTTTAAGAATGTACCATTTTTCTCATAGAGACTCTCCGTTGTGTCCAAGGTGCAACTAAGAACAGGGGATCTTATTCACATGTTTTGGAGCTGTCCGAAACTGGTACAAAACTCCCAAGATATGTTTGCTATCATTATTCGAGCCTTCTGCCTACATCGCTCTATTGGGACAAAGGTAGGTATCCTGGGAATTTTGGAGTATCCCTGTGACAACCCGTTTCTGAGATGAGCAGTAAAAACATTAGCACTGTATTGCCCTTTTGTGTACAACTCCTTGGATAGATCAGGTCCATTCCACACTTAAAGTGGAGCTCCACCCAAACGGGGAAGCACTGCTTGTTTGCCTCCCCCCCCCTCCGCTGCCACATTTGGCACCTTTCGTGGGGAGTGGGTACCTGGTTTCGACAGGTACCTGCTCCCACTCTTGGCTGACTTTACTGTGTAGATCTACGTGATTATGCGCATCCGAGCGGCCCAGCCAAAGTAAATCTGCGTGAGGCGGTCGGCAACTGGTTAAAGGTGGGATTAGCAAAGGATTTTGCTTATTAATTATGGATTTTATTGCGTAGTTACATTGGTCCACAATAGACCAATAAACTATGCATATTCCATACCAGTGGGATCCCTGTGGAAAATGGAAATCACTGTATCAGTCGCCACTACAACAGTGAATGCCACTGTCTTCCAGGTCCCATGCCGAGCTGCTGCCCTGCTGCATAGTAACAAAAGGGGGTCGTCCACTCCCACTCGGCATCAGTGCCATTCACAGAACACCTTGAATTTGTCTTAGTAAATGCGAGGCGTTCTCTAAGATCATGATCTCACCGCCCTACCTCTCCACCTCGTCGTTTTAGAGAAACCTTTGCATTCATTGATAAAAATGCAAGGTGTTCTGTGAATAGCACCCATGCTGAGCAGGCTACCCAGGCTGTGGTTACAATGCTGCAGGGAAGCTGATGGGTAATGGACCCAAAAAACAGTGCAATCACTGTCGTAGTATCACCTGCTACAGTGTTTTCCAGCTACTTACATAGGTCTATTGAGGACCAATGTATCTATGCAATAAAATCTGAACATGAAATTCAGCTTTAAAGTGTTACTAAACCTAAAAACATTTTTTACCTTAATGCATTGTTTGCATTAGGGTAAAAAATATTTTCAGTTTCTCTGTGCCCCCCTTCCCCTGTGTGAAGAGTAAGAAGGGGGAGAAGAGATCAATGGCTGCATCTATTCTCCCTTTACTTTCTCTTCACACAGCATTCAAGCAGCAGCAGGAGCCATTGGCTTTTGCTGCTGTCAATCAGATGCAGTGACGAAGAAGTGGGGGGTGGGCCTATGTCCCGCTGTGGAAGTCTATGGAGTGCGGCTCCATAGACACACAGGTCGGGAGCCGACCACACTTCTCCCCATCGCCAGCGGCTGGCTATGGTAGTCTTAAAAAGAAGAGGAGGAGCCAAGATCGTCACTGGGCCCCCAGAAGTGGAGGATTGGGGCCACTGTGTGCAATACCACTGCACAGAGCATGTAAGTTTAACATGTTTGTTATTTTAATAAAAAATAAATAAAAAATTGACTTTAGTAACACTTTAAGGAGTGACTACCACAGAGATTTTCCACTCCCATAGGTATAGCATATACACTATATTGTCAAAAGTATGGGACACCTGCCTTTACACGCACATGAACTTTAATGGCATCCCAGTCTTAGTCCGTAGGGTTCAATATTGAGTTGGTCAACCCTTTGCAGCTATAACAGTTCCAACTCTTCTGGGAAGGCTGTCCACAAGGTTTAGGAGTGTGTCTATGGGAATGTTTGACCATTCTTCCAGAAGCACATTTGTGAGGTCAGGCAATAATGTTGGACGAGAAGGGCTGGCTCGCAGTGTCCGCTCTAATCTATCCCAAAGGTGTTCTATGGGGTTGAGGTGCAGGCCAGTCAATTTCCTCCACCCCAAACTCGCTTATCCGTGTCTTTATGGACCTTGCTTTGTGCACCGGTGGGCAGTCATGTTGGAACAGGAAGGGGCCATCCCCCAAACTGTTCCCACAAAGTTGGTAGCATGAAATTGTCCAAAATGTCTTGGTATGCTGACGCCTTCACTGGAACTAAGGGGCCAAGCCCAACCCCTGAAGAACAACCCACACCATAATCCCCCCTCCACCAAATGATTTTGACCAGTGCACATAGCAAGTTCCATAAAGACATGGATGAGCGAGTTTAAAGGGTGGAGGAACTTGACTGCCCTGCACAGAGTCCTAACCTCAACCCAATAGAACACCTTTGGGATGAATTAGAGCAGAGACTTCGAGCCATGCGCTTCTGGAAGAATGGTCAGACATTCCCATAGACACACTCCTAAACCTTGTGGACAGCCTTCCCAGAAGAGTTGAAGCTGTTATAGCTGCAAAGGGTGGGCCAACTCAATGTTGAACCTTACAGACTTATGGGCCATTCACACTATAAGATTTTCTGAAGAATTTTTCCTTTAGATTTACCAAAACCATATAATATGAGGTCAAACCTAAACACTTTCAATTTGTATGCAATCTGGCAGGCCCTTGCACTACATAGAAAAGGTAAATCTGAAGGAAAAAGTCTTCAGAAAATCTTATAGTGTGAATGGCCCTTAGGACTGGGATGCCATTAAAGTTTGTTTGTGTAAAGAAAGGTGTCCCAATACTTTTGACAATATAGTGAATGTATTTACATTATTCAAGCTGTGCCAATGTAACTAAGCAATAAGATCCATAATAGGAATTCATCTTTAATGGCCCTACACTTAAAAACCACATGCTATAGTCATGAATAGAATCTTGGGGGATTATAGTTAACAGCTGACCTGTCCCCCTTACCATTCCCTACTTGTCACCACTGCTACGCATGATTGTTAAAAAGATAAGCACTTGGACCACAGTACATTCATAATCAGAAATACCATTTTTTTATTGCTTGCATTTATTTTTTTTATTCTCAGTGGTAACACTCTTCTCATGTAATTACACAGTATGCTGACAAGCAGTACTTTAGTTGTGCTGAAGGTTATCACAAGCAATGTCTGTAATCAGTAGATCAAAGGCCGCGTTTCAAATTCTTTAGGTACTGTAAATCACGCTGTTTGGTTTTGCTGTGTATTTATTCCTTTCTTTTTTTGTAACCATCAAAAAAAATAAAATATTGAAAAATGTTTTTCTCAAATAAAAATGTATTGAGAAAAATAAATAAACGACTTGACTATTTGGGCTTGTATATCATTTTTTTGGTACAAAGTGACCATTTTGAGAATGGATATTGCAAAACGTTACTGATGTGAATATTCCAGAGGATAAATAAAGGATGAACGCAATACTGGACAATGTCGTGTTTGGTTTTTTTTAATAAAAGAAGTAAGATTATTTGGTGAATTTGCTTTTCTGGAGGGAAGATGGTTGTGGATGTACATGTTGGTTTGTGGAGTGGACAGATACATTGGGTACTGGACATTTTCAAATGACGTGAACTTTTTATAAATCTATTTCCAGTATGTTTTCATGTACTTTATTTGGTGACATATAATGACACTGCATTGTGGGTAAATATTGGGTAGTGGCCAAATATGATATTTTCCATTTTAAATCAATGAAAACATTCCAGAAAGGAAAATAGCCCAATACCATTTGTTTTTTTGCCACATTCCCATAGAACAAACAAACAAATGAATTGCCAATTATTATTATTATTATTTTTAAAAATACACCCCAAATGTATCATTGTTGTGAATATACTCTGTGCTTTTATTGAAATTTATTCTCGGAGAGGCTCACATTTACTGGCCAGACCAACAAATACTGAAAAGAGGTTAAGTGGATATTTTATAACTTCTATCTAGCTATTGCAGAGGAGTGCCAATTTTTCCACCATGCTCAGGTGCAGGCACCTGCCCCTTTAATTGCCCACAACCTGGGAGTAAAATTCATCAGCTTTCCTCCCTCAGCAGCTCAGAGAGGTCACACCTGATGAATCATGGGTAGCTGGGTACTGCAGCCAGGGGAGAGGCCCTCTTCTAGCAAAACTAGTGTGCGGGCAGCCAAGCCAGAGTCTAAAAGCACACAGCTTCTCTGGAAGACCTAGCCACTGTGGGAAGCACCTTCCCAATTGCTTCCAGAATTTTCCAGTCCAGTGGACTGTTCCCTGATGATGTTTATGGGGATAATCACATGTAGCTATTTATGTTCGGAAGTGTTTTACTGAAGTGTTGGTTCTTAGGTCTCATTTACACGGGGTGTATCAATGTGTTGAGGACCGTGTTTACCGGCACATGGATGCATATGTGTTCTGTACATCACCGCGTAGGCAGTCCCATTGATGTCAAATGTTTCCAGACAAACATAAAGGTGCGGGTGCATGACCCCATACACAATCAGTTTGAGTTTGAGGACCCTCGCCCATGTATAGATCCTTACATTGAGGAATGCACTAAAAGTGTACTACAGGGAACTTGATGAGTCTTGGAATTCAAATTAAAAAATAATATATATGTGAAAAAAAAATCATATGACTCTATACTTTAAATTTGTTAATAAAAACATTCGGATGGGACATATATAGGGAAATGCATGTCATTTCCTGTATGCTTAGTTGTAAGCATAGTAAAAATAAACCTGAAAACAAAGGAAGGATGTATGTAACCTACAATTTCCCATTAGGTGCCTTTCTGGGTTAAAAAGAAAAAAAAAGTAAAATAACCTTTCAGTCTTCTTAAGTCATATGCCATGCACTTCCACCTTGCTTCCTCTGGCTGCTTCTGCTTCTCCATCACTTGGCTAACCAGTGTGCAACCAGTAGAGCTTTGGGAGCTGCTGTCAGTCATCAGGGCTAATGACCCTGCTGAAGCTGTAGGCTGCCTGTATTTTTGCATGTACAGCTTGTAGTCCATAGCACAACCTGATGACAACGCTGCTCCTGCTTAGGGAGCAGCTTAGGGAGTGTTTTAACTCTAGGCAGAATAACCAGGTAGAAAACCCTACTTTCTCTTTTCTGAAATTCCCATTATAATTCTCATGACTTCAACATCTCTGCTACCTCCAAACTGCTCAGTCTAACCTCCCCCTTTGACCTGAAGCAATGGATACATACTAATACTTGTTCTGACGGCACAGTCTCCAACTGTCTTTTTCCTCACTCTGACCACCATCTTATTAGTTTCACTCTCTCCCTCTCCTACTCCTCCTCTCCCTTCAACCACCTAACAGTTACCCGTAGAAACCTTTGCCATCTCAACCCTTCTCTTTTCTACTCTGCCACTGACCACCTCTATGACCAGGCCTGGACTGGCCATAGGGTACACTGGGTGTCTGCCTGGTGGGCCGGGCCGCAGGGCTGCATAGCCTTCTGAGTCCTGACTCCCTAGGCAGCTGGGCTGCTGGTTGGGCTGGCACCGCACACCCTCCCTCACCGCGGCAGGCTTCATGGAGAGGGCCATATGTCCTTCTGGCTAGGTCCTGACTCCCAAGGCAGCCTGGCTGCTTCTTGACCCAGTATTGCTTACCCTCCATGGCTGGCTCTGCAGCCCTCCAGCCCTCCAGCCTCCAGTTCAGTTGAGGCCGTCAGAGCCAGGGGGCAGAAATAAGTTTCAGCTGACCATGAATGGGGAGGAGCTGGAGTAGACCCCTTCAGCCTGATGTTGGGAAAGGTGTCTCTGGAGCAGCACACACTAGTGCCTGAACTGCTGATAAAGTGACTGCCACTATGCCAGACTGCCTGTTTACTATATATAGCCATTATAGCCATTATAGCTATGTGTACATTCATGAGGAAGAAGAATGAACTTAAATGATTTTAGCAAATGGCTGCAATATAACAAAGAGTGAAAAATTTAAGGGGGTCTGAATACTTTCCGTACCCACTGTATATATATATATATATACAGTGGGTACGGAAAGTATTCAGACCCCCTTACATTTTTCACTCTTTGTTATATTGCAGCCATTTGCTAAAATCATTTAAGTTCATTCTTCTTCCTCATGAATGTACACATAGCTCCCCATACTGACAGAAAAACACAGAATTGTTGACATTGTTGCAGATTTATTAAAAAAAAAAAACTGAAATATCACATGGTCCTAAGTATTCAGACCCTTTGCTGTGACACTCATATATTTAACTCAGGTGCTTTCCATTTCTTCTGATCATCCTTGAGATGGTTCTACACCTTCATTTGAGTCCAGCTGTGTTTGATTATACTGATTGGACTTGATTAGGAAAGCCACATACCTGTCTATATAAGACCTTCCAGATCACAATGCATGTCAGAGCAAATGAGAATCATGAGGTCAAAGAAACTGCCTGAAGAGCTCAGAGACAGAATTGTGGCAAGGCACAGATCTGGCCAAGGTTACAAAAAGATTTCTGCTACACTTAAGGTTCCTAAGAGCACAGTGGCCTCCATAATCCTCAAATGGAAGACGTTTGGGATGACCAGAACCCTTCCTAGAGCTGGCCGTCCGGCCAAACTGAGCTATCGGGGGAGAAGAGCCTTGGTGAGAGAGGTAAAGAAGAACCCAAAGATCACTGTGGCTGAGCTCCAGAGATGCAGTCAGGAGATGGGAGAAAGTTGTAGAAAGTCAACCATCACTGCAGCCCTCCATCAGTCGGGGCTTTATAGCAGAGTGGCCCGACGGAAGCCTCTCCTCAGTGTAAGAAACATGAAAGCCCGCATGGAGTTTGCTAAAAAACACCTGAAGGACTCCAAGATGGTGAGAAATAAGATTCTCTGGTCTTATGAGACCAAAATAGAACTTTTTGGCCTTAATTCTAAGCGGTATGTGTGGAGAAAACCAGGCACTGCTCATCACCTGTCCAATACAGTCCCAACAGTGAAGCATGGTGGTGGCAGCATCATGCTGTGGGGGTGTTTTTCAGCTGCAGGGACAGGATGACTGGTTGCAATCGAGGGAAAGATGAATGAGGCCAAGTACAGGGATATTCTGGACAAAAACCTTCTCCAGAGTGCTCTGGACCTCAGACTGGGCCGAAGGTTTACCTTTGTAACGCTCCTGCGTTTCATGTATGGTGTGGATTTTCAGCTGCAGAAATATTCCACTTCAGTAGTCATGTAAGAGAGATGCTGAGATACCATTCCCAACCTCAATGACTCATCATGTGTGGAAGGTCTTAATTCAGCTAGTAAATACACACACTCAACAAGCTGGTTCCTAGAGTGACTTTATGTATGTAGTAACACAGTGATGAAGATTTAAGAGACAGGTTGAGTGGAGGTGGTAGGTGACAGACACTTGAAGGTAAGACAGTAGCAGATGGATGCAGGTAGGTTTAGCAATCATGTATGGTAGCAGATGACAGAGTAGCAGGTGGACATACAAGACAGATCAACCCAGTGCAGAAATAAGTAGCAGTAGTCTTAAGAGCTAGCAATCTAGATATGCAGATGTGATAAATAGTCTTTACTATGCAGAGCTAGATAGTGTAAGCTTAGTATAGGTTTATAGAGGGTTCCCCTGCGGGGTACTTAGCACTAATAGCAATACAGCCGAAGGTTGGTTCAGGAGGAGCGGATGATCCGGAAGCGGGATACAGGGATCAGCGCAGCGAGGTTCCGTCAGCGAGGTATGCTTGCAAGCACGAAAGCTTCAAGCCAAGTTAGCATCCAGGTAAGGGTGTTTGAACGAACACATGTGAGTGAGAACCGGCGATTTAAATAGCCATCTAGTCCGGCGCTGAGTGATGACAGCTTCAGTCTTAAAGGTGTATGCGCACCTTTCCAAAAGAGAATGGTGGGGCGCATACACTTGTGAAAAGAGTAATTTAGGGTACCAAAGGTACCAGAACATTACAATACCCCCCCTTAAGGCTGGCTCCTGAAGGCCTCTGGAGCTGGTTTGTCTGGGTATCTCGCATGAAAATTGCGGATTAATCTAGGGGCATGTATTTCAGAGGTGTTTAGCCAGGTGTCGTCTTGGGGCCCATAGTTCTTCCATCTAACCAAGTACTGAAGTCTTCTTCTGTAGATACGAGAATCCAGAATCTCTTTTATCTCGTATTCTTCTCCACCTTCAACTTGTACAGGAGGCGGAGGTGGAATATTAGGCCTTATTCCTTGGTCCGGAACATGGGGCTTCAGTAGCGACACATGGAAAATGGGATGGATTTTTAGGTCTATTGGCAATGTAAGCTGTACTGCAGCTTTTCCAATAAGTTTTTTGATTGGGAAAGGTCTCAAGAACAGAGGTCCAAGCTTTTTGCTAGGGATCTTCAGTCTTAAATTTTTTGTTGAGAGCCAAACGAGGTCCCCGATAGTGTACTGTGGAGAAGGTCTTCTGCGAAGATCATAGTACTTCTTTTGTTGACTGTGAGCGTGTGCAATGGTAGTATTTAATAAACCCAGAGAATCCTTTATTTGGGTAAGATAGTCTGAGGCTACTGGGTTGTTTGAAGGAAGGATGCGTGGTGGAAGAATAGAGGGATGAAACCCATAGTTCAAGTAGAACGGACTCTGCTTGGTTGTACTGTGGGTTGCGTTGTTGTAGGCAAATTCTGCCAGAGGGAGAAGATCCACCCAATCATCCTGTTGGTAAGAAGTGTAACAACGTAAATACTGCTCGATGCATTGGTTGACTCTTTCAGTCTGTCCGTTGGTCTGCGGATGGTAAGGAGAAGTGAGCTTCCGCTCGATCCGTAGTATGTGACATAGTTCTTGCCAGAACTTAGAAATAAATTGGGATCCACGGTCAGACAGAAGAGTTTTTGGGATACCATGTAATCTAAAGACATGTTTCATCAGGAGTTCTGCCGTTTGTTTGGACGAAGGTAGTCTGTGAATAGCAATGAAATGTGCCATCTTTGTCAGATGGTCCACTGACACCAAGATGGTATTAAATCCTTTGGAAAGAGGCAATTCTACGATGAAGTCCAAGGACAAAACTTCCCATGGAGTTTGGGGTATTGGTAGACTGCATAGTAGACCGGATGGTCTCGTAGTGTCAATTTTGGACCTGGCACAGACATTGCATGAAGAGACGAATTTTTGTATAGATGTTTTCATGTCAGGCCACCAGAATTGCCGGGAAATCAAATTAAGAGTCGTTGTCATACCCATATGTCCTGCCATAGGCACATCATGAGATAATTCCAAGATCTTGGTGCGTAGGGTAGGTGGTATGTAAAGTTTGTCGTTGTAGTAGAGGAAGCCTTCTGCATCAGTATTTAGTTGTGGTGGGGGTGAATCCAAACTTATACCATGCAAAACCTCTTCCTTCAAGGAACGGACAACTCCAATAATGCGTTTGTGGGGTATTATAGGAACGGAAGGGATTTCAAAGTAGTTTTCTTCAGTTAGTCGTGATAGTGCATCCGCCTTTTTGTTCTTATCTGCAGGTGTGTAAGTCACTAGGAAGTTAAACCTTAGAAAGAATAGTGACCATCGTACCTGTCGGTGCGAGAGAGTTTTGCTAGTCTGAAGATATTGGAGGTTTTTATGGTCCGTGTATATAAATATTGATAATTGGGTGCCTTCGAGTAAATGTCGCCAATTCTCCAGAGCCAATTTTATAGCAAGCAGTTCCTTTTCACCCACGGGGTAATTTATCTCGGGACTGCTTAGGGATTTAGAAAAAAAGGCGACTGGATGAAGTGGTGAAGTGTGGGTTGGTCGTTGGGAGAGTATTGCTCCTACTGCCATGTTTGACGCATCTACCTCCAGAATGTATTGGAGGGATGGGTCTGGATGGCGTAATATGGGAGCGGAAGTAAACCTTGTCTTTAACAAGTGAAAAGCTTTATTTGCTTCTTCTGACCATTTGAATGGTTTTTTTATGCTAGTGAGCTGTGTGAGGGGTCTCACAATAGCAGAAAAGTTTTTAATGAACTTCCTGTAGAAATTTGAAAATCCCAGGAATCGCTGTAGCGCCTTGCGTGTGGTTGGTGTAGGCCAATCCTGAATGCAGGATATTTTACTCATGTCCATCTCAATTCCTGTTTTGGATATGATGTAGCCTAGAAAGAGTACCTCGTCTTTATGAAACAAGCATTTCTTCAGTTTCACATAAAGGTTATGTGCAAGCAATCTCGATAGTACAAGTCTTACATGTCTTATGTGTTCAGACAGGGATCGTGAATATATAAGTATATCGTCCAGATATACCACAACACAGACATCTAGTAAGTCTTTAAAAATATCGTTTATAAATCGTTGGAAAACTGCAGGGGCGTTGCATAGCCCGAATGGCATCACAAGATATTCGAACAAACCGTATCTGGTTCTGAATGCAGTCTTCCACTCGTGTCCATCACGGATTCGAATGAGATTGTATGCTCCTTTCAGGTCCAATTTTGAAAAATAGGTAGCTCCACGCACCTGCTCAATGAGCTCAGGGATAAGCGGTAGAGGGTAGCGATCTTTTATTGTGATAGCATTCAATTTCCTGTAGTCGATGATAGGTCTGAGACTTGAGTCCTTATTGCGAACAAAAAAGAGTCCTGCTGCTGTGGAAGAAGTGGAAGGTCTAATAAAACCTTTTTCCAAATTCTCATCCAAATAGGTTTTGAGATGGGAAAGTTCATCCTGTGAAAGAGGATAAACATGACCGAATGGCAATTTGCTATTTGGGAGTAGATCAATGCTACAATCATAGTCTCGATGAGGAGGTAATGCTTGAGCATTTTTCTCAAGAAAAACCTCAGAAAGATCCTGATAACATAGTGGTGCAATCTCATCTGTCACCATAGACAGAATCTTCCCGGAAGACAGGAGGTTACACGTATCCTCGCAATAGCAAGAGAGGAAGGCCAAGGACCGTTCCTTCCAATCTATGGTTGGTTGGTGTGTGTGTAACCAGGGAAGTCCCAACACAATGGGAAAGTGGGGTGAAGGTATTAAATCGAAGGTAGTAGTCTCCCTATGAGACTCGTTAATAGTGACTAGAAGTGCTTGTGTCTGATCGGTGATCGGACCAGAGGATAACGGAACACCGGTAATAAGACTTACTGAGACAGGTTTAAGTTTAGAAATAATAGGAATTTTATTTGAAGCAGCAAAACATATATCAATATAATTTCCACAAGATCCTGTGTCAATCATGGCCTTAGTAGTAATCCTGTTCTGGTCCCACTGTAATGTCAAACAAACAAAAATGTAAGGGTTAGTGAATGAAGTTGTCAATCCCCCTAGGAGGACATGTGAACACTCACCCTTCTTTTTGTTGACTAGGGGACAGACATTTATCTTGTGATCCGGGGATGCACAGTACAAGCAGAGATTTTCATATCGTCTTTTGGTTTTTTCCATAGTTGATAGCGGTGGGCGTATGGTTCCTACCTCCATAGGAACGGGGTTAACGGCCGGAATCCGAGAGGAAACGGATAATGGCATTCCCATTTTCTCAGCCTTTCTTTCTCGTAGTCTTCTATCTATGGTAATACTGAGTTGTATTAATGCATCCAGGGTTTTTGGTAGATTCGCTCGGGCGAGCTCGTCCTTAACGGCTTCTGATAGGCCAAGCCTAAATTGGGTCTTCAGAGATGCATCATTCCATTCTGAATCAAGGGTCCATCTCTTGAATTCCGCGACAAAGTCTTCTACAGGCCTCCTTCCTTGTTTCAAGGATCTTAATTGAAGATCGGCAGTACTCTGCCTATTGGGGTCATCATATAGGCTAGTGAGTTCTGCTAGGAACAAGGCATAGGAGTTGAGAAGCTGGTCGTTTTTCTCAAAAAGAGAGTCTGCCCAGGCTCGAGGATCGCCTGTTAGGTAAGAAATAATAGTACAAACCTTAATGTGATCAGTAAGGTAGGTACGAGGTTTTAGCAAAAAAAGGAACTCACATGCGTTTTTAAATTCGCGAAATTTTTTGCGATCGCCTGTAAATACCAAAGGGGGATTTATCTTGGGTTCAGGGGACTGAGCAGAGGTAAGTTGTGTCAGTCTAATTACCTGCTGCGACAGAGCCTGATTGTCTTCTTTTAATTCAGCAAGTGCGTGTATTAACGCAGTTACTTGCTGTTTTAATTGTGTCACCTGAGTGGTTATTTCTGCTGAATCCATTTGTGGTTCGTTCAATCTGTAACGCTCCTGCGTTTCATGTATGGTGTGGATTTTCAGCTGCAGAAATATTCCACTTCAGTAGTCATGTAAGAGAGATGCTGAGATACCATTCCCAACCTCAATGACTCATCATGTGTGGAAGGTCTTAATTCAGCTAGTAAATACACACACTCAACAAGCTGGTTCCTAGAGTGACTTTATGTATGTAGTAACACAGTGATGAAGATTTAAGAGACAGGTTGAGTGGAGGTGGTAGGTGACAGACACTTGAAGGTAAGACAGTAGCAGATGGATGCAGGTAGGTTTAGCAATCATGTATGGTAGCAGATGACAGAGTAGCAGGTGGACATCATACAAGAGAGATCAACCCAGTGCAGGAATAAGTAGCAGTAGTCTTAAGAGCTAGCAATCTAGATATGCAGATGTGATAAATAGTCTTTACTATGCAGAGCTAGATAGTGTAAGCTTAGTATAAGTTTATAGAGGGTTCCCCTGCGGGGTACTTAGCACTAATAGCAATACAGCCGAAGGTTGGTTCAGGAGGAGCGGATGATCTGGAAGCGGGATACAGGGATCAGCGCAGCGAGGTTCCGTCAGCGAGGTATGCTTGCAAGCACGAAAGCTTCAAGCCAAGTTAGCATCCAGGTAAGGGTGTTTGAACGAACACATGTGAGTGAGAACCGGCGATTTAAATAGCCATCTAGTCCGGCGCTGAGTGATGACAGCTTCAGTCTTAAAGGTGTATGCGCACCTTTCCAAAAGAGAATGGTGGGGCGCATACACTTGTGAAAAGAGTAATTTAGGGTACCAAAGGTACCGGAACATTACAACCTTCCAACAAGACAATGACCCTAAGCACACAGCTAAAATAACGAAGGAGTGGCTTCACAACAACTCTGTGACTGTTCTTGAATGGCCCAGCCAGAGCCCTGACTTAAACCCAATTGAGCATCTCTGGAGAGACCTAAAAATGGCTGTCCACCAACGTTTACCATCCAACCTGACAGAACTGGAGAGGATCTGCAAGGAGGAATGGCAGAGGATCCCCAAATCCAGGTGTGAAAGACTTGTTGCATCTTTCCCAAAAAGACTCCTGGCTGTATTAGATCAAAAGGGGGCTTCTACTAAATACTGAGCAAAGGGTCTGAATACTTAGGACCATGTGATATTTCAGTTTTTCTTTTTTAATAAATCTGCAACAATGTCAACAATTCTGTGTTTTTCTGTCAGTATGGGGTGCTATGTGTACATTTATGAGGAAGAAGAATGAACTTAAATGATTTTAGCAAATGGCTGCAATATAACAAAGAGTGAAACATTTAAGGAGGTCTGAATACTTTTCGTACCCACTGTATATATATACTGTATATAAACTGATCCAGTGTGTTATACAGACAAAGTCCACTCTGTAGCAATGGGGAAGGGGGGTGGATTGGGGATGTCTTTTTGCTGGACTGGGGCTGTCTCTCTCCCGGTTCTGGGGCTGTCTCTCTGCTGGACTGGGGCTGTCTCTCTGCTGGACTGGGGCTCTTTCTTTGGTGGATTGGGCCATCTCTTTGCTATATGGGGATGTCTCTTTGCTTGACTGGGCTGTCTCTTTGCTGGACTGGGGATGTCAGTTTGCTGGATTGGGGATGTCTCTTTGCTGTATAGGGCTGTTTTTTGCTATATAGGACTGTCCCTTTGCTATATGGGGCTGTCTCTTTGCTGAATGGGAATGTCTCTTTGCTGGATTGGAATGTATTCTTGCTATATGGGGATGTCTCTTTGCTGGATTGGCCCATCTCTTTGCTATATGGGGCTGTCTCTTTGCTATATAGGGCTGTCACTTTGCTATATGAGGCTGTTTCTTTGCTGGATGGGAATGTCTCTTTGCTGGATTGGACTGTATTCTTGTTATATGGGGATGTCTCTTTGCTGGATTTGGCTGTCTCTTTGCTATATGGGGCTGTCTCTTTGCTGTATGGGAATGTCTCTTTGCTGGATTGGGATGTCTCTCGGAATAAACATCCCATAACCAACCATCCCCCCGAACTCCCGCCCCCATCCCTGCCCCCCCCCCCTCAGGAACTGGGCTGCCCAATCTAAAAAGCCAGGGCCTGTTTTTTGTCCCAGCTCGTGCCTTTCTATGACAAAATCTCACCCCTTCTCTGCCCCAACTGAGCCACTTCTGTCTACAATGCATCCACCGTCATTCACACTAGCCCCCCCTCATTACACACAGAATCAGGCCCGAACCCTTATAATCGTGGCAAACAGAGGACACCAGAAGTCTGAATTAACAAAGATTCGCTCTTGAGCGCCTGTGGTGTAAGACAAAGAAAGATTTCAAAAATATAAATCTGGCCTCCAAACTTACAATTCCTGCCTCCTCACTGCCAAGCAGACCTATTTTATCACTCTAAAAACTTATCATCTCGTCCCCGTCAACTCTTCTCTACCTTCAACTCTTTACTTTGTCCTAAACTGCCTCCACCCACTAACTCACTCACTGCCCAGGAGATTGCCAGTCACTCCAAACATAAGTTTGATACAATTTGTGAGGAGATCTCTGCTGTACAGATACCCTCTCCACTTAACACTCCATGTCCACAGGTACAATTATTACTTCCCCCATTCAACTCTACCACTATTGACAAGGTTGCTAAACTTTCTAACACCCAGCTAACCACCTGCCCTCTGGACCCTGTTCCTTCGCAAATGCTACATTCACCCTCTGGCTCTATCCTATACTCTCTAACTCACATCCTTAATCTCTCCCTCTCTTCTGGCATTTTCCTCAATTCTCTAAAACATGCACTAGTCACCCCCATACTTAAAAAGCCCTCACTGGACACCACCAACCTTAACAACCTACGCCCCATCTCCTTGCTCCCCATTTTATCCAAACTTCTTGAATGTCTAGTTTACAACCGACTTAGCGACCACCTTGATCCCCTTCAGTCTGAATTTCGCCCTCAACACTCTACAGAAACTGCCCTCCTAAAACTAACAAATGATCTACTAGCGGCCAAAACCAATAGACACTATTCTGTACTCCTACTTGTGGACCTTTCTGCTGCCTTTGTTACGGTTGACCACCCCCTCCTCCTCAAAAAAAATCCACGCCTCCTTAAATGTACTCTTCGATGGTTCTCTTTCTACTTATCCAACTGCACCTTTAGCATTACTTAGAATTCTACCTCCTCCTCTCATTTTCCTTTCTCTTTTGGGGTCCCCCAAGGTTCTGTTCTTGGACCTCTCCTATTTACGATCTACACCTCCTCCCTGGGTCAGCTGATACCATCCCTATGCCAACAACACCCAAATTTATCTCTCTAACCCTCAGCTCACTTCTTCAGTCTCCTCACGTATAACTAACTTACTAACAGACAAATTAGTCTGGATGTCACACCACTTCCTCAAACTAAATCTATCCAAAACTGAGCTCATAGTTTTTCCTCCTCCACATGCCCTTTCCCCTGATCTCTCTGTCAAGATCAGTGGCACAACTATTTGCCCATCCTTGCATGCCAAGGTTCTAGGGGCAATCCTGGACTTTGAATTATCCTTTTGCCCCCCTACGTCCAATCACTGTCCAAATCTTGCCACCTCAACCACCGCAACATCTCCAAAATATGTCCCTTTCTAATCAATGACACAACAAAGCTCCTAATTCATGCTCTGGTCATCTCCTGCCTTGACTACTGCAACTCCCTTCTCACTTGCTTACCTTTACATAGGCTATCCCCCTTCAGTCTGTTATGAATGCTGCTGCCAGTGTCTGATACTCCTCTGTGCCAATCCCTCCATTGGCTCCCGCTTACGCAACAAATTAAGTGCAAAATACTAACAACCTACAAAGCCATCCACAACTCGGCCCCCAGCTACATCACTAGCCTAGTCTCAAAATACCAACATTAATCGTTCTCTTCGTACCTCCCAAGACCTCCTTCTCTCTAGCTCCCCTGTCACCTCCTCCCAGTCTCGCCTTTAACCACTTAAGCCCCGGAAGATTTTACCCCCTTCCTGACCAGGGGGTATTTTGTGATTCGGCACTGCGTGACTATAACGGACAATTGCGCGGTCGGGCGACGCTGTATCCAAACAAATTTGGCGTCCTTTTTTTCCCTTTTGGTGGTATTTGATCACCTGTGCGATTTTTTGATCACGCGCTATAAACAAAAAAAGAGCGTAAATTTTGCAAAAATAGCAATATTTTTCACATTTTTTTATATGAAATTCCCCCCCAAAAAAATGTAAAAATCAAAATTTTTTAACATTTTCGGCCAATTTGTTTTATGCTACCTATGTTTGGTAAAAAAAATCGCAAAAAGCGTATTTTGATTGGTTTGCGCAAAAGTTATCGCGTTTACTAACAAAGGGAAAGATTTTTGTCATTTTTGTTGTTTTTTTTTAACGGGTAATGGCGGCGATCTGCGATTTTTTTTGCGGCACTGCGACATTGCGGCGGACAGATCGGACCCTTTTGACACTTTTGGGGTTACCAGTGACATTTCTACAGTAATCAGTGCTATACATATGCACTGTTACTGTAAAAATACACTGGCAGTGAAGGGGTTAACTTTTTTTGAAAGGGAGGGGCTATGTGTGTCCCTAGGGGCGTGCTTTCTACTGTGATTGACTGTGGCTTCAGATGTATGAGGAGTGATCAACGGTTCTACATAGTAGAACCGTATGATCATCCTTCATACACAGGGGAGAATGACAGGCAGCTTGTTTACACAAGCTGCCTGACTTTCTCCCTCTCCCCCGCCGATCGCAGAGTTACGTCACTAGCTTGTGAGGGTCTAGGGAGCGAGCGCGCGCCCCCGGATGTCCTCCGGTCACACGCGCGGGGGGGTCCGTGACCACGCGGGAGCGGGAGCGCGCCTCCGGGGGCGCGCGCTCGCTCCCTAGACCCTCACAAGCTAGCGACGTAGCCCTACGTCACTTTGCCTGTGAGGGGCTGACTGCCGACGTAGATCGGCGTTAGCAGGGGAGGGCTGGCAGCCTTAGGCCTAGGGGGCAAGTCCAGTCAAGTGGCCCCTTGAACCATCAAATCAGCTTACCATCCATGCCCACCTGGTTTTATAATTGAGATTGATGTTATGAAGCAAGACCAACATGATGCAATGTGGTAACCTAATTTAATGTTATTAGCCGACAAAAATACATGACATCACGCCAGGCGGGGCCTAGGAAGCTCCTGTCAAGCAGAGATCACTCTGCCTGACAGGGAAGTGACTGTTAGTATTGTGCCGGCCGGTTACAGGAGCGTACTCCGCACATTCATACCGCTCCACTGCAGCTCTGCAAATATAACATTGTGTAGTGGCAACCAGCAGCTATTTACAGTGTCTGGCCCCTACATTAACCCAGCTCTGAGTGCAGCCTTTTTACCCAGCATCAAGCGGCCCAGGGGGCAATTGCCACCCTGCCCCCCTTCCCAGTCCTCCCCTGGGCGTTAGGCAGTCGGCAAGTGGTTAAGACTTGTCCGGAGCCTCTCCCATCCTATGGAACTCCCTGCCCCAATCTGTCTGATTATCTCCTACTCTGTTTGCTTTTAGACAATCCCTGAAAACCCATCTCTTCAGAGAAGCCTATCTTGCCTGCACCTAGCAACTGTACTTTTATCAGCTTATCCCCCACAACTATTACCTTTTGTATCACTTGACCCTTCACTCCTAGATTGTAAACTCTAACAAGCAGGGCCCTCTGATTCCTCCTGTATTGGATTGAATTGTAACTTTACTGTCTGCCCTCATGTTGTAAAGTGCTGCGCAAACTGTTGGTGGTATATATAAATCCTGTATAATAATAATAATAATAATAATAATAATAATAATGAAGAAAAGGAATAGACCGACAGCTCTGGAACAAGTGAAGGGTACGCTAATATATAAATATATTTTTTTAGATTTATACACACTTTAACCGGTTGCCGACCGCCGCAAGTACATATACTGCGGCGGTCAGCCCCGGACAGGCAAAGTGACGTATCGGTACCTCCCTAGCCTGTCACTAGCTTGTGAGCCAATAGCGGGTGAGCGCGCGCCCGCGGAGGCGCGCGCCCGCCCTGGCTTATTCCCTAACAAGTCAGTGCGTGTGATGTCCGATGTCCGCCGGTCACTCGCGATCGTTCGCCGTGAAGGGAGAAAGGCAGGCGGCTAATGTAAACAAAGCCACCTGTCATTCTCCCCTGTGTAAAAATGGAGATCACACGGTTCTACTATGTAGGACCGTTGATCTCTGTTCTTACACCAGTAGCCATGTCCAATCACAGTTAGAAACACTCCCCTAGGGACATACTTAACCCCTCCTTCCCATATAAAGTTAACCCCTTCCCTGCCAGTGTCATTTTTACAGTAACAGTGCATATTTATAACACTGATTACTGTAGAAATGTCACTGGTAACCCCAAAAGTGTCAAAAATGTCAGTCAAGGGTCCGATCTGTCCGCCGCAATGTCGCAGTCCCGCAAAAAAAATCGCAGATCACCGCCATTACTCGTTAAAAAAAAAAACAACAAAAATGACAAAAATCTTTCCCTTAGTTAGTAAACACAATAACTTTTGCGCAAACCAATCAAAATACGCTTATTGTGATTTTTTTTACCAAGCATATGTAGCAGAAAACAAATTGGCCAAAAATGTTAAAAAAAATTAGATTTTTACATTTTTTTTGGGGGGGAATTTCATATAAAAAAAATGTGAAAAATATTGTTGTTTTTGCAAAATTGTCGCTTTTTTTTTTTTATAGCGCATGATCAAAAAATCGCACAGGTGATCAAATACCACCAAAAGAAAGCTCTGTTTGTGGGAAAAAAAGGACGTCAAATTTGTTTAGGTACAGCGTCGCACGACCGCGCAATTGTCCGTTAAAGTCACGCAGTGCCTAATCGCAAAATAGGCCCTGGTCAGGAAGGGGGTAAAATCTTCCGGGGCTTAAGTGGTTAAGTGACCATAGTAAATCAGAGGCCTCTATACATTCCCTGTAAGCCCTGCTGCCACTGTATTCTAGTAGTTGCTTGGACTATTACTGTAGTTAGTAAATTAAATATAGAGTTGCCCCCAATGGACCTCATTTGTCAAAGCGTTTGACAAGAAAGCTCTCTCCTTTACCTAATAACAATTTATCAGAGAGAAGATTGTCCAGAAAAGTGACATTTGGATTCTGATTGGTTGTAACAGGAACTACAGAAAGTATACAATGAAAGTCCTTTAGAAGATGCCTGTGATGTCACAAGGGTATATACCTTTGAACACCTTGTTATCAAGCAGCCATGAATCATTGCCAGGGATGCTTATGACATCACAGACTTCTGTGTGAGAGCCAGCAGTGGATCTGGCACTGTTTCCTAGAAGCAGCAGGATAACTCCATTTGTGGAAGTCATAGTAGTTGTTACTGTGAGTTTTGGGATAACATCAACCGTACTGACGCAAGGCTTGTCTGCTTTGTTTAAAAAGAACCTGACCTTTTTGATTCATTTTGATTATTAATCAGTTCAATTATAGTTTGCTTTTTTTTTTTCTTTTTTTTTATAGTTTGCTTTTTTTTTTAAAGAGAATCTCTCATTTTGGAAATTCAGGGCCAAGTGACAGATTTTATTACAAGTGCAACCCCAAACCTGCTGATACTTAGCTTTGCCACTCTACTCCACTGCTCCTTTGATCTTTTGGAGCCGTAGGAAATACCAAGTTATTTATGGTCATGGGGGAGAATAAGACCTCCCCCCCTTCCTCCAAGGATGCAGTGCTTAGGCCTGTGCGTTCAATCACCACACTGCCACATGAGGGAGGGGAGAAAGGAATTAAGCCTTTGTAAGCTCAGACACCATCCAACATGGAGCTTATACAAGGTTGGTCTCCTAACTCATAATGAAAGTACAGAGCAGCAGGGGAGTGCAGGGAAAGTATCAGTAGGTGGGTGTGGCTCTTCCTTGCGTCACACTACCCTGAGTTAATTTATGGTGACAGGAGTTCATATTTTCCAAGCTGTTTCCATAGGGGCAATTGGCCGGACTCTCAGCTGAGAGTCTAGCCTAGGGTTTTCCAACAAGGATTCCATGAAACCCAATGGTTCCTCCAGAGGTTGTTACGGGGTTCCTTGAGCAAGGAGCAATTTCTGCCTTTCAGATAAGTTCCCATTGATACCAATGATCATTTTAGCTGTCTATAAAGGGGTAATTCTTCAGAATAATCAAAAGTGTAAGGATCATTCTTCCCACTGACCATCACACTAATGTATCACGAGTTGTAATTATAGTCATTTTTAGTAGGGGTTCCCGGAGATCGGAAAATTATTTTAAGAGTTCCTCTGTTTTGAAAAGGTTGAGAAAGGTTGGTCTAGCTTATCCATTACAGGGTATCCTCCTACATGCCTCTGTTCTGCACCAGTTATCTTTATGCTTTATCCCTCTTAGTGAATATAATTATTCTTGCAACAAAGTTCCCTTTTTTCTCTTTTTCGTTCATTGACGAACACAGCTTCTGATTCTTCTTAACCATTGGGTTATACTGCTCCCTACAGAAGTAGGACACTAGGCAGGAAAAAGTTTGACTACGCCTATGGGCAGTCCCAGGGGGTATACACCCACACTCAGCTATAGGCACTTTTTTTTCTGCCTAGTCAGGAGTAAGGGCCTAGTTCCTTGCTGGGATCTCTGGTTCTGGCAATTTGTTTCCTTTTAAGTGGATTTTTTCCTTTGTGATAATTGTTCCTGTGAGATTCTACTATCAACTACCGGACTGGGCGACGGACTGGATAATCTAGATCCAGAGAGTCCCCCCAGTTTGGCCAGTGAGCACTGGCAGGCCTTAGCTTCGCTAGGTTGGCCACAATATAGCCCCACTGGACTGTGAGTTAAACCTCTCGCGAGGGCGCATACGACCTGGCCTCGGCCGGAGTCGCAGCGTTCCTCCTGGCCAACAGCCACCCACATGCCAATGGAGCGGTGGTCTGTCAGGAGTGGTGCCCACCCTGTTTCAGGTTTGGTAAGTAGCTGTTCCCCCTCTACCCCTAGAGGGTTTTTGGGGTGGACATGGGCCCCTCCCTTGGATGGTGGGATCCCCAAGATCCCCCCCCCAGCCCTCTGAAAATTTGGTGGTCTCTGTGGGTCTTCAGGCCCCCCTCCCTGGGTGGGGTTATGAGCTGGCTTTTGCCACATGCTCTTAAGGGGGGCTTGTTGGAGTTGCTGCTGATTGGGTTTTTCCTGGTGGACAACGGGGGGTTCCCCTGCTACCCTGGGGGGTGGTGACTAGGGTAGGGATGTCCTCTGAGCTTCCTGCTGCAGTTGTTTGGCTGGGGGAATGGATTGTTTGGCATCACGCGGCCTGGATCCCGCCCCAAATTTAGGCCACGGCTTTGCGGCCTACAGGTTGGGAGCTATATGGGGGCGTCCCCAGTGAAGGTGGCTGAAGCCACTACCCTTCGTTTGGGCATCCGCCCTCCCCTCCGCTGCCCCTGGGGGGTCGGCTCTGCATAGACTCGCGCCCAGGCGGCTGGGCATCCACAAAAACTTAGGCGACCATGGCTTGCGGCCTACTAGGCTATGCGGCCGTGTCGGCTTCCGTTGGGCAGGGCGGCACCAGTGAGCCTGGCTGGGATGAGTGCACTTGCGACTGGGCCTCCACACAAATTGAGGCTGCGACTTGGAAGGGATGGCGCTGTGGGGGCGGTTTAATTTTTGATGGCAACCATGCCGCCATTATTGTGGAGGGCACCTACCCCTTTTAGCGCTGCGGGACCATCAGGATACCCTGCCTGCATGTCCGCATCACGACGGGTGGCCCCCTTTTAAGGGGGATATTTCCTATTGTGCGGGCCTCTATGGAGGGGCTCAGAGGGCGACCCCCTTGTTTTTTACAGGGTTCAGTAGATGGTCCATGGTCGTGGACCCTGGGTGTCCCCCTTGCAGAATCGCAGTCAGCGGCCCTCCCCTGATTGTTTTGTTTTTCCGGTTAACCTTAGTATATAGCGTCCACCGCCCTCCCCTGCCTCATCTGTCCATCAGATCCTGAATCTGTTTCGGCCGCCGTGGACGCGAGTCACCCTACTGGGTCTGTGTCCATGCACCCTGAGTGCTCAGACAGTGAGGATGTTTCCTCTGCTCCTCTAGCCGTGCACGAAAAGGTGTTGGTGGAAGCACTGATTGTGTCAGAGCGTGACATTTTTGTCCCTTTTGGCACTACAGGTCCTCCACTGTGGCGAGGGTGTTCCCCTTTCCAGCTTACTTACAACATTGTCACATAATAGTGGGGTTGTCCAAAATGCACTCTTGTGGTCCCTAAGCGTTTTGCTATGTGGTATCCTTATAAGGATTCCCTACTTAAAGAGTGGACAGTCCCACCTGTAGTGGACTCAACAGTTTCCAGGTTAAATAAAGTTACCTTAATTCTGGTTGAGGAGTCCTTGGCCTTTAAAGATCCGGTTGATAGGGGAGCAGAGGCTCTGGCCCGTCATATGTTTCACTATGGTTGATCCAGGAGCTACAGTTTTTCTGTGATGCCTCTTTAGATGTGGCTCCTTTGATTTTAGGCTGTCTGTATCAGCAGTGGTCCTTCGGCGTCTTATCTGGCTGACAAAGCTAGTCTGCGGACCAGACTTCTAAGAAGGCTTTATCTGATCTCCCCTTTGTGGGGGATCACCTGTCATGAGGCTAAAAGTCCTTGAGGGCCTCCCCCTGAGGTTCCAAGAGGACCTGGTCTGGCAAGCCACGAGGGGCTCTTCCAGACCTGCAGCCAAGGCTTCCTCTGCATGAAAGGGCGCCCTCACCTGTATCTGGGGTGGGGAGGACGTCTCCACTGATTTCCGGATCCATGGACCTCTCACGTACAGGCAGTACTAAAAGTAAAAAGTACCAGTAGTTTTGAAAAAAAATTTCTACTCAAGTACTGAAAGTAGAAGTAGAAGTACTGTGTTATGTAGTTATTAAAGAAAGAAGTCAAAAGTATGAACATCATATTGTTTTTATTATTTCAAATGATTTATTCAAATGATTAACCTGTGTTTGTTAGTAGTTTCTTGATGCACTTTAAGCGCTGTAGCACCATTTATTTGTTTGTTTCATATTTTCTTTTTATTGGAAAGATTTGGTATAGCAGCTTTTATTATACACAGCCTTTATTTTCGTATGCGCTGATTTACAAATGACATTATACACATTTTTTTGAGCTTTATGCAACCTGCCATCTACTGTTCTGGCAGTGGTAATTTTTTTAAAAGTAACGAGTAACTATGCAGCACAAAAAAAAAATACTTGAGTAGAAGTATCGAAATCATCGAAAAAATGTAGTGAAGTAAAAGTAGAAGTAGGAGAAAAAAATTCTACTCTAGGAAAGTACAGATACCGAATTTCGGTACTTAAGTACAGTACTTAAGTAGTTCTACTTCGTTACTATACATCTCTGCGTACAGGTCAAGTGGGTTCACAAAGTCATTCGGTCCGGCTACAAGATCGAGTAACTCTGAGAACTGTAGAACAGCTGGGGTATTTTATCTTTTACTCTGCCCATGCAACTGTTTCTACGCCGGCAAAACCAAACTTAAATTCCACAAAAGAGCCTATTGACATCAGGCTAGTATGAGAATGTCTAACCCTGATTTACCATTAGGTAGGCATGTAAGGGACTTCCATCTAGGCAATTGTCCTCATATCAAATTTATAATCTTGGATAGAGTACATCCCAATGCTGGGGGGGGGGGAGACTGGAACAACATTTTATTACAACGTGAAGCACGTTGGATAGTGGAACTAAATGCTACATTCCCCCCCCCCCCCCCCCAGGCTTAAATGACTCCCTTAGTTACCATACTTTTTTGGAGGGATTTTCATCTGGGGGGGGGGGGGGGGGGTGAAAAATAAGAAAAATAAGCATCAATCACATATTCAGCTGCTTTGATCCATCATGTGCCTTTATCTGTGATATTTATGCTCATTACAGACCTGCCGATCCACCTGCCGTCTCCTTGCAGGCAGCACCTCCTCGCTGGCATCGTCACTCACAGCACACTCTCTCCTCCATCAACTCTTTCCGGCTTTTTACTGTATACGGCCATCTTGCCTATTGTTTATATATATATGCAAATGAATATGACAAATGCTTTTCAATTAAAGCGGAGTTCCACCCTCAAAAGTGACTTTGGCCCATCCGCTTGCTCTGTGTCACCTGAAAAAGAAATGGATAATGACGATTTTTTTTTTGTTTACTTACCTTGTTTTTTAAGAAAATATACTTACCTTTCTTCCAATTCCTCCCTCTGAGGCCGCCGTCACTTCCTGCTTGCGTTGACTCCTGGGAGCTGAACGTCATCGCTCCCAGGATTCAATGCGCCTGCACCGGCCCCGCTCGTCAGTTCCGGTGCAGGTGCTTCATTCCCTGCTAAACAGCTTCTGGGCATGTCCAGAAGCTGTGCAGGGATGATGCGCCTGCCCTGGAAGTGACGAGCGGGGCCGGTGCAGGGCATTCTGGGACCGAAGAGGACACGGAAGAGGACACCGAAGAGGACGCCCGGGTTTCAGCTGCCCACACCTGAGATGGCAGCGCTGGACAAGACATTTTCAAGGTAAGTATTTCTTCTAAAAGGTAAGCGCAACCTGGGACAGTTCAGGGGCTATCCATTCTTTAATGCACTAGCCCTGACTGTCCCGGGGTTTTTTTTTCTCAAAAACGTTTTTGAGGGTAGAAATCCGCTTTAAAGTGACGGACTTATTGTTTACTTTTTTATTAATACGATTTAGGAAATCATAATACTCCATCTATATACCCCTGACGAAAGGTGATCCCCCCCTGAAATGCGTCAGGTTTGGAGGATTTCCATATGTCAACTCACATTTCGTGATTCACACCGTTTACCAGCCATTCTGTTTTTGTTTTTAATTCAATTACTTAGGTTTTATACCTCATATTTGTCTTTATGTCTGTTTTGTACTGCATACACTTGTACACTATGATCTATCCATCTTTTTAATGTATTGAATAAAATTATATTTTTTATACTTAATGGGTGTGTGGTAGCCTACATAGTCCCAACCAAGGGGGATTTTTGTTCTCTTTATACAAGATCGAGCTTTGGTCTTTTTCTCTGGAAAGGTTCTTCCCTTTCAACCTGCACTTGTCCCCAGATCACTTATGGGTCACTTTGGGGCAGTGCAAGACTTGTTACTTCATGGGGTCATTGTCCCGGTTCCGGTTTCGGAATGTTTTCAGGGGTTTTACTCAAACCGTTTTACAGTTCCCTGGAAGGAAGGCAAGGCACGTCCATTTCTGGACCTCAAGGCGCTAAACTACTTTGTGCATGTACAGAAGTTCCAAAAGGAATCCATTCACACGGTAGTGGCGTCTCTACATCTGGGGGATTTCTCACTTCTATCGACATCAAGGACACCTACTGTACCTTCACATTCCAATATGTGCCGGTCACCAGCGCTTCCTCAGGTTTGCCATGCGCGAGGAGCATTATCAGTCTATGGCGTTTACCTTTGGTCTCGCCTCCACCTTCACAAAGTGTTGGCCCTGGTGCTAGCATTGTTGCTTCAGGAGGGGGGGGGTCGCGGTACTGGGGTACCAGGATGATCTTATTTTGCAAGCAGAGTCTTAGACTGCTCTGACTGACACCTTGGAGATTACTCTGCTATCTCTGAGGGAGTTTGGTTGGACTCTGAACCTTCAGAAGTCTGCGCTGGTTCCGCCCACAAAACTGGACTATCTGGGGGGATTCAGCCTCAGCCAGAGTGTTCCTTCCTCTGGAAAAACTCCAGAAATTGCAGGAGGCAATTCAGCTTCTGTTGTCCAGCAGATGGTCATCCCTCTGGGCTTGCATGTGGGTGCTAGCCCTGATCGCGTCTACCTTTGTGGCTGTTCTGTTTGCACAGTTCCACACGAGATCTCTGCAAAAACAGATTCTAGTGAAATGGGACAAGAATCCACAGTCTCTAGAGGTGGCTTCTCCCCCTGTACTGGGTGGTTGTCACCACAGATACCAGCCTGTCTGGGTGGGGGAAATTTTCTTTTCTGCTGTATTCCCACTCCTCATGTTTAGCACTCCTTTGAGATGTCTCAATGGTCAAGAAGTTAAGGAGCTATGTCCGTCAATGGACGAAAGAGAAATGGGAATTTTTGACTTACCGTAAAATCCATTTCTCTGATGTTCATTGAGGGACACAGCACCCACCCCTCTGGTAAGTTGGCTTTCTTCTGACACTGCTTGTAACAAAACTGAGTTCCTATAGCTGAGTGTGGGTGTATACCCCCTGGGACTGCCCAAGCTTTCTTGCTGCCTAGTGTTCTACTTCTGTAGGGGGCAGTATAACCCAATGGTTAAGAAGAATCAGGAGCTGTGTCCGTCAATGAATGTCAGAGAAATGGATTTTACTGTAAGTCAAAAATCCAATTTTTTATGCCAGATTCAGACCTTCATTGTGCATTATCACCTGCACTTTAACATGTTGTACAGTGTACAAGCTGGTAGGGCAGCACAATAATTTGATGTTGTAAACTTTAGTTGGAAAAGTGAAACCATCAGTATAAGCTTTGGTTACTCTCATCTGAATATGGCATTTATCATCTGCTGTAGTACGTGCTCACGTTCACACTGCTGCTTGCTGTATTCAGTCATTGCATATATAGGAGTGCAGAACAGAGGATTATTCTATTTTAAAGGGATTCCGTGGACTGTTTGGACAGGACTTTTTCATTGAGAGCTATAAGAATAACAATGTGTACCTAAAGTTAGAGCAGACATTTAGCAGGTTGTTCATTGTTTTGCCTTACTTACAGATAAATGTACCCTCTAATGTGTGTACCAAAGTGTGCCTGTGATAGTATGCCAAATTCTCACCCCCATGCTGTGCTAAACGAGCATCAATAAAATATTTTTACATATAATTGGAGTTATACGTACATGTTTTTCTCATTGCTGGATGGGATATTTATCATTTTAAAGGGAGCCTGTGAGGATAGCAATAATGGGGGCTCCCATTGCTGACTTGTTTTAACTGCTTGTGGACCCCCCACTGTAGATACACTGCGGCAGGGTGTCCGTTCTGCCAGATCACAAACCTAGTTCGTCATCAGACACTTACAGGTCTAGAGCACGTGGCGGCACCCGCGCGCCAGCACCCGCTGATTCTTTGGTACACAGGCAGAACGGCAGTCTGCCTATGTAAACAAGACAGATTGCTGTTATGTCAGTAAAGAAGGCATGGATCCTGTGTTCCTCTAAAGCAGGAACAGAGATCTGTGCCTTCTCCTAGTAAAAACACCTCCCCCACTACACTGAATAACAGGCTAGCCACACAGTTAACTCTTTGATCGCCCCTGATGTTAACCCCTTCCCAGCCAGTGTCATTAGTACAGTGACAGTGCATATTTGTTTAGCACAGATCACTGTATTAGACCCCGTTCACACTGGGGCGACCTGTCAGGTCGCCTGCCATAGAGAAGCTGTGGACCCGTTCTAATAGGAGCGACACAAGTCGCTCCGACTTAGAAAAAGGGTCCGGAGCTTCTTTGGGGCGACCTGCATTGACTTCAATGTTATGAAGTCCGTGCCGGCCGCTCCGAGGTCGCGGTACGAGCTGCGCGCCGCGACCTGTGAGGTCGCCCCGGCAAGTCGGATCGCCCCAGTGTGAACGGGGCCTTAGTGTCACTGGTCCGCAAAAAGTTTCAAAAGTGTCAGTGTTCGATTTGTCCACTGCAATATCGCAGTCCCACTATAAGTCGCTGATTGCCACCATTACAAGTAAAAATAAATAAATAAAAAATAAATAAAAATATCCCATAGTTTGTAGACGCTATAACTTTTACGCAAAACAAAAAATATACGCTTTTAGCGATTTTTTTTAATCAAAAATATGTAGCAGAATACTTATTGGCCTTAATTGACAAAAAAAATAATATTTTTTATTGGGTATGTTTTACAACAGAAAGTAAAGCATATTGTTTTTTGTTTTGTTTTTTTCAAAATTGTTTGTATTTTTTTGTTTATAGCGCAAAAATAAAAACCGCGTGATCAAATACCACCAAAAGAAACCTCTATGTGTGAGAAAAAAAAAGGACATAAAGTTTATTTGTGTGTTTATTTGTTTATTTGTGTCGAACGACTGCTCAATTGTCAGTAAGGCTCCGTTCACATCTAGGCGTTTTGGGGCGTTTTTGGGGCGTTTTTCTGCTCTAGGATCAGCTCTCAAAACGCCCAACAAGACAAATCCTATTCATTTCAATGGCCCCTGTTCACATCTGAGCGTTTTGACGCTGTATACAAAACGCCCAACGCTCAAAAAAGTACATGAGCTTCTTTTTGGGCAGATTACAGGCGTTTTCCATTGATCTCTATTCAATCTAAAAACGCCTGCACAAAAATTGCGGTAAAAATCGCGGTAAAATCGCGGTAAAAAACGCCGCAAAAATCGCGGTAAAATCGCGGTAAAAACGCGCGAAAAACGCTACGCTCAGGTGTGAATGTAGCCTTAAGGTAACACAGTGCTGCTGTATTGCAAAAAATGGCCTGGTCATGAAGGGGTGAAAATCTTCCAGAGGACAAGTGGTTAAAAAGCCTAGAGATCCTAATTCTGGCTTCACTAACTAGTAAGCAAATGACCTTGAGCTAACCTGTTGGGTGTAAGTTCATTTTTTAAAATGTTATTGTTTGCATGCTTTTTTCAGATCATTGACTTCTGTGCTGGTCACTGTTCTCTGTTCTCCTTGCTGGAGAGAAAGCTGTCCCTGAGGACCTGTACAGCAAGTACACTTCCCCGTTTTCTGCTTCATTTAATCTGGTGATCTTAAATATTCCCCCACCAGTTATTGGGGGGGGCAGCCCTGACATTAGGGAGGAAGCACAGCCCTGCTCCTCTACTAAGATGGCCATCTCCACAGTAACAGTGCAGAATAAGACATGGTGAATTGGTATTGGGGAAGAGATTAGCAGCATACCTTTAGAGCAGGAGTTACTAAATGGTGGACAGTCCTGTCTAGACCGCGACAGCACCACTTAGCAGCATTAGTGGTTGGTAAAACTGAGGGTAAAACTCATAGCAGGGCAGAGGGCGGGAGTCGCAGCAGGCTGGATTCCTCTTCTGTATATATATTTGCCTGCCTGGCGCTGCCACTGTTAAACTCGCAGCAGGGAAGAGGGTGAGAAATATGGCAGATCTGCACGAGGAGCAGGAGCTGCCCAACGTTTCGCTTGTCAGGAAAGTGCAGACCATCTCTATCTCCCGCCCTCTTCTCTTGTGCGAGTTTAACAGCAGCAGCGGCGGCAGTAAGCAGGCAGGCAAATACATATACAGAAGAGGAATCCAGCCTGCTGTGCCTTCTGTCCTCTGCTGTGCTGTGTTAAGGTAGTGCGGTGAAGGGGAAAGAGCTGGGATTGTGAGAGAGCACTGTCTTTGGTGGAGCATTGATTTGAGGGGGCTGTGGTGTGAGAAGGGGAGCGGGGGGCTATGATGTGAAAAGAGGGAGTAGGGATATGGGGGGAGCTGTGATATAAAAGGGGGGAGCTGTGATGTGAAGGGTTGTGATTGCAAGGGGGATTTTTATGTTGTGAGGAGGGGAGCTTTGATGTCAAAGTGGGGTATACTGTGATGTTGGGGGGCTCTGATGTGAAGGGGGTTTGGTATGTGATTTAAAAGAGGGGACACTAATGTAATGGGGGCTGTGATGTAAACGGGGGGGGGGGGGGGGGTGCTGTGATGTGAACGACCTGGGTCATTAAACAAAAATTAGGTTCGGACCTGTTGCGGACTGAAAATGTTGCGGACTGGACCTCCGTGAATTTTATTTCAGTACTCCCACAGTTTCTCTTCTTTAAAGCGACTGTATAGTCTCACCTGTTATACTTACCTGCTCTGTTGCAGTGGATTTGCACAGAGCAGCCTGAATCCTCCTCTTCTTGGATCCCTCTTTGTTGCTCCTGGCCCCTCCCTTCTATCGAGTGCCCCCACAGCAAGCAGCTTGCTGTAGGGACACCCGAGTCGAGCTGCAGCTCCGTCTGTCCATATATATATTAATAAATATAGGAATAGGAATAAAGGAATAGTAGTGGGTAAAAAAAAAAAGCACTTGTGGGTTTAACTAATTTTTATTTTTTTGGGATAATTCTTCTTCACGGGGGTGTGGCAGGGTTTGTCTTCTATCCCATGTCAGGCAACTAGCATTCTCAGAATAGGACCATCAATGGCAGCCACAAATTTCAAAAATTACAGGTTTGCTTTAACCACTTCAGGCCCTGGAAGGTTTTACCCCCTTAATGACCAGGCCATTTTTTGCAATTTGGCACTGTGTTGCTTTAACTGACAATTTCGCGGTTGTGAGATACTGTACCCAAATACAATTAATGTCCTTTTTTCTCACAAATAGAGCTTTCTTTTGGTGGTATTTGATTACCTCTGTGATTTTTCGTTTTTGCGCTATAAACAAAAAAAGAGCGTCAATTTTGAAAAAACACAAATATTTTCTACTTTCTGCTATAAAACATTCCCAATAAAAAAAATTTAAAAAATCTAATTTTTTTATTAATTTAGGCCAATTTGTATTCTGCTACATATTTTTGGTAAAAAAAAAATTGAAAAAAGCGTATAATAATTGGTTTGCGCAAAAGTTATAGCATTTACAAACTACGGGATAGATTTATGGACTTTTTCTTTTTTCTATTAGTAATGGCGGCGATCAGCGATTTTTATTGGGACTGCGATATTGCGGTGGACAAATCTGACACTTTTTGGGGACCAGTGACATAAATACAGTGATCAGTGCTAAATAATATGCTGTTACTGAATAAATGACACTGGCAGGGAAGGGGTTAACACTGGGGTGATCAAGGGGTTAAATGTGTTCCCTAGATGTGCTTACTAACTGCGGGGGGAGGGGGGAGAAGGATTGAACAGAGGCAAAGAGAGATCGATGAAGCTTAGCTAATCACACGATCTTTCCCTGCCTCTCTGACAGGAGAGCCATCTTGCATTGTTTACATACCAGAAGGCTCTACTGTCAGTTTTTCCAAAGATTGCCGGAGGCCGGCGGTGATTGAGCCCGCTCCATCTGCGGTCTGCCTCCCGCTGTGTCTAATTCTCCGGTGGCGCACTCGTGCCGCCAAAACCACGTGCACATAATCATCTAGATCTACGTGATTATGCACAGTCAAGCCATCCTGCCACAGTAAATCTACGTGGGGGGTCAGCAAGTGGTTAAAGGGTGTCATCTTGAAAACTGATATTTTATGAAGTGTCAATCTCTATTGTTCCTTGCGTCTATGCTGTAAGATATAATAATGACGTGGGCTCAGAGGAAGAAGCCAGAGAGCTCCGGGGAACCTCAAGACAATGGAGGCTGACATTTTCTTCTGGACTTCAGAAGACCAAATCTCTGCAGTGGAACAGAGGCAGCACAGGCATTAAAAAAGGTAACTAGGCACTTACAAGTATGTTCTCTTTAACCACTTCTGGACCGGAAGATTTTCCCCCTTAATGACCAGGCCATATTTTGCGATTCAGCACTGCGTTACTTTAACGGACAATTGCGCGGTCGTGCAACGCTGTACCCAAATAAAATTGATGTCTTTTTTTCCCTACAAACAGAGCTTTCTTTTGGTGGTATTTGATCACATGTGCGATTTTTTATTTTTTTGCGCTATAAACAAAAAAAGAGCTACAATTCTGAAAAAATACAATCATTTTCACATTCTGCTATATAACATTCCCAAAAAAAAAAAAAATTTAAAATCACGCTGCCGTTCCAGCCAATCAGGAGGGAGAGTATCGGGCAGCCGAGACATTCCTGCAAAATAGCTGGATGTAGATGGACCTCAGGTAAGTATTGGGGTGGCTGAGGGGAGCTGCTGCACACAGAAGGCTTTTTATCCTAATGCATAGAATACATTAAGATAAAATAAAACCTTCTGACTTCACAAACACTTTAGCACTGCGCATGCCCACAAATATGGTATCCAATGTAGGCTGCTGCTGGACTACAGAAACATGGAGAAGTCGAAATTTCCCTCTTTACAATCTATTTACTTTCACTTTCTGCTGTTTGGCTGAATGTTGTGGTGCACTATGCATTCTAGTCAACAGAGGGAGCACTATAGCCATTTCCCATGATGCTCAACTACACTGCAGAGTGCATGAGCATCATGGGAAATATAGTTCCAAAACATCTGGGGTGCCAAGGTTTGCCATCACTGCTATAGGACATTGAGGAGGAAGGGGAGTAGTGGAACAGCTTTTACCAGACAGCACTGGAAATCTCTGGCTCTTTGCAGCATGGGATCCAAGGTGTGTACATCGGTCTTGGTACACATGGACCATCCACATGACGAATGACCAGAGCAAAAAACTGAGACATGGGGACAGAGACACCTGGGGCAGCACATCACAGACCACAGCGACCTCATCTGCACCATTGCCACTGGGAGACCAGAGCATCCAATCACCCTCTGCTTCCCACTGCTTCCCACTGCTAAATGTTCAAAGGCATTTTATAGAGAGACTGAGGCCCACCCTTTCTACAACAAAAGGTTGCTGCAGCATCCTGGGGACTGGTGGGAGGGCTATTCACCCATTGCTGATACTGCTAGCAGAGACTGAGCCACCAAGAGTAAGACACAACCTAGACTGCAGCTATTCCAACCCTATACTGCATTATTCCAAACCTTTACAGCATCTGAACCACATCTACCTTGCACCTGTGCCGAGACAATACACCATAACTATACTGTACCTATACTGTATGCAGGTTAACTGCCGTTAAGTGCACCAATGCCCTTAAAGGGCCTCAACGATAGCCGGAAGGAGAACATCCAAAAATACTGCCCCTCCCGAATAATTTTCCTGCAAGTCCTTTTTTGATCCCATGCCCACAATCCTCCTTTTCTTTTGTGACAGTGCATACCTAATCAGTCTAGGTAGGACTAGCAGCGCCACAATAAATGAACACTGGCAGTATAGTTCTGGCACTCGGTAGATTAAAGTTTATTACTGCTCACTGCTGCACTTGAGGTGGCCTTATTACTGTTTATGCTGATTTGGACACCAAATGTCATCTCATGCCTAGTCCTTATTGTTATCACTTTGTATGCTAATTTGTGATATTAACATTGTTAATTCATGCATATCCATCCTATGCTTGCCTAGTTACCAACCATTAATTAAGTTTGCCTTTACTACCTGTTTTGGTGCCTGTTTTCATTGATATAGTTCTAATACTGGATACTAAGTGTTTCCTACATTGATTTCCTGTGATTTCCTACAGTGATTTCCCGTGATTTTATATGAATATGGTGTGTTAGGGAGGCTGAGGCTTTTTATAAAAAAGTTGATGCAAAATAAGAGAACCTATCCTAATCATTGACTCCTATGGGGGTAGTGGAGCTACACCAAAATTGTGCGGAAGCGATGCTTCAAAAGCCTTTACAGGTCGCCTGTTTTGAGTAAAAGAGGCTCTTCAGTAATTACGTAAAAAATTAAAAGTCAGCAGCTACAAAACTGTAACTACTAAATTTACCTAAATGTTACACTTACCTGTCCAGGGATCCAGTGTTGTCCTCTACCAAACCTGTTTCTTCATCAGTATTCAGGTTCCAGCAAGGTGTCCCAGATGGTTGCAGGCAGGAAGCGGGAGGGGGCCACGTGGAGAACTTTCACTTAGATTGCCTAGATGATCCTGGCGGAAGTGGGAGTGGGCACCTGTCAAAACCAGGTACCCACTCCGCCCAAAAAAAGGTAAAAGCTAAAGTTCCAAAAGTTGAAGAGTAGTGGGGGAGGGGAGTGTCACGTACCTGATCCAAGGCCAATATGCTGAGAGGGCTCCCCTTGCGGGTAAGTATGGCACACCCCTGAAGGTAGTACAGGAGGTGTAGAGCCCAAAGTAGCACAGGTTGCCAGCAAGGTACAGGAGAGCAGAACCGGTGGATGCCTGGAGGGTGCTGGAGAGGGCAGGACACACAGCAAGGCAGATGTCTCTTTAGAGCTGCAGAGGAACTTGGCAACCTTGTGCACAACTGGAGGCAGAGGTAAAGTCCAGGCTGCGGGTCAAACACGGGTGGTCAGTCCAAGGATAAGGCAGGAGGAAATAGCAAAGTCCGTAATGTAAGCCGGGTGTCATACACGGGAAGACTGACAGGTAGTGAAGAGGAGTCCTTGAGGCAAGTTGGGGTCATACACGGGTGATCAACAGGAACAAGCTTGGTGAAGCAAGCCAGAGGGTCAATGCCAGGGGATCAAGCAAAGTCAGGAGCAAGCCGGGTCTCAACAGGGAAATCCAAAGGAAGAATACAGGAATACAGGAAGAATACAGGAAATACACGGGAAAGCTGACAACAATCCAGCAATTTAATGGATCCTATAGTAGTCTTTTTTAGGCCAGCAAGTGGCAGCATCTGTGACGCATTTTGTGCGCCGTTGCGTACGCAAATTTGCGCCTTTGCACCGTTGTGTACACTTGTTCACAGTTCCCGCTCCAGGGCTTACAGAGATGTGCCGGATATGCCCATTTGTACTACTGGCAACATTGCCAGTTCTCCTACGCACATTTCCCAGACAGGGAGGAAGAGCAGAACTTTCCCTTTGGTGCTGTAAAAAGAAATTACTTTTACATGAAAGACCAGAGCTGGCTGGAAAAAAAAATGCATCCATTTTCTTAATGAATGCAAAGTGTTCTCTTATTGGGAAAGGCAGAGAGGGGTAGTGACGTCATTTATTCAAAGCATTGCCTGAATGGTGCCCATGCCAAGCGGCCAACCTCCTGTATATTGAATGCAGCTGGGCAGCCCATACTGTAGGTGTGCACAGCCTATTGCATTAGGGTGTGCACCCCAAAGCTCAAACACATATGTGTGTGTGCCTTTGTATATATACTAACAGTGTCAGTAGGGCAGTGGACAGGGTGAATAGGGTGTGCCCGGGCACAGCTGGCAAACCCTGTGCGCACGTCTATGGGGCAGCCACCCCCATGGAACTCGGAAGCTAGTGGAGGTCACTGGAGTAGCAGTGTCTGCTGTGTTGATTTCCAGCTTCAGGAGAGATCCCACATGTATGGTATATACATTTTTTATTGGTCCAAGCTGGACTGATGTAACTAACTATGTGAAAAATGCAATACCTGAAATTGTTTACCTGTAAGCCTTGCCATGATCTCCTGTGCCAAAATCCATCAGACAGTTGGCATCAATAGAGTAAAAAAATGTAACTCTATGCTTTATCCAAATCTGAGGATGCACACATACTATATGCCATTTGCCTTGGAAATAAGATAATAAGATAAGAAATAAGTAGCTCTATTGAGAAAACTTGGAAGTCTTGCAAGATTTTAGAGGAGACCTCATGGGAAGAAGCAAGTCTGTCACACCTGGAAGAGCAGCTGATGTCAGACGTTAGCCATGTGACCTTTGCTAGAAAAGATGAATAAAAGAAAAATTCAAGCACGGTTTATTTTTTTTATTCACTTCATTCACATTTTCTGTCAACGTGCTGTAGAAAGAAAACTACTATTTTGTATTTTTTTTTTTTATAACTAACTGTAGGTAATTGCTATACTGGTCATTTTGTAATTTAGCATCATAAAAAAATTACCTTTCCATTTCCATCGGCAGCCAGATGTCATTTTCTAAAACTGCCAAATTAAATTTCTCTATCTTGTAACCATGACAGCAGTACTCTGGCTAATGAACACTCCAGAAATCTCATCCTTTTATTCATGATGTTTTTTTTCTCCAAAAGTCTGCACAGAGCTTGAAATCAAATTACAGGCAACTCCTTCATTAGGCACTTCATCTTTAGTGAGATCATTTCTAACACCTGCATGTGTAAAGTACAGTTAGCTACTTATGGTTAATGTTTTGAAATGTCTGTCACCAGAAAATATGCATCCCCAGTAGCCTGGCAGTGTAGCATTGCCCTTGTATTGCTCAAGTGCCAACCAATCAATCACACTTTGCAGGTGCCAACCCAAAAAGGAGTCTTTGCACTTTTACTTCTTGAAACCTTCAAGGTCTCTCTCTCGTAAGGTTGATACACACAGGCCTTATATCGGCCAGTCCAACAGAAACAGGCTGACATTCGGCCCGTGTGTGCAGAAGCCTTTCCAACAGAAGTCGGCCGAGCATGCTGGAGAAATAGCTGCCGATCGGCATCTGATCAGGGCTCGCCGCCAATGGCTGCAAGTGCTGACCAATAAGTTCTGGCAGGGGGCAGCCCCCCCCCCCCCCGTCCCCGTCAGAACACAAAAGCTCAGTGGGGAGATCGCTGTACTAATATTGCATAGTTGCATTGCATAACATTTTGATGGGACCTAGTTAAAAGGCAGTATGGTCAGTAGGGTGTCCCTGAATCCCATTTTGCTCTCCCTTGTAAACTCTTTCAGTGCCCCTGATGATGTCACTCTGATGTAACATGCAGGGCAGAGCCTATTGACTCAGGAGAGTGAGTGAGAGACCTTACAGACTACATAATCTATCCCTGAGCAGTGGCTGCAGTGGGAAGGCATGTGAGTGACCAAAGCTGCAGTTTGTTAAGCGCTTGTTTCTATGTGAGTGCATATGCATTTTGTTTTTTTCAGTAAAATCAGTTTGTAAGAGAGCAATGCGGATTGTCTTTGATTTATTGAGCTCAACATCCGGAAAATTATTTGACATCCCGATTGTGCACCTTTTCTCCATTGAATGGATCCATCTGGTTGACCTGTGTATGGGCTGTTTCATGCGATTTTGACGTTTGTAGTGAGGGTCAGATGGCCAGGTGAGGGCACACCTTTGGGGGACCTGGTGAAGAACTGACTGCACTTATTCACAGCATACTTTTTGCATTTTCAACACTGGTTCACGTCTTAATTGTGTTTCTTTGGACTTTGAAAACATCTTTTTTCATGGACTTTGAGCACATATACATGTATCCGATTTTTTAATGTTTTGCAATTTTAATATTTTAATTTTTAAATGTTGTGGTTAGTGGTTATTGTTGTTTGTTTTGAAACATTGACATTTTTATTTGATAATATTGAAACTTTGTGAATTTTGATTACATTATTGCATTGTCTATTAATCTTTATCTGTTAGGGATTGTTCACACTTGCTCAAAATACTGATCAAAATGCACCTATAGCGTTAATGCGCGTTAACAGATGCGGTTGATAAGCGTTTAATGAGCATTAAAAACCCTCCTCCAAATGCCCTGTGCGTGTTCGCGGCACGGTTGACAAGCGCTTTTGGCTTGTTAAAACCGCACCACAAAGACCTATAATAGCTGGTTGTTCAGAAGCGGGCTGGGAAGCCGGCCGCCGCGTCCTTAACAACCCCGGATTTGTCCCTAGATTGCTGGGGTGGTGCTAGGTTCAGGGCCGATCCTAGGCAGGTGTTGAGGGAGAGGGGGGCGCCGAAGCCAGTGGCATACCAACAGGTGGCAGTCCCCCTGGGTTCCACACACTGGGGGGTGTCAGGCCGGCATCGCCCGCTGTGTCAGCTTTAATTTGAATCGCCGGGCGCCCGCCGTCACACAAAGTCCAACCTCCTGGTTTAGTTTCTTTGATAGACAGCACACTTGTCCAATGCTGGGACATGTGCTGTCTATCATAGGTGGGAGCCAATCCAGGAGGTGGGACTTGTGTGACGGTGGGTGCCCCACGATTCAAATTAAAGCTGACACAGCGGGCGACACCAGGCTGTGTCATGATCTGGCAGGCTCTCCTCTTCTCTCTGATCCCCTGCACTAGTGAGACTGCATTGGGGGATGGGCACTGGTGAGGCTGCATTGCTGGGCACTGGTGATGCTGCAATGCTGGGCACTGGTCAGGCTGCATAGATGGGCATATCTTCTTTATTTAACACACTGCTGAGACCTGCATTCTTTATGTAGCGCACTCCTGAGCCCTTCATTCTTTATGAAGCGCACTCCTGAGCCCTGCATTCTTTATGAAGCGCACTCCTGAGCCCTGCATTCTTTATGTAGCGCACTCCTGAGCCCTGCATTCTTTATGTAGCGCACTCCTGAGCCCTGCATTCTTTATGTAGCGCACTCCTGAGCCCTACATTCTTTACGTAGCATACTCCTGAGTGCTACTTAGCCCTGCATTCCTTATGTAGCGCGCTCCTTAGCCCTGCATTCTTTATGTAACACACTCAAAAAATTCTAAGCATCTTTTTTTATTTTTATCTCATGGACAAAATGTAAGAGATAACGTATATATCATACGGTACATAAATAAATACATTCTATAAACACTTACCACATACACTGCATATATAATTTGAGGAAAATATGCTCATAAAATAGTTTACCATTTGCCAATAAAAAAAATATGTCCCCGGATTTCATTTTAAAAATCTGGTCATCTTATTCTTTGGGACCATCTCCTGAGGCAGGGAGAAAGAAAAAAAAGTCAGCTCTGGCTTCAATAATTACTTTATTTCCAGCACTGTTCATGACAGATTCACCTCTGTAAAGTTTAGTGCTGGCCTTATTCCTAGTTGAATGAAGTCCACCTCCTGTGAGTCAAGTATATAATGAGCCCGTCATCTGGGGGCATCACCACTGCTCCCTACACTCAAAGTACAAGATTGCGGAAAGCATCATTGGAAAAAAGGAAAAGACCAAAGTTTTTCAAGTTTTTCAATATAAAGTATAGAAGGGTTAGAACCCCTGTTAAGTTTAACATTTATAAAGATCCTTAGATGTTACTGTTTAGTTGTGGCCAGCTTGAGATAATATGTACTATAAATAGGCAGATATTCAATTTTTAATGGTTTTGTTTATTAACAGCTTGAAAAGCCATTATGAGGCACTAGATTACTAGTGCCTCTCCTACAGCAGCAGAACTAATGATAGATGTGAAAAAGCTGCTATTTATTGACAAATCAAGTGTGTAACTCTTGAATCACACCAAAGTAAATTTTTTTTTTTTTTTTTTTTAAGAGGTGGAAGAAATGTATGGCTTATACTTTGGATTTGGTGGATTTAGTGCAAGCGGCTTGCTATGTGGGCACTCAGCAATGGGAAGGGGCAAGGGGGAGGGGCCCAGAGTGTCAACGGAGGACTTGAGAAGAGGAGCAAAATTACTGCACAGAGCAGCTAAGTATAGGCCCCTTTCACACGGGTGTTCCGTTTTCTTCATCCATTGCTTAACGTTTCTTTTGTTAGAAAATCGGATAAAAAACGGATGCAGACTTAAGTTTTTTCCACCAGTTGTCCATAAGTGCCCATAAAGAACCCAGTAATTACAAGCAAAACTCAAGATTTTTTGCATCACTTGTGGCAATCAGGTGTGACCGTCCTAAAGAGTGATCAGTGTTTCTGGTGGTTGGGAGTTGTCCTCATTGTACATGGAGATTTTCAGCTGGTTGGAAGCTTCCTGTTTGATTCCAGATTCAAAACTTAAAGCGGAGTTCCACCCTGGAAATACATTTTTTAATAAAAATACCCCCGGGACAGTCAGGGCTAGTACATTCCACAATGGCTAGCCTCTGATCTGTCCCGGGTTGCACTTACCTTTTAGGAGAAATACTTACCTTGAAAAAGTATTGTCCAGCGCTGCCATCTCAGGTGTGGGCAGCTTGAAGCCAGCGCGATCCTCTTCTGCGTCCTCTTCCGTCTTCTTCGGTCTCACGATGCACTGCACCGGCCCCGCCGTCACTTCCGGTGCGCGCGCGTCATCCCTCCACAGCTTCTGGGCATGCCCAGAAGCTGTTTAGAAGGGAATAACGCGCGCACACCGGAAGTGACGGCTGGGCCGGTGCAGGCGCAATGATTGCTGGGAGCGATGACGTTCAGCTGCCAGGAATCATTGCAAAGCCAGGAAGTGACGAATCGCCGTGGCCGCCGAGGGGAGGAAGAAGGAAGTAAGGTAAGTATATTTTCTTCTATACAAGGTAAGTAAAAAAAAAAAAAAAAAAAAAAATTGTGATTATCCATTTGTTTTTCAGGTGACCAGGAGCGAGAAGATGGAGGTAAGTATAAATATAGGGCGGAACTCCACTTTAAAGCAGGACATCACACTGTCAATCAACATTTACTATTTTTACTCTTTATGCTGCTAACATTAGTAAATAGATAGAAATGTATATGATATTTTAATGTTTTAAACTTTTTTTATTTTTTACATTTCTTCAGTTACTTTCTGGTTTCTGGCCTTGGCAAATGATGTCATACTTCAAAGCAGTCATCAGGATGGGTGATCTCAGCTAAGCACATCCTCCTGCCTGCATGCCTGAGCTAAGGAGAAAATGGATTCCAGGAAGTAAATGCTTCATGAATCATCTGCTCTTACTCAAGATAACCACAAAATGCTAAAGCCCCGTACACACGCATCGCAAATTGGCAGGGAACTTTCGGCCAACGTCCGATCTGCCGATTTTCGGCTTGTTAGTATGATGCTTCCGACAACCAACTCCGACTTTTTGGCCGAAAAAAATGTGGCGTGCAGGCTATAAACTTTTTGTTGGCCGTCAACACAACGGCCGATTTTCGTGCGGTCAGTACAGATTTCGACAGGGAAAAATCTGATGAGCAAGTCTGGGCATGCTCAGTGAAGAAAAAACACAAAGAAAACAAACCCACACATGACATCACTTCTGAAGTAGAATTTTGTTGGCTGAGAAAATTCGCGTGCAGTCTAGGCACATTCCAACCAACAAAACACAACTTGGACAAAAGTCGGACGATCGGTCGGCCGATAATTGTTGCGTGTGTACGAGGCAAAAGGGTGTTTTCCAAAGTGGTTTTTCAGCTAAATAAAGCATTGATTCGAGACGTGGATGGATGGGCAAGTTTGCTTTGAATATTTAAAAAAAGAATCAAATAGCATTTATGGAGCTCAGATGCATTGATGTTCCACTTTAACTATGGACAACAGTGATGATCTAAATGCTACATTTTTGTCATTATCATTGGCTGTGAGATAGCCGAGATGGTCCTGGTGCTTCAGCAACTCTTTGAAGGGCATTAAGACATTTAGATGTGCATTTAGATAAGGAGGAGATCCTCATCATTCTCTCCAAGGGAAACCTTAGAGTGAAACCACTTTTCTGATCAGCTTGATATTTCAGGACACGGAGGTAATCAACTCTGTAAACAGTATTCATTACTTAGTATGCACTTCGTTATGCCAGTAAAAGCTCCTGAATTATTTCTTGCATGTTTCTGTGAGTGTTATTATTTGGCGTACAGCAATGCAACCTGGCTCCAGGTGGAATGTGGCTGTACACACAACATCCATATGTACGCCACTTCCACACTGCAGAAAAAAAAGTTTAGTACCATGGATGATTTGAAGTAGATGTAAACCCATCAGTAGAGTATAAAAGCATGTCATTGAAGTATAACAAGTATTTCTCAAGATTTTTGAAACTGCAGCTTTCGTTCAGATAATACCTTCCACGAAGGTCATTGCTTAGTCATTTCCTGTTAAAGGGGAACAACACTCTGTCCCTGTCTCTTAACTGTTATCCTGAGTTGTTACTCTGTCACACAGGCTATACCTATGGAGACTACAGGTAGCTGTTTTAATACAATTGACATAGGCATGATCCACTGTTGTCATCATCAGGAAACCCACCCATAGAAATGATGTGCAGCAGTGGCTGGACTGCCTGTAGATAGAAAGTGGCTGTAAAAGGGCTTTGGGAGGTAAGCAGCACTGATGTTGCATTCAGTTGTTCTGTTAAAGGGCATCCAATGTTTCCCAGTGCCCCTTGAACCTACTCTTGAACCTCCAGGGATCCCATGCACACCAGCCTGTATCTTGCTCCAGTAGCTGTGTGCATTTCAGCCTGTATCATGCCCCATTGACCCCATGCACTGCAGCCTATATCCATTTCTAGTGATTCCATGCAATCCAGCCTATATCCAGCTCCAGTGACCCCATACATACTGAATTCAGTTTCAGTGTCCCAGTGTGACCTCACCAACACCTTGGGACAGTTAGACTCTTGTTTCTGTGTTCTGTTGCAATAGATTCTACTTTGCCATTCTCATGTTCCCAGCTTCACAGCGTGGTCGGGGCCTACTCGCCCTGCACGTGGGGGTATACCTTTCCGTGTAAGGGCTCATCAATACACGGGACCAGCTACGTTCATGTAAAAGTCAGACGGAACGTATAGAGATGAGCCATACACTGTGTGCAGCTGTGAACCACATACAGATCCCTTATGTGTAACTCTCCATCCCATGTTGCTGCACACCCCGCACCAGAATATGGAATTTAGAGGGGAACACCTCTGAGCCAGTGTCCTGCTCCACCAGTCCAACTTTCCTCTGCCGCCTCACTCCCAGTGACATAATAGGGTCCCGCGGTGCAGTAAGCGTGGACCTCATGCAAACACAAAAATAACTCCTTCAGCCTTCCCTTACCATGAGGCTAGGTTTATGGGGTCTCCATGCCTCGGGTTCGGTCCCAATACTTTTTGGTAACTGACTTCTAGGGAGGGAGCTAGAGCACCTATCATCTCGCCACCCGAGGACCTGTCACCCATGTCTGGCACCACTCCTCCCTGTCTGGCTGTTATGCATTCCCACCAATTCATGGTTACTCAAAGCAACTACATTCCCTCCTCCAACTTCTGTGTTAAGTTAACCTTTTGTGATAGCCTCACATTCCTTCCTCTTCAACCAAGTAAGTGCTTTTCAGGCTCTGTATTTCTAGATACACAATGTACCACCATGCACCCCCTTTTAAATGTATCGCTACCCCAGCAAGGGCTGCTTAAGACTGTATGTTCCTCTCCACAGCCTTGCCCCTGTGAACTTTCCAGCCCTTCTGACACTCTGGGTTTAGACATGATGTGTATACCTTTAAAAAAGACACCAACACAATGCAACTGAGTTCAGCCTTCTTTCTTAATCAGCTAAAGAGGATTTATAAGAGTGTCAAATCAGCCAAGTCTAGGAAAACAGCAACCAAGACTCAGTTGAGGTAACTCTCAGAGCAGTTGAATTAAAATAGCAATACCAAATGAATAACAATAGTATCCAAAGTAACAGACAGTAACAGGCATTAAGCAAACAAAGTTTACAGGGGTTAATTAGCTGATGTCAGTACTACTACTACTAAAGGAAAATCCCGGGCCAGCCTATAGTACCTCTATTCCTAATGAGAGATTGAGTAGTATAGGTGCCAGTAGCATGTCCCCCTTAAGAGCAAAAGGATAGTGTTCTGAATGGGACTTTGGGCATGTGCCCACTCACCAATCCTGTTAACCCCAAATTATTATCCTGTAAGCAATGCAAGTTGGTCCTTCGTCAAGCAATTAGATGGCTGTTCGGTCAGCTGGTTCAGCGGTCTGCCCGGCACCTCTGCTGTCAGCGATGATGCAAGGATACTCCTGGCGTGGTGGAGCAAATTTATCCTATTTGGGCAGGAACCGCAGTGGCAGAGGGTGACGTGGTAGGCTGCAAACCTCTGGACGGAGTGGCGGATCTATGCTCACCCGATGGATCCCAGAAAGCAAGAGAGTGTGGGCCTGTTCAGCAGATCCCTTTAAAGCCTCTCCCATAATTCTCCCCTGGAGAGGATGGTCTTATGGGAGGTGTAGTCCGTGGGTAATTCAACAGTTCAGCGATGGCTGCTAAGAGGACTACAGTTCCCATGATCCTCTTGTTAAAGCTCAGAAATGTGATGTAGGTAATTTGAGCCCGGCACTAGAGGGATACAGAAACAAAATGGAGGATAAGTCTGCAGTGTCTGATAACCGTAGTCCGCTCCCAGCTACATAAACAACTTCAAACCAGGCTTTTGAACGGTTTATGGTTTTACTTAACATACTGCGATACTACGCTTTAAGTTCACACAGTTCTTCCTCTAACTAACTAGTCCCAGGTTGCCCAGGCATACCTTTCCATGTGGCAGTCCATGAAGGGTAGAGTCCTTAAAGCGGAACTCCACTCAATAGGGGAGGTTCCGCTTTAAGGAACTCGTCCCCGGCTCCAGCCCGGAGCGGAAGTGGGAGCTGGGTACCTGCCAAAACAAATGACATGCCAAATGTGGCATGTAAGGGGGTAAGGAGTGCTTTAAGCGGAAGTTCCACTTTTGGGTGGAAATCGGCTTTAAGAGGTGGTTTCCCATGTGGGTAACTCACAGATTGTTGTTGGTCACATCTGAAAAGGCAGACTTCTCTTCACATTCCCATGCAGTCCCTGCTTCTCTTTCCCCAAGCCTAGCCTTCACCCTTTAATAAGTAATGCAAGGTGTAGGTCAGAGCCCAGAAAGGCTCAAGAAAATGCAGAACCTACATTACTCTTCCCCATCCAGGCAGCCCAGCAATAAAATTTGCACCAGTGGCTGCTGGTGCTCAATATTTTTAATATAACCCCCCCCCCCCCTCACTTGCAACACTGCCCTCCCCCTTCCCCCCGTGGGTGACAGACAGGAAGGCGGCCCTACCTTAAGAGATATGGAGGGGCAGGGCTGCTGCTCCTTGCTCCAGCCGAGGGAAGAGCCGGGGCTTCTCCTCCCAGCCGAACAGACAGACTTCTCCTCCCGGTAGAACAGAAAGTGGGTCCTGATTGGCTTGGAGTCCTAAGACTCCCTAACCAATTGGGTCTCAGGACCTGCTTCCTGATTGGCTGGGAGGAGAATCAGGAAGAAAATAGCGCATATTAATTCGCTATTGTCACACAACTGGGTGAGCTCAGGGCGCAGTTATCTGCGCCCCGAGCCTACTCTTTTTTTAAGCCAATTAGAGCCTCATGCTCTAATCATGTGCTTCCAAAAAAAAACCTATTCGGCGCCCTGCATGGAGATTAGGGGCTGGGTGCATGGATTAGGGGGGCGACGCCCCTGCGCCCCTTATGGACGGGCCACCACTGATTGGCACCTGCCTACAACCCTGCTAATAGAGACTCTTCCATTATATCTGTATTCAGTCCTCTGTAGCTGTCTGTAGTGAATCTGAGGGCCGCAACCTGGGATCTGTCAGCAGCAGCAAAACCCATCACCCCTTGTAGGATGCTCTGGTAAAAACTAGGCAGTTTTTTAGACCCTACACCTTGGCCCTTCTGAGAGCTTCATCTCTGCAGAACATTGTGGTATGGGGACTTCTCTCCCTTCTAAGCCATTGGGTATCTTTCCTCTCTTGCACTACTGTGTCTCTTCCATGACCAAAGTCACTGCCTAGTCACATTGCTATTACCAAGCCCTGGTTAGCCAGAAATGACACCCTTCATGACAGCAACAGATGAAACAAAGATGAATAGGGTATTTATTAAAAAAAGACAAGTGCTTCAGTCAACTAAATGTAATTTTTTTTAGGGCTTACATCTACTTAAAAAGCCTGTACAAGTGTAAGTGAAATCAATTTGTAACAGATACAGCTTACAGATTTGATTATTTGGCGTCCCTGTTATACAGGATAAATATGCTAGGAAGCTGGAATCATACTTTAAATCTTACAATTTTTCATACTGTAAGATGCTGAGATCTGTGACTGCTTCTTCTGCATTGAAAATTTCAATCTATTTTCCCGTTTTATAAGACATCTCAGGAATACTCTCATGCAAATGTGCCCCAAGTCCTCTCCAGAGTCTTATTTGCTTGTTACTAGTGAATAGCTGATGTGATTAGAGCAGATCTAACGCTGATAGTAATTATGATCTCTTATTAATTCTGCCCATGCTCACTGGGAGGAAACACTAGAGAGCTGCCTGCAGTTTGGCCACTTTTCCTTCTTCCATCATGACTGTGTTCACGCTACACTCCCAGAATTCTAATGCATTCCATCCCTCCAGCAGCACACGGTCATATTAATAACCTATCTCTCCTTTTCAATCCATTTTAATCTCCCTAAGGGACAACGCTGAAAAACAAAGGCGAGCGATTTACTGTTTAATGGGTTAAAGGGTCAATTGTACAGGAGAGACAAGTCACATGATCACATGATGATTTACAGACTTTATTTTTAATAGGACTGATCCATTTTCATTGTCCTGCCTACATTGAGGTGAAACACTGACAAAACGTAAACTACATCCTTTAGTTCAGTTGTAAATCCTTAACCTGTTTGTGACCAACCATTGAAGGTCATTGAAACCTAAGATGCTCAGACTAAATTTAGTAGCATCAGTACGCATCGGTTAGCTTAACTCTGTATAATACTGTATTTACTGTATATTTAAATCCAAAACTACAAGACCAGTTTTGGATTTATATAGATTATATGGATTTCTTTGTGGGTGAGCACCTGGGCATTTACTTCAACCATACAGTGCCGTGATTATCGTTGAACAGTATATATATATATATATATATATATATATATATATATATATATATTGTATATGTAGGTGTGTGTGTTTTTAATACTGGTGTGTCTGCTTTTTAACACTGTAAATTTATCTGGCAATTACAGTATCAAACAGAGAATAAATGTTTTTTTTTGTTATGATCCTCCAACTTGTATATGATTACTATGTCATAGCTAAATAGCAATCACATATTTGGAACATGCTGATTGATCGCTGGTTAGTAGGCTGTGGAGCTGTCAGAGACAGCCCAGTCAAACAGCAAGCAGCCCCAGTGCTAACTGTTGAAGAGGAAACCTAGATTGACATTTCCTTGTTCGTGTTGGCGATGCTTTATTTTAAACCAATTCTCTTGTAACTTCATTGAAATCTACCTTTATATTATTTCCCTACAATCACTTGCACAGTAGAAATTGCACTGAAAGTGCGTGTCTATGTTGCATTGTGCAGTGCTACCAATCTAACACTTTTTCAGGCACGGCTGCTAAAATGCTTAGGCACTCTGAAGGAGGAGAGAAGCACAGGGTTCACCTCAACATTGTGATAATACTCTCCTATAGTCCTAAGAAATGAGATTGAAATAGAGTGAATCAGAAGTCTTGCTGAGCAGAATTTCAAATATTTCAGCGGGTAAAGAAGTTCATATGTATGCGCCTCATCTGCCTAGTTAGTGGAATTGCATAAAAAATGAGCTGAAAGAAAAAACATTTCAATGCGACTAGGGTAGTATTTTAAGTTTCCACGAAGGATTCTGTGGCACTGGGAAAAGAGTACTGTATGGTATTCTGGGATGGAGACCAGTGCCCTGGAAATACTCTGCAGGCTAAGAATATGAATGGCTTACCTTTTTTGGTGCCCTGCTTAAAAAGTCAACCAAGTTCTGATGTTTTAGTTTTAGGTTGGATCACACACCATCTTGTATACTGTAAATTTCTCATGGTCCCTGGGGTATAGCAACCTGAGATTCTGGCTTCACCTATCTGTTGTGATCTATTTAAAGGGGCTCTTACTATGGTTGGCTTTTTAACTGAAGGTTTGAGAAAGATGAAAGCGAGTGTAGCTGAAGGATTGACCCAGAAAGAAAATAAAGAATAACTATACTTACAAACATTCACCTGAATGCCTCCCCTCACACATCCCATGCAATTAAAAGCCCCCACTATAGACCCCAGATCCTCAGATTAGCGAGTGAGCTCAACCGAGCTGCTGGTAGGAGCTGCTGCACATACTTGGCCCTAATGGAGAAACCATAGACCTTAATGGAGAATCTATTAATATACATTTTAAATATCTCATCAGTATTATAATAATTTAGGATGAATATTTAAATTCTCGCATAAACTCAATTGTAGGCCAAGCTGTCTGGCCAGAGTGATAGGATTGGGTTTCCTATATTTTATTTTTTACATTTAGTTTTAGATTCTGTTGCAATTGCATGAGCACCCCTGGCAGTGGTATAGTTTTTCCCGACCTCTGTCACTGTCATATGTGCTGGACTGCAAATTCAAGCAGATGAACTTCCATTAAAAGGTAGTAACAGGTAGTTATACTGTATATTCAGTTATTTCACCTTGGGATCCAGAGAAGATGGTTTTAACCGATAGTTTGGTTCATACATTATTATTATTTTATGTATAAATAAGTTTAGAGAACACCCACCCACCTATGGTAGCAATTACAAGTAAGGCTTTCGCTCTCCTTGATGAATTTTTAATTTATGTTGCATTAACATTTACATTAAGGAGATTGCAGCCGGAGAATTGATTCAGAGTCTCACCAATACAGTCCCCAACAGATATGAGAAATGAGAGAGTGAGTCACTCCCCCCCCCCCTCCCCAGCATTCATCTATAACCAAAATTAGTAGTATAACATTCTCCGTATACAGTTTCCTCCTGTACTATTCACTACATTAACGGATTTTTACATGGAGAGGAGAAATAGGGTTCATCAATAAATCATATTTTACACATTATGTGGGTAAAAATCACCTCTTTGTATTCTTTGTCTAATGTTGATATAGCGGAAGAGAATAGAATACGTTAGTTCTATATATTATTTGTGTCACATTTGTCTAGGGACCCACTTAAAGCAGGATGAGAATGATGACCCTGCCACTTGTTCCTCTAAAGGAAATCTGTAGTGAACAGAGCCTGCCATTGCTGACCTTATTGAGCTCACTGATTGTCTTGCTGGTCCAATGGCTTTAGTACTATAGTTGTTTTTTTTTTTTTTTTTCAATTTTAGAAGAGCTTTTCAAGCCCAATTGAACTTTTGGTTTAAATCAGTTAATGAAATTAAACATGCATCAAAACAAAATGTCTTGCAGTTAGCGTACTTCAAAAAGCAGCAACAGTCATAGTAGAAAAACCTATCTCTTTGCAGAGGTCCAACATACCTCCTGCTGAGACTAAGCTAGAGCGCTTCAGTCAGTAGGGAACATGAGCTATGCAAAAATGTATTCACTTTCCTCAGATGTCCACATCGAGATACAGTACAAGTAAAATTTCAGGCATCCTCTACAGTAGGAATTTTTGGTGATATACTCTAATCCTTGTCTAATGCTAAAATAATAAAGACACTGACATTTTTTCCCCTTATATCACTGGCATTGCTCAAAAACAGCTCTTCGGGGCTTATGCAGGGCAATGGACTCCATTTTAGTACCCATATGAGACTTGTCGGGGGTTACACAGGGCCAGGTCCTCCTTCCTAACCCCCATATATCACTTATTACAGCTGACACAGGGCTAAGGATTCCTTCCGCACCCTATGTAAGACTTGTTGGAGCTTACACAAGGCTATCGATTTGTTCCTGACCCCCCCATGTGAGACTTTTTGGATCTTACATAGGGCTCTAGACTCTTTTCTCACCCCCATGTGCAACTTGTTAGAACTTACACAAGGCTATAGACTCCTTCCTGTCCCCCACGTGAGATTTGCTTTAGCTTACCAGGGGCTATAGACTCCTTCCTAGCTAGGTGCCATGTAATATTAGTTGGAGCTTACACAGGCCCATGGATTCCTTCTTCACCACCATGTTGGACTTCTTGGATCATACATAGGACTATAGAATACTTTATCACCCCCATGTAAGACTTGTTGGAGCTTACATAAGGCTACGCATTCCTTTCTCACTCCCATGTGAGACTTTTTGAAGCTTACACATAAGGAAAAACAAATACAGAGGTGCATCTAAATGCAGACTGTAAATACACTCTTTAATAGTAAGTAGCAAGCTACATAAAAAAACTCACATTTCCCATGAGGATAAAAGGCCATAGTGAAATTGATGGAGAGTTCCTCCACGGCATCCTGTGCAGTAGGACTTGGGGCCTTTAGCTGGTGCAGCAACCGTCTCCCCCCTGTTTAAATATTGCCGGCATTCAAGGAGGAAAATAGAGACCAGATGGAAGTGAAGGCTGGAAAGCAGCATGGATGGCAAAACCTCCGCCAATGATGTCATCCCCTCGCAACGTGTTTCGGAGCATGCGCCGTGAAGGCAGTAACTCTACAGTGCGCTCCTTCTTCAAGCTGGATGAGGGCAATGGATTGATTGCTGTGTATATATTGTGACAGGAAGTCAGGTAAATCTGGGAATGTAGTCACAGGCAGGGGATACATTTCCACCTGATTTAGAAAGTTCACCAATTACTATAGGGTGTTGGCTACAGAGCTAGCCAGCAGGAAGTTGAACAGACTTCAGCTGTTCAGAATGAGGAAATGAAGGCCTCTATAATTTGTCCAAAGGAAGTCCTATTGATTGCTGCCTCCTGTCGCCGTGTGGGCTGGGAGAGGAGGACAGACAGATGTGTGCCTCCCGACGCTGAGGAAGCATGGGAGAAGGACTGCTGCCTCCTGTCGCCGTGTGGGCTGGGAGAGGAGGACAATCAGATGAGTGCCTCCCGACAAGCTGGTGAGCATGGGAGAAGACCCCCTGAAGTGATGTGCGCTAAGGAGGGTAAACAAGTGTGAAGACTACTCGAAGTGAGGTCTTGGATTGTTTCTAGGTGAAAAGAAACCAATGGACATTTCCTGTGTGAAGGGGAAATTAAGTAAGACTGAAGACTTCTCAAAGGTGAGGACATGGACTGTTTTTCTATGTGGAGAGAAAACAAAGGGACATGTTCCATATGAAGAGGAAAAGGGACATGTTGAATGAACTGTTTGCTGTGTGAAGAGATTATAAATGAACTATTGGTGGTCTGCTGTAGGATCAGCAAAGTCTGCCCAACAGTAGGTTGGGGACAGACTCTTAGGTAGGTTCCAGTGTGAGAAGGTAGCCGCCCACAGAAGCAAGGATTTATTTTGTCTTTTATTTTATTTTGCTGGTTTTGACACTTGCAGTCTGTTGAAGAAAAATGCATTAATAAACCAAACTGTTGTTTGCAAACACTTCTCGGCTATCTTCTTGTGAAAACGCACCCCCCAAGGGGTCATCCATGCCTACCACCGAGCTAATCCTCACTATATATATATATATATATATATAGCTAAACACCACCTAGTAGCTAAACAAGTAGTATACATTACATACTTCATTCTAAAACATATCTTCTATAAAAATGAAAATAAATATTTTAAAAGTGGGTGTTTATAAATCTGTAGGCCTATAACAAAATTATATTTGGTGTTCTATTGAAAATAATGGATATGAAAATTGAAGAAAATGAACATGAGGAAAAAAATATAAAAAAAATATTTAAAAAAATATATAAAAAAATGAAAATAAAAAATAAATGAGAAAAAAATAAAAAATAAAATGTAAATAAAAATAAAAATGTATATAAATATGAAAATTAAAATAAGAAATAAATGCTAAAATGTAAATAAAAATAAATTATAAAAATAATAAATATATATAATCGGAGAGCAACAGCAATGAAATAAAGGTAGAGAAAAGTGATTATCGTATACACGAGACACAATACGGACCAATAATAAATATATACTTATACTCATATGTGTGGAAAGATTTCATTATGGTTTCATCAGTGCGCGTCTGACATCATCAGGAGTTACCGTGACTCCTGATGATGTCAGACGCACACTGACGAAACACGTTGAGTACCATGATACGCCACTACATCACTTCCGGTCCATGACATGCATTTGGACCGCGGAATGGCGTTCCGATCCTCTGGCCTCCCTACGTTGTATCCACATATGCTGGGAATCTAAATACCTATTAACCAACGAGTGGACCCTAGAGGAAATCTTTAAAGGCTATCTGTACCCCTGAAACCACGCTCTCTACTGAGGGAACCATAGCGAGAGACCATATTGTCGCCTGACCCCAAGGGGTCATCTGGTAAGTGGGCTGTGCATGCGGTGGAGGGAAAAGAAGTAGCATATTCCCACTGAATTTTCACTGAGTGAACGTTGTTCTGCTGCTATCTACTCACCATTTAGATCAAGCGCAAAGAGCACTGTTGCAGCAAATTGGACATTTTTGCAATACAATACTATTATTTATAATAATATATAATAATATATTAATAATAAATAGTATTTATAGTCACTTTGGACTTTCACTATCACCTATAAATGCTTTGAATATATTTATTCATTATTTATTTATTTATTAATTTATTTATCTATTATTTAATTTATCAATTTAATGATTTCATCCATATATTGGTTTATTTTTTACACATTGAAGATACCTTTATGAATTTATTTATGTTATAAATTGGAGAATCATAGAGTCAGATATATTTATATAATATTACCATCACGCATTTATTTATTTATATACACAAGTATTTGAGCGCGGCCCCCACCAAATGTATTATTTCTTAAATAGATTGTTGTCTGGACAAGCAGCTCATAAAAACACTGTTGTAATTTTACATTTATAGTGTTAACCACAGATAGGTTCACATATTCATGACTCATATTTATTCACATAATTTATTTACTTAAATAATTAATTATCACGTGAGCACTAATCATCAAATTTCATCCTGCTCGCATCCGCCTAAGTGTAATTTTCACTTAATTTTACAATTAAAAAAAAGGATTGTTGTTCCATATATATCTGTACTCCCAAAACCCCATTGCGAGATTTGCATATGAGGGTGCAAAATTTTCACCCATGGCTGTACCTTATATTTGTAGATAGAATTGATTATCAAAAACAAAATAATTGTGTGTAAGACAGAATTTTGTAGCCTTAGCAGTAGCCAAGTCTTACTGCACAGGACGCCGTGGAGGGACTCCCCATCAATTTCACTAAGGCCTTTTATACTCATGGGAAATGTGAGTTTTTTATGTAGCTTGCTACTTACCATTAAAGAGTGTATTTACAGTCTGCATTTAGAGGTGCCTCTGTATTTGTTTTTCTTTCATGTCCTGGGAAAATCGCTTCTGCAATTCCCCTTCTTGCTGATGGCTGCCTAAACTTGTAGGCTTATTCATTGATGGTGCCCCCAAAAATGTTTTGGACACTAAAAGTTTATAAGGACTTTTTTATTCACTGTTTTTTGAACTAGCACAATTTCATCGCACCTGTGTTGAAGCTTACACAGGACTATGGACTCTTTCCTAGCCTCCATTTTAGACTTGATGTCACTTACACAGGGCTATGGATTCCTTCCTCGCTATATACTCTTTCTTCACTCCTATGTAAGACTTCTTAGGGCTTACACAGAGCTTTAGACTCCCTGCTCACCCCAATGTGATACTTAGATCTTACACGGACTATGGGCTCATTCCTCACCCTCATGTTAGATGAGTTGGAGTTTACACAGGACTATGGACTCCTTTCTCACCCTATGCAACAGTACTGGGCCATTCACAGAAATCAATTCTGTCACATAAAAGTGGAGGAGTGTGTCACATGTCCGGAAGTCCCTGGCATTTCTCTTCGCTCCCGATGGCAAAGTGCAGTGGCATGGGAATGCAAAAAGGTGAGTGTATCCTGCTGGAGATGGGGGAAGTAAGTGACTCTTTTGCTTTGCCCTGCGTGGTCACTTTAAATATTTATATATTTTTTTACCTGCTGCTTGTTCTAGTTCCATACGTATCCTGCTGCTTGAATTCATGTTACATTGATCCTTTTATTTTGGTAACACAACGTTCAGAGTACAGAGGATCTGGGACATACAGAAAAAGAAAATAGATAAAAAATATTGTATCAGGGGTTGCAGATTCTGTTTTCTCTAGTTTAATTAGCAATTTGTAAGCCTTTGTGTTGCAAGTGCGATTGCCCATTTCCTCCTAAGCCAGCATGGTATCGCAGGACTATGCGGCGGAAGATTGGCAAAGCTCTTTTGTAGTTGCGGCACAATTTCATGCTATTTTTACCACATTATTGGTCGCGTGGCAGGCGTGTGTTTCACAAATATAGAGAGATATAGAAATGGATAGACAGGACACCAAGAAATGTAACCTTTATTACAGCTCTGTATTCTTTAGAGACAAAAGTACCTTAGTGATTATTTTGGTAAAATTATCTGGAGGAAAATAGGCCAATTTGTCCTTAATGGACTTTTATTTCAGCTTTTCTAAGTAGAGTATTTAAATATATTATGTAGTAGTTGACCTGCTAGCAGATGCTCTGTCTTGCTTTTCAGAGGGTGTTTATAATTGCACGGTTTTCCACTTTGTTATTTTTAATAGTTTTTAAACTTATTATAAGAAGACTATGACTGTACAAAAAGTATGTGCGTGAGTTGGGTACTAAGCAGATCATTTGTTACTTTGTGGACCTGTTAGTTGTCTTTCTGAGAGATTATTAAAGACAAACAAAAGGAATGAAATATCTCTCCTGGAGAAAATTCTGATCCAAGCTCCCTCCAGTGCTAGCCTAAGGTCAGACTGATCATGTGACCAAAGGTCCAGGTTGTTGGTCAGGTGACCAGCATTTCTGGGAACCTTGAGCAGCATTTTCACAGGAAGAGTGTTTCAGTCCATTTCTCTCTTTATATCATGGCAAGACTGACTAGCTGCAGAAGCAGGTGATATTTATCATTATTTATCCTGTTACCTAGTCAGACTGCGGATTCCTTCTCAGTGCTTACTTTCCAGTCTCTCCACATTCCCCCTAGGTATTGAAGAGGGTCACTTCTCAATCCCAGCATATTTAGACATAATAGCAAAAAGATGTCTTTTTCCATCTTTCCTTTCGTAAAACCCCTACAAAAAGTGTTTGGGAAGATTTTCTGCAAATCATTGGACGTCATTGGTGTGTGGTTATATGTTCGTTGTGATGCTTAAACTGGAGTTTATGCCAGGTTTTTTTTCTTTTGACTTGGGAACACCTTGGAATCCCCGAGAAAGTCTGAGCAGGTCAATCTCTTGGCAATTTAGATGTGCGTGACAGAAAAAAAATGTGCTTCGTTTCATGTTTATTTGTTAAATAAATAATTTCCTTTCATCATATTCGTTATGTTAGAATGATTCGTTTTCGAGATTTCGTTTTGTACATTCTGATTCGTTGAGTATATTTGCTTTTCCAAATCAGTTCGTATTTTCAAAAGTTATTTTGGAAAATTGGCTATATTTGTTTTAACGTGTTAATTAGAGATGCACCGAAATTTTGGTGGCTGAAACATATCGGTCGAAAATGGTGTTTTCAGCATTTTGCCGATAGCGAAAAAATAGTGATAATGGTGGCAAAAACACGCGCAATTTTGATTCGATTATACTGCGATTTTACCACTATTTTACTGTGCATATGATGTTTTTGCATATGTCATGTGACTCAAAAACCACATAAAAAAACGTAACACGGGTGCATTATTGATGCATTTTTGCTGCGTTTTTAATGCAGTTCAACAGTAGGTGCATTTTTGGTGCATTTTTTTAACTGCAAAAAAATGCAGCAAGCAAGATTTTTAACACCACAACGGAAGTGCAAGGGGCCATTGAGAAGACATACATGGGGTCTAATAGGATGCATTTTTCTTGAGCTAAAGGTGTCGATAATGGCCGATAATCAATTCATATTAAATTAAATTAATGCTATTAATTAAAAAGTCCAATATAATACAAATATATATATAAATATGTATATTTTTTAAAAATTGTCATTTTCGGTTTCAACCAAGTGCCTCCTGAATTTTCGGTTTCTGCAACAAATTTCCATTTAGTGTACCTCTAGTGTTGATTCATTTTTTTCAGGGGATTACTTATGCACTCTCCCTGCTAGTCCAACCCACAAAGAGAAATGGAATGAGTTTTTTGGACAATATCGACTGGAGTTGCGTGCATCTACGAGTAACGAATGAATGAATTTCAGATTCATTTTGTTATGTTATGATTTGGAGATTCTGAGGGATCCACCTAAATCCAGCCCAAACACAATAAGTAGGAATAATTGCATTTCACTTTTAAACCTTACTTTGTTTATTGAAAAATGTTTCCATTTCACGTGTAGTGCATTTTTTTATTGATTAAAAATGTTAATGCAACATATACTGTAGATCCGAATCAGTTTGGTTCATTCGGTATGTTATTTTGGATCCAAATAAAATGAATGAATTTGTTGTTTCGTCATAATTTTTTTTCAGTTTAGTTGAATTTCATTACTACTGTGATTCAGAGATTTGGATACACCCGAATCTGAGAATAACAAAACTTTTGTCTTAATTTTCGATTTGTAATAAAATGAATCGCACATGTCTACCTAGCAAGAGGAGGCCTGTGCCGGTCTGCTTAGTCTGTTGCCCTTATGCCTGTCTTTTAGGATTAACAGCCTGAAAATGCTATTATGAGAGGTTGTGATAATACAGGTGAACCTTAAAGAGGACCTTCAGCGTTCCTCCTTATTTACTTTTTCTCTTCCCATGCTTACCTGGTGGTGTTCTAGGGGGTGAACAATTACTTGTTCATAGCCTGGATAGTAAAAACGGCAATAAAGTGGTAATAAATATAAAAATGTGAATAGATAAATAAATAAATCTTATTGTAGATTATAAAGCTACGTGATAATATGCCAGTGTTATACACAATAAATATGCATAGACAAATTACAATAAACATCAACCTTAAATAAATACTTTGGTTAACATAAAGTGCAGATTAAGTGCCAAAATTGGTGCCAAAAATGTCCAAATAAACAGTTCATGGGTGACTTATGGCCGGAATACACGATTAGAATATCGCCCGATCATTCGACCACCGACTTTTGAAAAAGTATTTGTCGGTCGAAAACGTTGCCAACATACACGGCCCGAATATCGCCCGACCGGTGCCCGCCGACTATCGAAACAGCGTTCGTCGGTGGAAAACGTTGCCAACATCAACGATCCAAAAAAAAACGTTACAGACCAATCGATTAGATACGTAATCCGCACGTTGCACGTTAATGCGGAAGTGATGTAATGTGCGTGTGACCTTTTTAGAGACACGCACTTCCTCCTAGCACCAAGAGCCACGCACTTCCTCCGAGCACCAACAACTGCCTAGCACGAACGAGCGTGGGACCAACGTTAAAACGCATAATTTAATATAGCCGTGTGTATATATACATATATATCTCTATATCACACACGTGCGTTCGTCGGTTAGTGTTCGTGTTCACGAACGGGCGATATAGAATATGGATGAGGCCCAGAATAAGAAAATTTACATCAGTGCACTTGGTGTTTTAGCCATCCATAAACACCAAAAAAAGAGCACAAGGAAGCAAAGAATTTGGACAAAGAAATGGCTGCAGAACCGGGATCAATATTCTCATATTGACTTGATTAGAGAGCTAAAGGAGAACAATCCCGATGACTACAGGAACTACCTCAGGATGTCTGATGCTTGTTTCCAAAATGTATTATCTGTGATTGGTCCCCATATCAGGAAACAAGACACAGTTATGAGGGACTCCATCACTGCTGAGCAGAGACTTATTGCCACTCTGAGGTTCCTAGCCACTGGAAGAAGCCTACAGGACCTCAAATACAGTACCGGTATATCCTCCCAATCACTAGGAAGGATTATTCCTGAAACCTGCAGTGCAATCATCAGGGTCCTGCAAAAGGATTACATAAAGGTAATACACATTTATGATATTAACCTACTTTCAAACCCTCTACATATCTTCTGTATTACTTTCTCATCTATTCTCCATGCTATACCTGTTTGCTACTTATTATCTAGTTCATTTCATATGTAGAATGATAAATATGAATGTCTAGTTGATTATAAAATCCATTAATTCTCTAGCAATATAATACATCTATTTATATTCATTAATACCTAGATTCCAGGAACATCAGAGGAGTGGATGAAAATTGCTACAGAATTTACCGAAAAGTGGAATTTCCCAAATTGTGGCGGAGCAATTGACGGAAAACATATCAGGATTGCACCCCCTGCACAGTCCGGATCGTTCTACTATAATTATAAAGGGTTTTTCAGCATTATCCTTCTTGCTGTTGTGAATGCCAATTACGAATTTATATTTGTAGATGTTGGTAAGAATGGTAGGAACTCCGATGGAGGGGTTATAGAAGAAACTGAGTTCTACCACCGTCTAAAAAATGGAACCCTAAATTTGCCGTCAACGCAGGAAACGCTTGAAAATTTAAACTTTGTATTTCTCGCTGATGACGCTTTCGCCCTGGGAGATCATCTTTTGAAGCCATTCCCTTTCCGGAGTCTCACTAAAGAGCAAAGAATTTTCAACTATCGACTCTCAAGGGCACGTCGTGTAGTTGAGAATGCTTTTGGAATAATGGCGAATTGATTCCGCATATTCCTGACAACAATCAATTTGTCAGTTGAAAAAATTGATCAAGTTGTGCTTTGCTGTTGCATCCTCCACAATTTCCTTAGGCGTAATGCATCAAAATATTTATCATCTGGAGCACATGCAGGAGCAGATCACGAAAGATGTGAATCAATGCCAAGTTCATCTGTGCAAACCGATTTACGTGATACTGCAGACACCCTTACATCAATTGGACATTCACACCCCAGGTTAGCAACACATGCAGCAAGGCAAAACCGAGTGGATTATATGAACTACTTTGTTGGAAGTGGCGCTGTGGAGTGGCAGGATGACATATAGTTTTTTTGAATGGTTTAAACAATTTCTGCATCATGAAAAAATCTTGATAAAATGCTACACTGTTTTGTTTGTTATGTCAGTTATTCCATTAGAAATTAAACGTTACCTATTGGTGTTCATTATTTTGCGTCTGGTTATTTAATTAATGTTAATGACATGTTCTGTACATACCACAATAGGTTCATATCATCTTATTGAATGTAGCAAGACCCAAAACGGGTTAAACTGGAAAATATTCAGCACAAACACCACATATCAACTGTAAATTTTTTTTATTAACATAAAAAAATAAACTGTACAAACAATACTTTATATAAAGTATATTTGAAATAAACCAACCTTCATCAAGTATATGTGGGAAAAACATGATGTCAACAGACCAGCAGGTAATGAACACATTAGACAGACAACTTACAGGTTAGTGTAATTATAATCTGAACCCCATGCAGATCTTTCTGATGTCGGATAAGACCATGGAGCATTTTGTTTTTGATGGATTGGTGGAGTACCCTGATGGTTCTGATATGGTGCCGGTGGTGTAGTATGATGATGAGGAGTATGAGGAGTATGAGGAGTAGGCATCATATGCGCTCTTTGATTATCACCAAGAAATGTATGTTCGTTTAGTTCCCCCTTTATGCCTTTGTTGCATAACTGCACCAACAATGGCTCAAAAAACTGCCGTTGCTCCTCCACATCTTCCTTATTTTATTAGCTGTCAAAATTCCGTAGGCATCGCAATCATCAGTTTTTCTTTGCAGAGCGGCTGTGGCCTTGTTCAAGAATCTATTAGTTGCATCATCTATATTCTTCCTTTTACGAGGTATCCTTGGTGAAATTATTGAGGGAGATGGAGTAAAGGATTCATCATTAGGGCTTTCCTATAAAAAGTAAATATTCCAAAATTATAATAAAAATATAAAATAAACTTTTTAAAACTATCCTATTCTTCCAAATTTGAAATTGAGTGGAAACTTTGTTCTTTCAATTGTGTCAGAAGATCAACAGCTAAAGAGATGTAAGGTAAAAGAATAAACATGCTTACTGGGATCATTGGTGAAGCATTGGGGTCATCCAAATCTTCCTCTCCTGCTGATATGGGCTCTGATGAAGTTGAAGTCATCGTGTTGATAGAACTTCTCATCTCGGTCTGATCAGTTAGAAAACGTAAACTGTCAAAATACCAAAGTCTGGGCGCATACACATCATCCACACTGACTCCTGACCTTTGTGATTCCTTGCTCTTTTTTAAACACAGTTCTCAAATTGGCAATCTTGGATTTAACATACTTAACATCTGCATGAGCATTTACAGCAGTGCATAGCTCTGCCAGCTTGACATAGGCCTCATGTTTCTTTTGGCGGTCGGAGTACTCCTTTGATTTGCTTTTCCATAGACATGGCATTTCCTTATACATGTCTATAAACAGTGGAAGGAATTCAGGTGAGGTAAATTTATCAGTCATCACCTCTGAAAGACAAAAAAGTCATGTATATGTTTAATTGAATAGGTCATGATGCAAGCACTAATAAATGCACAACAAATACACAATAGCTTACCAGCTGTTCTCGACAAATACTCGCGCGAATAATATGACCAACGATATTTCTGCTCACGGTGTGCTCGTTTGCAAAGCTTCTTTTTGACGATTTTTGTCTGGCACAAACACGGAACGCTCTTCAGCTGGCCCGCACAGTTCGTTCGCTGTTTTGCTACAGAGCATGCGTGGTTGCGTCGCTCCACCCTGTTTTTCGGCAGTATCGTCCGGTACAGATGTGGGTGTTCCCTGCTACAAAGTGCACCACAACTATTTCCACACGATGCAGCGCTCGTTACACAGCAGGAGGGATATAGAGGGGACCAGGAAGGAACACAGAAGCTACCATAGGAGGAGAATCAAGGCAACACCAATGAGCAGAGGTGAAATTGTGGAGCTAGTGCGTATTTTGGAAAAAAATGACTATGATGGAAAGTTCAGCAACTACACTAGGCCCAACTTGAGGAAAGACAAGATCCTGGATAAAGTCATTAATGCTATTTCACAAAAGCATGGCATTGAACGTTCAAAAGATCAGCTGCGCAAAAGGTGGTCAGATCTGAAACACAGGGAGCAGGACCAACTTTCAAGAATACACAAGATAATCAGAAAACGTAAGAGACATATGAAGATTTATGTATCACATTTAACCACTTAAGCCCCGGAAGATTTTACCCCCATTCCGACCAGGGGGTATTTTGCGATTCGGCACTGCGTCACTTTAACGGACAATTGCGCGGTCGTGCGACGCTGTACCTAAACGAATTTGACGTCCTTTTTTTCCCACAAACAGAGCTTTCTTTTGGTGGTATTTGATCACCTGTGCGATTTTTTGATCACGCGCTATAAACAAAAAAAGAGCGTCAATTTTGCAAAAATAGCAATATTTTTCACATTTTTTTATATGAAATTCCCCCCAAAAAAAATGTAAAAATCAAAATTTTTTAACATTTTCGGCCAATTTGTTTTATGCTACCTATGTTTGGTAAAAAAAATCACAAAAAGCGTATTTTGATTGGTTTGCGCAAAAGTTATTGCGTTTACTAACAAAGGGAAAGATTTTTGTCATTTTTGTTGTTTTTTTTTTTCCAATTTTTTTTTTTCCAAATTGTTGTTTTTTTTTTTTTTTTTTTTTTTTTTAACGCGTAATGGCGGCGATCTGCGATTTTTTTTGCGGTACTGCGACATTGCGGCGGACAGATCGGACCCTTGACTGACATTTTTGACACTTTTGGGGTTACCAGTGACATTTCTACAGTAATCAGTGCTATATATATGCACTGTTACTGTAAAAAGACACTGGTAGTGAAGGGGTTAACTTTATTTGGGAGGGAGGGGCTGTGTGTGTCCCTAGGGGCGTGCTTTCTACTGTGATTGGCTGTGGCTTGAGCTGTAAGGACACTGATCAATGGATCTACATAGTAGATCCATGTGATCAGTGTCTTTACAGCGAGGAGAATGACAGGCAGCTTGTTTACACAAGCTGCCTGACATTCTCCCTCTCCCCCGCCGATCGCCGAGTGGCCGGCGGACATCGGGTCCGCTGGTCACACGCGCGGGGGGGTCCGTGACCATGCGGGAGCGGGAGCACGCCTCCGGGGGCGTGCGCTCGCTCCCTAGACCCTCACAAGCAAGCAACGTAGCCCTACGTTAGTTTGCCTGTGAGGGGCTGACCGCCGACGTAGATAGTCGTGCGGCGGTCGGCAAGTGGTTAATGCATTAGACCATTAATATATAAGATTGTCATGGGTGTATATGATTTGTTTTATTGCAATTGTTGTTTTAACCTTAAAACCAAAAATACATATATATTTGTTTTTTAGGTAACATAGCCAAGAGGCAAGCACGCTTCCACAGTAAGATGTCACGTTTGTCAGCATCTGAGGAGTCTACAGCCATGCTAAATACGGAGGAATTGACAAAAGAAGACATTACTGTTAGTTCAACCCCTGATACAGAGGCACATAGAAATGCAGGTGAATAATGTACAAATATTCTCCTTGAATGTTTTTTTGGTACTGTCTTTTTTCAATATCGCAGCTAAACATTCCAATGAGTATACCTGACAGTTTGAGATTTTTTTGATATTATTATGTGTTTATGGTCTTGTGTTTGCATGTCATGTATCTTGTTTTTTTTCTAGGACCGAATAATAAAAATATGCCTTCAACTTTGATTGAAAATGAAGGAATGCAGTATTCTACAGATAAATCAATATGTCACTCATCAGCGCACGTTGCAGAATTTGTTTCAAGCATTCAAAAAGAGTGTGATATTCTGGAGGACGATATGTTTGTCACACATGGAGGGATAGGTAAGTCGAGATGCATTGTGACTTTATAGATGTCTGAAAGCTTGCATTTTGTTGTAATTTCTTTGTATTTAAAAATTATATGATTGCACTGAAACAGTATGTGCTGTGTTTTGTGTGTGTGTCAATTTTTACATTATTTCCATTACTTTCCAATAGGCACAAAACATATACCGCATGGGCATAAAAAATTACACCAGGAAGACAACGACAACAATGACAGATTATGTGTGGATGATGACCTTCCTATTGTACTAGAAATCAATGACGATGTTACAGAACATGAAGCCTACTTCGATGATTCCAAAGATGGGACTGGTTCAGAAGAGACATCAAGAGATGCTGTGTCAAGTACGCGTACGTAGTTAACATAAACATGTAATGAATGTACAACATCACATATATCATATCAAATAATTAAATAATCGATTTTTCCTTTATTAGGTCAGCTGTTGGATAGTGCTACTGCAGCGAAGATTACGGTTGAGCTGCTGAAATGTTGCGCATCAATGGAAGACTTGCAAAGTTCACTCACAGCTATGCAACAAAGAATAAAGGACTGTGTTGATATATTGAACAAGGTCTAGCTAAATACTTTGGTTTATGGTGGGTTTTGGACTGAGTGTCATCGAAAATACTGTTATGTTTTTGGTTACATAACCTATTAAAAAGTTTTAATAGAAGATTAACGTTAAACATGTTGAGGCTATGTAATGACAGGTGGATCACATGTCCCTATCACTACATAAGCAGCATTGCCTCCAGTTCCCATTGAGCGTGCTAACCTTTTTTTGTGTGACTTGGAATGCACTAATAAGTACACAAGAGATGTGCTTATTCTTGTATTTCTGTAGGTGCATGGGACCAACTGTCCTAATGCCTCTAAGCTCCTCCTCTGTGTTCTTGCTGGTGTACGTAATGACAGGTGGATCACATGTCCCTATCACTACATAAGCAGCATTGCCTCCAGTTCCTATTGAGCGTGCTAACCTTTTTTGTGTGACTTGGAATGCACTAATAAGTGGAGGAGGGGAAAACTAATGTGTACATGACTACTTCATACAGTGGTTGCCTATTATAGTCTACAGTCTTCCAGTGTCCTTGATGCATACTGTTGAACAATCATAATCATCAATCATCTGAAAAAAGTCTTTGATTTGGATTTTGCTCCCCCTTACCTCTCAGTGGCTGTTATATTTTAAAATTATGTTGCATTATGGCATACAGATGTCACAACAGTGACCTGCAAGGACAACCTACAAATACTTAATACCTGCACTATAAGTCAATTTCCCATTGATCATGCTTGCACTTGCATATATGGGCAATTTGCTCTATTTGGCAACCTGTTATTTGTTGTGTATGTTTTGTCTCCATTGGCACTATGTGAACATCTGTCAAATATCTTTTTGTATTATTTATACAAAACCCACATCAAAAATTTGTTTACGCATTTACGGTGTCTTCTTTACATTTTCTTAGGGAATTTATCATGCATTTAACATATATCGGACAATGTTGATTAATGCTTTATTCTAAAAAGTCCATTTAACAATTTAAATAGGGAATACATTACCAATAGATTTGCTAAAAACATACATGACATATGTCTATTTGACATTTCATGCTATATCTTGGCTGAGAGGACTTCTTTAGCTTTTTTCATTCGTGTTTACGAAACTTCTTGACATGGTACAATGCTTCCGGGTCAACAAACATTTCCGGGGAAATATTTTTGGACATGCGTGATGAGGTTAAATTGAACGACCTCAACATCAACGTATAGAATATCGTTCTTTCGCAAACGAGACGACAGAATTTTTCGGGTTTTTCAAACGGTATTTTTCGTTCATAATATCGATATCGCTCATTGATGGCTGGACATTAACAAGTAGAATATCGGCCGATCGCTCGCTGAACGGAAATTTTCTTCCGATATTCTTATCGTGTATTCCGGCCATTAGTGCATGGGTAAAAGTTTTCAGTGCCAGGTATGGGAAAGTGCAGGTGCTTGGTGTTGGGTCCTCCAGTAGTCCGACTGCTGGTACTTGGGCGTGACTTGGAATAATGGGGGTTTACACTCACCAGAGGTAGTGGGTCTTAAATACCTTATGGTAAAAAGACCTTTTGAGCTTGTGGCTTTCTGAGCGTTGACTGCTGGGCCTTGTAGTTCCCTGTGCTCCGGGATCGCTCCCTTGGATGAACTCGATCAGGCTTTAGTGTTCATCAGATTTGCAATCTATTAGCTTTAAGAAGTCCTGAGGGTCTGGTCCCTACGGTGGTTAAGGCTGGAATGAACAGAACAACAGAGTTCAGATCCTCACTGAGCAACTGGATCCAGCACTGTCCTGCTGAGATCCTTCTGTCAATAGACGCTGCTGAGTCCAGTGTAGCCATCTTACATGTGACATCTGGGTTCAGCTGTCAGGCCCTCTCTATGATGCCCCACCCCTCCTACTTCTGAATGAATGACTAAAGGCCTCCTGGGATATTTGATGTACATGTCCCAGGAGGCCTAGCAAGCACTGTGCATGTCATTTATCTAGGCCAGAGAGATTATCAAACAACGGCCCTCCAGCTGTTGTGGAACTACACATCCCATGGAGTATTGTAAAACTCTGACATTCACAGACATGACTAGGCATGATGGGAATTGTATTTCCTGAATAATTGGAGGGCCATAGTTTGAAGACCCCTGGTCTAGGTGAATGATGTGCATTGAGGGGCGGGAACATGCTGTTTTTTCCAATAAAAAGGTAAATCAAAAAGAAAAAAAAAAAAACCACTGCCCTATTCGTGTAGATGAGGGGAGGAAAAGTGGAGATGGGGGGAAAATGGTATAAAGGGTGAAGGTCAACTTTAGGTAAACATGTGCTTTATCTATTCAGGTTTGCTCTAACTCCTCCCTCTTCCCCAGCAGCATGGGAGTGCAAGGTAGATGCTTATATTCTACTGAGGAGGAGGAGGGCATTAAAATGAACCTGCTGCTTTTCCCTGTTCACTTATAGTTTAAGGGTAATTCTACTTTCATGGAAAATAAATAATATAAATAATATAGCATTTACAATAGCTTCACAAGCCACATTTTCATTTAACCACTTACCCACCAGGCCTATTTTTGACACTTGGTGTTTACAAGCTAAAATCATTTTTTTTTGGCTAGAAAACTACTTTTTAAACATTATATATTTTTTTTTAGCAGAGACCCAAGAGAATAAAATGGAGATTATTGCAATATTTTTTATCACACCGTATTTGCGCAGCGGTCTTCCAAACGCAATTTTTTTTTTTTTTTTAAATTCACTTTTTTGAATTAAACAATAAGAAACCAGTAAAGTTAGCCCAATTTTTTCCCATAATATTAAAGATAATGTTTCGCCGAGTGAATAGATGCCCAACATGTTATGCTTCAAAATTGCGCACGCTCACGGAATGGCGACAAACTTTGGTACTTAAAAATCCCCATAGGCGACATTTTAAAAATTTCTACAGGTTGCCATCTTAGAGTTACAGAGGAGGTCTAGGGCTCAAATTATTGCTCTCGCTCTAACAATCGCGGCGATACCTCACACGTGTGATTTGAACACCGTTTACATATGTTCGCTTCTGCGTGTGAGCTAACGTGGACAGGGCGCTTTATTTTTTTTTTATTTATTTTTTTTACACCGTTTTTTAAAAAAAAAAAATGTTTTTATCATTTTTATTCCTATTACAAGAAATGTAAACATTCCTTGTAATAGAAATAGGCACGACAGGACCTCTTTTTTGTCAGATCTGGTTGATCCGGTTGCTAGGCAACGACGTTTGCTATCGCTCTGGTCCTCCAAGACCATAGAGTCGAGTGAGGGCAAGCTTGCCCTTACTCGACATCCTGTCTGTGAGGATCCGGGACCGGATCGGTTTCCCCGCTGCCGGCGGGTCTGGTAAGCGGGGAAAAGTACCGGGACGCGACGGGGGGGCACCTCTTCCGCCCCCCCGGTAGGGTGATCCCGCGGCGAATCTGCCGCTGGGACCACCCTTATCGGAAAGCTGACCGCCCGCTGTTTAAAAAAATACCAGGGTTATGGCAGCTATCTGCTGCCATAACACCGGTATTTAGGTTTAAACGGCTGACGTATATAGTCGTTGGACGGTTGGTAAGTGGTTAATGTGGTTAGAAAATGACCTTTCCTTTGAAAAGGAAAGGTAATTTTTACAATGTGCATCCGTTGCAATTTTCTGTAAAACCTAATGCAATATGGCAACCTGGAGGCATTCTGTACACCATTGATGTGTCATTTCCTGCTTGTGTGATTGGCTCACTGATTTTCCCAGAAGTCTGCACCAAGATACAAGTCAAATTTTAGGCACGCCCTGCAAAAGAAGTTTCAGTTTTGGTGAGATACTCCCCAAGAGTTAGATACTTCTACGAGGATGCAGACCCTGCGTTTTTTCTTATCAGAACACTGAGAGTGTACCAACAGATAATAAGGAACCAGACCCTGATTCAGAATGTCTGGTGAAACAGCTATTTCTTCAGAACAACAAAAGTTAGGAATCTGCTATAAAGTCTGTTAAAATCTATACATCAGCCCTTTTCAAGCAGGGTGCCTTTAGGTTTCTTCAGGGATGTCTTAACAAAATGCCTAAAAATTGGCCCAAAATTGTATACAAGCAGGTGGATAAAGCCTACCTTTTAGTTACACAAAGTTTTTATTGTGCACCATTACAACCTTCTAGCCGCCATGCATCCCAACAACCAATGACTTCATTGGTTGATTAGAGGGATGAAAGGCCCCTGCACGGCATTCTTGTTTGCCCTCTCCTGCCCCTCTCCAACTCTGGGGTCCCATTAGCTGAGTGATGGAGAGAAACCGAGGGAGAAGAGAAACATTTTAATACTAGTTAATACCAATGTGCAAACATATATTTGCTTTGGAAGCAGGGCCGCCATCAGGGGGGTACAGCCCATACACATGTAGGGGGCCCAGGCATCCCGAGGGGCCCCAAACAGGGTAGGGTTGCCACCTGTCCTCGCAATACCATTCAATTGTAAGCTCTGCCATTCCCTTTCAGACTGGCACTATGTGGGGGGTCCTGCCCCTCACCAGCCCTCACACACAGCTGTAGGCCCTGACCCTTGTCTCCAGCTGTTCACACCTGGACAGGAAGGGTGGCATTTACTAGAACCATTTACCTTTATTTTCCTGGGATGGAGGAGATGGGACTGGAGGAGGAGGACGTGGTAGGCGGGCCCTGAGGAATGTTGGTGGTCAGGCCCAAGGGGGGGGGGGACCAGGCCTAAAACTGTGTAAGGGGCCCCAAAATTTCTGATGGCTGCCCTGTTTGGAAGAATAGGTCACCTCTAATGTTGGGTGTCCTACATGTATGGATGTTGCTGCACTATTCGTTTAGTTATATACCTTTTAGAATGGGGTGCCTCAAGATTGTGCAGAATTTTTAAGGGTGCCTTGACTGAAAAAAGGTTGAAAAACACTGCAATACATTGATCACCCAGGGATATTTTTTTTTTCCTCTACAAAAGTGGAGTCACCCTTTTAGGTTCATTTGCTGATCATTTTTAACATAGGATATACTGACATAGGACTTCAATGTATCACCCACCAACAGATGGAAGTGAATGGAGATCCCAGATCGGAGCCAAAAAAGTTTAGAAGCGAAATATATCCAATTCAAACATTCTCATTATGGAAGGGGGGCCCACTAAGCATAAGTGCTGTGTAAGTCCACTTATCCTTTAAGTGTTTGACAGGGTAAGTGAGATCTGATGGGAGGCAGGGACATCGGGAATTATGGTTAGAGCAGGACATGGTCTGTATTTTATAAAGAAGCAGCAAGTGAAAATAAACAGTTTGCTTTTTCAATGGCATTTGGGTGCTTCAGTTGTAGCAACATAATAAATCCTGCTTGTGTCAGTGCCAGCTAAACAGTGCATTAAACTTTCTGTGTGAGTCCCTTATTACGTCAGCTGCACAAAGCAAAGATTTTGCAGTCTGTTGCTCTTAGTCATTAATTGTTCTTTATCCCCAGCTTCCAGCACGATGATCTGCTGTGCTATGGTAGACAGATCCATTTTAAAGTGCGAGTTCAGCTTTGCACCTCAAAACAAAAGAAAATGTATAATTTTTTGGCTTCTAAAAACTTACGTGACTTTTTGCCAGCAGCAAATTTTAGAAATGAATAGTCAGTTGCTTAGTCCTGACTGCAAGTAAACCAAACCCACAACCTTAATGAGACAGTGGGGTTGATTTACTAAACCTGCAGAGTGCAAAATCTAGTGCATAGAAACCGATCAGCTTCTAACTTCAGCATGTTCAATTAAGCTTTGATAAAAAAAAAATATATCCTGGAAGCTGATTGGCTACTCTGCAGAGCTGCACTAAATTTTGCACACTCCAGTTTAATAAATCAACCTCACTGTAATTTTGCTAATTCAGAACAAAGCGGCAGTAACGCCCATCCTCACCAATCCATGTTCCATCAATATTGTAGTAGGCCCTCTTTTAATGTACACTGCAGATAAAAAATAAAAAATAATCCTTAAAGGCCCATAGAGAGCACAGTTTGCATGGTCAGTACATAATTAAAATTTTCCTCCTGGCACTGCGGTAGTTCACCAGGCCACCCCAGTTTATTCTGTCAGCAGTTTGATCCCCTGAATAGGTAATCACCCGAATGATGAGACAGGGTGACTGTAGCATGCAGTTTACTGAACAGGTGCAAAGTTAGAAACAACAATGCTAAAACTGTTTAGGATGGCAAAAACATGCATACACTGCAGAAATAACAAAACAGAATATGAAAGCTGCACAAACATGGGCACATTCCCAGCAATGTCTCTGTGGCTCAGTCACGGTAAGGTGGCTGCATAGTCTCCATAAACTCTATAGCAGAGGTCTCTAAACTTTTATAAAGGAAGGGCCAGTTTATTGTTCTTCAGACTTTAGGGAAGCTGGATTGTGGCCAGTGGGGGTAGAAAATATATTGGAATTTAGGGGAAATAAACAATACCTGGGGCTTTGTGGTCAGTGGAAGTAAAGAAGTTGCATAGCACCTTTGGTCAGTAGAAGGAATAGCACCCCATCACTGATACCATGTTTTTAGTTTCCTTCTTTCTGGATATCACCAACTAGCATGTCTGTTTAGGGGCTGTTGTGGGAAAGCTCCAGGGATTTCTTCCCACAGAGTTTGCAATTTTTATTGCTGCTGTGTACCTTTATGTTGAACTAGAACCCGCTGGCTGAACAAAAAAGACTAAACCACGTATGGGCAGCTTTAGATAGACTATACAGAATGTTAATTCTAAAGCATGAAATAAGAAAGGTGAGCTATTGCCTGTAGCAGCATTCAGCTTTCGGTAGTCATTTATTTCTTTCTCAGTTAGAATTCAGGTCCAATTTGGATGACTTATGAAAACTGAGGGAAAAGAAAAATTGGACTGCTGCCGTCACGTTTCATATTTCATTTTCTAACCTTCATAGGGAAAATGGATTGATTAGAAAAACTGGATGGATTATTCCAGGGCCTCCTGACTATATGGAGAAAGAAGAGTTCTTGTTGCTCTTATCAACCAATTAATTCCTTCTTCTCGTGTTTCAGGCTTAGCATAGTGCCTCATGCAGATGAGTGAATAAAGGTGGATAGGCTGCTGCACTGAGAGGTGGCTAGCCACTTAAGCCCCGGAAGATTTTACCCCCATTCCGACCAGGGGGTATTTTGCGATTCGGCACTGCGTGACTTTAACGGACAATTGCGCGGTCGTGCGACGCTGTACCTAAACGAATTTGGCGTCCTTTTTTTCCCACAAACAGAGCTTTCTTTTGGTGGTATTTGATCACCTGTGCGATTTTTTGATCACGCGCTATAAACAAAAAAAAGCGTCAATTTTGCAAAAATAGCAATATTTTTCACATTTTTTTATATGAAATTCCCCCCCAAAAAAATGTAAAAATCCAAATTTTTTAACATTTTTGGCCAATTTGTTTTATGCTACCTATGTTTGGTAAAAAAAATTGCAAAAAGCGTATTTTGATTGGTTTGCGCAAAAGTTATCGCGTTTACTAACAAAGGGAAAGATTTTTGTCATTTTTGTTGTTTTTTTTTTTTAACGCGTAATGGCGGCGATCTGCGATTTTTTTTGCGGTACTGCGACATTGCGGCGGACAGATCGGACCCTTGAGTGACATTTTTGACACTTTTGGGGTTACCAGTGACATTTCTACAGTAATCAGTGCTATATATATGCACTGTTACTGTAAAAATACACTGGTAGTGAAGGGGTTAACTTTATTTGGGAGGGAGGGGCTGTGTGTGTCCCTAGGGGCGTGCTTTCTACTGTGATTGGCTGTGGCTTGAGCTGTAAGGACACTGATCAACGGATCTACATAGTAGATCCATGTGATCAGTGTCTTTACAGCGAGGAGAATGACAGGTGGCTTGTTTACACAAGCTGCCTGACATTCTCCCTCTCCCCCGCCGATCGCCGAGTGGCCGGCGGACATCGGGTCCGCTGGTCACACGCGCGGGGGGGGGCGCGCCTCCGGGGGCGCGCGCTCGCTCCCTAGACCCTCACAAGCAAGCAACGTAGCCCTACGTTAGTTTGCCTGTGAGGGGCTGACCGCCGACGTAGATAGTCGTGCGGCGGTCGGCAAGTGGCTAGACACCCTCTGTGCGATGAATGCATACAAACTGGGCACATTAGCTGAGGCTAGAAACACCTTTCCTGGATGCAAACTTTTTGTGGAGGCTCCAATGCATTGTAACCACCCAAGTTCTTATTATATAAGTGAATGCTTATCATGTGCTTGTTGTGCATATTTCACAAAAAAATCGGACGTGCTCCACCACAGTGTACCTTCACCTTTTCTCAAGCCGATTACCTTAATATTTGACCCAAACTGAGGTAAGGTCAATACACACTTTACCCTGTAACCTGGGTAGGTTTTTTATTGCATCAATCCATCAGATTAATTAGCTCTGTACTGTTCTATGAAGCCCAGCTTCAACTCCAGCCAATTTCACCTAGAAAGAAGAAACAAGCCTCTCATAGTGTATTATTAATAACAAAACCCAATTTATTTACACTGCCCCTTAACCACTTGCCGACGGCCGCAAGTACATATACTGCGGCGGTCAGCCCCTCACAGGCAAAGTGACGTACCTGTATGTCACTAGCCTGTGAGGCTCTGGGGAGCGAGCGCGTGCTGACGTAGGCGCGCTCCCGCGCGGTCACGGACCCCTCCGCGGGTGTGACAGCGGGAGAAAGGCAGGCGGCTGATGTAAACAAGCCGCCTGTCATTCTCCCCTGTGTAGGAACAGTGATCATACGGTTCTACTATGTAGGACCGTTGATCATTGTTCCTACACCTCAAGCCACAGCCAATCACAGTTAGAATCACGCCCCTAGGGACACACACCACCCCTCACTCTCAAAAAAAGTTAACCCCTTCACTACCAGTATCATTTTACAGTAACAGTGCATATGTATAACACTGATTACTGTAATGTCACTGGTAACCCCAAAAGTGTCAAAAATGTCAGTCAAGGGTCCGATCTGTCCGCCCCAAAATCGCAGATCGCCGCCATTACGCGTTAAAAAAAAAACCAACAAAAATGACAAAAATCTTTCCCTTTGTTAGTAAACGCGATAACTTTTGCGCAAACCAATCAAAATACGCTTTTTGCAATTTTTTTTTACCAAACATATAGAACAAATTGGCCGAAAATGTTAAAAAATTTAGATTTTTAAATTTTTTTTGGGAATTTCATATAAAAAAATGTGAAAAATATTGTTATTTTTGCAAAATTTACGCTCTTTTTTTGTTTATAGCGCATGATCAAAAAATCGCACAGGTGATCAAATACCACCAAAAGAAAGCTCTGTTTGTGGGAAAAAAAGGACGTCAAATTCGTTTAGGTACAGCGTCGCACGACCGCGCAATTGTCCGTTAAAATCACGCAGTGCCGAATTGCAAAATACCCCCTGGTCAGGAAGGGGGTAAAATCTTCCGGGGCTTAAGTGGTTAAGGATAAACATCAGCTCATATGGTATGTATAAAGATGGCCTACTTGCGGTTTTGAAGTCACGTGGTGCACTGATGCATTTTATCACTTGATCGGTGGCTTCCTCATAAGGAAAAAGTTTTTCTTCCCTCCCTATGAGGAAGTCACCGTTTAGGTGACGAAACGTGTAAGGGGCAGTGCCACATGACGTCACGTCCGGGACAGGAAGTAGGCTTTTTTTTTACATACCACATGAGCTGATGTCTATCCTTAAGAGGGTAGTGTAATATCATTTAAAAAAGGGAATAACACTATGGGCCCTGGAGTTTAGTGCACCTATTTTGTGAGTTTTATTTCAATCTTTAGCTAAATAAATTGGGTTTTGTTTTTAATACTACACTATGAGAGGCTTGTTTCTTCTTTCTTGTTGAAATTGGCTGGAGTGAGAGCTGGGGTTCATAGAATAATACAGACTGGTTGTTAATATATCTGGTGGATTGATGCAATATATACCTGCCCAGGTTAGAGGGTAAAGTGTATATTGACTGTAACAAATGTGGGAACAACAACATTTATAATGAAGGTATACTGGGCAGCTACTGAAATATCTAGTGAATATTTAAAACAAACCGACACACTAAGAGCAGTTTTGATAAAAAGCAAAAAAACAAAACTTTACTGGACATCAAAATACATAAAGCTTCTTTTTTGAAAAAAAAAAAAAAAATACATAAAGCTTCTTGCACATGAAAGTTACCATAAGCATTACACAAAATATCCCAATATCCCAAAATATCAAATAATACTTAGCTCTGGTAGTTGTCAACAGCTTACACTGGATAGCTGGAGGAAAAGGACAATAAAAAATCTTGGCTGCAGGCTTGGTCTTTCCACAGCTCCAAAAAACAGACTATTCCTCATGCTATGGACTCTTTTTTATAGTCCTGTATACCAGAGACCACCCACAGGATGTAATCATTCCTCTTGACCACTCACAGGTCATTTTGTGATTGAGGTCATTAGCATATGGTTGCACTTCCCCCACAACCACATGGTCAGTTGGATATGCGGCAGCCATCTTTAAATACACAACATCAAAAGCTCACTAAACCACCTGTGGGTGAGATATAGTATTACACATGTATGGGGACATTTGTCATGAATCAGTTAAAAAATATCCACAACTGATACATTGACCTTACCTCAGTGTTGTTCAAATATTGAGGTAAGCAGCTTAAATGAGAGGTGGTGGAGCATGCATGATTCTTTGTGAAATACAAACGACAAGCATGCATGGTAAGCAGTGTTAATTTCGTCGACTAAAACCGACTAAAACGTTTTCGTCGACTAAATTAACACGATTTTAGTCGACTAAAATACGACTAAAACTAAAACAATTCAGATGACTAAAATACGACTAAAACTAAAATGGCATTTTAGTCAAAAGACTATAACTAAAACTAAATCGAAATTTGCTGCCAAAATTAACACTAGTGCATGCTCAAAGCTTAATACCATAAATAATAACATATTCGATTTTTCACTCCAGGACCAGCAGTAGTATATAATGAGTTTGGAAATTGTAGAGAAATGCTTAACCACTTAAGCCCCGGAAGATTTTACCCCCATTCCGACCAGGGGGTATTTTGCGATTCGGCACTGCGTGACTTTAACGGACAATTGCGCGGTCGTGCGACGCTGTACCTAAACGAATTTGGCGTCCTTTTTTTCCCACAAACAGAGCTTTCTTTTGGTGGTATTTGATCACCTGTGCGATTTTTTGATCACGCGCTAAAAACAAAAAAAGAGCGTCAATTTTGCAAAAATAGCAATATTTTTCACATTTTTTTATATGAAATTCCCCAAAAAAAAAATTGAAAAATCAAAATTTTTTTACTTTTTCGGCCAATTTGTTTTATGCTACCTATGTTTGAGAAAAAAAAATCGCAAAAAGCGTATTTTGATTGGTTTGCGCAAAAGTTATCGCGTTTACTAACAAAGGGAAAGATTTCTGTCATTTTTGTTGTTTTTTTTTTTAACGTGTAATGGCGGCGATCTGCGATTTTTTTTGCGGTACTGCGACATTGGGGCGGACAGATCGGACCCTTGACTGACATTTCTGACACTTTTGGGGTTACCAGTGACATTTCTACAGTAATCAGTGCTATATATATGCACTGTTACTGTAAAAATACACTGGTAGTGAAGGGGTTAACTTTATTTGGGAGGGAGGGGCTGTGTGTATCCCTAGGGGCGTGCTTTCTACTGTGATTGGCTGGGGCTTGAGCTGTATGGACACTGATCAACGGATCTACATACTAGATCCGAGTGATCAGTATCCTAACAGCAAGGAGAATGACAGGCAGCTTGTTTACACAGGCTGCCTGACATTCTCCCTCTCCCCCGCCGATCGCCGAGTGACCGGCGGACATCGGGTCCGCCGGTCACACGCGCGGGGGGGTCCGTGACCACGCGGGAGCGCACCTCCGGGGGCGCGCGCTCGCTCCCTAGACCCTCACAAGCTAGTGACGTAGCCCTACGTCACTTTGCCTGTGAGGGGCTGACTGCCGACGTAGATCGGCGTTAGGCAGTCGGCAAGTGGTTAAATAATGCATTACAAATTACAATTGAACTACACCCATTCCATTATAGATGACTAAAATGAGTTTTAGTCGACTAAAATGTAGGACGTTTTAGTTGACTAAAATATACTGGAGTTTTAGTCAACTAAATACGACTAAAACTAAAACACTTGCAGAAGACTAAAATGGGACTAAAACTAAAATGCCATTTTAGTCCTAAGACTAAGACTAAAACTAAATTGAAATTTGCTGCCAAAATTAACACTGATGGTAAGAATGCACTTATATACAGTATCTCACAAAAGTAAGTACACCCCTCACATTTTTGTAAATATTTTATTATATCTTTTCATGTGACAACACTGAAGAAATTTCACTTTGCTACTATGTAAAGTTGTGAGTGTACAGCTTGTATAACAGTGTAAATTTTCTGTCTCCTAAAAATAACTCAACACACAGCCATTAAAGTCTAAACCACTGGCAACAAAAGTGTGAGAGGTGTACTCACTTTTGTGAGATACTGTAATAAGAAAGAAGATATGTGTCATATGAAGAGGATAATGTGCTAAAAGAGAGAAAAAGGACGTGTTCGTTTTGACAGGCATTTTCCCAATAATTGCACATACATTGTGTTTTTTATCATTTGATTTCATTTTTTTAAGTTTGATTTGTATTTTTGCGCTGCGCTTTTGAAGTTACAGTTTGGTTTGAATTGGGAACGCATAGCAGTGGTATAGTGGCAACATATATTGTACTATTACCACTTCTAGTTTATTATTATGTTTTTCTGGTAGAGCAGAGATTGTTGTTTTTACACGTTTGCTTTGGCTGTTCTGTCCTGTGGCGGTCAAAGACAAGGCAAAGAACAGAGAACCGATCGCTCCTAATTAACCACTTTAGAACCGCTCACAGTAATACTACTGCGGCAGAGTGGTTCGTTATCGTCCAGCGACGTAGTATTAACGTCGTTAGACACTCCCCCTTCTGGGCGGCGCTTGCGCGCCGCCGGAGGCTCGCTCCCGCTGTTTTCATTCACAGCGGGAGTCGGGCCAGGGGAGGAGCAGCGGCGATCGCCGCTGCTCTTACCCGATTGGCCGGGGATCGAGTCTGGAGATCCGCCCGCTGTGTGTAAACACAGCGGGCGGATCTCCATAGTGACAGGGAGTGACAGATCGGACTGTTCAGCATAGCTGGACATCCGATCTGTCCATGAATCACACAGTCACCTCCCCCCACACACGTTAGTAAGCACCAGGCATACATTAACCCCTCCCTCTCCAATAAAATTAACCCCTTCCCTGCCAGTGTCATTTTTACAGTAACAGTGCATATATATAGCACTGATTACTGCAGTAATGTCACTGGTACCCCCAAAAGTGTCAAAAATGTCAGTCAAGGGTCCGATCTGTCCGCCGCAATGTCGCAGTCCCGCAAAAAAAAACGCAGATCGCCGCCATTACGCGTTAAAAAAAAAACACCAAAAATGACAGAAATCTTTCCCTTTGTTAGTAAACGCAATAACTTTTGCGCAAACCAATCAAAATACGCTTATTGCGATTTTTTTTACCAAACATATGTAGCATAAAACAAATTGGCCAAAAATTTTTAAAAAAATTGGTTTTTACATCTTTTTTGGGGGGAATTTCATATAAAAAAATGTTAAAAATATTGTTATTTTTTCAAAGTAAACGCTCTTTTTTTGTTTATAGCGCAAAAAGTAAAAATCGCACAGGTGATCAAATACCACCAAAAGAAAGCTCTGTTTGTGGGAAAAAAAGGACGTAAATTTCGTTTGGGTACGGCGTCGCACGACCGTGCAATTGTCAGTTGAAGTCGCACAGCGCCGAATCGCAAAAAGTGGCCTGGACGGAAGACAGCAAAATCCTCCGGTGGTAAAGTGGTTAACAAAGAGACTTGTCCTGATTTTGGTAATTAGGAGAACCACCTGCTTTGTTTAGAAGAGTGGCGCACGCATTGTGCTTGCACCACTCCTTTTACATTCTCCCTGCTGTGTGCATGCAGTTGTTCGTCTGCTGGCAAGAATCCACCTGCAGGAGTGAGCGGCTGTGTGTGTGAAAGAGGCCCAAAACGTGTTACAATCTGAGTTGTGTCATTTTCTTTAGAACTATCAACAATTACGTAGTTCAAGGGCCCACTTGATTGGATACAAATTGAATGGATAACTAATGCCTGGTACACACGAGTTTATCAGATGAATGATCGTCCATTATTTTTTTTTGCATGCTAGTCTCATAGAAAATTAAGAGTTTACTAAAGTTATGAAAATTCTTGTACGACAGAATAAAATTTGGAAGTGATGTAATATATTGTATTGTATTCCTATTGTATTTTCGAACAACAACTGTACTGGTAAAAAGAAAATCATACATTCTGGTATCGTACAAGAAAAAGTTTCGTACTTGTCCAATCAGATAATTTTGCATGAATTGTCATGATCGGCTCTCGAAAGCTGTGTACTAACGATCAGATTATCACACGATCATTTTGAAAAGCTGTATTTTTTGTACAATTTTCTGATCGTGTGTGTGGGCCATTAGGAAGCCCTCATATTGCATAGACTTGATGAACAAAATTGTACAAGCAGAGTTGGATTGTTATTTCTGTGGTGAGTGGGAGAGCATATAAAACTCCCTTCACACTAATGGTAGTGTTCCCTGCTCCCTTGAAAAGTGATCTGTAGTGGATCACTTTTCAGAGGACTGTGAAAGGAGTTTTTCAGGCATTCTGGAGGTGATACTGCCACCTCCTGATGCCTGTTTTCTTTTTGCACTTTCTTTATTACCGACCTACAAATTTACATTACCAATGGTTAGACTTGTGGTTACGGCACGGCCCTATTCAATTTCATGTGACAGGCAATGCTATCTGTCACACTCTGCATGTAGCATTAACCACTTGCCCACTGGAAGATTTACCCCCCCCCCTCATGACCAGGCCATTTTTTGTGACACACACTGTGTTATTTTAACTGACAATTGCGCATTTATGCAACACTGTACCCATATAAAATTGATGTCCTTCTTTTCCCACAAACAGAGCTTTCTTTTGGTGGTACTTGGTCACCAATGCGGTTTTTATTTTTTGCGCTATAAACAAAAAATCATTGCCAATTTTATAAAAAAGAAAAAACAATATTTTTTACTTTCTGCTATAAAACATTTCCAATAAAAAAAAAAATGAAAAAAAATAAAATGTCTTCATCAGTTTAGCCCAATATGTATTCTGCTTTGGGTAAACAAGATCCCAATAAGTGTATATTGATTGGTTTCTGCAAAAGTTATAGCATCTACAAACTAGGGAATATTTTAATTTATTTTTTTACATTTTATTTATACTAGTAATAGCCGCAATAATGGGACTGTGATATTGCGGTGGACAGTTGGGACACTACCCCTGACACTTTTGACACTTTTTGGGGACCAGTGGCTGGGAAGGGGTTAAACATCAGGGGCAATCAAAGTGTTCATTGTGTTCCTAGCTAGTGATTTCTAACTGTGTGGGAGGTGCTTTTACTAGGCGAAGGCATGGATCCATGTCCCTGCTTTGCAGGAACACAGGATCCATGCCTTCCCTACTATCAGAACGGCAATATGCCTTCTTTACATAGGCAGAGTGGCATTATGTTAGTGTACCGAACAATCTATGGGTGGCGGCAGACATCGGATCCGCGGGACCTGCTGATCAGCTCCCACTGATTAGAATACCAGCGAGAGCGAGCTGCCGGTGGGCAGTCGTGCATGATACCCAGAAATGCAGGATCACGTATCACCAATGGGCGCAGCGATGTGTACTGCTCTGAGCGACACCATGTCTGTTTGTAGGTGGGGAGTCAGGAGGGTGGGAGGCACTGATCAACTGCCTGTTTATACACTCCCCAGGCTGCCTTTGTGAAAGAAGCTCAAGTGAAAATCCCGTTGCTCTATGCTTTGTTCTTCCTTCAGAAACCTTTTAAATATGATTCTTCGTATGTTGGTGATACAATGGCGGCCAAGAAAGAAAAGGCATCCACACATGCATACCTCCCAACTTTTTGAGATGGGAACGAGGTACACCTATTGCAAAAGTATGTAGGCATAGGACACACCCCCTGCCACACCCCCTTAAAGGAGAATTTTACCAGAAAAAAAATTAGATAAACCCACAAATGCTTTTTGTTACCACTACTATTCCTTTATACTGGCTTTTGAAATTCAAAGATGCAGCAATATAGAAATTGGATGAAAGGTTTAGCACTGGGAAAAAGTTTTTGAAAGATAAAAAGTGAATTTTATATACAACTATATAGATCAGACCAAAATGAGGGACAAATGAGGAGGAAAGAGGGACAGAGGGACTTTGTTCCAAATCAGGGACAGTCCCTTGAATTCATGGACAGTTGGGAGCTATACACACAAGAACAACAGTTGTGACTATTCTTTTGCAATAAAGACATTATAGTTTGACACAGAGCAGACATTCTGCCTGGTTGTGGATAGCAGTCGACATGCTCGAGTTTATTGCCGGAAAAACGCTCTGTAAGTATGTAATTAGTTGAAGCATGTGTGACTGCTTTGTGGTAACACTGATTGCAAAGTGTTGGATAAACAGGCCTCTATGTTGCATTAACAACTCCCTGGTGGATGCAACACTCTGGAAGACAAGAAACTAGCGTTTGCTAGATGAGCTCAGTGATATAGTGCTGTCACCAGAAGAACTTGTGTCTACGCACTCATATTTAAAGAGGTTTCCCACCTTCCCCTGAGATACAACCAGTCCTGCATCGAACATCTCATTAGTTAAAGTAGATTTCTGGTTTATTCTGGCTTCTTGTAACAACACAGTTGAGTACATCCTGCAATACGTTTTGTATTTGCACTTGTTACATTTCTACATATTACTATGCATGAAGGTAAAAAAGCCTGTGTGCTTCTCCCCCAACAGATAAAGGGTAGAAAAAATTCTGGGCTTATGGACAAGAGGGTGGGCTGTAGCCAACCTCAAAATATAGTCCGGGGACTATATCAGAATATGTGGGAAAAATGAGGTAAGGTGGCGCTGCCTAGTTATATACAGGTAGTGTAAAAAATTAGCCTAGTGGTCGCAAAATAAAGTGCTATTGTGCTGGCTTAAATAATAATATACAATCCAAAGTGTGGAGTGTACGTGTAAGAAAGAGTGCAAAGACAGGTTTAACCTCCCTGGCGGTATGATTCTGTCAGGAATTCTGTACCAAAAGCGGTACAATTTTTTTCATGGAAATTTGGCGTTATGTATTATAGGCCTACAATTCTTAGTAATTACTGACTTAAACCTGACCAAAACAAGAGTCTAGTAGACATCCCAGATGTGATAAATTTGAAACACAAACGCATGAATTATAATCGAATCAATAATATAATTTTATTATAGAATATATAATATATATAATAAAATTATATTATTGATTAGATTATAATTCATGCGTTATATATTATATATATATATGTGTGTGTATATATATATATATATATATATATATATATATATATATATATATATATATGTGTATATATATATATATATATATATATATATATATATATATATGTATGTTCATAACGCATGAATTATAATCAAATCAATAATATAATTTTATATATATATATGTGTGTATATAGGTATGTATATATATATATATATATATATACATATATATATATATATATATATACACATATATACATATATATATATATATATATATATATATGCATATATATATATATATATATATATATATATATATATATATATGCATATATATATATATATATATATATATATATATATACATATATATATATATATATATATATATATATATATATGCATATGCATATATATATATATATATATGCATATATATAAATATAAAATGTGTTTGTGTTTTGTGCAACGTTTTTTTTTTTTTTTTTAATTTCCCTCCCTAGTTCCGCTCCCATGCAGCATTGCTGCTGCAGGGAACGGAACTAGGAAGTCCTCCTACCAACAGACGAGCGGCGGGGTTCTCGGCTGGCGGTCACAGCAATGAGAGCTCATCGCTGGATCGCCAGGATAAGGTAAGACACTCCGCTGCGCTGTCTGCACATTCACCCCGAGCGTGACTTGGAGATACCAATAATAGCAGGAAATTCCTACCCCGAGTCACGCTCGGGGTTACCGCTAGCCTAGTTAAGGAACAATATCTCCAACTAAAGCCCCGTACACACGTACCGATCGTCGGCCAAACGATCGGCCGTCTTTTGTCCGAGGGCTGTCTTGTCTGTTGAATAGTGCAAAAGACTGCACACGAATTTTGTCGGCCAACAACAGCCGACTGCAGAAGTGATGTCATGTGATGGTTAACTTTCCTGGTCTTTTTTCTTTTCTGAGCATGCCCAGTCTTGCAAATCTGCTGTCTGTCGGCCGAAATCTGTACTGACTGGCGAACAATCGGCCGTTCTGGTGTTGGCCAACAAAAATTCTAATGCTTGCACGACAGATTCTTTTCGGCCGAAAGTGCGCTGTCGGCTGTCGGAAGCATCATACTAACAAGCCTACAATCGGCCGATCGGTCGTCGGCCGAATCTTTACGGCCGACGATCGGTACGTGTGTACGGGGCTTAAGTGCTCCAAAGTGTTGTGTGCAATAAATAATTAAATAAATTAATGTACTAATATGCCAGTGAAAAAAATGGGTGATGTATTCCCTAAATATAAATTTGTAATCTAATCTAATATAATAAAAAGCATGTTTTTTTTAAAAATGAAGCCAGTAAATAGACAAATCAATATACAAAAAAGACAGTGTGCCAGTGGAAGAGATTAAAATGGTAATAGTGGTCACACAATTAAAACGATATAATAATCCAATATAAAAGTAAACAGTCCATTTAGTGCTGAAATAAAAAAAATGTGATATTCCCCAAAGGGTGACAAACAGTCTTAAAGGTGCTATAAGGTAAAAAACAAGTCCCAATCAATTGGTGATATTCCAGGTGATCCAAGTGCTAGGTGATTGGTGAGAAACCTCTCTAATACTCATCTGAGCACTCTCTTGATCCAGCAATGTGCACAGGAGACTTGGCTGCCCCGGATCTCTCTCTCTCTTCATTGGGTGAGACACCAGCGGGAGCCATTGGTAAATTACAGCTAGTGAGCCAATGAGAAGAGAGCAGGGGCAGGGCCAAGTTTTGGCTCTGTGTGTTTTATGGATGCATAGAGCTGGGCTCGGGAGCGAGCAGGCACCAGTGCCCCCATAGCAAGAGGCTTGCTATTGGGGGAGGAGCCAGGAGTACTGGCGGGGACCCAAGAAGAAGAGGATTAGGACTGTTTTGTGCAAAACCATTGCACAGAGCAAGTAAGTATAATATGTTTGGTATTTTTTATTTAAAAATGAACCTACAATATCACTTTAATCTAATGCTAAAAAAAAAGGACTAGATATAATTTCATGTGAAAAAGTATACATTTTTTGGGCAAATGAACATTTGCAGTATAACATCTAAATATTGATTGCATGTAAAGGGGATAACAGTTGAATACTTACATGATAATTAGAGTAAATTAAACTTTTGATAAAATATTAGATACAATTAGATAAAATAACAAAAATGGTTATAATAAAAGGATACCAGTGTAATCTCATTCTCTCTCTTATGCTCTATGTTCGGCGTACTGTACCGTGTACAGAAGAGTGGAAAGCTAGACAAATAGTAGAACAACAGAGGGACTTGTATTTTGAAGTAACCAAATTGCAATTGCAGAGCCTCCTGTGCGTGTGTTTGATGTTAATTTGCCTTCTAATTACCGATTTGTTACTGCCATGAAAGATGACTGGAAATGAGAACTCTAATAGAAGCGTTTCTAATGGAAAATGAGAGTCATAACAGAGTCTGATGGCGGCAGAATAGGCAACGCTCAGATTGCAGTCACTTCATTCACATCATCAGCAAAAATTGTTTTCTGTATCAGGAGAAACCATGCTGGAAGTATTTTATTAATTTCAAAGGCTATCTGCATCAGGGTAGAGAAACAGAGAAGTGTACAAAGACATGGACAATCATAAACTTTAAAGGAAAAGTGCACATTAAAGAGAATTCAAAGAGTGATCAGTGATGATTTTTTGCATTTGGTTAACAGATGTGATGCTAGTGTTCATTGCATAGTTTTTTTGTATGATTTTTATTTATTTAACCACTTAAGCCCCGGAGGATTTGGCTGCTAAACGACCAGGGGGTATTTTGCGATTCGGCACTGCGTGACTTTAACGGACAATTGCGCGGTCGTGCGACGCTGTACCTAAACGAATTTGGCGTCCTTTTTTTCCCACAAACAGAGCTTTCTTTTGGCGGTATTTGATCACCTGTGCGATTTTTTGATCACGCGCTATAAACAAAAAAAGAGCGTCAATTTTGCAAAAATAGCAATATTTTTCCCTTTTTTTTATATGAAATTCTCCCCAAAAAAAATGTAAAAATCAAAATTTTTTAACATTTTCGGCCAATTTGTTTTATGCTACCTATGTTTGGTAAAAAAAATCGCAAAAAGCGTATTTTGATTGGTTTGCGCAAAAGTTATTGCGTTTACTGACTAAGGGAAAGATTTTTGTCATTTTTGTTGTTTTTTTTTTTTAACGCATAATGGCGGCGATCTGCGATTTTTTTTGCGGTACTGCGACATTGGGGCGGACAGATCGGACCCTTGACTGACATTTTTGACACTTTTGGGGTTACCAGTGACATTTCTACAGTAATCAGTGCTATATATATGCACTGTTACTGTAAAAATACACTGGTAGTGAAGGGGTTAACTTTATTTGAGAGGGAGGGGCTGTGTGTGTCCCTAGGGGCGTGATTCTTACTGTGATTGGCTGTGGCTTCAGCTGTATGCAGAGTGATCAACGGATCTACATAGTAGATCCATATGATCAGCTCTCATACAGAGGGGAGAATGACAGGCAGCTTGTTTACACAAGCTGCCTGACTTTCTCCCTCTCCCCCGCCGATCGCAGAGTGGCCGGCGGACATCGGGTCCGCCGGTCACACGCGCGGGGGGGTCCGTGACCACGCAGGAGCGCGCCTCCGGCGGCGCGCGCTCGCTCCCTAGACTCTCACAAGCTAGTGACGTAGCCCTACGTCACTTTGCCTGTGAGGGGCTGACCGCCGACGTAGATCGGCGTGCGGCGGTCGGCAAGTGGTTAAACTCCATTTTTGTATGCCCCATATAGACCAGAGCAATTTTTTAACCTATTAAATTGGCAATAACTTTGTTCTTACTCATGATCCTGAATTAACACAGTTGCTTCTACACTTGCTTGGAATGGAATGCAATGTATAAACATGGCACTTTAGAAAAACAGGCGTTTAAGAAAGAATTCCAGGTATGGAAATTTTTACATAGTTACATTGGCCCAGCCTGAACTGATGTAACTCTGCTTATACAAATTCTAGCAAAACTGAAAATTGAAAGGATTAAAAGAGGTGCATGGAAGCCAGCCAGCCCCCAGTCTGATGTACTCACCCTCCAGTCTGCCACCAACCAAGTAGACCTGTCTCCTAAAGAACAGGGGCTTAGTTGACATGCATTTGCAAACGCATGTGTAAGCTGCAAGGCCTCTACACGGCACCCTGTGTTACTTGCAGTTCTAACACTGACTGTTTTGAGTGTCTCCACAATGGAAGCACATGGCTGCTAATGGATAGATGGGAGACAAGTGGGAGGCAGACAGCCTAAACCTCCCCCAACCCGCTCACATCTATGACTGGTCTAATATATCATAGCTCTAATAGCCATGTTGTAGCGATGGTACAAAACTGAAATGGACTAGCTGAGAAGCATACACCTCCATCCCCTTGGTGGATACAGTATAAAACACAGATTGGCACTTTATATGAGCCATTGGCCTGTAAAGCACAGCGCCTCCATCCCTAATTTCATAAAATATTTGGGACTTTAAATGAGACACAAGCAGGTCATGCTATTGGTCTCCATCCCTGTTTATGAAAAAACTGAGGTCTAATCAGACTGCATCCACCAAAAACGCATGAAAATCGCATGGTGGGACTTTAAATGAGGCACCAGCTTGTAGGCACAGAGCCTCCATCCCTGGTTACATGAACAATATAGGCTATTTGGGACTTCAAGTGAGACACCAGCAGGTAATGCCCAGCGTCTCCATCCCTGTATCAGAAAAACTGAAAATTGAAAGGATCAAAACAGTCAGTGTTAGGACTGCAAGTAAAACACGGTGCCGTGTAGAGGCCTTAAAGCTTACACATGCATTTGCAAATGCGTGTCAACTAAACCCCTGTTCTTTATTTATATCGGGAGACAGGTCTACTGGGTTGGTGGCAGACTGGAGGGTGAGTACTCATATTCCAGCATATACAGCTGTGATATAACATAGGCAAGGGTAATGCTGAGTCCTTCCTCTGGGGGCTGGCTGGCTTCCATGCACCTTTTTTAACCACTTAAGGACCGGAGGATTTGGCTGCTCAATGACCAGGACCTATTTTGCGATTCAGCACTGCGTTACTTTAATGGACAATTGCGCGGTCATGGAACACTGTACCCAAACAAAATTGACGTCGTTTTTTTCCCACAAGTAGAGCTTTCTTTTGGTGGTATTTGATCACCTGTGCATTTTTTATTTTTTGCGCTATAAACAAAAAAGTGCGACAATTTTGAAAAAATTACAATATTTTTCACGTTTTTTTATATGAAATTCTCAAAGAAAAAAATGTAAAAATCTAACTTTTTTAACGTTTTCGGCCAATTTGTTTTCTGCTACATATTTTTGGTAAAAAAAATCGCAATAAGCATATTTTGGTTGGTTTGCGCAAAAGTTATTGCGTTTACTACGGGAAAGATTTATGTCATTTTTTTTGTTGGGATGGAGACGCTGGGCATTACCTGCTGGTGTCTCACTTAAAGTCCCAAATAGCCTATATTGTTCATATACAAATTCTAGCAGGATTCCTCTAGAACAGCTCTTCTCAACTTTTTTAGACAGGAGAACCCATAAAAAAAATCTCAGGTCCTACTGAGCCTCTGCTGAAATCAATTCATCTGGCAGCAGTGAGGAAAATGGTAGTCAGTAGGAAGAATGCCCCTTTTACAGTGATGGTTAGAGTGCTAGTCTTACAAATAGCTGAATAGGTGATTGGTACCATGCTGCTAGCTTTGGCAAGTGGCGTTGGCCCTGGAACTATGCAGGCACCATCAGATGGGAGATCAATCAGCTCCAGCTCAAGGAACCAGTGGCAACCTCTGGAGGAACCCTAAGGTACCACAGAACCCTGGTTGAGAATGGCTGCTCTAGAAGTTCCACTAGCTTCCAGGTCTTGTGCCGAGTGGCTGCCTAACAGCATAGTGAACACAGCAAGGTGCCCGCTTGGCACAAGCACAGTGCAGCAGGGTAGCTGCTTGGCACAGGACCCAGAAGCTAGTGGAGATCAGTGGAGTACACTGGTGTCTAATACAGAGACTTCCAGCTTCCAGAGGGATCCCACAGATTTTTATATTCATAGCTATATTGACCTAAGCTCAACCAATGTAAAAATATTCATATTTGAAATGACTCTTTAAGGTAACTCTGTTGCCAAGTAAAACAAATGTCAGTTGTAGGTCAAATATGCTTTGACCTACTACAATAGACAATTTTTATTTCCCATCCCATTGCCCGTTTTCGGTTTCTTGTAAAGCAACTACATGGACACGTGTGTGTTTTACACCTGGTCTGTGCTCTTTAGTTTCTCCCACTGACCCCTCTGTTACTACTGTGTATCGTAGGGATGTAGGGATGGGTGGGAAGAATTACATAATATGGTGGAGGAGACAGGCATCCAACAATTTCCTGAATGTAAAGATTATTCCAGTGACCATAGATTTTTAACCGACCAAAGATTGGAGGAACAGACAGTGCAGTAGGTGCATATAACCTCTCTTCTTTTGCAGGTTTTGTTTTTTTACCTTTTTTTTTTCAGAGTTACTTATAGAGTGACAGAACCCTTTGTTACCCCTAAATTGCAACAACTCCATTTTAACTGGTTTTATTGATAAAAGATTGCTTTTTAACCATCGATACATATGACTTATTGTTTAGGGCACTCCTTTTTCACCCCATACTGATGCCACATTGTAAATGATCATCAACCACATCAGTCTCTCCAAGAGCTGATTATTCAGACAATCTGAGGTTCCTTGTGGAATGAGTTCTGAACTCCGTTTGGGTTAAAATATATAAATATGTGCTATATAAATAAGAAATCCATATACTGTGAAAAAAAATTAATTAAAATTCTTCTAAAAGTTAAGTGCATACAAAATCGGTAGGTATAAGTTCATAAAGTGCAACAATAAATATGATCCAGTGTCCAAAATATAATCACATATAAAGTGCAAAATGTATTTAAGGTGCAGTCCAAACAAATATTCTTCCAAAGAAATTATAGTGCCAGAAAGGTGCTCAAAAATCCAAAAAAGTGCCCAAGTGCTCTTCAGGAAAAAATCCCCCTATGGGGATGCACTCACCAAATTAAGGATGTGAATGAGCCTTAAGCAAATATGGTATTCCAGATGAAAGGAAAATGCAGCCTCACAGATACATAAGATCTCCCTTGCCCGGATGGATGGATAACTACAATCTCTTATTTATGGCTCCTTATTAGCTCCTCTCCACTCTCATATAATCAAGGTTAAAAAATGGTACTCACAAAGGTAATGTGTAAATTGGCATTAGTCAGCATAATACAGCATGTCCCTTCGCTTCCGTGTCCGCTGCCGGCGTGCGGTCCACGGTGGTTCACTGTGAACCACCGTGGACCGCACGCCGGCATCGGACACGGAAGCGAAGGGACATGCTGTATTATGCTGACTAATGCCAATTTACACATTACCTTTGTGAGTACCATTTTTTAACCTTGATTATATGAGAGTGGAGAGGAGCTAATAAGGAGCCATAAATAAGAGATTGTAGTTATCCATCCATCCGGGCAAGGGAGATCTTATGTATCTGTGAGGCTGCATTTTCCTTTCATCTGGAATACCATATTTGCTTAAGGCTCATTCACATCCTAAATTTGGTGAGTGCATCCCCATAGGGGGATTTTTTCCTGAAGAGCACTTGGGCACTTTTTTGGATTTTTGAGCACCTTTCTGGCACTATAACTTCTTTGGAAGAATATTTGTTTGGACTGCACCTTAAATACATTTTGCACTTTATATGTGATTATAGTTTGGACACTGGATCATATTTATTGTTGCACTTTATGAACATATACCTACCGATTTTGTATGCACTTAACTTTTAGAAGAATTTTAATAAATTTTTTTCACAGTATATGGATTTCTTATTTATATAGCACATATTTATATATGTTTTACCTGGTGAGCAGCAGCTTCAGAATATAAAAATATATTTTTACTATTTTTACTGTCACATATTTATACATCACAGCGCGGGTATTAATTTATTGTTTTATCCGTTTGGGTTAGTTCAGAGTTATGCCCCGTACACACGTGCAGATTGTCGGCCGAAAAGATTCAGCCGACGACCGATTGTAGGCTTGTTAGTATGATGCTTCCGACAGCCGACAGCGCACTTTCGGCCGAACAGAATCTGTCGTGCAAGCATTAAAATTTTTGTATGCCGACACCAGAACGGCCGATTGTTCGCCAGTCAGTACAGATTTCGGCCGACAGACAGCAGATTTGCAAGACTGGGCATGCTCAGAAAAGAAAAAACACAGGGAAAGTTAACCATCACATGACATCACTTCTGCAGTCGGCTGTTGTTGGCCGACAAAATTCGTGTGCAGTCTTCTGCACTTTTCAACAGACACGACAGCCCTCGGACAAAAGACGGCCGATCGTTCGGCCGACGATCGGTACGTGTATACGAGGCATTAGGGTTAAATCCACAGAGAAGATCTATGCCACTGTCCAGCTCCACCCCACAAAACCACTAATTTATACAGATGCCTTTTTTTGGGACACACAAGGCTTTTTGGCAACATTTTTCTTAAACATTTATATTATTTTCAAGATAATCTAAAGACAAAAAGAAGTAAAAAATAGATTTATTTTTCCTTTTTGACCAGTGATAGTTTAAAAACAACTAGTGACACTGAAGTTAACAATTGCAAATGTTATTCAGCAATGTCCAATTTAAAAAAAGAAACCCTAAAAATATGTTTCTGTTCTAAAGCATGGTGAAGTTTACCGTGCACATAGAAATATTAGGTAACACAGTATTTTGAGATAATTGTCAGCCAAATTCACATACTCTCCAAAACCAAAATGCATGTAAGGGTTGCTAACAATTATTTGTAGCTTATTATTTCCTTTTTAATGTTTTCTTTAAAATTCCCAAGCTAGCAATATCGTATTTACCATTTTCGTTGGCTATGTCATGTTTCCTAATTGCAACAGCTGTCCAGAACATAGCAACCTATTCGGTTGCTAAAGAACATATTAAAGAAAATCTTCTCCTAATACTTTGTTGGCTGACAGATCAGGTTGAGTCATCTAAATTGCATGATATACATTGCATGCACTGCATATTACATCTCTACAAAGCTTTTTCTCCAAGCGTTAGTTGAATCCAGCAGCCACGGTGTCATGTGACCAGCCAAAGACATCAAGATTTCAGGTATACATTAAAACAGAGAAAACATCCACCATTGGCTTCCTGTAAGAAACTCAGATGTGAGGAAGGACTCTGCATTAGCCTTGCCTATGTTATATCACAGCTGTATATGCTGGAATATGAGTATACACTTTGTTTCTAGGAACTAGACATTCAAGAAGGAACACCGAAATTTAACACATGATGCCTCATTTTTTTTAACTTTTGAGACAAATTTTTGTCTTACAAATGGGCCAAGCTGTTCTGTCCACCACAGGACATTGTAGCTTCTGCAGGTGGTCAGCCCAAATGGTATGTGACTAGTGGTTTCCAGGGTGTATAGAACCTACATTGTATTATTTGCCCCATATTGTTGGGGGTTCTATGTTTGATGCCTTTCCAGTTTATAATATACTTCCACAGTATTTTAAACCACAGTTCCGTAATATTGCCATCAGTAGGCTCCAAGGGATCTGGCATCAGTGGTTTAGATACAAGTGATTAGTCTTATTGCAGCTGCTTACAACCTTTTAATACAAGTTTTAGATGTTTGTGTGTGATACTGCAGGACTTTTTTGTTTTTTGGTTGCATATTGTATCTTTGGAGTGAGATATTTCAATGTGCACATATCATCTGTGTTTGGCACCATGATGCACATATATACGTTTCACTGTGCTGGTCCTCCTTTCTTTCATAGGCTTGTAATTTTTCTGGACAATTTGTCCTGGTAGTAATAGCACTATTGAAATCATATAATCTATAAGAGGGCACTCCTTAATAGACATAGTGGGTAGGATTTTAACAGGGATTTGTTGGATCATTGTTGTTGGATGTTGGATCATTGTATCTAGGGTTGAGCGGACACCTAGATGTCCGTGTTCGACGGGTTCGGCCGAACTTTAAAAAAAAGTCCGGGTCCGTGTCCCGGACTTTTACCGAACTTTTCCCGGACACCGAACCCCATTGAAGTCAATGGGGACCCGAACTTTAAGGCACTAAAATGGCTCTAAAACACCAAAGGAAAGGGCTAGAGTGCTGCAAATGGCAGCAAAACGTAATTAAGAGCATGGCAAGTGCTCTGCAAACAAATGTGGATAGGGAAATAACTTAAAACAACAAAAAAAAACAGAAAAATAAAACAATGTTCTTCTTCATCTCTGAAGGACGAGGCCCATATGGAGTAGGAGGGAGGTTGAGGTGGTGGTGGATGTGGCGGTGACATAGGCGTGCGCACAGGGTGTGCTGGGTGTGCCTGGGCACACCCTAATCACCTAGGGCACATAGCATTGCCAGTGAGGAGATGGGAAAGATCTCCCTGGGACCTGCTCTGCTCTATTTCTCCTTGCCTACAGGTACATGGCCCCAATACATTACTCTCCCTGCTGGCAAACACATGCATGTGTATTTCAACTTTGGGGTGCACACCTTAATGCAATAGGCTGCGCACACCTATGGGCGGTGTAGGTGGAAGCGGCGGTGGAGGAGGACCAGGGCCGGATTAACAGCATCATGGGCTTGGTGCTGAGGATTTTGAAGGGCCTTAAGGGCCGTGCCTTGCCATGCACCCAGAGGAGGAAGGGTGCAGCCATGCATGCCTAATTCAACATGGGATGCTGTCTCTGAAGCCCATAAACACATCCATGCATCGCCAACTGTCCCTCCTTGTCCGGCCTTCACGCTGTGTGGGGAGGTTCTGAGGGTGCTGCCTGGGGAAGCGAGCATAGAAGCCAGACTTCTGTGTTTACAAGTGACAGAAGAGCGGTAACAGTGAATATGGCCAACCCGGGGCCTATATAAAAGGTAGGGGCCTGGAGCTGCAGCTCCAATAGCCCCTACATTAATCTGGCCCTGAGGAGGAGGACGAGGTAGCCAACACTGCTTCTTTTCAAAAATTTTAAATGAGGGTACACCCCAAAAGAGTGAGAAAGAGCAAAAATGGAACAATGGGTGGGTAAGGTCGGTATCCATTGCTATTCTGCATAAGGTACGGAAAAGTCCCGTGGGATCCATGCCTGGTTCATTTTAATGAACGTGAGCTTGTCCACATTGTCTCTGGACAGGCGGCTGCGCTTGTCTGTTATAACGCCCCCAGCCGTGCTAAATACCCGTTCAGATAATACACTGGCTGCAGGGCACGCCAGCACCTCCAAGGCGTAAAGGGCAAGCTCAGGCCATGTGCCCAATTTGGAGACCCAGAAGTTGAAGGGGGCAGACCCGTCATTCACTACATGTAGGCGTGTGCACACATACTGCTCCACCATGTTGGTAAAATGCTGCCTCCTGCTAAGACGTTCCATCTGAGCTGCTGGTGCTGCTGTTTGTTGTGGCGTGCTGACAAAGCTTTTCCACATTTCGGCCATGCTAACCCTGCCTTCTGAGGTGCTGGCGGTGCCCTGGTTGCGTTGGCGACCTCCTCCTCCTCCTCCTCTGCCTTGTGCTTCCACTGTGGCCCCGCTGTCAGATGGGAATGCCAGCAGCATGGCGTCTACCAGCGTGCGCTTGTACTCGCGCATCTTGCGATCGCGCTCCAGTGAGTGAATTAAGGACGGTACGTTGTCCTTGTAACGGGGATCCAGCAGCGTGGCCACCCAGTAATCAGCACAAGTTAGAATGTGGGCAACTCGGCGGTCGTTGTGGAGACACTGCAGCATGTAATCGCTCATGTGTGCCAGGCTGCCCAAAGGCAACGAAAGGCTGTCCTCTGTGGGAGGTGTATCGTCCGTGTCCTCTGTATCCCCCCAGCCACGCACCAGTGATGGCCATGAGCTGGCCTGGGTGCCACCCTGCTGTGAACATGGTTCCATCTCCTCCTCCAGCTCCTCCTCCTCCTCATCCTCCTCATCCTCCAGAACTGTGCCCCTGCTGGACAATTGCGTCCCTGGCGTTTGCGTGTGCAGGAACCCACCCTCGGAGCCCCTTGCGAATGACTGCCCTGAAAGCCTTGGAAATGTTACCTCTTCATCCTCCTCCTCCTCCTCATCCTGTGCCACATCCTCTTCCATCATCGCCCGAATTGTTTTTTCAAGGAGGCATAGAAGTGGGATAGTTAAGCTGAGAACGGCGTCATTGCCACTGGCCATGTTGGTGGAGTACTCAAAACAGCGCAACAAGGCACACAGGTCTCGCATGGAGGCCCAGTTAAATTAAATAGCGGAATAGAAAATATGATCCAAAAAAAGTGTATGTATATCACACGTACACAACCACACTGGGCCCCAATTACTATTGTTTGTACCCCTAAAAGGCTAGATGAGGAGTAGGGGGAGTATGGAACAGGCAGCACCCTCAAACCTTCAGAAGTATGAGATGAACCCCAACAACTTGGAAAGGTGGATCTCTCTCACACGTACCAACACAGACTATCCCCCAATTTAACTGATCCCCAAAGGTTTTTGATTAAATAGCGGAATAGAAAATATGATCCAAAAAAAGTGTATGTATATCACACGTACACAACCACACTAGGCCCCAATTACTATTGTTTGTACCCCTAAAAGGCTAGATGAGGAGTAGGGGGGGTATGGAACAGGCAGCACCCTCAAACCTTCAGAAGTATGAGATGAACCCCAACAACTTGGAAAGGTGGATCTCTCTCACACGTACCAACACAGACTATCCCCCAATTTAACTGATCCCCAAAGGTTTTTGATTAAATAGCGGAATAGAAAATATGATCCAAAAAAAGTGTATGTATATCACACGTACACAACCACACTAGGCCCCAATTACTATTGTTTGTACCCCTAAAAGGCTAGATGAGGAGTAGGGGGGGTATGGAACAGGCAGCACCCTCAAACCTTCAGAAGTATGAGATGAACCCCAACAACTTGGAAAGGTGGATCTCTCTCACACGTACCAACACAGACTATCCCCCAATTTAACTGATCCCCAAAGGTTTTTGATTAAATAGCGGAATAGAAAATATGATCCAAAAAAAGTGTATGTATATCACACGTACACAACCACACTAGGCCCCAATTACTATGGTTTGTACCCCTAAAAGGCTAGGAGTAGGGGGAGTATGGAACAGGCAGCACCCTCAAACCTTCAGAAGTATGAGATGAACCCCAACAACTTGGAAAGGTGGATCTCTCTCACACGTACCAACACAGACTATCCCCCAATTTAACTGATCCCCAAAGGTTTTTGATTAAATAGCGGAATAGAAAATATGATCCAAAAAAAGTGTATGTATATCACACGTACACAACCACACTAGGCCCCAATTACTATTGTTTGTACCCCTAAAAGGCTAGATGAGGAGTAGGGGGGGTATGGAACAGGCAGCACCCTCAAATCTTCAGAAGTATGAGATGAACCCCAAAAACTTGGAAAGGTGGATCTCTCTCACACGTACCAACACAGACTATCCCCCAATTTAACTGATCCCCAAAGGTTTTTGATTAAATAGCGGAATAGAAAATATGATCCAAAAAAAGTGTATGTATATCACACGTACACAACCACACTAGGCCCCAATTACTATTGTTTGTACCCCTAAAAGGCTAGGAGTAGGGGGAGTATGGAACAGGCAGCACCCTCAAACCTTCAGAAGTATGAGATGAACCCCAACAACTTGGAAAGGTGGATCTCTCTCACACGTACCAACACAGACTATCCCCCAATTTAACTGATCCCCAAAGGTTTTTGATTAAATAGCGGAATAGAAAATATGATCCAAAAAAAGTGTATGTATATCACACGTACACAACCACACTAGGCCCCAATTACTATTGTTTGTACCCCTAAAAGGCTAGATGAGGAGTAGGGGGGGTATGGAACAGGCAGCACCCTCGAATCTTCAGAAGTATGAGATGAACCCCAAAAACTTGGAAAGGTGGATCTCTCTCACACGTACCAACACAGACTATCCCCCAATTTAACTGATCCCCAAAGGTTTTTGATTAAATAGCGGAATAGAAAATATGATCCAAAAAAAGTGTATGTATATCACACGTACACAACCACACTAGGCCCCAATTACTATTGTTTGTACCCCTAAAAGGCTAGATGAGGAGTAGGGGGGGTATGGAACAGGCAGCACCCTCAAATCTTCAGAAGTATGAGATGAACCCCAAAAACTTGGAAAGGTGGATCTCTCTCACACGTACCAACACAGACTATCCCCCAATTTAACTGATCCCCAAAGGTTTTTGATTAAATAGCGGAATAGAAAATATGATCCAAAAAAAGTGTATGTATATCACACGTACACAACCACACTAGGCCCCAATTACTATTGTTTGTACCCCTAAAAGGCTAGATGAGGAGTAGGGGGGGTATGGAACAGGCAGCACCCTCAAACCTTCAGAAGTATGAGATGAACCCCAACAACTTGGAAAGGTGGATCTCTCTCACACGTACCAACACAGACTATCCCCCAATTTAACTGATCCCCAAAGGTTTTTGATTAAATAGCGGAATAGAAAATATGATCCAAAAAAAGTGTATGTATATCACACGTACACAACCACACTAGGCCCCAATTACTATTGTTTGTACCCCTAAAAGGCTAGATGAGGAGTAGGGGGGGTATGGAACAGGCAGCACCCTCAAATCTTCAGAAGTATGAGATGAACCCCAAAAACTTGGAAAGGTGGATCTCTCTCACACGTACCAACACAGACTATCCCCCAATTTAACTGATCCCCAAAGGTTTTTGATTAAATAGCGGAATAGAAAATATGATCCAAAAAAAGTGTATGTATATCACACGTACACAACCACACTAGGCCCCAATTACTATTGTTTGTACCCCTAAAAGGCTAGATGAGGAGTAGGGGGGGTATGGAACAGGCAGCACCCTCAAACCTTCAGAAGTATGAGATGAACCCCAACAACTTGGAAAGGTGGATCTCTCTCACACGTACCAACACAGACTATCCCCCAATTTAACTGATCCCCAAAGGTTTTTGATTAAATAGCGGAATAGAAAATATGATCCAAAAAAAGTGTATGTATATCACACGTACACAACCACACTAGGCCCCAATTACTATTGTTTGTACCCCTAAAAGGCTAGATGAGGAGTAGGGGGGGTATGGAACAGGCAGCACCCTCAAATCTTCAGAAGTATGAGATGAACCCCAAAAACTTGGAAAGGTGGATCTCTCTCACACGTACCAACACAGACTATCCCCCAATTTAACTGATCCCCAAAGGTTTTTGATTAAATAGCGGAATAGAAAATATGATCCAAAAAAAGTGTATGTATATCACACGTACACAACCACACTAGGCCCAAATTACTATTGTTTGTACCCCTAAAAGGCTAGATGAGGAGTAGGGGGGGTATGGAACAGGCAGCACCCTCAAACCTTCAGAAGTATGAGATGAACCCCAACAACTTGGAAAGGTGGATCTCTCTCACACGTACCAACACAGACTATCCCCCAATTTAACTGATCCCCAAAGGTTTTTGATTAAATAGCGGAATAGAAAATATGATCCAAAAAAAGTGTATGTATATCACACGTACACAACCACACTAGGCCCCAATTACTATTGTTTGTACCCCTAAAAGGCTAGATGAGGAGTAGGGGGGGTATGGAACAGGCAGCACCCTCAAATCTTCAGAAGTATGAGATGAACCCCAAAAACTTGGAAAGGTGGATCTCTCTCACACGTACCAACACAGACTATCCCCCAATTTAACTGATCCCCAAAGGTTTTTGATTAAATAGCGGAATAGAAAATATGATCCAAAAAAAGTGTATGTATATCACACGTACACAACCACACTAGGCCCCAATTACTATTGTTTGTACCCCTAAAAGGCTAGGAGTAGGGGGAGTATGGAACAGGCAGCACCCTCAAACCTTCAGAAGTATGAGATGAACCCCAACAACTTGGAAAGGTGGATCTCTCTCACACGTACCAACACAGACTATCCCCCAATTTAACTGATCCCCAAAGGTTTTTGATTAAATAGCGGAATAGAAAATATGATCCAAAAAAAGTGTATGTATATCACACGTACACAACCACACTAGGCCCCAATTACTATTGTTTGTACCCCTAAAAGGCTAGATGAGGAGTAGGGGGGGTATGGAACAGGCAGCACCCTCGAATCTTCAGAAGTATGAGATGAACCCCAAAAACTTGGAAAGGTGGATCTCTCTCACACGTACCAACACAGACTATCCCCCAATTTAACTGATCCCCAAAGGTTTTTGATTAAATAGCGGAATAGAAAATATGATCCAAAAAAAGTGTATGTATATCACACGTACACAACCACACTAGGCCCCAATTACTATTGTTTGTACCCCTAAAAGGCTAGATGAGGAGTAGGGGGGGTATGGAACAGGCAGCACCCTCAAATCTTCAGAAGTATGAGATGAACCCCAAAAACTTGGAAAGGTGGATCTCTCTCACACGTACCAACACAGACTATCCCCCAATTTAACTGATCCCCAAAGGTTTTTGATTAAATAGCGGAATAGAAAATATGATCCAAAAAAAGTGTATGTATATCACACGTACACAACCACACTAGGCCCCAATTACTATTGTTTGTACCCCTAAAAGGCTAGATGAGGAGTAGGGGGGGTATGGAACAGGCAGCACCCTCAAACCTTCAGAAGTATGAGATGAACCCCAACAACTTGGAAAGGTGGATCTCTCTCACACGTACCAACACAGACTATCCCCCAATTTAACTGATCCCCAAAGGTTTTTGATTAAATAGCGGAATAGAAAATATGATCCAAAAAAAGTGTATGTATATCACACGTACACAACCACACTAGGCCCCAATTACTATTGTTTGTACCCCTAAAAGGCTAGATGAGGAGTAGGGGGGGTATGGAACAGGCAGCACCCTCAAATCTTCAGAAGTATGAGATGAACCCCAAAAACTTGGAAAGGTGGATCTCTCTCACACGTACCAACACAGACTATCCCCCAATTTAACTGATCCCCAAAGGTTTTTGATTAAATAGCGGAATAGAAAATATGATCCAAAAAAAGTGTATGTATATCACACGTACACAACCACACTAGGCCCCAATTACTATTGTTTGTACCCCTAAAAGGCTAGATGAGGAGTAGGGGGGGTATGGAACAGGCAGCACCCTCAAACCTTCAGAAGTATGAGATGAACCCCAACAACTTGGAAAGGTGGATCTCTCTCACACGTACCAACACAGACTATCCCCCAATTTAACTGATCCCCAAAGGTTTTTGATTAAATAGCGGAATAGAAAATATGATCCAAAAAAAGTGTATGTATATCACACGTACACAACCACACTAGGCCCCAATTACTATTGTTTGTACCCCTAAAAGGCTAGATGAGGAGTAGGGGGGGTATGGAACAGGCAGCACCCTCAAATCTTCAGAAGTATGAGATGAACCCCAAAAACTTGGAAAGGTGGATCTCTCTCACACGTACCAACACAGACTATCCCCCAATTTAACTGATCCCCAAAGGTTTTTGATTAAATAGCGGAATAGAAAATATGATCCAAAAAAAGTGTATGTATATCACACGTACACAACCACACTAGGCCCCAATTACTATTGTTTGTACCCCTAAAAGGCTAGATGAGGAGTAGGGGGGGTATGGAACAGGCAGCACCCTCAAACCTTCAGAAGTATGAGATGAACCCCAACAACTTGGAAAGGTGGATCTCTCTCACACGTACCAACACAGACTATCCCCCAATTTAACTGATCCCCAAAGGTTTTTGATTAAATAGCGGAATAGAAAATATGATCCAAAAAAAGTGTATGTATATCACACGTACACAACCACACTGGGCCCCAATTACTATTGTTTGTACCCCTAAAAGGCTAGATGAGGAGTAGGGGGGGTATGGAACAGGCAGCACCCTCAAACCTTCAGAAGTATGAGATGAACCCCAACAACTTGGAAAGGTGGATCTCTCTCACACGTACCAACACAGACTATCCCCCAATTTAACTGATCCCCAAAGGTTTTTGATTAAATAGCGGAATAGAAAATATGATCCAAAAAAAGTGTATGTATATCACACGTACACAACCACACTAGGCCCCAATTACTATTGTTTGTACCCCTAAAAGGCTAGATGAGGAGTAGGGGGGGTATGGAACAGGCAGCACCCTCAAACCTTCAGAAGTATGAGATGAACCCCAACAACTTGGAAAGGTGGATCTCTCTCACACGTACCAACACAGACTATCCCCCAATTTAACTGATCCCCAAAGGTTTTTGATTAAATAGCGGAATAGAAAATATGATCCAAAAAAAGTGTATGTATATCACACGTACACAACCACACTAGGCCCCAATTACTATTGTTTGTACCCCTAAAAGGCTAGATGAGGAGTAGGGGGGGTATGGAACAGGCAGCACCCTCAAATCTTCAGAAGTATGAGATGAACCCCAAAAACTTGGAAAGGTGGATCTCTCTCACACGTACCAACACAGACTATCCCCCAATTTAACTGATCCCCAAAGGTTTTTGATTAAATAGCGGAATAGAAAATATGATCCAAAAAAAGTGTATGTATATCACACGTACACAACCACACTAGGCCCCAATTACTATTGTTTGTACCCCTAAAAGGCTAGATGAGGAGTAGGGGGGGTATGGAACAGGCAGCACCCTCAAACCTTCAGAAGTATGAGATGAACCCCAACAACTTGGAAAGGTGGATCTCTCTCACACGTACCAACACAGACTATCCCCCAATTTAACTGATCCCCAAAGGTTTTTGATTAAATAGCGGAATAGAAAATATGATCCAAAAAAAGTGTATGTATATCACACGTACACAACCACACTAGGCCCCAATTACTATTGTTTGTACCCCTAAAAGGCTAGATGAGGAGTAGGGGGGGTATGGAACAGGCAGCACCCTCAAATCTTCAGAAGTATGAGATGAACCCCAAAAACTTGGAAAGGTGGATCTCTCTCACACGTACCAACACAGACTATCCCCCAATTTAACTGATCCCCAAAGGTTTTTGATTAAATAGCGGAATAGAAAATATGATCCAAAAAAAGTGTATGTATATCACACGTACACAACCACACTAGGCCCCAATTACTATTGTTTGTACCCCTAAAAGGCTAGATGAGGAGTAGGGGGGGTATGGAACAGGCAGCACCCTCAAACCTTCAGAAGTATGAGATGAACCCCAACAACTTGGAAAGGTGGATCTCTCTCACACGTACCAACACAGACTATCCCCCAATTTAACTGATCCCCAAAGGTTTTTGATTAAATAGCGGAATAGAAAATATGATCCAAAAAAAGTGTATGTATATCACACGTACACAACCACACTGGGCCCCAATTACTATTGTTTGTACCCCTAAAAGGCTAGATGAGGAGTAGGGGGGGTATGGAACAGGCAGCACCCTCAAATCTTCAGAAGTATGAGATGAACCCCAAAAACTTGGAAAGGTGGATCTCTCTCACACGTACCAACACAGACTATCCCCCAATTTAACTGATCCCCAAAGGTTTTTGATTAAATAGCGGAATAGAAAATATGATCCAAAAAAAGTGTATGTATATCACACGTACACAACCACACTAGGCCCCAATTACTATTGTTTGTACCCCTAAAAGGCTAGATGAGGAGTAGGGGGGGTATGGAACAGGCAGCACCCTCAAACCTTCAGAAGTATGAGATGAACCCCAACAACTTGGAAAGGTGGATCTCTCTCACACGTACCAACACAGACTATCCCCCAATTTAACTGATCCCCAAAGGTTTTTGATTAAATAGCGGAATAGAAAATATGATCCAAAAAAAGTGTATGTATATCACACGTACACAACCACACTGGGCCCCAATTACTATTGTTTGTACCCCTAAAAGGCTAGATGAGGAGTAGGGGGGGTATGGAACAGGCAGCACCCTCAAACCTTCAGAAGTATGAGATGAACCCCAACAACTTGGAAAGGTGGATCTCTCTCACACGTACCAACACAGACTATCCCCCAATTTAACTGATCCCCAAAGGTTTTTGATTAAATAGCGGAATAGAAAATATGATCCAAAAAAAGTGTATGTATATCACACGTACACAACCACACTAGGCCCCAATTACTATTGTTTGTACCCCTAAAAGGCTAGATGAGGAGTAGGGGGGGTATGGAACAGGCAGCACCCTCAAACCTTCAGAAGTATGAGATGAACCCCAACAACTTGGAAAGGTGGATCTCTCTCACACGTACCAACACAGACTATCCCCCAATTTAACTGATCCCCAAAGGTTTTTGATTAAATAGCGGAATAGAAAATATGATCCAAAAAAAGTGTATGTATATCACACGTACACAACCACACTAGGCCCCAATTACTATTGTTTGTACCCCTAAAAGGCTAGATGAGGAGTAGGGGGGGTATGGAACAGGCAGCACCCTCAAATCTTCAGAAGTATGAGATGAACCCCAAAAACTTGGAAAGGTGGATCTCTCTCACACGTACCAACACAGACTATCCCCCAATTTAACTGATCCCCAAAGGTTTTCGATTAAATAGCGGAATAGAAAATATGATCCAAAAAAAGTGTATGTATATCACACGTACACAACCACACTAGGCCCCAATTACTATTGTTTGTACCCCTAAAAGGCTAGATGAGGAGTAGGGGGGGTATGGAACAGGCAGCACCCTCAAACCTTCAGAAGTATGAGATGAACCCCAACAACTTGGAAAGGTGGATCTCTCTCACACGTACCAACACAGACTATCCCCCAATTTAACTGATCCCCAAAGGTTTTTGATTAAATAGCGGAATAGAAAATATGATCCAAAAAAAGTGTATGTATATCACACGTACACAACCACACTAGGCCCCAATTACTATTGTTTGTACCCCTAAAAGGCTAGATGAGGAGTAGGGGGGGTATGGAACAGGCAGCACCCTCAAATCTTCAGAAGTATGAGATGAACCCCAAAAACTTGGAAAGGTGGATCTCTCTCACACGTACCAACACAGACTATCCCCCAATTTAACTGATCCCCAAAGGTTTTTGATTAAATAGCGGAATAGAAAATATGATCCAAAAAAAGTGTATGTATATCACACGTACACAACCACACTAGGCCCCAATTACTATTGTTTGTACCCCTAAAAGGCTAGATGAGGAGTAGGGGGGGTATGGAACAGGCAGCACCCTCAAACCTTCAGAAGTATGAGATGAACCCCAACAACTTGGAAAGGTGGATCTCTCTCACACGTACCAACACAGACTATCCCCCAATTTAACTGATCCCCAAAGGTTTTTGATTAAATAGCGGAATAGAAAATATGATCCAAAAAAAGTGTATGTATATCACACGTACACAACCACACTGGGCCCCAATTACTATTGTTTGTACCCCTAAAAGGCTAGATGAGGAGTAGGGGGGGTATGGAACAGGCAGCACCCTCAAACCTTCAGAAGTATGAGATGAACCCCAACAACTTGGAAAGGTGGATCTCTCTCACACGTACCAACACAGACTATCCCCCAATTTAACTGATCCCCAAAGGTTTTTGATTAAATAGCGGAATAGAAAATATGATCCAAAAAAAGTGTATGTATATCACACGTACACAACCACACTAGGCCCCAATTACTATTGTTTGTACCCCTAAAAGGCTAGATGAGGAGTAGGGGGGGTATGGAACAGGCAGCACCCTCAAACCTTCAGAAGTATGAGATGAACCCCAACAACTTGGAAAGGTGGATCTCTCTCACACGTACCAACACAGACTATCCCCCAATTTAACTGATCCCCAAAGGTTTTTGATTAAATAGCGGAATAGAAAATATGATCCAAAAAAAGTGTATGTATATCACACGTACACAACCACACTAGGCCCCAATTACTATTGTTTGTACCCCTAAAAGGCTAGATGAGGAGTAGGGGGGGTATGGAACAGGCAGCACCCTCAAATCTTCAGAAGTATGAGATGAACCCCAAAAACTTGGAAAGGTGGATCTCTCTCACACGTACCAACACAGACTATCCCCCAATTTAACTGATCCCCAAAGGTTTTTGATTAAATAGCGGAATAGAAAATATGATCCAAAAAAAGTGTATGTATATCACACGTACACAACCACACTAGGCCCCAATTACTATTGTTTGTACCCCTAAAAGGCTAGATGAGGAGTAGGGGGGGTATGGAACAGGCAGCACCCTCAAACCTTCAGAAGTATGAGATGAACCCCAACAACTTGGAAAGGTGGATCTCTCTCACACGTACCAACACAGACTATCCCCCAATTTAACTGATCCCCAAAGGTTTTTGATTAAATAGCGGAATAGAAAATATGATCCAAAAAAAGTGTATGTATATCACACGTACACAACCACACTAGGCCCCAATTACTATTGTTTGTACCCCTAAAAGGCTAGATGAGGAGTAGGGGGGGTATGGAACAGGCAGCACCCTCAAATCTTCAGAAGTATGAGATGAACCCCAAAAACTTGGAAAGGTGGATCTCTCTCACACGTACCAACACAGACTATCCCCCAATTTAACTGATCCCCAAAGGTTTTTGATTAAATAGCGGAATAGAAAATATGATCCAAAAAAAGTGTATGTATATCACACGTACACAACCACACTAGGCCCCAATTACTATTGTTTGTACCCCTAAAAGGCTAGATGAGGAGTAGGGGGGGTATGGAACAGGCAGCACCCTCAAACCTTCAGAAGTATGAGATGAACCCCAACAACTTGGAAAGGTGGATCTCTCTCACACGTACCAACACAGACTATCCCCCAATTTAACTGATCCCCAAAGGTTTTTGATTAAATAGCGGAATAGAAAATATGATCCAAAAAAAGTGTATGTATATCACACGTACACAACCACACTGGGCCCCAATTACTATTGTTTGTACCCCTAAAAGGCTAGATGAGGAGTAGGGGGGGTATGGAACAGGCAGCACCCTCAAATCTTCAGAAGTATGAGATGAACCCCAAAAACTTGGAAAGGTGGATCTCTCTCACACGTACCAACACAGACTATCCCCCAATTTAACTGATCCCCAAAGGTTTTTGATTAAATAGCGGAATAGAAAATATGATCCAAAAAAAGTGTATGTATATCACACGTACACAACCACACTAGGCCCCAATTACTATTGTTTGTACCCCTAAAAGGCTAGATGAGGAGTAGGGGGGGTATGGAACAGGCAGCACCCTCAAACCTTCAGAAGTATGAGATGAACCCCAACAACTTGGAAAGGTGGATCTCTCTCACACGTACCAACACAGACTATCCCCCAATTTAACTGATCCCCAAAGGTTTTTGATTAAATAGCGGAATAGAAAATATGATCCAAAAAAAGTGTATGTATATCACACGTACACAACCACACTGGGCCCCAATTACTATTGTTTGTACCCCTAAAAGGCTAGATGAGGAGTAGGGGGGGTATGGAACAGGCAGCACCCTCAAACCTTCAGAAGTATGAGATGAACCCCAACAACTTGGAAAGGTGGATCTCTCTCACACGTACCAACACAGACTATCCCCCAATTTAACTGATCCCCAAAGGTTTTTGATTAAATAGCGGAATAGAAAATATGATCCAAAAAAAGTGTATGTATATCACACGTACACAACCACACTAGGCCCCAATTACTATTGTTTGTACCCCTAAAAGGCTAGATGAGGAGTAGGGGGGGTATGGAACAGGCAGCACCCTCAAACCTTCAGAAGTATGAGATGAACCCCAACAACTTGGAAAGGTGGATCTCTCTCACACGTACCAACACAGACTATCCCCCAATTTAACTGATCCCCAAAGGTTTTTGATTAAATAGCGGAATAGAAAATATGATCCAAAAAAAGTGTATGTATATCACACGTACACAACCACACTAGGCCCCAATTACTATTGTTTGTACCCCTAAAAGGCTAGATGAGGAGTAGGGGGGGTATGGAACAGGCAGCACCCTCAAATCTTCAGAAGTATGAGATGAACCCCAAAAACTTGGAAAGGTGGATCTCTCTCACACGTACCAACACAGACTATCCCCCAATTTAACTGATCCCCAAAGGTTTTTGATTAAATAGCGGAATAGAAAATATGATCCAAAAAAAGTGTATGTATATCACACGTACACAACCACACTAGGCCCCAATTACTATTGTTTGTACCCCTAAAAGGCTAGATGAGGAGTAGGGGGGTATGGAACAGGCAGCACCCTCAAACCTTCAGAAGTATGAGATGAACCCCAACAACTTGGAAAGGTGGATCTCTCTCACACGTACCAACACAGACTATCCCCCAATTTAACTGATCCCCAAAGGTTTTTGATTAAATAGCGGAATAGAAAATATGATCCAAAAAAAGTGTATGTATATCACACGTACACAACCACACTAGGCCCCAATTACTATTGTTTGTACCCCTAAAAGGCTAGATGAGGAGTAGGGGGGGTATGGAACAGGCAGCACCCTCAAATCTTCAGAAGTATGAGATGAACCCCAAAAACTTGGAAAGGTGGATCTCTCTCACACGTACCAACACAGACTATCCCCCAATTTAACTGATCCCCAAAGGTTTTTGATTAAATAGCGGAATAGAAAATATGATCCAAAAAAAGTGTATGTATATCACACGTACACAACCACACTAGGCCCCAATTACTATTGTTTGTACCCCTAAAAGGCTAGATGAGGAGTAGGGGGGGTATGGAACAGGCAGCACCCTCAAACCTTCAGAAGTATGAGATGAACCCCAACAACTTGGAAAGGTGGATCTCTCTCACACGTACCAACACAGACTATCCCCCAATTTAACTGATCCCCAAAGATTTTTGATTAAATAGCGGAATAGAAAATATGATCCAAAAAAAGTGTATGTATATCACACGTACACAACCACACTGGGCCCCAATTACTATTGTTTGTACCCCTAAAAGGCTAGATGAGGAGTAGGGGGGGTATGGAACAGGCAGCACCCTCAAACCTTCAGAAGTATGAGATGAACCCCAACAACTTGGAAAGGTGGATCTCTCTCACACGTACCAACACAGACTATCCCCCAATTTAACTGATCCCCAAAGGTTTTTGATTAAATAGCGGAATAGAAAATATGATCCAAAAAAAGTGTATGTATATCACACGTACACAACCACACTAGGCCCCAATTACTATTGTTTGTACCCCTAAAAGGCTAGATGAGGAGTAGGGGGGGTATGGAACAGGCAGCACCCTCAAACCTTCAGAAGTATGAGATGAACCCCAACAACTTGGAAAGGTGGATCTCTCTCACACGTACCAACACAGACTATCCCCCAATTTAACTGATCCCCAAAGGTTTTTGATTAAATAGCGGAATAGAAAATATGATCCAAAAAAAGTGTATGTATATCACACGTACACAACCACACTGGGCCCCAATTACTATTGTTTGTACCCCTAAAAGGCTAGATGAGGAGTAGGGGGGGTATGGAACAGGCAGCACCCTCAAACCTTCAGAAGTATGAGATGAACCCCAACAACTTGGAAAGGTGGATCTCTCTCACACGTACCAACACAGACTATCCCCCAATTTAACTGATCCCCAAAGGTTTTTGATTAAATAGCGGAATAGAAAATATGATCCAAAAAAAGTGTATGTATATCACACGTACACAACCACACTAGGCCCCAATTACTATTGTTTGTACCCCTAAAAGGCTAGATGAGGAGTAGGGGGGGTATGGAACAGGCAGCACCCTCAAACCTTCAGAAGTATGAGATGAACCCCAACAACTTGGAAAGGTGGATCTCTCTCACACGTACCAACACAGACTATCCCCCAATTTAACTGATCCCCAAAGGTTTTTGATTAAATAGCGGAATAGAAAATATGATCCAAAAAAAGTGTATGTATATCACACGTACACAACCACACTAGGCCCCAATTACTATTGTTTGTACCCCTAAAAGGCTAGATGAGGAGTAGGGGGGGTATGGAACAGGCAGCACCCTCAAATCTTCAGAAGTATGAGATGAACCCCAAAAACTTGGAAAGGTGGATCTCTCTCACACGTACCAACACAGACTATCCCCCAATTTAACTGATCCCCAAAGGTTTTTGATTAAATAGCGGAATAGAAAATATGATCCAAAAAAAGTGTATGTATATCACACGTACACAACCACACTAGGCCCCAATTACTATTGTTTGTACCCCTAAAAGGCTAGATGAGGAGTAGGGGGGGTATGGAACAGGCAGCACCCTCAAACCTTCAGAAGTATGAGATGAACCCCAACAACTTGGAAAGGTGGATCTCTCTCACACGTACCAACACAGACTATCCCCCAATTTAACTGATCCCCAAAGGTTTTTGATTAAATAGCGGAATAGAAAATATGATCCAAAAAAAGTGTATGTATATCACACGTACACAACCACACTAGGCCCCAATTACTATTGTTTGTACCCCTAAAAGGCTAGATGAGGAGTAGGGGGGGTATGGAACAGGCAGCACCCTCAAATCTTCAGAAGTATGAGATGAACCCCAAAAACTTGGAAAGGTGGATCTCTCTCACACGTACCAACACAGACTATCCCCCAATTTAACTGATCCCCAAAGGTTTTTGATTAAATAGCGGAATAGAAAATATGATCCAAAAAAAGTGTATGTATATCACACGTACACAACCACACTAGGCCCCAATTACTATTGTTTGTACCCCTAAAAGGCTAGATGAGGAGTAGGGGGGGTATGGAACAGGCAGCACCCTCAAACCTTCAGAAGTATGAGATGAACCCCAACAACTTGGAAAGGTGGATCTCTCTCACACGTACCAACACAGACTATCCCCCAATTTAACTGATCCCCAAAGGTTTTTGATTAAATAGCGGAATAGAAAATATGATCCAAAAAAAGTGTATGTATATCACACGTACACAACCACACTGGGCCCCAATTACTATTGTTTGTACCCCTAAAAGGCTAGATGAGGAGTAGGGGGGGTATGGAACAGGCAGCACCCTCAAATCTTCAGAAGTATGAGATGAACCCCAAAAACTTGGAAAGGTGGATCTCTCTCACACGTACCAACACAGACTATCCCCCAATTTAACTGATCCCCAAAGGTTTTTGATTAAATAGCGGAATAGAAAATATGATCCAAAAAAAGTGTATGTATATCACACGTACACAACCACACTAGGCCCCAATTACTATTGTTTGTACCCCTAAAAGGCTAGATGAGGAGTAGGGGGGGTATGGAACAGGCAGCACCCTCAAACCTTCAGAAGTATGAGATGAACCCCAACAACTTGGAAAGGTGGATCTCTCTCACACGTACCAACACAGACTATCCCCCAATTTAACTGATCCCCAAAGGTTTTTGATTAAATAGCGGAATAGAAAATATGATCCAAAAAAAGTGTATGTATATCACACGTACACAACCACACTGGGCCCCAATTACTATTGTTTGTACCCCTAAAAGGCTAGATGAGGAGTAGGGGGGGTATGGAACAGGCAGCACCCTCAAACCTTCAGAAGTATGAGATGAACCCCAACAACTTGGAAAGGTGGATCTCTCTCACACGTACCAACACAGACTATCCCCCAATTTAACTGATCCCCAAAGGTTTTTGATTAAATAGCGGAATAGAAAATATGATCCAAAAAAAGTGTATGTATATCACACGTACACAACCACACTAGGCCCCAATTACTATTGTTTGTACCCCTAAAAGGCTAGATGAGGAGTAGGGGGGGTATGGAACAGGCAGCACCCTCAAACCTTCAGAAGTATGAGATGAACCCCAACAACTTGGAAAGGTGGATCTCTCTCACACGTACCAACACAGACTATCCCCCAATTTAACTGATCCCCAAAGGTTTTTGATTAAATAGCGGAATAGAAAATATGATCCAAAAAAAGTGTATGTATATCACACGTACACAACCACACTAGGCCCCAATTACTATTGTTTGTACCCCTAAAAGGCTAGATGAGGAGTAGGGGGGGTATGGAACAGGCAGCACCCTCAAATCTTCAGAAGTATGAGATGAACCCCAAAAACTTGGAAAGGTGGATCTCTCTCACACGTACCAACACAGACTATCCCCCAATTTAACTGATCCCCAAAGGTTTTTGATTAAATAGCGGAATAGAAAATATGATCCAAAAAAAGTGTATGTATATCACACGTACACAACCACACTAGGCCCCAATTACTATTGTTTGTACCCCTAAAAGGCTAGATGAGGAGTAGGGGGGGTATGGAACAGGCAGCACCCTCAAACCTTCAGAAGTATGAGATGAACCCCAACAACTTGGAAAGGTGGATCTCTCTCACACGTACCAACACAGACTATCCCCCAATTTAACTGATCCCCAAAGGTTTTTGATTAAATAGCGGAATAGAAAATATGATCCAAAAAAAGTGTATGTATATCACACGTACACAACCACACTAGGCCCCAATTACTATTGTTTGTACCCCTAAAAGGCTAGATGAGGAGTAGGGGGGGTATGGAACAGGCAGCACCCTCAAATCTTCAGAAGTATGAGATGAACCCCAAAAACTTGGAAAGGTGGATCTCTCTCACACGTACCAACACAGACTATCCCCCAATTTAACTGATCCCCAAAGGTTTTTGATTAAATAGCGGAATAGAAAATATGATCCAAAAAAAGTGTATGTATATCACACGTACACAACCACACTAGGCCCCAATTACTATTGTTTGTACCCCTAAAAGGCTAGATGAGGAGTAGGGGGGGTATGGAACAGGCAGCACCCTCAAACCTTCAGAAGTATGAGATGAACCCCAACAACTTGGAAAGGTGGATCTCTCTCACACGTACCAACACAGACTATCCCCCAATTTAACTGATCCCCAAAGATTTTTGATTAAATAGCGGAATAGAAAATATGATCCAAAAAAAGTGTATGTATATCACACGTACACAACCACACTGGGCCCCAATTACTATTGTTTGTACCCCTAAAAGGCTAGATGAGGAGTAGGGGGGGTATGGAACAGGCAGCACCCTCAAACCTTCAGAAGTATGAGATGAACCCCAACAACTTGGAAAGGTGGATCTCTCTCACACGTACCAACACAGACTATCCCCCAATTTAACTGATCCCCAAAGGTTTTTGATTAAATAGCGGAATAGAAAATATGATCCAAAAAAAGTGTATGTATATCACACGTACACAACCACACTAGGCCCCAATTACTATTGTTTGTACCCCTAAAAGGCTAGATGAGGAGTAGGGGGGGTATGGAACAGGCAGCACCCTCAAACCTTCAGAAGTATGAGATGAACCCCAACAACTTGGAAAGGTGGATCTCTCTCACACGTACCAACACAGACTATCCCCCAATTTAACTGATCCCCAAAGGTTTTTGATTAAATAGCGGAATAGAAAATATGATCCAAAAAAAGTGTATGTATATCACACGTACACAACCACACTAGGCCCCAATTACTATTGTTTGTACCCCTAAAAGGCTAGATGAGGAGTAGGGGGAGTATGGAACAGGCAGCACCCTCAAATCTTCAGAAGTATGAGATTGTGTTCACTGTACCCCACAAAGATTGAGTTCACTGCACCCCACAATGATTGTGTTCACTGCACCCCACAAAGATTGTGTTCACTGCACCTCACAAAGATTGTGTTCACTGTACCCCCCAAAGATTGTGTTCACTGCACCCCACAAAGATTCTGTTCACTGTACCCCACAAAGATTGTGTTCACTGCACCCTAAAAGGATGTTGTTCACTGCACCCCACAAAGATTGTGTTCACTGCACCCTAAAAGGATGTTGTTCACTGCACCCCAAAAAGATTGTGTTCACTGTACCCCCCCAAAGATTGTGTTCACTGCACCCCACAAAGATTGTGTTCACTGCACCCCAAAAAGATTGTGTTCACTGTACCCCCCAAAGATTGTGTTCACTGCACCCCAAAAAGATTGTGTTCACTGTACCCCCCAAAGATTGTGTTCACTGCACCCCACAAAGATTCTGTTCACTGTACCCCACAAAGATTGTGTTCACTGCACCCCAAAAAGATTGTGTTCACTGTACCCCCCCAAAGATTGTGTTCACTGCACCCCACAAAGATTCTGTTCACTGCACCCCACAAAGGATTTTGTTCACTGCACCCCAAAAAGATTGTGTTCACTGCACCCCAAAAAGGATTTTGATCACTGCACCCCAAAAAGGATGTTGTTCACTGCACCCCAAAAATGATTTTGTTCACTCCACCCCAAAAAGATTGTGTTCACTGCACCCCACAAAGATTGTGTTCACTGCACCCCAAAAAGATTGTGTTCACTGTACTCCCCAAAGATTGTGTTCACTGCACCCCACAAAGATTCTGTTCACTGTACCCCACAAAGATTGTGTTCACTGCACCCCAAAAAAGATTGTGTTCACTGCACCCCAAAAAGGATGTTGTTCACTGCACCCCAAAAAGGATGTTGTTCACTCCACCCCAAAAAGATTGTGTTCACTGCACCCCACAAAGATTGTGTTCACTGCACCCCAAAAAGATTGTGTTCACTGCACCCCAAAAATGATTTTGTTCACTGCACCCCAAAAAGGATTTTGTTCACTGCACCCCAAAAAGGATGTTGTTCACTCCACCCCAAAAAGATTGTGTTCACTGCACCCCAAAAAGATTGTGTTCACTGCACCCCACAAAGGATTTTGTTCACTGCACCCCAAAAAGATTGTGTTCACTGCACCCCAAAAAGGATGTTGTTCACTGCACCCCAAAAAGGATTTTGTTCACTGCACCCCAAAAAGATTGTGTTCACTGCACCCCACAAAGGATTTTGTTCACTGCACCCCACAAAGATTGTGTTCACTGCACACCAAAAAGGATTGTGTTCACTGCACCCCAAAAAGATTTTGTTCACTGCACCCCAAAAAGATTGTGTTCACTGCAGCCCAAAAGATTGTGTTCACTGCAGCCCAAAAAGATTGTGTTCACTGCAGCCCAAAAAGATTGTGTTCACTGCAGCCCAAAAAGATTGTGTTCACTGCAGCTCACACACAGAAAAATGGATGTGGATCACTGACACCTGCCTATCTCCAATCCCACACCACACAGCAATATCGATTGTAGTTTGTAGAACACAGTTTCCCTAAAATTCAGCAGACTCTGTCCCTAACAGGATTGAGAAGAGATCGTAGATCAGGATTGAGTGCAGATTCACCCCACCCCCCACACAGCAATATCGATTGTAGTTTGTAGAAGACACTGACCCTATAATTCAGCAGACTCTATCCCTAAAATGCCTACAACTCGCCCTGCCTAAACAGTCCGACCTGTCCCTCAATTCTATCCGGACACAAATGGTTTTTTCCTGCCTATCTGTCCCTAATCAGCAGCCAGCACGTTGATGTGTGCTCTGTCCCTTAGCTAAGCAGCAGAATGACGCTGCTGCGGCGGCTGCCTCGAACTTATAAAGACTTGGTCACATGCTTCAGACGGCCAATCACAGCTACTAAGACATTTGCAGGCATGGCTGGGATGGCTTAAGGCACACCAGTTAAACGATTGTTGATTGGCTGTTGAAAGCCCGCCATGAAAAGAGCGCCAAAGCATGCAAAACCCGGAAATAAAACGACCGAACACGGATTTTTACCCGAACATACAGTAAAGTGTCCGTGTCCGTGTTCGGGTAAAAAAAATCCAATTATTCGGTACGAACACGAATAATACAGTCCGTGTTCGCTCAACACTAATTGTATCCTTTTATGCATATGTTTTGCACAATAAAGGATCTTAAAATACAAAGTACAAAGGGTATAAAGTATTGATTGATTGATTATTAGTTTGATAGTTTATATATTATTATAGAGAAATGTTCATTGTAATCTAATTAATGTTGTTTAAATTTGGGTTTTTATTTACTATAAAGCCACTATTGTCTCTGGATTGGTAAGGGATTTGTAGGTCCATATGGGGGTTGTTATTCTTGAGATACAGTACGTGATCATTGTCAAACAACCACTGCCCCCACCTATACCTGGCCATTGCAACAAGGAGCACATGGAAGAGCGACGCATGTCAAACAAAACCAAAGAAAATTCCCAGCTCTACTTACTGTCCAGTCCGGAAGCAACCAATTATCCTGTCTAACAGTATGCCTTAAAAACAGGGGTTTAGTTTGCACACATTTGCAAATACATGCGTAAGCTGCAAAGCCACTTCATGGCACCCCAGTATTATTTACAGTCCTAACTTTAAATTTTGAGAGCCTTTACAGTGGAAGCACATACATCTGATTCCTCCTGTATTGAATTGTATTGTAACTGTATTGTCTTCCCCCACACTGTAAAGCGCTGTGCAAACTGTTGGTGCTATATAAATCCTGTATATTAATAATAATAATAATTATAATGCATAGGTAGAGGGCAGGTGAGCCTAAAGGGAGCCCATCCCTCCCTAAAGGCACAGGGGCACACTGGACACCCAGCATATAGCACAATGGCAGCAAAGGTGTCCAGTGTGTCTCCTCACCAGTGTTCTAACTGTGGACATTGTTACCTTAGTACAAGAAATGTATTACTGGCAGGATCTCCAGGCGATAATTAAGAAAAACAAGTCTAAAAAAGAGACCAAATGCAGCCACCACATCTAAGGGCTGGTAAGCTGCAATATATTTTGTGTTTGTTCTTGGGTGTAGATGTACTTTAAGAGAGTGCTTAAATTTACACACTTAAATTCTGAAGAACAGATGTGATCTAAATTTAAACCATAATATTGGGAAATACAAGGGCAACCTGCCTGTAAAGCAATCAATTCGCTGTCTGCATTAACCACTTTTAGTCTTAATAATTAATCTGCTTAGCAGAGGCTGCTTCTGCAAATCTCATCAACAGTATCATCACATACATGCTTTGTGTAATATGTCAGTCCATTAGCAAAGTTCTGTAGAAGTTAGTGGGTGTTTTCCAGAGGCATAACTTGAAATCACAGGGCCCCATTGCAAAATGTTTAATGGGCCCCCAACAGCTTGTGTTTATGGTGCAGAACCCAGTGACCATAGTTCATTCACTTAAACCAAGAGTAAATGCAAAAAGGCAGTTGTAAATAGGTTTCCAATGGTCCAATGTCAGCCCCAACTTCCTAGCCCCAACTTTAGTAGGAAGAAAAAAAAAAAACTGCTTCCACGTCGATGGTCAGAAGGAGGAATAAATGCCCTGGAATCTGTGGTTAGCAGAAGGAAAAGATACCTTATTCTTGGTGAGAATTAGGAAAAAAACAGCCTGGCATCAGTGATCATCAGTAGGTGGAAAAAAATGCCCTGGCATAAATGGTCAATATAAGTCATCAGTAGGAGGAAAAAATGCAAAGTACATTGTCAGCGGTCAGAAGTGTGGAAAAAATCCCCTGATGTCAGTAAGGGCAAAATCCTCCAGTGTTTCAGTCGGTAGTTAAAAGAAAAAAACATAACTGGCATTAGTGAGAGGAAAACAAATGCATCGTATAGGTGGTCAGAGAGAGAGAAAAAGACCCTGTTGTTGGTTGTTAGAGAGGAAAAAATTCCCCAGCATTGGTGGTTAGTAGGAGGAAAAAGTGCTCTTGTGTTAGTTGTTGGTAGAAGGAAAAAAATGTCCTGATGTCATTGGTCAGTAGGTGTAAAAATGCCCTGGTGTCAGTGGTCAATAGGTGGGAAAAAAAACCTCATCCGTGGTAAGTGGGAGGAAAAAAAATGCCATGATATCATTGGTCAATAGGTAAAAAACTGCCTCAGTGCCAATTATCAGTAGGGAGAAAAGTTCCCAGATGTAACCGGTCATTGAGAAAAAAAATGCCTAAATGTTAGTAGTCAGTAGGAAGAAAAATTGCCTGGGGTCAGTTGGATGCAAGAATGCCCCTTCATTATTGGTCAGTAGGAATGAAAAATGGCTTAACATTAGTAGGAGGAAAATGCAGCAGTATTCTTGGTCAGTAGTAAGAAAAAAATGCCCGATTGTTGATGGTGAGTGGAAGGAAGAGCAACCCAGTGTCTGTGGTGAGTGGGAAGAAGGAAGAAATATTACAGCATTGTGGTTAGTGGAAGGAAAAATATAAGGGGCTCTGGAGGGAACTGGGGGAGCTATTTAGTGACACTGTGGGGAACTCAGACACTCTGTGGGCTACTTTTAGTCAGTGTTGTGGGCTTTGGGCCGGGGTCTCCAAACTGAGGCTCAAGGGCCAAGTGTGGCACCTTGCTTGCCTTTATCTGGCTCTCGGGGGAATTTTCCTTCCACTGACACAAGGCACCACTCCATCCACACCAAAGACGATGAGATGGGGAATTATTCCTCCCACTGACACCAATGATAGGGCATTATTTCTCCCACTGATACCAATGATGTGGCATTATTTCTCCCAATGACACCAATGATGGGGCACTATTCCTCACACTGACACCAATGATGGGGTACTATTCCTCCCACTGACACCAATGATAGGGCATTATTTCTCCCACTGATACCAATGATGTAGCATTATTTCTCCCAATGACACCAATGATGGGGCACTATTCCTCACACTGACACCAATGATGGGGCACTATTCCTCCCACTGACACCAATGATAGAGCATTATTTCTCCCACTGATACCAATGATGTGGAATTATTTCTCCCAATGACACCAATGATGGGGCACTATTCCTCACACTGACACCAATGAAGAGGTGGTTTTACTCACACTGACAACCATAAAGGAGCACTGTTCCTCACACTGACCCTCAAGCCTATGGCATTGTTTACTCCCACTGATGCCAGGATATGTTCTACCCCTACTGGTCACAGTCTAGCCTCCCTAAAGTTTGAAGGGCAGTACAATGGCCATTTGTTTCAAAAGTTTGGAGACTCCTGGCTTAGGGGAATGCAAATTGTGCAGCTGGCTAGGGGACACTCCTGGGGACTCTGTAGTTTTTTGTTTGGTGTCGCATTAACTATTGATTAAAACAGGAAACTTAACAATTACATTTAAATGTGTGTGTGCAACATTACTTAAACATGGTTCTCCTGAGGAAAGATAGCTCGGACCCAGCTCATTAAATTTTTTTTATCTCTGCTCTTATTTCAAGACCCCTGTTGCAAAGCTGGGACCCTGATCTGTCAGTATAGGAACACAACCTTGACAAATAGAAAGCTGTAAGCTGTAGCAATAGTGGTATGTCATATACATTGGACCATGATATCACAAAGATGAAGTGCTAGCACACATCCCAGTGAGAAATGAACAATGTTCCCATTTAGAAACTGAATGGCACACATAAAAATATAGTTATGATAGTAATGTTAACTCAATGATTCTGATGTGTCGGAAGGGTTTTGTTGTGTTTCCACTTATTACCCTGACATTATTCATGAATAGGATTCTATTTTCAGAGACATGTTTTTAAAGCTTAATTCCAGGTATAGATTTTATTGCATAGCTATATTGGTCCAGCTTGGCCAATGTAACTATGCATATTCCATACCTGTGGGATGCCTGTGGAAGCTGAAAATCGCTGTTGAGTCAACATTACTACAGAAATCAACGCTCTCTTCTGGGTCCTGTGCCAAACCAACACAGGGGGTTGCTTGCTTGGCACAGGCATCATGTACAGAATGCCTTGCATTTTTCTCAAGGAGTACATTATGTTCTCTATTTGGGCAAGGTGGTGAGGGGGGACAGTAATATCTTGATCTCCATTACATCTAATCAGAGATCACTTTGGGGAACAGGACCCAGAAGATAGTGATGATCACTGTAGTAGCAGTGCCTGCTACAGTGATTTTAGCTTCAACAGGGATCCTACAGATATGGGATATGCACAAATCCAAGCTGGAGCAATGTAGCTATGCAATAAAATGCATACCTTCAACTTTAAAGTGAATATGTGCTTTGCCCATGCACATGCTCCCCATATACTAGGCAGGTCACTTCACTTCCCTTGGTAAATGAAGCAGGGAAGGAAGTTATAAGCAGCCCTAGGAGTTTTGGAAGGATTACATTGAACCCGTACATACAATTGTGTCTGGTAGTGTAAAAAGACAACTGCAGGATATACCCTGTTTATCATTTTTCCCATTGGGGCTTAGTCATAGTCACTGCGTGGCGAAATGAGAAATGCGTCAGTGCCTAGTTTGCAGAGCAGTGCTGACTGTGGCTGCCACCCATACATGTTCTACCACATGGTTTTTCTGCTTCCTACACCATTGGATGAGTGATATCTCATGCCAACACCCCTGTTCCAGAGCACAAACGGGACAGAAGGTCCCTGCTTGGAGCACGACTATCAACTAGTTGTGAGCAGGGTCTTCTCGGCCAACATCAGTACCTATGCTCAAAAATCTTGTTTTGGTTGAATAGACACAAATTCCCACAGAAACAATCCAACATCTTGGAAGAGTAGAGGCTCTTCTGACTGCAAAGTGGAGACAACTTGGTTTCAGAATTGGATGTCCAACAAACACACATCATGAAGTACATTTAGAAAGAAAGCACACACACGTTGAGGTCTCCACTCTTGGTCATAAGAAATATCCTGAAAAAGAAATGTAAACTCGAGACACATTGGTTAATTCTCAGTGTAAAATAGTTATTATGTAGCAAACCATAGCAGTGACCATTGTCTGCTTTTCCAGCTAATAATCTAGATTTTTGTATAACCTTTTCTCCTTAGTACTGGTGCACTCCATGTTCCAATCACCATACTACTTGCTTTGATGCCCTACATTAAGTGGTGCCATTTTGTCTTTTCCTTCCTGATAATTGTCTGTCCCTGGTTCACTAATTAGAGATTCATTTTAGTTCCACACAGTCTGAATGCCCCTTGGGAAAATGGGAGACAGCTCAGCATTTCTAAACAAACCTAGTGTTCTGTGAAAATTCAAGTATGTAACACTTACTTACCTGAGCCTTTTGTCATTTCAAAGCTCACAGCTCCAAAATGCCTAAAAAACAAAATCCTATGCTTTAAAATTGTGCCTGTTCACATGTGAGTGCCCAGGTGATGCTTGAACCAAAATAAGCCATGTTTAAAGCAGAATGGGTTGCTTTTGGATGTCAATGGGAACCCCCATGAACAGTGCCTGAAAACACCTGAAAATGGGCATTTTTCAAGACTGAACAACTATTTCCTCCTCCTAGGACCTAGATTTCTATTGGCCTAAACAAAAATGTTCAGGTCTGAGTACACCTGAAAACACCTGAATAAGTGCTCACACTTAAGTTTGCATGCAACCTAAAGCTCCACTCTATTTAAAAGCATTTTACTTTTTGTTTGGGTCTCTGTTTAGGAGTATTCTCTTTTCATTGGTTTGATAGAACAGGAAGTGAAGGAAAAAAATCCCCAAATCCCACACATGAGAAAAGACAACAATAATCCCACAATTTCTAGCAACGTAAAGAAGGATTAGAAGATGGTCTGATTTGAATTGATGTCTCCTAGAGGGAGAGTTCTTCTCACTTCGTGTTCAGATGAAGGGTGTCTATGTAGTCACATCATTTAAAACCTGGCAGAAATTCCAACCCTTTTTTATGGTTTCCAAAACAAGAATTGGGCTTTAAAGCAAAATTTCAATAATTTTAATTTACAAAAATTCCCTACTGACTAAGAAATCAAAATAAACCCTTTACACACTACTATATACCCTTACATATTTGAACCACATTTTTGCATAACATATTCTGCAATACATGCAAGCTGGCCAACTATGCCAAAGTTATCCCTCTTTAGCCAGTCCCTACTTTACTGTGCAGAATAACAAATTCTCACTTGCTTATAGAATACATTAACCACTTTACCGCTGCTCACTGAGCTGCTACTGCGGCAAAGTGGTTCGTTATTGTCTGGTGATGTAGACCTACGCCGCCAGACATTCCCCTCTCTCAGCGGCGCACGTGCGCCGCTGGAGGCTCGCTCCCGCTGTATTCAGTCACAGCGGGAGTCGGGCCAGGGGAGGAGCGGCGCTGATCACCGCCGCTCTTCCTCGATCGTCGGGGAATCGAGTCTGGAGATCCGCCCGCTTGTGTAAACAAAGCGGGCGGATCTCCTAAGTGACAGGCAGGGTCAGATTGCAGGGTTCAGCATAGCTGAACCTGCGATCTGTCCCTGTGTCACTCAGTCACCTCCCCCCACACACGTCAGTAAGCACCAGGCATACATTAACCCCTCCCTCTCCAATAAAAATTAACCCCTTCCCTGCCCGTGTCATTTTTACAGTAACAGTGCATATGTACTGATTACTGTAGTAATGTCACTGGTACCCACAAAAGTGTCAAAAATGTCAGTCAAGGGTCCGACCTGTCCTCCGCAATGTCACAGTCCCGCAAAAAAAATCGCAAATCGCCGCCATTACTCATTAAAAAAAAAACACCAAGAATGACAGAAATCTTTCCCTTAGTTAGTAAACGCAATAACTTTTGCGCAAACCAATCAAAATACGCTTATTGCAATTTTATTTACCAAAAATATGTAGGAGGAAGCAAATTGGCCTAAAATGATAAAAAATTTAGATTTTTAAACTTTTTTTGGGGGGGAATTTCATATAAAAAAAATGTGAAAATATTGTTATTTTTTTCAAAATTGTCACTCTTTTTTTGTTTATAGCGCAAAAAGTAAAAATCGCACAGGTGATCAAATACCACCAAAAGAAAGCTCTGTTTGTGGGAAAAAAAGGACGTAAATTTTGTTTGGGTAAAGCGTCGCACGACCGCGCAATTGTCCATTAAAGTCACGCAGTGCCGAATCGCAAAAAGTGGCCCAGACGTAAGACAGCAAAATCCTCCGGTGGTAAAGTGGTTAATGGACTTATTGTGCCAAGATTAGGCAGTTAAGAAGAGCTACAGACACGTGTGGTCCCTGGCCTGCACAAAGCAATTGAAATGCATAATAAAAGCAGTACTCACCCTCTCCTTGCTTCAGCACTGTACTTTCAAGGGTTGAATGATGAACATTTTCATTCAACCCACTTCTTCTGAGCCGAGAGTGTCAAGAATAAACCATCTTTGGGTGAATCATCAAGCAGAGGTCCATGTTCAGGTAGCCAGAATAACAACACCTACAGCCAAAGTTGCAGGGTATGCTGCTCCAAGAGGATCAGGGGTGCTTTATTTTGTTCAATATCATTTCTAGATCATAACCGCTCAACACTTTTTTTTCTTTAAGTGTTTTTTGCTTCTTAACAAATCCAAAAGGGTGCAGTTTGAATGAAACCGATCATGTTGACTTTTTCAACTTCAATATTAGAGCCATGTACATTAATTGGCTTGTCCTTCAAATTCTCTTTAAATGTCAAGAATGTCCTGGCTCCCTGTTTCTCAGTGTGACATCTGTATGTTGGAAAATCAAATCACTTAATATGATTAGACAGCAGTTTGTCTGGAGTCTCTTCCAATCTTGTACAGTAAATGATGTTCAAATATAGATATCTGTGCACATATACAATAACATATGGTGCCAGCAAAAGAAGATGGCTATATCACTGTACAGTGAAACACAAAAACATCAATTTTGTTTTTTTTTCCTTTACGAAAATTGCATTAGAATGCTATGACTTTATACTTCTTGTATGCTTGATGAGTGTGTAAGATACTCCCCGTTGATATCCAGCCACTTCGCTACCCAATATATACCCTTATATATCTAAAGCCAAAACTATTTACATCAATTTTGGATAGCAAGGAAGGAAAGAATGATTAGAACCCCTGTCTGTTTTTTTTTTTTCTTGTCTGTGTACTGTTGGGGAGACACAGGAGAGTCAATATCTCAGTAAAAGAGGCCCACAGAAGAGGAGTCCCCCCCATTCGAAAATTGCCATTTTATATATGCCCTGGTGACAACTGGAACATTTTGTTATTTGTGACAACTGTCCCTGTACAATCATTTTTTAGAATTTTTAACAACTACCTTATTTTTCTAGAAGGTTGTAGACACCTGGCCATCACACCGATTTGTGAGCTTGTTGGTCTTTGCATCTCAAAAGTATTGGCGCCCTCACTCTTTTGGGAATATTTTGTGTGTCTGTAGGAATGTATTCCCATTCAGCAAAAAAAAAAAAAAAAAAAAAAAAGCTTTTCCGATGTCAAGTACTGATGCTGGGTGAGAAGATCTGGCTCACAATTGTCATTCTTATTTATCTCAAAGGTGTTCAGGAGGGTTGAGGTCAGGATCATTGAGTTCATCCACACAAAGTTCATAAGAAAATGTCTTTATGGAACTGGCTTTGTGTACAGAGGCACAGTCAAACACCTTCCCTGAACTGTTGTCACAAGGTGGAAAATGCATAATTGTCTGAAATGTCTTTGCATACTGCAGTGCAGTATCAACTGTACTTTTCACAGAAAACATCTGAACTCTGTAGTTTGGATGGGTGTCCAAATACTTTTGTCCATATATGTAGGTGTGAAGATCAGGAGTCCACAAACATTTGACCATAGTTCATATAGTGTATGAGCCTGGCTGGGCAATCCATTTAGTTAAGTTGCCTTCCATCTTTGTTGCTAAATTGAAAGCAAGTGTATAGCCAGATTGTAACATGTATGGTCAACTATAAATGCAGTGCAATCCCTGGTTCCTGCCAGTGGGTGTATTTTCACTAGTTTGCATCTTAGTATTGACAGTGCACACGATCTGATTGTCTGACCACACCATTTGTGTATAGAACATCCGCAGATAGTGTATTTTTTTCTTGTGTAATTGGCTGACTGATTTTTATAGAAGTCTGAACAGAGCTGGAAGTCAAATTAAAGGCATATCCTGTGATATAAGTTTAATTGTTGCTGAGGTACTTTACAAGGCTAAAGGGATGCAGCTGATGCTCCGCATCTTATTATAACCAGATATTGCTCAGGCGGCTCTGTTGGGGCCCTTGAAGAAAGCACAAAAGTTCCCAGCAGGCAACGGATGAGCTTGTACAATGTTAATCTCTTACCAGACCAAGGCGCCCTCTTCTGGGTCTCTGGACACATGTTCTGGTTCAGTTCAAGTCCTCAGGCAGCAGCAGCAACTCAGTCTTTTCTTCACACACACATCAGCCAATGCCCTCCAGGATCGAATCAGACTCAGCCAAGATGGCTGCCCCTGAATGTTCTATATTCATATAGAACATTCATCACCACATTTTAAATTGCATTCTACATATGTTAGCAGCTGTTTTGCTTCATGCGGCTAACTTTACAGGGGTCGCATGGCCGTCCGTGTCCGGGAGCTGCGATGCACATCAGGTGCCCCTCCCCCTTCTGTCTTATCATTGAATGCGACAACAGGGATCGGGCAGCAACACTTGCCTATCATTGGCGCCACGCCTGATACTGCGCCCATGATATCAATTTGACATCATGACGTATACGCGTCTATCTATCCCGGCTGATTATCATGAGGAGAGATCTTGGCGCCAACGGCGGACGGCTTATAGCCTCCTGAGTGGAGACGCCTCTCCTCGTTCATCAGGCCAGCGTGACGCTGGTGGAGACCTTCATGGGCCTGGACGCTTACACAACACAATCTGCAGCCATACACTTTGGCATGCGACACTGCATTTCTTTACTCATCTCAGGTAATCACTTGTGCACTGTTCACATCCATACCATGGCTTCACTCTGTGCTCATATTAGGTGATGGCTACATTGACACACACTTGCAATTTTTGTGTATCTTTTCTATATATTAGTCTCAACCCCTGCACACTCCCCATGTTTTTTGGTCTTAAACTTCAACCTACATGAATACTATATTTATATGCATATACAATTTTTTTCTTATTATTATTTCACAGATACTTGTGAGACATTATTTCTTTACTCCATTTACACCATGGGAGACTACACTCTGGGTTACCCTTTTTCTGTACATCTACTTTACATGAGGGTTTATATCTACCTCAGCTCCCGAACAAGACGTTATCAGCAACCCTGGTTCAGCAGGACCGCACATTGGTGGTACAGTAGCTCTATGTCAGTAAGTAGGATTGGACTAAACCCTCTCCTTTCCTATTTACTCTACCTTTTGATATTCTAGCCTATCATTCGATTTATTGATATGTTCATCTCTCTGTAGATACAGAGCAGCATCATCTCCTGAAGAAGTGATTTCCTTCACAACACGCGTTGAGCTGTACATGATGCAGCCACACCTACACCTACTCATCAAGATGTAGCTACACACATTTATCTTATCCACCAATTTTTATATCAACATACCTTTATCGATTGGAACTACCTATTACATGGAGTACTACTATTGATGGTTTACATATTGTTTTATGCTATATGCTGCTACCATGTATTTTGTGTTTATATATATGAATTTTCATTATGTATTTTTGCATGTAATTTTTGACAATTGACATATATACATTGTAGTGTGCTATTTTATGCCATTAACCGGTTGCCGACTGCGCACAGTATATTTACTGCGGCAGTCAGCCCCGGCCAGGCAGAGTGACGTAGGTCTACGTCGCTAGCCTGTCACCGGGTTTTGAGCCAATAGCGGGCGAGCGCGCGCCCGCCTTGGCTCGTTCACAGAGGAGTCCGGGCGTGTGACCGGCGGACCCGATGTCCGCCGGTCACACTACGATCGTCGGTAGAGCGGGAGAAAGGCGGGCGGCTTATGTAAACAAGCCGCCTGTCATTCTCCCCTGTGTAAAAATGGAGATCAGATGGTTCTACTATGTAGAACCGTTGATCTCTGTTTTTACAATAGTAGACCTGTCCCACTACAGTTAGAAACACGCCCCTAGGACACACTTAACCCCTCCCTCTCCAATACAGTTAACCCCTTCCCTGCCAGTGTCATTTTTACAGTAACAGTGCATATGTATAGCACTGATTACTGCAGTAATGTCACTGGTAACCCCAAAAGTGTCAAAAATGTCAGTCAAGGGTTCGATCAGTCCCCCGCAATGTCGCAGTACCGCAAAAAAAATCGCAGATCGCCGCCATTACTCGTTAAAAAAAGAAACACCAAAAATGACAAAAATCTTTCCCTTTGTTAGTAAACGCGATAACTTTTGCGCAAACCAATCAAAATACGCTTTTAACGATTTTTTTTACCAAACATATTTAGCATAAAACAAATTAGCCGAAAATGTTAAAAAATTTTGATTTTTACATTTTTTGGGGGGGGGGAATTTCATATAAAAAAAAGGGAAAAATATTGTTATTTTTGCAAAATTTACGCTTTTTTTTGTTTATAGCGCATGATCAAAAAATTGCACAGGTGATCAAATACCACCAAAAGAAAGCTCTGTTTGTGGGAAAAAAAGGACATGAAATTCGTTTAGGTACAGCGTCGCACGACCGCGCAATTGTCCGTTAAATTCACGCAGTAAAAAAATCGCAAAAAAAACCCTATTCAGGAAGGGGGTAAAATCTTCCGGGGCTTAAGTGGTTAAATACTCAATATATATTTCATAGTCAGACTTTTGTCAGTTGCCTCATTCAATGTCCCTATTCCCCCTTTTTATTGTTCTGAATACAGGGATGGAGGTGCAGGGGCACTTGCACTTAATTTAAAGTCCCACAAACCCCCTCTTTTTTCTGGCCCCCTGAACAGGAGACACTAATTAGACGAGTATTGCAAAGTAGTCTCCTTACAGATGGCTACTGCACTTCTGCTTTAATGAGTATTCAGTTTATCCCTGTCCACACTGCAGAAGGATAATACAGCTGCAACAAAGGAGGAAGTTCTGCAGCAGTTCTCATCTACAGTCCAGTACATTCGCTATAATAAACAGAAAGGTGACATTTTTAAATTCCTTGCAATATGTATAGATAACCCGGAAAGGATTGTTTTTTACAATTAAAGTTGTGGATTCACTTGCTAGTTGCTGGTTTTAGGTAGCAGTTTGGGTCTTAGGGGCAGTTCTTCAGTATTCTCTTCTCTTTACGTTTTTTTTACCTCATTCTTTCTGACTTTTCCTAACCTGGTTCTGATTGAAGTTTTCCAGCCATGACCTTTCTCAGGACCTATGACTGTGATTCCCTTTTTTCCTGTTACTTTCTGATGCTGAACTTGAGGACTATCTGTTAGTGAAGCTTGACCTTGGCCCTCTGAATTAAGCAGGGTATACCCACAGATCCCTGCATCAACACAAACAATGTGGATGCAGGGATCTCCCCTGCTGCGCTATTGTATTCTGCAGTGGGGACTCAGAATACACAGATAAGCTCCTCAGCAATTGGCTGCAAGCACTGATTGAAATCTGCTGGTTTTTCAGCAGGACTGTTCGACAGAAGTCAGTTGTTAAACAATAAGCAGTACACATGCAAAGAAATTCATCCTTTTCTCATTTTTTGCTGAACTGGTATTTGTACATTGGTATGTGTACATAGCTTTACTCTGGCCATCCTTGTCTGTCCCTCTGACATTCTGTTCTGTGGTTTAACCTCAACCTAATTGGAAAGTCTTTGCTTAGCTCTTTTGAGATACATAAGAATCTGGGGACAACCAAGTATGCATCAAACACATAAAAAATCTTTCAATAAAATTGATCCAAAACCATCTTAGTTTTCCTTTAAAGTGTTTGTTACCCTAGCATTTCATATTCCTGATATGTGTCTGCTGTACAATGTACTTGTTTGAAAAAAGTATCCTGTTCCCTTTGTATTGCTTCCTTTGTTTGAAATCCCTGGTGTTCCTGCCAGTCCCTCGGCTTTCCTATTAAAAACTGACCACACTACGCAGGAGAGCACACCAAGGTCAATTCTCTAGCTGCATTGGTCCAAATCATTTGGTGGAGGGGGGATTATGGTGTGCGGTTGTTTTCAGGTGTGCCAATCCTTTTGGAAATATAGTGTGACTGTGATGTTAGTTGTTGGCCTGGCCACAGCATTCTGTACTATCTGTAGTCATTGTAACACTTTCTCCAGAAGACCTTGATACAATAGGCAAAACTCCCATTCTATCATGTACTCTGCTAGGTTCAAGTGTTTTATTCTTGTAATGTTCCTGAGACAGCAGAAGGATATTTGATGGTTGCTGATGTCTGGAAAACACAGATCCCTGCCTGATATCACACCTAAGCTGCACACATGGCCCCATGTCTAATGATTTATATTTTTATATTAGCCATTTCCTCTTGTTAAAATTTCATTATCAGGATCTGTTCTCCTAACTTAAGTATCTGTCTTACTAAGATTTAATTTTAGCCACCTATCACTCATGCATCTTAAAGCTAAGCTAAGCAGGCATTAATTGGGGATGTTTCCATGACTAGCTTAAAGGAAATGTATGGTATTTTTTTAAAACAGAACAGACTTTTTTTTTTTTTTAATATGCTGTTTTTCACCTATAACAATGAAAAAAGAAATCAAATTTTACTGCAGTAATCACCTTATCCCTGGTGCTGTCCTCTGTTTGCTTACAGATCCAGCATCCACTGCTGCTTGTCTTCCAGATTGAATAATGCCTAGTGTCTCCTGACCAACTTTTTTTTATTTATATAATTTATTTTAATACCGAGCAAATGTAACACATTGACAGCACATACATTATGCAGATGTGAGAAAGAAAAATCAGTGTGGGATCCAAATCAACCCAATTTTTATGAGCCCTGTCTGTCAATGATGCATCCCCTGGGGGTGAGTCATCTTTCAGCCTGGGCTCACAGTACTCCTAGACCAGTGATGGCGAACCTTGACAACCCAGATGTTCTGGAACTACATTTCTCATGATGCTCAACTACACCGCAAAGAGCATGAACATCATGGGAAATGTAGTTCCAAAACATCTGGAATGCCAACGTCTGCCATCACTGTCCTAGACTGAACACAATTACTTTGCCAAATGTAGTAATGAGATCCGCGCTTAGGATAAATAAATAAAGGCTGCTGCCCACCCCAAGGTATGACTCAAATGAGAAATACTAGGATAGTAAGGAAAAAGGTGAGGTAGATGGCGCTGCCGTGGGTAGATGGTAATGTGGTATGTATTGCCAAGGACAAGGTGGGTATGTCTAAAAAAAGGAAGATAATTCACAAACACATATACCAGAAAAGAATATGACAAAGTGCAAATACTACATAAATGAACTAATATAACTCAATCAGTAATAAATTTGCTAAGATTGGTATAAATATGTGCAAAGGTGCAAATAAATGTGCAAAAGTGCAAGTGCGATAGAAAAAAAGTGCAGATTTGTCTTCCAAAACAATGATCCAAAACATAAAGCAAAATCTACAATGGAATGGTTCACAAATAAACATATCCATGTGTTAGAATGGCCAAGTCAAAGTCCAGACCTGAATCCAATCGAGAATCTGTGGAAAGAACTGAAAACTGCTGTTCACAAACGCTCTCCATCCAACCTCAATGAGCTTGAGCTGTTTTGCAAGGAGGAATGGGCAAAAAGTTCAGTCTCTCGATGTGCAAAACTGATAGAGACATACCCCAAGTGACTTACAGCTGTAATCGCAGCAAAAGGTGGCGCTACAAAGTATTAACTTAAGGGGGCTGAATAGTTTTGCATGCCCAATTTTTCAGTTTTTTATTTGTTAAAAAAGTTTGAAATATCCAATAAATTTCGTTCCACTTCATGATTGTGTCCCACTTGTTGTTGATTCTTCACAAAAAATTACAGTTTTATATCTTTATGTTTGAAGCCTGAAATGTGGCAAAAGGTCGCAAAGTTCAAGGGGGCCGAATACTTTCGCAAGGCACTGTATATATATTGTTGAGATATGGCTTCCTTTATGGCTCACTCTTTTGTCAATGAGGTAAGATAACACAGAATTTTCCCTCATAGGGGATGTCCCAGCACCAAGCAATAATGAATATTTTCCAGCCTCCTGTGTGTTGCTCACTCATCCTGGCAAACCTCCGGTTTCACCTTCTCTACTGGTCTCATTTTCCCATTCTCAAGGCTAGATATCCAGTCTGTTCATAGATTTAATGAGACCATAGAGGGATCAAATCTCAGGCTGGTTTAGCAGGGACCGGCCAAGATACAATCCATCTATGGGCAGGCCTGTCAGATTTTTTACAAGCGATTAGTGCTGGGGGCTATATTCACCAGAAGTAATCCCTGCCGGCAGAACAAAATTACACTGTGGAAGGCATTTCCCCATCAAAAATATCTGTGATTTTCTTTCCTTTTACCCGTGGTGGTAGTTAAGAAAATAATATATTCAATTGGCTGCTTTAGGCTGACCATAGACTGCTCCAATTCCAGCCGAGAATTAAGTCATAGGTGGCTCTGCAAGCATCACCTAGCTCAAGAAAAGGTTATTTAAAAATCTGCTGAGCAGGATGGAAAATCGTCAGATGAAAAATGACCGCAACCAATCAGATGCTGTCACTGTTCCACAGCACTATTGTATTCATTCAGCCTTAATACAGTAGCTGGAGATCCCTCCATCCACACTGTTTGCTTAGTTGGAGGAATCAAATGATTTTGAACAAGAGTAAATGAAGCCATGCATCGCTACCTCTAGACAGTATCTGACTATCACTTAGATCTAATTTGCATGTCTGTCCATTGAGGCCAGACAGGCCTTGACACGCTTCCTACATTAGGCATGCTGGTCCTCAAAGGCTGACTCCCAGGCAGCTTTTTAAATAAAAAGACCACAAATGCAGTTACATACAGTGGATCCAGAAAGTATTCACAGGCCTTCACTTTTTCCACATTTTGTATTATGTTACAGCCTTATTCCAAAATGGATTAAATTCCTTATTTTCCTTAAAATTCTACAAATAATACAACATGATGACAACATGAAAGAAGTTTGTTTAAATTCTTAGCAGATTTCTTGAAAATAAAAAAACGATTAAATTAAATGTACAGAAGTAGTCAAGGCCTTTGCCATGACCCTCAAAATTGAGCTCAGGTGCATCCTGTTTCCACTGATAATCCTTAAGTTGTTTCTACAACTTGATTGGAGTGCACCTGTGGTAAATTCAGTTGATTGGACATGATTTGGAAAGGCACACACCTGTCTATATAAGGTCTCACAGTTAACAGTGGATGTTAGAGCACAAACCAAGCCATGAAGTCCAAGGAATTCTCTATAGACCTCCGAGACATGGTTGTATCAAGGCACAGATATGGGGAAGGGTACAGAAAACATTCTGCAGCATTGAAGGTCCCAATGAGCACAGTGGCCTCCATTATCCATAAATGGAAGAAGTTTGGAACCACCAGGACTCTTCCTAGAGCTGGCCACCCGACTAAACTGAGTGATCGGGGGAGAAGGGCCTTAGTCAGGGAGGTAACCAAGATCCCAATGGTCACCCTGACAAAGCTCCAGCAGTTCTCTGTGGAGAGAGGAGAACCTTCCAGAAGAACAACCATCTCTGTAGCACTCCACCAATAAGGCCTGTATAGTAGAGTTGCCAAACGGAAGCCACTCCTCAGTAAAAGGCACATGATACCCCGTCTGGAATATGCCAAAAGGCACCTGAAGGACTCTCAGACCATGAGAAACAAAATTCTCTGGTCTGATGAAACAGAGATTGAACTCTTTGGCCTGAACAGCAAGCGTCATGTCTGGAGAAAACCAAGCACCTGACCAATACCATCCCTAGTGAAACATAGTGGTGGCAGCATCTTGCTGTGGGGATGTTTTTGAGCGACAGGAACTGGGAGACTAGTCAGGTTCGAAGAAAAGATGAATACAGCAATGTACAGAGACATCCTTGATATAAAACCTGCTCCAGAGCCCTGGACCTCAGACTGGGACGAAGGTTCATCCTCCAACAGGACAATGACCCTAAGCACACAGCCAAGATGACAAAGGAGTGGCTACGGGATAACTCTGTGAATGTCCTTGAGTGGCCCAGCCAGAGCCCAGACTTGAATCCGAATGAACATCTCTGGAGAGATCTGAAAATGGCTGTGCACCGACGCTCCCCATCCAACCTGATGGAGATTAAGAGGTCCTGCAAAGAAGAATTGGAGAAACTGCCCAAAAACAGGTGTGCCAAGCTTGTAGCATCATACTCAAAAAGAGTTGAGGCTGTAATTGGTGCCAAAGGGGCTTCAACAAAGTATTGCACAAAGGCTGTGAATACTTATATACATGTGATGTTTATGTTTTTTATTTTTTTTTTAATTTGTAAAGATTTCAAACAAACTTCTTTCACGTTGTCATTATGGGGTATTGTTTGTAGAATTTTGAGACAAATTATGAATTTAATCCATTTTGGAATAAGGCTGTAACATAACAAAATGTGGTAAAAGTGAAGCGCTGTGAATACTTTATTAAAATAGAATTAAATGTGTTTTAAATGCAACTGACTGTGAGAAAAAGAGAGAGGGGTTGGTCTTGACAGGGGGCAATCAGTGGCCCACATTCCCATGTGATAAAGGAACTGAACTCTGGAAGCTGTGCCAGAAAAGGCAAGCAGATGATAGAGGACTGGTCATCAGTATTGCCCATGGTCTCCCTGCAGCTGATCTTTTCCTATTACTTAACTTTCCATGCCTTGTTCCACACTGTCTGGAGGCAGTCATCTTATTAGAGGCAGGGTTTTCTTCCTCATTTCAGAGCCTCCAGCAAGTAGTATACCTCCCAACTTTTGAACTTCAGAATGAGGGACACTTGAGGTAGAAAGTGACCTGCGGCGTGCAAAGGACGCTACGGCAAAATGTTTGCAGAGTAAAACTCTTCACAGTGGGAGGGGCTTAAGGGGCATGGTTAGAAGTGATTTATTCTTCCAACGCCTTTGCACACTGGTACTGACTAGTATTCCAAAGTTTCTCTTCTGCCTACGTTCCTCTCCATCAGTCAGCTAACGTCACCCCAGTTTTGAGGGAGAGGGGCAGAGGAGGGTCAAACAAGGATGCTATGGAGGCAACAGACATCCTCCTTAATAACTGATGACGTCATTGATTGTTAGAATGCCGACGTCTAGAAAGTCGTAATGGTGCATAATGAAAACCCATGGCTTTGTTGGCTTTGTGTAAAAGGCAACTAAAAGTCAGGCTTCATCCACCTGCAAGCTTGTATACAATTTTTTAATTCAATTTTAAGGCTTTTTTCTAAGGCACCCCTGAAGAAACCTCAAGGCACCCTGGTTGAAAAAGGCTGCTCTACCATAAGCTGTCTCCAGCTTTCAGAGAATTTGGCAGAACATCCAGCCGACCTCACAACCACAGACCACGTGTAATCACGCCAGCCCAGGACCTCCACATCCAGCATCTTCACCTCCAAGATTGTCTGAGACCAGCCACCCGGACAACTGCTGCAACAATCTGTTTGTATAACCAAAGAATTTCTGCATAAAGTGTCAGAGACCTTTCAGGGAAGCTCATCTGCATGCTCGTCGTCCTCATTGGGGTCTCCACCTGACTGCAGTTCATCATTGTAACCGACTTGAGTGGGCAAATACTCACATTTGCTGGCGTCTGGCACTTTGCAGAGGTGTTCTCTTCATGGATGAATCCTGGTTTTCTTAGACATTTGAGTTCAGCTCATGAAAAATGGGGGCAAAAGCAAGTGTTGTGTTTATAATTTTGTTCAGTATAGATCCTTTTTGGCTATTGATCAATTTACTGTATTTACATGAATGTTTTTGTGCCTTGAGTGCATCTTTAACTACAGTAGAGAAAAGCCAGGTCATCATTTTGAAAGTCTCAGGACTGGGCTGACAAAAATAAAATCTCCTTATAGGTAACCCAGCTCCTATATACTGTACATGCTTGTACTGCAAATTTAACTTTGTGCCCGGAGTTCAGCTTTAAATAATTTAGAACGACTTTGCTGAAGCCTAGTACTCCTCCTTCTTGAAGCATTTTTTGCATGTTTTGTAATGGTGACAGCCGCAGGTATGTAGCGTACAGCTCACACCTACTTCTTTCCGTCTCATAAGACTGTACATACTTATTTATCACCCAGGACAGTGGCGGTGACTGTGGGAGACAAAGGGGATCAATGTATACTGAACATACTGACTAAATAGTGCGAAGGAGATGAGTAATGGTGACAGGTGCCAGAATTGCACAAACAGTAGATGCATCTGTCACATTATGTGGGATGGAGCTTTCCAATGTTCAGTGCTACTTTAGGCATCTCCTAAATTGCCCCCTCCTTCCCATGTCAGCATGAAGAGCTTCCTCCACCATATCCCACACCCCAGATCATTGCTGAATTTTTATAGATGTCGATTCTGTATCCCTGTTGCTATTCCCCAGAGTCTGTATTAGCTGGAGATGACTGGCAGCTTATGTATAGCTCAAATACATCCAAAACGGATATCTCAGTTTTGCATTGTTGCCAGCAAACTGAATACACAAAAGAACAATATACTACGCGTGAATTTGTGCAGGTTATTTCTATGTACACACAGTAGATATATATACAGATGGGAAAATAATTTGATCCCCTGCAGATTGTGTAAGTTTTCCCACTTACACAATCTTCCCACTAAGTTTTCCCACTTTGTACGTTTTCCCGCTTACAAAGAAATGATGGGTATATAATTTTTATCATAGGTGTATTTTAAATCATAGATACAGAATATCAACCAAAAAACTAGAAATAACACATGATACAAATGTTATACAATGAATTATTATTATATTATTATACAGGATTTATATAGCGCCAACAGTTTGCGCAGTGCTTTACAATGTGAGGGAAGACAATACAGTTACAATACAATTCAAAACAGGAGGAACTAGAGGCCCCTGCTCATTAGAGCTTACAATCTAGAAGGGAGGGTCAAGTGAAACAAAAGGCAATAACTGTGGGGGATGGGCTGATAGAGAAAATGGAGGTATATTTGTTAGGTGTGGGTAGGATATGCTTCTCTGAAAAGGAGGTTTTCAGAGATCGCCTAAAAGCTAATAGAGCAGGAGATAATCGGACAGATAAGGGTAAGGAGTTCCATAGGATTGGAGAGGCTCTGGAAAAGTCCTGGAGGCGGGCATTGGAGTTGCAGTTCAATGAGTAAAAAAGATATTTGATCCCTGAGAAAAACATGACTTAGTAGTTGGTGGAGAAACTCTTGTTGGCAAGCCGAGAGGTAAGACTTTTCTTGTAGTTAGTGACCAGGTTTGCACACATCTTAGGAGGGATTTTGGTCCACTCTTCTTTACAGATCTTTTCTAAATCCTTAAGGTTTCTTGACTGTCTCTTGGCAACTTCAAGGTTTAGTTCCCTCCATAAATTTTCTATAGGATTAAGGTCTGGAGACAGGCATTGTCATGCTGGAAGACCCATCCATTACCCATCTTCAGTGTTCTGGCCAAGGGAAGAAAGTTCTCATCCAAGATTTTACAATACATGGCCCCATCCATTGGCCCCTCAATGCGGCAAAGTCAGTCTGTACCTTTAGCAGAAAAACAGCCCCAAAGCATCATATTTCCACCTGTGTGCTTGACTGTAGGGATGGTGTTCTTAGAGTCATAGTCTGCATTTTTTTCCTCTAAACACGGCGAGTCTAGTTAAGGCCAAAGAACTCAATTATTGGTCCCATCTGACCACAGCACTTTCTCCCAATACTTCTCTTAATCATTTAGATGTTCATTGGCAGGACTGTACATGCGCCTTCTTGAGGAGGGGGACTCGCCGTGTTTGGAGGAAGAAAAATGCTGACTATGACCCTAAGAACACCATCCCTACAGTCAAACACGGAGGTGGAAACATTATGCTTTGGGGCGGTTTCTCTGCTAAAGGTACATTAGGGGGCGAATGGATGAGGCCATGTATTGTAAAATCTTGGAAGAGAACCTTTTTCCCCTCAAAGGAGTGGCTCAAGAAGAAGCAAGTGGCTTAGCCAGTCTCCAGACCTTAATCCTATAGAACATTTATGGAGGGAGCTGAAACTTCGAGTTGCCATGCGACAGCCAAGAAACCTTTAGGATTTAGAGAAGATCTGTAAAAAAGAGTGGACAAAGAATCCCTCCTGAGATGTGTTCAAACCTGGTCACTAACTACAAGAAATGTCTTACCTCTGTATTTGCCAGCAAGGGTTTCTCCACCAAGTACTAAGTGATGTTTTGCTTGAGGATCAAATACTTATTTTACTCACTGAACTGCAACTTAATTTCTAACATTTGTATTGTGTATTTTTTTCTGGATTTTTGGTTGATGTTCTGTTTCTATCATTTAAAATACACCTATGACTAAAATTATAGACCCTTTACTTCTTTGTAAGTGGGCAAACGTAAAAAATCAGCACTGTATTTAAAGTAGTATAATAGATAGCAAGCAATTGTGCTGCAAGTTTAAAAATGACTTGCTAAGCTATTGCTAGACTTGCCAGGATTCAGGGCCATCTTACTGAATGGGTATGCTGGGCAGTTGCCCGGGGGCCCCACCTGCCCAGCAACCCAGCCCCAGCCAAGCATTAGTCCCGATTCCCGTGTGCATCCCGCCACTGAACTTAGCAGGTGGAAATCGCCTGTCAGCCCTGCACTGCTCTCAGACCACTTGGGTCGTGGAGGGGGAGCCCACAACAGCAGAAATGCCTGTCCGCCTCCACAGGAACAGGCACACATAGGACAGTCAAGTCTGACTCCCATCTGTGTGTGTGTTCATTGGACCCAGCCATCAAACTTGGAAGTTGTCAGTAGCCTTGCACTGCTGTACCAATAAATATCGCCTTATCGATAATTTGCATTTTTATTCTCGCGGGTGATTGTGTAGGCAGGGCCCCTATACACTGCATTGCCAGGGGCCCTTTAATGCTCTTAAGAGGCCACTGCCAGGATTCACAAGTTTGTTGCACAATTGCAGCAAGTTCGCATTGCACGATTACAAATGAACTTTCTTTGCAAACATTCTGAAAGTCTGCTGCAAGTTCTGGTTCAGTTATGTTGTGCAATAGTCATCCCACCACAGGGGTCACTGTGGCTGAATTTTAATTCTGTAGACTTGCAGAGCTCTTGCTGTAGACTCACCTCTGCACCTTTGCTCTTGCTAAAGACTTGCTACGCAAATTTGCTACAAATTGGAAAGTGTCAACTAGAACTTGTGCTTCAAGTGTTCTGCAAGTGTAAACCTTGTCAGTGAAAATATGCAGCAGACTTACAATTCAGCACTGCCACACATTTATGGCAAGTTATCCTTGCTATCTAGGATTAAAGCCAAAAGCAAACTTTTATTATATTTCACTTTACCAATTCTTGGATGCAATGACTGCATTAGTTTTCTTTTCTAGGCTTTCTTTCTTCTCTTTTCTTTTTTTTTTTTTTTTCTGGGCATCCAGCCAGCAAATCTGTTGTTTTTTCATAAGCTCGAGCTCTCCAGCAGAATGTATCAGTTTGCATGGATGAGACAAACCATTTAACACTGGCAGGGGTGATTAAAATGATCAACTTATAATTTAGTCATGCAAAACCTTTATCCCAAAAGGAAAAAAAACAGTATGCTGTAACTGATTATAAAGTGTTAGCTGGAGTTTGGCTTCAATTGTTAGCAAATTCTGCTAATTCACTTAACACGGGTGTTGGATGTAAAGTGGTAGATGGAGGGGAGTATTATGGGAGGGTGATGGGTGTAAAGTGATGGATGGAGGGGAGTGTTATGAGAGGATGATGGCTGTAAAGTGGTGGATAAAGAGGAGAGGTATGGGAAGGTGATGGATATAAAGTGGTGTTAGGGTTAAGGTGTGTTAAGGGAGAGGGTTGTATGTAAAGTTGTGGATGGAGGGGAGTGTTATGGGAGGGTGATCGATGTAAATTTTTGAATGGCGGGGAGTGTTAAGGGAGGGTAATGGATGTAAATTGGTGGATGGAGGGGAGTGTTAAGGGAGGGTAATGGATGTAAATTGGTGGATGGAGGAGAGTGTTATGGCAGGGTTTTGGATATAAAGTGGTTGATGGAGGAGGAGTGTTATGGGAGGGTCTTGTATGTAAAGTGGTGGATGGGGGGAGTACTATGGAAGGGTTATAAATGTAATGTGGTGGATTGAGGGGAGTGGTATGGGAGGGTTTATGGGTGTAAAGTGGTGGATGGAGGGGAGTGTTATGGATGTAAAGTTGTGGATGGAGGGAAGTGTCTTGGGAGGGTGATTTGTGTAAAGTGGTGGATGTAGGGGAGTTTTATAGGAGGGTGTTGGATGTAAAGTGGTGGATGGAGGGGAGTGTTAAGGGAGGGTGTTGGATGTAAAGGTGTGAATGGAGGGGAGTGTTATGGGAGAGTGATGAATGTAAAGTGGTGGATAGAGGGGAGTGTTATGGGAGGGTGATGGATGTAAAGTGGTGGATGGAGGGGAGTGTTATGGGAGGGTGATGGATGTAAAGTGGTGGATGGAGGGGAGTGTTATGGGAGGGTGATGGATGTAAAGTGGTAAATGGAGGGGAGTGTTAAGAGAGGGTATTGGATATAAATTGGTGGATGGAGGTGAGTGTTATGGCAAGGTGTTGGATGTAAAGTGATGGATGGAAGAGGAGTATTGTGGGAGGGTCTTGTATGTAAAGTGGTGGCTGGGGGGAGTATTAAGGAAGATTTTTAAATGTAATGAGGTGGATGGAGGGGGGTGGTATCAGAGGATGATAAGTGTAAAGTGGTGGATGGAGGGGAGTGTTATGGAAGAGTTATGGATGTAAAGTGGTGGATGGAGGGGAGTGTTATGGAAGGGTTATGGATCTAAAGTGGTGGATGGAGGGGAGTGTTATGTGAGGGTGCTGTATGTAAAGTTGTGAATGGAGGGGAGTGTTATGTGAGGGTGTTGTATGTAAAGTTGTGAATAGAGGGGAGTGTTATAGGAGGGTGATTGGTGTAAAGTGGTGGATTTTTTGGGAGTTTTATGGAAGGGTGTTGGATGTAAAGTGGTGGATGGAGGGGAGGGTTATGGGAGGGTGATGGGTGTAAAGTGATGGATAGAGGGGAGTGTTACGAGAGGGTGATGGCTGAAAAGTGGTGGATAAAGGGGAGAGGTATGGGAGGGTGATGGATGTAAAGTGGTGGATAAAGGGGAGATTTATGGAAGGGTGATGAATGTAAACTGGTGGATTTAGGGGAGTTTTATGGGAGGGTGATGGATTTAAAGTGGTGGAGGGAGGGGAGTGTTAAGGGAGGGTTTTGAATGTAAAGGTGTGAATGGAGGGGAGTGTTATGGGTGAGTGATGGATGTAAAGTGGTGGATAGAGGGGAGTGTTATGGGAGGGTGATGGATGTAAAGTGGTGGATGGAGGGGAGTGTTAAGGGAGGGTAATGAATGTAAATTGGTGGATGGAGGTGAGTGTTATGGCAAGGTGTTGGATGTAACGTGATGGATGGAGGAGGAGTATTGAGGGAGGGTCTTGTATGTAAAGTGGTGGCTGGGGGGGAGTATTAAGGAAGATTTTTAAATGTAACGTGGTGGATGGAGGGGAGTGGTATGGGAGGATGATGGGTGTAAAGTGGTGGATAGAGGGGAGTGTTATGAAAGGGTTATGGATGTAAAGTAGTGGATGGAGGGGAGTGTTATGTGAGGGTGCTGTATGTAAAGTTGTGGATGGAGGGGAGTGTTATGGGAGGGTGATTGTTATAAAGTGTTGGATGTAGAGGAGTTTTATGGAAGGGAGTTTGATGTAAAGTGGTGGATGGAGGGGAGAGTTATGGGAGGGTGATGGGTGTAAAGTGATGGATGGAGGGGAGGTGTTATGAGAGGGTGATGGCTGTAAAGTGGTGGATAAAGGGGAGATTTATGGAAGGGTGTTAGATGTAAAGTGGTGGATGGAGGGGAGTTTTATGGGAGGGTGTTGGATGTAAAGTGGTGGATGGAGGGGAGTGTTATGGGAGGGTGATGGGTGTAAAGTGGTGGATGGAGGGGAGTGTTATGGGAGGGTGATGGGTGTAAAGTGGTGGATGGAGGGGAGTGTTATGGGAGGGTGATGGGTTTAAAGTGGTGGATGGAGGGGAGTGTTATGGGAGGGTGATGGGTGTAAAGTGGTGGATGGAGGGGAGTGTTATGGGAGGGTGTTGTATGTAAAGTGATGGATAAAGGGGAGAGTTATGGGAGGGTGATGGATGTAAAGTGGTGGATGGGGGAGGCGGGAGTGTTATGGGAGGGTGGCGGATGTAAATGAATGTTTGGAGGAGTATTATGGGAGGGTGGCGGATGTAAATTAATGTTTGGAGGAGTATTATGGGAGGGTGGCGGATGTAAATGAATGTTTGAAGGAGTATTATGGGAGGGTAATAGATGTAAGGTGGTGAATGGAGGGGAGTGTTTTAGGTTGGTTGATGGGTGGAAGGCTGGCCATACATTATACAATCCTTTTATGCAATTTTCCTTTAGGTTTACCAAAAGCATATCATTTGAGGTCAAACCTAAAAACTTTCAATTTGTATGCAATCAGGCAGGCCCTTGCACTACACAGTTGAAAGTAAATATAAAGGAAATTGAATAAGAAAATTGTATAACATATGGCTAGCCTAAGATATGAAAGTGTGTTATAGTGGAATGGTGGTGGGCGCAGGAGAGTTGTATGCAGAATAATAGATGTAAGATGGGTGGATGGTGGGGAGTGTTATGGTAGCATAATGGGTGTTAAGTGTTAGATGGAGGAGAGTGTTATGTAGAAATAACAGATGTATGGTGGGGAGAGTTATGGTAGCATGGTGGGTGATAGGTGGTAGATGGAGGAGAGTGTTGTGTAGAAATAACAGATGTATGGTGGGGAGTGTTATGGTAGCATGGTGGGTGATAGGTGGTAGATGGAGGAGAGTGTTATGTAGAAATAACAGATGTATGGTGGGGAGAGTTATGGTAGCATGGTGGGTGATAGGTGGTAGATGGAGGAGAGTGTTATGTAGAAATAACAGATGTATGGTGGGGAGAGTTATGGTAGCATGGTGGGTGATAGGTGGTAGATGGAGGAGAGTGTTATGTAGAAAACACAGATGTATGGTGGGGAGAGTTATGGTAGCATGGTGGGTGATAGGTGGTAGATGGAGGAGAGTGTTGTGTAGAAATAACAGATGTATGGTGGGGAGTGTTATGGTAGCATGGTGGTTGATAGGTGGTAGATGGAGGAGAGTGTTGTGTAGAAATAACAGATGTATGGTGGGGAGAGTTATGGTAGCATGGTGGGTGATAGGTGGTAGATGGAGGAGAGTGTTGTGTAGAAATAACAGATGTATGGTGGGGAGTGTTATGGTAGCATGGTGGGTGATAGGTGGTAGATGGAGGAGAGTGTTATGTAGAAATAACAGATGTATGGTGGGGAGAGTTATGGTAGCATGGTGGGTGATAGGTGGTAGATGGAGGAGAGTGTTATGTAGAAATAACAGATGTATGGTGGGGAGAGTTATGGTAGCATGGTGGGTGATAGGTGGTAGATGGAGGAGAGTGTTATGTAGAAAACACAGATGTATGGTGGGGAGAGTTATGGTAGCATGGTGGGTGATAGGTGGTAGATGGAGGAGAGTGTTATGTAGAAAACACAGATGTATGGTGGGGAGAGTTATGGTAGCATGGTGGGTGATAGGTGGTAGATGGAGGAGAGTGTTGTGTAGAAATAACAGATGTATGGTGGGGAGTGTTATGGTAGCATGGTGGTTGATAGGTGGTAGATGGAGGAGAGTGTTGTGTAGAAATAACAGATGTATGGTGGGGAGAGTTATGGTAGCATGGTGGGTGATAGGTGGTAGATGGAGGAGAGTGTTGTGTAGAAATAACAGATGTATGGTGGGGAGTGTTATGGTAGCATGGTGGGTGATAGGTGGTAGATGGAGGAGAGTGTTATGTAGAAATAACAGATGTATGGTGGGGAGAGTTATGGTAGCATGGTGGGTAATAGGTGGTAGATGGAGGAGAGTGTTATGTAGAAATAACAGATGTATGGTGGGGAGTGTTATGGTAGCATGGTGGGTGATAGGTGGTAGATGGAGGAGAGTGTTGTGTAGAAATAACAGATGTATGGTGGGGAGTGTTATGGTAGCATGGTGGGTGATAGGTGGTAGATGGAGGAGAGTGTTGTGTAGAAATAACAGATGTATGGTGGGGAGTGTTATGGTAGCATGGTGGGTGATAGGTGGTAGATGGAGGAGAGTGTTATGTAGAAATAACAGATGTATGGTGGGGAGAGTTATGGTAGCATGGTGGGTGATAGGTGGTAGATGGAGGAGAGTGTTATGTAGAAATAACAGATGTATGGTGGGGAGAGTTATGGTAGCATGGTGGGTGATAGGTGGTAGATGGAGGAGAGTGTTATGTAGAAATAACAGATGTATGGTGGGGAGAGTTATGGTAGCACGGTGGGTGATAGGTGGTAGATGGAGGAGAGTGTTATGTAGAAATAACAGATGTATGGTGGGGAGAGTTATGGTAGTATGGTGGGTGATAGGTGGTAGATAGAGGAGAGTGTTATGTAGAAATAACAGATGTATGGTGGGGAGAGTTATGGTAGCATGGTGGGTGATAGGTGGTAGATGGAGGAGAGTGTTGTGTAGAAATAACAGATGTATGGTGGGGAGTGTTATGGTAGCATGGTGGGTGATAGGTGGTAGATGGAGGAGAGTGTTGTGTAGAAATAACAGATGTATGGTGGGGAGTGTTATGGTAGCATGGTGGGTGATAGGTGGTAGATGGAGGAGAGTGTTATGTAGAAATAACAGATGTATGGTGGGGAGAGTTATGGTAGCATGGTGGGTGATAGGTGGTAGATGGAGGAGAGTGTTATGTAGAAATAACAGATGTATGGTGGGGAGAGTTATGGTAGCATGGTGGGTGATAGGTGGTAGATGGAGGAGAGTGTTGTGTAGAAATAACAGATGTATGGTGGGGAGAGTTGTGGTAGCATGGTGGGTGATAGGTGGTAGATGGAGGAGAGTGTTGTGTAGAAATAACAGATGTATGGTGGGGAGAGTTATGGTAGCATGGTGGGTGATAGGTGGTAGATGGAGGAGAGTGTTATGTAGAAATAACAGATGTATGGTGGGGAGTGTTATGGTAGCATGGTGGGTGATAGGTGGTAGATGGAGGAGAGTGTTATGTAGAAATAACAGATGTATGGTGGGGAGTGTTATGGTAGCATGGTGGGTGATAGGTGGTAGATGGAGGAGAGTGTTATGTAGAAATAACAGATGTATGGTGGGGAGTGTTATGGTAGCATGGTGGGTGATAGGTGGTAGATGGAGGAGAGTGTTATGTAGAAATAACAGATGTATGGTGGGGAGTGTTATGGTAGCATGGTGGGTGATAGGTGGTAGATGGAGGAGAGTGTTATGTAGAAATAACAGATGTATGGTGGGGAGAGTTATGGTAGCATGGTGGGTGATAGGTGGTAGATGGAGGAGAGTGTTGTGTAGAAATAACAGATGTATGGTGGGGAGTGTTATGGTAGCATGGTGGGTGATAGGTGGTAGATGGAGGAGAGTGTTTTGTAGAAATAACAGATGTATGGTGGGGAGAGTTATGGTAGCATGGTGGGTGATAGGTGGTAGATGGAGGAGAGTGTTATGTAGAAATAACAGATGTATGGTGGGGAGTGTTATGGTAGCATGGTGGGTGATAGGTGGTAGATGGAGGAGAGTGTTGTGTAGAAATAACAGATGTATGGTGGGGAGTGTTATGGTAGCATGGTGGGTGATAGGTGGTAGATGGAGGAGAGTGTTATGTAGAAATAACAGATGTATGGTGGGGAGAGTTGTGGTAGCATGGTGGGTGATAGGTGGTAGATGGAGGAGAGTGTTGTGTAGAAATAACAGATGTATGGTGGGGAGAGTTATGGTAGCATGGTGGGTGATAGGTGGTAGATGGAGGAGAGTGTTATGTAGAAATAACAGATGTATGGTGGGGAGTGTTATGGTAGCATGGTGGGTGATAGGTGGTAGATGGAGGAGAGTGTTATGTAGAAATAATAGATGTATGGTGGGGAGAGTTATGGTAGCATGGTGGGTGATAGGTGGTAGATGGAGGAGAGTGTTATGTAGAAATAACAGATGTATGGTGGGGAGAGTTATGGTAGCATGGTGGGTGATAGGTGGTAGATGGAGGAGAGTGTTATGTAGAAATAACAGATGTATGGTGGGGAGAGTTATGGTAGTATGGTGGATGATAGGTGGTAGATAGAGGAGAGTGTTATGTAGAAATAACAGATGTATGGTGGGGAGAGTTATGGTAGCATGGTGGGTGATAGGTGGTAGATGGAGGAGAGTGTTATGTAGAAATAACAGATGTATGGTGGGGAGAGTTATGGTAGCATGGTGGGTGATAGGTGGTAGATGGAGGAGAGTGTTATGTAGAAATAACAGATGTATGGTGGGGAGAGTTATGGTAGCATGGTGGGTGATAGGTGGTAGATGGAGGAGAGTGTTGTGTAGAAATAACAGATGTATGGTGGGGAGTGTTATGGTAGCATGGTGGGTGATAGGTGGTAGATGGAGGAGAGTGTTATGTAGAAATAACAGATGTATGGTGGGGAGAGTTATGGTAGCATGGTGGGTGATAGGTGGTAGATGGAGGAGAGTGTTGTGTAGAAATAACAGATGTATGGTGGGGAGTGTTATGGTAGCATGGTGGGTGATAGGTGGTAGATGGAGGAGAGTGTTGTGTAGAAATAACAGATGTATGGTGGGGAGTGTTATGGTAGCATGGTGGGTGATAGGTGGTAGATGGAGGAGAGTGTTATGTAGAAATAACAGATGTATGGTGGGGAGAGTTGTGGTAGCATGGTGGGTGATGGGTGGTAGATGGAGGAGAGTGTTGTGTAGAAATAACAGATGTATGGTGGGGAGAGTTATGGTAGCATGGTGGGTGATAGGTGGTAGATGGAGGAGAGTGTTATGTAGAAATAACAGATGTATGGTGGGGAGAGTTATGGTAGCATGGTGGGTGATAGGTGGTAGATGGAGGAGAGTGTTGTGTAGAAATAACAGATGTATGGTGGGGAGAGTTGTGGTAGCATGGTGGGTGATAGGTGGTAGATGGAGGAGAGTGTTATGTAGAAATAACAGATGTATGGTGGGGAGAGTTATGGTAGCATAGTGGGTGATAGGTGGTAGATGGAGGAGAGTGTTTTGTAGAAATAACAGATGTATGGTGGGGAGAGTTATGGTAGCATGGTGGGTGATAGGTGGTAGATGGAGGAGAGTGTTATGTAGAAATAACAGATGTATGGTGGGGAGTGTTATGGTAGCATGGTGGGTGATAGGTGGTAGATGGAGGAGAGTGTTTTGTAGAAATAACAGATGTATGGTGGGGAGTGTTATGGTAGCATGGTGGGTGATAGGTGGTAGATGGAGGAGAGTGTTTTGTAGAAATAACAGATGTATGGTGGGGAGAGTTATGGTAGCATGGTGGGTGATAGGTGGTAGATGGAGGAGAGTGTTGTGTAGAAATAACAGATGTATGGTGGGGAGTGTTATGGTAGCATGGTGGTTGATAGGTGGTAGATGGAGGAGAGTGTTGTGTAGAAATAACAGATGTATGGTGGGGAGAGTTATGGTAGCATGGTGGGTGATAGGTGGTAGATGGAGGAGAGTGTTGTGTAGAAATAACAGATGTATGGTGGGGAGTGTTATGGTAGCATGGTGGGTGATAGGTGGTAGATGGAGGAGAGTGTTATGTAGAAATAACAGATGTATGGTGGGGAGAGTTATGGTAGCATGGTGGGTGATAGGTGGTAGATGGAGGAGAGTGTTATGTAGAAATAACAGATGTATGGTGGGGAGAGTTATGGTAGCATGGTGGGTGATAGGTGGTAGATGGAGGAGAGTGTTATGTAGAAAACACAGATGTATGGTGGGGAGAGTTATGGTAGCATGGTGGGTGATAGGTGGTAGATGGAGGAGAGTGTTATGTAGAAAACACAGATGTATGGTGGGGAGAGTTATGGTAGCATGGTGGGTGATAGGTGGTAGATGGAGGAGAGTGTTGTGTAGAAATAACAGATGTATGGTGGGGAGTGTTATGGTAGCATGGTGGTTGATAGGTGGTAGATGGAGGAGAGTGTTGTGTAGAAATAACAGATGTATGGTGGGGAGAGTTATGGTAGCATGGTGGGTGATAGGTGGTAGATGGAGGAGAGTGTTGTGTAGAAATAACAGATGTATGGTGGGGAGTGTTATGGTAGCATGGTGGGTGATAGGTGGTAGATGGAGGAGAGTGTTATGTAGAAATAACAGATGTATGGTGGGGAGAGTTATGGTAGCATGGTGGGTAATAGGTGGTAGATGGAGGAGAGTGTTATGTAGAAATAACAGATGTATGGTGGGGAGTGTTATGGTAGCATGGTGGGTGATAGGTGGTAGATGGAGGAGAGTGTTGTGTAGAAATAACAGATGTATGGTGGGGAGTGTTATGGTAGCATGGTGGGTGATAGGTGGTAGATGGAGGAGAGTGTTGTGTAGAAATAACAGATGTATGGTGGGGAGTGTTATGGTAGCATGGTGGGTGATAGGTGGTAGATGGAGGAGAGTGTTTTGTAGAAATAACAGATGTATGGTGGGGAGAGTTATGGTAGCATGGTGGGTGATAGGTGGTAGATGGAGGAGAGTGTTATGTAGAAATAACAGATGTATGGTGGGGAGAGTTATGGTAGCATGGTGGGTGATAGGTGGTAGATGGAGGAGAGTGTTATGTAGAAATAACAGATGTATGGTGGGGAGAGTTGTGGTAGCATGGTGGGTGATGGGTGGTAGATGGAGGAGAGTGTTGTGTAGAAATAACAGATGTATGGTGGGGAGAGTTATGGTAGCATGGTGGGTGATAGGTGGTAGATGGAGGAGAGTGTTATGTAGAAATAACAGATGTATGGTGGGGAGAGTTATGGTAGCATGGTGGGTGATAGGTGGTAGATGGAGGAGAGTGTTGTGTAGAAATAACAGATGTATGGTGGGGAGAGTTGTGGTAGCATGGTGGGTGATAGGTGGTAGATGGAGGAGAGTGTTATGTAGAAATAACAGATGTATGGTGGGGAGAGTTATGGTAGCATAGTGGGTGATAGGTGGTAGATGGAGGAGAGTGTTTTGTAGAAATAACAGATGTATGGTGGGGAGAGTTATGGTAGCATGGTGGGTGATAGGTGGTAGATGGAGGAGAGTGTTATGTAGAAATAACAGATGTATGGTGGGGAGTGTTATGGTAGCATGGTGGGTGATAGGTGGTAGATGGAGGAGAGTGTTTTGTAGAAATAACAGATGTATGGTGGGGAGTGTTATGGTAGCATGGTGGGTGATAGGTGGTAGATGGAGGAGAGTGTTTTGTAGAAATAACAGATGTATGGTGGGGAGAGTTATGGTAGCATGGTGGGTGATAGGTGGTAGATGGAGGAGAGTGTTGTGTAGAAATAACAGATGTATGGTGGGGAGTGTTATGGTAGCATGGTGGTTGATAGGTGGTAGATGGAGGAGAGTGTTGTGTAGAAATAACAGATGTATGGTGGGGAGAGTTATGGTAGCATGGTGGGTGATAGGTGGTAGATGGAGGAGAGTGTTGTGTAGAAATAACAGATGTATGGTGGGGAGTGTTATGGTAGCATGGTGGGTGATAGGTGGTAGATGGAGGAGAGTGTTATGTAGAAATAACAGATGTATGGTGGGGAGAGTTATGGTAGCATGGTGGGTGATAGGTGGTAGATGGAGGAGAGTGTTATGTAGAAATAACAGATGTATGGTGGGGAGAGTTATGGTAGCATGGTGGGTGATAGGTGGTAGATGGAGGAGAGTGTTATGTAGAAAACACAGATGTATGGTGGGGAGAGTTATGGTAGCATGGTGGGTGATAGGTGGTAGATGGAGGAGAGTGTTATGTAGAAAACACAGATGTATGGTGGGGAGAGTTATGGTAGCATGGTGGGTGATAGGTGGTAGATGGAGGAGAGTGTTGTGTAGAAATAACAGATGTATGGTGGGGAGTGTTATGGTAGCATGGTGGTTGATAGGTGGTAGATGGAGGAGAGTGTTGTGTAGAAATAACAGATGTATGGTGGGGAGAGTTATGGTAGCATGGTGGGTGATAGGTGGTAGATGGAGGAGAGTGTTGTGTAGAAATAACAGATGTATGGTGGGGAGTGTTATGGTAGCATGGTGGGTGATAGGTGGTAGATGGAGGAGAGTGTTATGTAGAAATAACAGATGTATGGTGGGGAGAGTTATGGTAGCATGGTGGGTAATAGGTGGTAGATGGAGGAGAGTGTTATGTAGAAATAACAGATGTATGGTGGGGAGTGTTATGGTAGCATGGTGGGTGATAGGTGGTAGATGGAGGAGAGTGTTGTGTAGAAATAACAGATGTATGGTGGGGAGTGTTATGGTAGCATGGTGGGTGATAGGTGGTAGATGGAGGAGAGTGTTATGTAGAAATAACAGATGTATGGTGGGGAGAGTTATGGTAGCATGGTGGGTGATAGGTGGTAGATGGAGGAGAGTGTTATGTAGAAATAACAGATGTATGGTGGGGAGAGTTATGGTAGCATGGTGGGTGATAGGTGGTAGATGGAGGAGAGTGTTATGTAGAAATAACAGATGTATGGTGGGGAGAGTTATGGTAGCACGGTGGGTGATAGGTGGTAGATGGAGGAGAGTGTTATGTAGAAATAACAGATGTATGGTGGGGAGAGTTATGGTAGTATGGTGGGTGATAGGTGGTAGATAGAGGAGAGTGTTATGTAGAAATAACAGATGTATGGTGGGGAGAGTTATGGTAGCATGGTGGGTGATAGGTGGTAGATGGAGGAGAGTGTTGTGTAGAAATAACAGATGTATGGTGGGGAGTGTTATGGTAGCATGGTGGGTGATAGGTGGTAGATGGAGGAGAGTGTTATGTAGAAATAACAGATGTATGGTGGGGAGAGTTATGGTAGCATGGTGGGTGATAGGTGGTAGATGGAGGAGAGTGTTGTGTAGAAATAACAGATGTATGGTGGGGAGTGTTATGGTAGCATGGTGGGTGATAGGTGGTAGATGGAGGAGAGTGTTTTGTAGAAATAACAGATGTATGGTGGGGAGAGTTATGGTAGCATGGTGGGTGATAGGTGGTAGATGGAGGAGAGTGTTGTGTAGAAATAACAGATGTATGGTGGGGAGTGTTATGGTAGCATGGTGGGTGATAGGTGGTAGATGGAGGAGAGTGTTATGTAGAAATAACAGATGTATGGTGGGGAGAGTTATGGTAGCATGGTGGGTGATAGGTGGTAGATGGAGGAGAGTGTTATGTAGAAATAACAGATGTATGGTGGGGAGAGTTATGGTAGCATGGTGGGTGATAGGTGGTAGATGGAGGAGAGTGTTATGTAGAAAACACAGATGTATGGTGGGGAGAGTTATGGTAGCATGGTGGGTGATAGGTGGTAGATGGAGGAGAGTGTTGTGTAGAAATAACAGATGTATGGTGGGGAGTGTTATGGTAGCATGGTGGGTGATAGGTGGTAGATGGAGGAGAGTGTTATGTAGAAATAACAGATGTATGGTGGGGAGAGTTGTGGTAGCATGGTGGGTGATGGGTGGTAGATGGAGGAGAGTGTTGTGTAGAAATAACAGATGTATGGTGGGGAGAGTTATGGTAGCATGGTGGGTGATAGGTGGTAGATGGAGGAGAGTGTTATGTAGAAATAACAGATGTATGGTGGGGAGAGTTATGGTAGCATGGTGGGTGATAGGTGGTAGATGGAGGAGAGTGTTGTGTAGAAATAACAGATGTATGGTGGGGAGAGTTGTGGTAGCATGGTGGGTGATAGGTGGTAGATGGAGGAGAGTGTTATGTAGAAATAACAGATGTATGGTGGGGAGAGTTATGGTAGCATAGTGGGTGATAGGTGGTAGATGGAGGAGAGTGTTTTGTAGAAATAACAGATGTATGGTGGGGAGAGTTATGGTAGCATGGTGGGTGATAGGTGGTAGATGGAGGAGAGTGTTATGTAGAAATAACAGATGTATGGTGGGGAGTGTTATGGTAGCATGGTGGGTGATAGGTGGTAGATGGAGGAGAGTGTTTTGTAGAAATAACAGATGTATGGTGGGGAGTGTTATGGTAGCATGGTGGGTGATAGGTGGTAGATGGAGGAGAGTGTTTTGTAGAAATAACAGATGTATGGTGGGGAGAGTTATGGTAGCATGGTGGGTGATAGGTGGTAGATGGAGGAGAGTGTTGTGTAGAAATAACAGATGTATGGTGGGGAGTGTTATGGTAGCATGGTGGTTGATAGGTGGTAGATGGAGGAGAGTGTTGTGTAGAAATAACAGATGTATGGTGGGGAGAGTTATGGTAGCATGGTGGGTGATAGGTGGTAGATGGAGGAGAGTGTTGTGTAGAAATAACAGATGTATGGTGGGGAGTGTTATGGTAGCATGGTGGGTGATAGGTGGTAGATGGAGGAGAGTGTTATGTAGAAATAACAGATGTATGGTGGGGAGAGTTATGGTAGCATGGTGGGTGATAGGTGGTAGATGGAGGAGAGTGTTATGTAGAAATAACAGATGTATGGTGGGGAGAGTTATGGTAGCATGGTGGGTGATAGGTGGTAGATGGAGGAGAGTGTTATGTAGAAAACACAGATGTATGGTGGGGAGAGTTATGGTAGCATGGTGGGTGATAGGTGGTAGATGGAGGAGAGTGTTATGTAGAAAACACAGATGTATGGTGGGGAGAGTTATGGTAGCATGGTGGGTGATAGGTGGTAGATGGAGGAGAGTGTTGTGTAGAAATAACAGATGTATGGTGGGGAGAGTTATGGTAGCATGGTGGGTGATAGGTGGTAGATGGAGGAGAGTGTTGTGTAGAAATAACAGATGTATGGTGGGGAGTGTTATGGTAGCATGGTGGGTGATAGGTGGTAGATGGAGGAGAGTGTTATGTAGAAATAACAGATGTATGGTGGGGAGAGTTATGGTAGCATGGTGGGTAATAGGTGGTAGATGGAGGAGAGTGTTATGTAGAAATAACAGATGTATGGTGGGGAGTGTTATGGTAGCATGGTGGGTGATAGGTGGTAGATGGAGGAGAGTGTTGTGTAGAAATAACAGATGTATGGTGGGGAGTGTTATGGTAGCATGGTGGGTGATAGGTGGTAGATGGAGGAGAGTGTTGTGTAGAAATAACAGATGTATGGTGGGGAGTGTTATGGTAGCATGGTGGGTGATAGGTGGTAGATGGAGGAGAGTGTTATGTAGAAATAACAGATGTATGGTGGGGAGAGTTATGGTAGCATGGTGGGTGATAGGTGGTAGATGGAGGAGAGTGTTATGTAGAAATAACAGATGTATGGTGGGGAGAGTTATGGTAGCATGGTGGGTGATAGGTGGTAGATGGAGGAGAGTGTTATGTAGAAATAACAGATGTATGGTGGGGAGAGTTATGGTAGCACGGTGGGTGATAGGTGGTAGATGGAGGAGAGTGTTATGTAGAAATAACAGATGTATGGTGGGGAGAGTTATGGTAGTATGGTGGGTGATAGGTGGTAGATAGAGGAGAGTGTTATGTAGAAATAACAGATGTATGGTGGGGAGAGTTATGGTAGCATGGTGGGTGATAGGTGGTAGATGGAGGAGAGTGTTGTGTAGAAATAACAGATGTATGGTGGGGAGTGTTATGGTAGCATGGTGGGTGATAGGTGGTAGATGGAGGAGAGTGTTGTGTAGAAATAACAGATGTATGGTGGGGAGAGTTGTGGTAGCATGGTGGGTGATAGGTGGTAGATGGAGGAGAGTGTTATGTAGAAATAACAGATGTATGGTGGGGAGAGTTATGGTAGCATAGTGGGTGATAGGTGGTAGATGGAGGAGAGTGTTTTGTAGAAATAACAGATGTATGGTGGGGAGAGTTATGGTAGCATGGTGGGTGATAGGTGGTAGATGGAGGAGAGTGTTATGTAGAAATAACAGATGTATGGTGGGGAGTGTTATGGTAGCATGGTGGGTGATAGGTGGTAGATGGAGGAGAGTGTTTTGTAGAAATAACAGATGTATGGTGGGGAGTGTTATGGTAGCATGGTGGGTGATAGGTGGTAGATGGAGGAGAGTGTTTTGTAGAAATAACAGATGTATGGTGGGGAGAGTTATGGTAGCATGGTGGGTGATAGGTGGTAGATGGAGGAGAGTGTTGTGTAGAAATAACAGATGTATGGTGGGGAGTGTTATGGTAGCATGGTGGTTGATAGGTGGTAGATGGAGGAGAGTGTTGTGTAGAAATAACAGATGTATGGTGGGGAGAGTTATGGTAGCATGGTGGGTGATAGGTGGTAGATGGAGGAGAGTGTTGTGTAGAAATAACAGATGTATGGTGGGGAGTGTTATGGTAGCATGGTGGGTGATAGGTGGTAGATGGAGGAGAGTGTTATGTAGAAATAACAGATGTATGGTGGGGAGAGTTATGGTAGCATGGTGGGTGATAGGTGGTAGATGGAGGAGAGTGTTATGTAGAAATAACAGATGTATGGTGGGGAGAGTTATGGTAGCATGGTGGGTGATAGGTGGTAGATGGAGGAGAGTGTTATGTAGAAAACACAGATGTATGGTGGGGAGAGTTATGGTAGCATGGTGGGTGATAGGTGGTAGATGGAGGAGAGTGTTATGTAGAAAACACAGATGTATGGTGGGGAGAGTTATGGTAGCATGGTGGGTGATAGGTGGTAGATGGAGGAGAGTGTTGTGTAGAAATAACAGATGTATGGTGGGGAGTGTTATGGTAGCATGGTGGTTGATAGGTGGTAGATGGAGGAGAGTGTTGTGTAGAAATAACAGATGTATGGTGGGGAGAGTTATGGTAGCATGGTGGGTGATAGGTGGTAGATGGAGGAGAGTGTTGTGTAGAAATAACAGATGTATGGTGGGGAGTGTTATGGTAGCATGGTGGGTGATAGGTGGTAGATGGAGGAGAGTGTTATGTAGAAATAACAGATGTATGGTGGGGAGAGTTATGGTAGCATGGTGGGTAATAGGTGGTAGATGGAGGAGAGTGTTATGTAGAAATAACAGATGTATGGTGGGGAGTGTTATGGTAGCATGGTGGGTGATAGGTGGTAGATGGAGGAGAGTGTTGTGTAGAAATAACAGATGTATGGTGGGGAGTGTTATGGTAGCATGGTGGGTGATAGGTGGTAGATGGAGGAGAGTGTTGTGTAGAAATAACAGATGTATGGTGGGGAGTGTTATGGTAGCATGGTGGGTGATAGGTGGTAGATGGAGGAGAGTGTTATGTAGAAATAACAGATGTATGGTGGGGAGAGTTATGGTAGCATGGTGGGTGATAGGTGGTAGATGGAGGAGAGTGTTATGTAGAAATAACAGATGTATGGTGGGGAGAGTTATGGTAGCATGGTGGGTGATAGGTGGTAGATGGAGGAGAGTGTTATGTAGAAATAACAGATGTATGGTGGGGAGAGTTATGGTAGCATGGTGGGTGATAGGTGGTAGATGGAGGAGAGTGTTATGTAGAAATAACAGATGTATGGTGGGGAGAGTTATGGTAGCACGGTGGGTGATAGGTGGTAGATGGAGGAGAGTGTTATGTAGAAATAACAGATGTATGGTGGGGAGAGTTATGGTAGTATGGTGGGTGATAGGTGGTAGATAGAGGAGAGTGTTATGTAGAAATAACAGATGTATGGTGGGGAGAGTTATGGTAGCATGGTGGGTGATAGGTGGTAGATGGAGGAGAGTGTTGTGTAGAAATAACAGATGTATGGTGGGGAGTGTTATGGTAGCATGGTGGGTGATAGGTGGTAGATGGAGGAGAGTGTTATGTAGAAATAACAGATGTATGGTGGGGAGAGTTATGGTAGCATGGTGGGTGATAGGTGGTAGATGGAGGAGAGTGTTGTGTAGAAATAACAGATGTATGGTGGGGAGTGTTATGGTAGCATGGTGGGTGATAGGTGGTAGATGGAGGAGAGTGTTTTGTAGAAATAACAGATGTATGGTGGGGAGAGTTATGGTAGCATGGTGGGTGATAGGTGGTAGATGGAGGAGAGTGTTGTGTAGAAATAACAGATGTATGGTGGGGAGTGTTATGGTAGCATGGTGGGTGATAGGTGGTAGATGGAGGAGAGTGTTATGTAGAAATAACAGATGTATGGTGGGGAGAGTTATGGTAGCATGGTGGGTGATAGGTGGTAGATGGAGGAGAGTGTTATGTAGAAATAACAGATGTATGGTGGGGAGAGTTATGGTAGCATGGTGGGTGATAGGTGGTAGATGGAGGAGAGTGTTATGTAGAAAACACAGATGTATGGTGGGGAGAGTTATGGTAGCATGGTGGGTGATAGGTGGTAGATGGAGGAGAGTGTTGTGTAGAAATAACAGATGTATGGTGGGGAGTGTTATGGTAGCATGGTGGGTGATAGGTGGTAGATGGAGGAGAGTGTTATGTAGAAATAACAGATGTATGGTGGGGAGAGTTGTGGTAGCATGGTGGGTGATGGGTGGTAGATGGAGGAGAGTGTTGTGTAGAAATAACAGATGTATGGTGGGGAGAGTTATGGTAGCATGGTGGGTGATAGGTGGTAGATGGAGGAGAGTGTTATGTAGAAATAACAGATGTATGGTGGGGAGAGTTATGGTAGCATGGTGGGTGATAGGTGGTAGATGGAGGAGAGTGTTGTGTAGAAATAACAGATGTATGGTGGGGAGAGTTGTGGTAGCATGGTGGGTGATAGGTGGTAGATGGAGGAGAGTGTTATGTAGAAATAACAGATGTATGGTGGGGAGAGTTATGGTAGCATAGTGGGTGATAGGTGGTAGATGGAGGAGAGTGTTTTGTAGAAATAACAGATGTATGGTGGGGAGAGTTATGGTAGCATGGTGGGTGATAGGTGGTAGATGGAGGAGAGTGTTATGTAGAAATAACAGATGTATGGTGGGGAGTGTTATGGTAGCATGGTGGGTGATAGGTGGTAGATGGAGGAGAGTGTTTTGTAGAAATAACAGATGTATGGTGGGGAGTGTTATGGTAGCATGGTGGGTGATAGGTGGTAGATGGAGGAGAGTGTTTTGTAGAAATAACAGATGTATGGTGGGGAGAGTTATGGTAGCATGGTGGGTGATAGGTGGTAGATGGAGGAGAGTGTTGTGTAGAAATAACAGATGTATGGTGGGGAGTGTTATGGTAGCATGGTGGTTGATAGGTGGTAGATGGAGGAGAGTGTTGTGTAGAAATAACAGATGTATGGTGGGGAGAGTTATGGTAGCATGGTGGGTGATAGGTGGTAGATGGAGGAGAGTGTTGTGTAGAAATAACAGATGTATGGTGGGGAGTGTTATGGTAGCATGGTGGGTGATAGGTGGTAGATGGAGGAGAGTGTTATGTAGAAATAACAGATGTATGGTGGGGAGAGTTATGGTAGCATGGTGGGTGATAGGTGGTAGATGGAGGAGAGTGTTATGTAGAAATAACAGATGTATGGTGGGGAGAGTTATGGTAGCATGGTGGGTGATAGGTGGTAGATGGAGGAGAGTGTTATGTAGAAAACACAGATGTATGGTGGGGAGAGTTATGGTAGCATGGTGGGTGATAGGTGGTAGATGGAGGAGAGTGTTATGTAGAAAACACAGATGTATGGTGGGGAGAGTTATGGTAGCATGGTGGGTGATAGGTGGTAGATGGAGGAGAGTGTTGTGTAGAAATAACAGATGTATGGTGGGGAGTGTTATGGTAGCATGGTGGTTGATAGGTGGTAGATGGAGGAGAGTGTTGTGTAGAAATAACAGATGTATGGTGGGGAGAGTTATGGTAGCATGGTGGGTGATAGGTGGTAGATGGAGGAGAGTGTTGTGTAGAAATAACAGATGTATGGTGGGGAGTGTTATGGTAGCATGGTGGGTGATAGGTGGTAGATGGAGGAGAGTGTTATGTAGAAATAACAGATGTATGGTGGGGAGAGTTATGGTAGCATGGTGGGTAATAGGTGGTAGATGGAGGAGAGTGTTATGTAGAAATAACAGATGTATGGTGGGGAGTGTTATGGTAGCATGGTGGGTGATAGGTGGTAGATGGAGGAGAGTGTTGTGTAGAAATAACAGATGTATGGTGGGGAGTGTTATGGTAGCATGGTGGGTGATAGGTGGTAGATGGAGGAGAGTGTTGTGTAGAAATAACAGATGTATGGTGGGGAGTGTTATGGTAGCATGGTGGGTGATAGGTGGTAGATGGAGGAGAGTGTTATGTAGAAATAACAGATGTATGGTGGGGAGAGTTATGGTAGCATGGTGGGTGATAGGTGGTAGATGGAGGAGAGTGTTATGTAGAAATAACAGATGTATGGTGGGGAGAGTTATGGTAGCATGGTGGGTGATAGGTGGTAGATGGAGGAGAGTGTTATGTAGAAATAACAGATGTATGGTGGGGAGAGTTATGGTAGCACGGTGGGTGATAGGTGGTAGATGGAGGAGAGTGTTATGTAGAAATAACAGATGTATGGTGGGGAGAGTTATGGTAGTATGGTGGGTGATAGGTGGTAGATAGAGGAGAGTGTTATGTAGAAATAACAGATGTATGGTGGGGAGAGTTATGGTAGCATGGTGGGTGATAGGTGGTAGATGGAGGAGAGTGTTGTGTAGAAATAACAGATGTATGGTGGGGAGTGTTATGGTAGCATGGTGGGTGATAGGTGGTAGATGGAGGAGAGTGTTATGTAGAAATAACAGATGTATGGTGGGGAGAGTTATGGTAGCATGGTGGGTGATAGGTGGTAGATGGAGGAGAGTGTTGTGTAGAAATAACAGATGTATGGTGGGGAGTGTTATGGTAGCATGGTGGGTGATAGGTGGTAGATGGAGGAGAGTGTTTTGTAGAAATAACAGATGTATGGTGGGGAGAGTTATGGTAGCATGGTGGGTGATAGGTGGTAGATGGAGGAGAGTGTTGTGTAGAAATAACAGATGTATGGTGGGGAGTGTTATGGTAGCATGGTGGGTGATAGGTGGTAGATGGAGGAGAGTGTTATGTAGAAATAACAGATGTATGGTGGGGAGAGTTATGGTAGCATGGTGGGTGATAGGTGGTAGATGGAGGAGAGTGTTATGTAGAAATAACAGATGTATGGTGGGGAGAGTTATGGTAGCATGGTGGGTGATAGGTGGTAGATGGAGGAGAGTGTTATGTAGAAATAACAGATGTATGGTGGGGAGTGTTATGGTAGCATGGTGGGTGATAGGTGGTAGATGGAGGAGAGTGTTATGTAGAAATAACAGATGTATGGTGGGGAGAGTTATGGTAGCATGGTGGGTGATAGGTGGTAGATGGAGGAGAGTGTTATGTAGAAATAACAGATGTATGGTGGGGAGAGTTATGGTAGCATGGTGGGTGATAGGTGGTAGATGGAGGAGAGTGTTATGTAGAAATAACAGATGTATGGTGGGGAGAGTTATGGTAGCATGGTGGGTGATAGGTGGTAGATGGAGGAGAGTGTTATGTAGAAATAACAGATGTATGGTGGGGAGTGTTATGGTAGCATGGTGGGTGATAGGTGGTAGATGGAGGAGAGTGTTATGTAGAAATAACAGATGTATGGTGGGGAGAGTTATGGTAGCATGGTGGGTGATAGGTGGTAGATGGAGGAGAGTGTTATGTAGAAATAACAGATGTATGGTGGGGAGAGTTATGGTAGCATGGTGGGTGATAGGTGGTAGATGGAGGAGAGTGTTATGTAGAAATAACAGATGTATGGTGGGGAGAGTTATGGTAGTATGGTGGGTGATAGGTGGTAGATAGAGGAGAGTGTTATGTAGAAATAACAGATGTATGGTGGGGAGAGTTATGGTAGCATGGTGGGTGATAGGTGGTAGATGGAGGAGAGTGTTGTGTAGAAATAACAGATGTATGGTGGGGAGTGTTATGGTAGCATGGTGGGTGATAGGTGGTAGATGGAGGAGAGTGTTGTGTAGAAATAACAGATGTATGGTGGGGAGTGTTATGGTAGCATGGTGGGTGATAGGTGGTAGATGGAGGAGAGTGTTATGTAGAAATAACAGATGTATGGTGGGGAGAGTTATGGTAGCATGGTGGGTGATAGGTGGTAGATGGAGGAGAGTGTTGTGTAGAAATAACAGATGTATGGTGGGGAGTGTTATGGTAGCATGGTGGGTGATGGGTGGTAGATGGAGGAGAGTGTTATGTAGAAATAATAGATGTATGGTGGGGAGAGTTATGGTAGCATGGTGGGTGATAGGTGGTAGATGGAGGAGAGTGTTGTGTAGAAATAACAGATGTATGGTGGGGAGTGTTATGGTAGCATGGTGGGTGATAGGTGGTAGATGGAGGAGAGTGTTATGTAGAAATAACAGATGTATGGTGGGGAGAGTTATGGTAGCATGGTGGGTGATAGGTGGTAGATGGAGGAGAGTGTTATGTAGAAATAACAGATGTATGGTGGGGAGAGTTATGGTAGCATGGTGGGTGATAGGTGGTAGATGGAGGAGAGTGTTGTGTAGAAATAACAGATGTATGGTGGGGAGAGTTATGGTAGCATGGTGGGTGATAGGTGGTAGATGGAGGAGAGTGTTATGTAGAAATAACAGATGTATGGTGGGGAGAGTTATGGTAGCACGGTGGGTGATAGGTGGTAGATGGAGGAGAGTGTTATGTAGAAATAACAGATGTATGGTGGGGAGTGTTATGGTAGCATGGTGGGTGATAGGTGGTAGATGGAGGAGAGTGTTATGTAGAAATAACAGATGTATGGTGGGGAGTGTTATGGTAGCATGGTGGGTGATAGGTGGTAGATGGAGGAGAGTGTTATGTAGAAATAACAGATGTATGGTGGGGAGTGTTATGGTAGCATGGTGGGTGATAGGTGGTAGATGGAGGAGAGTGTTATGTAGAAATAACAGATGTATGGTGGGGAGAGTTATGGTAGCATGGTGGGTGATAGGTGGTAGATGGAGGAGAGTGTTGTGTAGAAATAACAGATGTATGGTGGGGAGTGTTATGGTAGCATGGTGGGTGATAGGTGGTAGATGGAGGAGAGTGTTTTGTAGAAATAACAGATGTATGGTGGGGAGAGTTATGGTAGCATGGTGGGTGATAGGTGGTAGATGGAGGAGAGTGTTTTGTAGAAATAACAGATGTATGGTGGGGAGAGTTATGGTAGCATGGTGGGTGATAGGTGGTAGATGGAGGAGAGTGTTATGTAGAAATAACAGATGTATGGTGGGGAGTGTTATGGTAGCATGGTGGGTGATAGGTGGTAGATGGAGGAGAGTGTTGTGTAGAAATAACAGATGTATGGTGGAGAGTGTTATGGTAGCATGGTGGGTGATAGGTGGTAGATGGAGGAGAGTGTTATGTAGAAATAACAGATGTATGGTGGGGAGTGTTATGGTAGCATGGTGGGTGATAGGTGGTAGATGGAGGAGAGTGTTGTGTAGAAATAACAGATGTATGGTGGGGAGAGTTATGGTAGCATGGTGGGTGATAGGTGGTAGATGGAGGAGAGTGTTATGTAGAAATAACAGATGTATGGTGGGGAGAGTTATGGTAGCACGGTGGGTGATAGGTGGTAGATGGAGGAGAGTGTTATGTAGAAATAACAGATGTATGGTGGGGAGTGTTATGGTAGCATGGTGGGTGATAGGTGGTAGATGGAGGAGAGTGTTATGTAGAAATAACAGATGTATGGTGGGGAGAGTTATGGTAGCATGGTGGGTGATAGGTGGTAGATGGAGGAGAGTGTTTTGTAGAAATAACAGATGTATGGTGGGGAGAGTTATGGTAGCATGGTGGGTGATAGGTGGTAGATGGAGGAGAGTGTTGTGTAGAAATAACAGATGTATGGTGGGGAGTGTTATGGTAGCATGGTGGGTGATAGGTGGTAGATGGAGGAGAGTGTTATGTAGAAATAATAGATGTATGGTGGGGAGAGTTATGGTAGCATGGTGGGTGATAGGTGGTAGATGGAGGAGAGTGTTATGTAGAAATAACAGATGTATGGTGGGGAGAGTTATGGTAGCACGGTGGGTGATAGGTGGTAGATGGAGGAGAGTGTTATGTAGAAATAACAGATGTATGGTGGGGAGAGTTATGGTAGTATGGTGGGTGATAGGTGGTAGATAGAGGAGAGTGTTATGTAGAAATAACAGATGTATGGTGGGGAGAGTTATGGTAGCATGGTGGGTGATAGGTGGTAGATGGAGGAGAGTGTTGTGTAGAAATAACAGATGTATGGTGGGGAGTGTTATGGTAGCATGGTGGGTGATAGGTGGTAGATGGAGGAGAGTGTTGTGTAGAAATAACAGATGTATGGTGGGGAGTGTTATGGTAGCACGGTGGGTGATAGGTGGTAGATGGAGGAGAGTGTTATGTAGAAATAACAGATGTATGGTGGGGAGTGTTATGGTAGCATGGTGGGTGATAGGTGGTAGATGGAGGAGAGTGTTGTGTAGAAATAACAGATGTATGGTGGGGAGAGTTGTGGTAGCATGGTGGGTGATAGGTGGTAGATGGAGGAGAGCGTTGTGTAGAAATAACAGATGTATGGTGGGGAGAGTTGTGGTAGCATGGTGGGTGATAGGTGGTAGATGGAGGAGAGTGTTATGTAGAAATAACAGATGTATGGTGGGGAGTGTTATGGTAGCATGGTGGGTGATAGGTGGTAGATGGAGGAGAGTGTTGTGTAGAAATAACAGATGTATGGTGGGGAGTGTTATGGTAGCATGGTGGGTGATAGGTGGTAGATGGAGGAGAGTGTTATGTAGAAATAACAGATGTATGGTGGGGAGTGTTATGGTAGCATGGTGGGTGATAGGTGGTAGATGGAGGAGAGTGTTATGTAGAAATAACAGATGTATGGTGGGGAGTGTTATGGTAGCATAGTGGGTGATAGGTGGTAGATGGAGGAGAGTGTTGTGTAGAAATAACAGATGTATGGTGGGGAGTGTTATGGTAGCATGGTGGGTGATAGGTGGTAGATGGAGGAGAGTGTTATGTAGAAATAATAGATGTATGGTGGGGAGAGTTATGGTAGCATGGTGGGTGATAGGTGGTAGATGGAGGAGAGTGTTTTGTAGAAATAACAGATGTATGGTGGGGAGAGTTATGGTAGCATGGTGGGTGATAGGTGGTAGATGGAGGAGAGTGTTATGTAGAAATAACAGATGTATGGTGGGGAGTGTTATGGTAGCATGGTGGGTGATAGGTGGTAGATGGAGGAGAGTGTTTTGTAGAAATAACAGATGTATGGTGGGGAGAGTTATGGTAGCATGGTGGGTGATAGGTGGTAGATGGAGGAGAGTGTTATGTAGAAATAACAGATGTATGGTGGGGAGAGTTATGGTAGCATGGTGGGTGATAGGTGGTAGATGGAGGAGAGTGTTATGTAGAAATAACAGATGTATGGTGGGGAGTGTTATGGTAGCATGGTGGGTGATAGGTGGTAGATGGAGGAGAGTGTTATGTAGAAATAACAGATGTATGGTGGGGAGTGTTATGGTAGCATGGTGGGTGATAGGTGGTAGATGGAGGAGAGTGTTATGTAGAAATAACAGATGTATGGTGGGGAGTGTTATGGTAGCATGGTGGGTGATAGGTGGTAGATGGAGGAGAGTGTTATGTAGAAATAACAGATGTATGGTGGGGAGTGTTATGGTAGCATGATGGGTGATAGGTGGTAGATGGAGGAGAGTGTTATGTAGAAATAACAGATGTATGGTGGGGAGAGTTATGGTAGCAAGGTGGGTGATAGGTGGTAGATGGAGGAGAGTGTTGTGTAGAAATAACAGATGTATGGTGGGGAGTGTTATGGTAGCATGGTGGGTGATAGGTGGTAGATGGAGGAGAGTGTTATGTAGAAATAACAGATGTATGGTGGGGAGAGTTATGGTAGCATGGTGGGTGATAGGTGGTAGATGGAGGAGAGTGTTATGTAGAAATAACAGATGTATGGTGGGGAGTGTTATGGTAGCATGGTGGGTGATAGGTGGTAGATGGAGGAGAGTGTTATGTAGAAATAACAGATGTATGGTGGGGAGAGTTATGGTAGCAAGGTGGGTGATAGGTGGTAGATGGAGGAGAGTGTTATGTAGAAATAACAGATGTATGGTGGGGAGTGTTATGGTAGCATGGTGGGTGATAGGTGGTAGATGGAGGAGAGTGTTATGTAGAAATAACAGATGTATGGTGGGGAGAGTTATGGTAGCACGGTGGGTGATAGGTGGTAGATGGAGGAGAGTGTTGTGTAGAAATAACAGATGTATGGTGGGGAGTGTTATGGTAGCATGGTGGGTGATAGGTGGTAGATGGAGGAGAGTGTTATGTAGAAATAACAGATGTATGGTGGGGAGAGTTATGGTAGCATGGTGGGTGATATGTGGTAGATGGAGGAGAGTGTTATGTAGAAATAATAGATGTATGGTGGGGAGAGTTATGGTAGCATGGTGGGTGATAGGTGGTAGATGGAGGAGAGTGTTATGTAGAAATAACAGATGTATGGTGGGGAGTGTTATGGTAGCATGGTGGGTGATGGGTGGTAGATGGAGGAGAGTGTTATGTAGAAATAACAGATGTATGGTGGGGAGTGTTATGGTAGCATGGTGGGTGATAGGTGGTAGATGGAGGAGAGTGTTATGTAGAAATAACAGATGTATGGTGGGGAGAGTTATGGTAGCATGGTGGGTGATAGGTGGTAGATGGAGGAGAGTGTTATGTAGAAATAACAGATGTATGGTGGGGAGTGTTATGGTAGCATGGTGGGTGATAGGTGGTAGATGGAGGAGAGTGTTATGTAGAAATAACAGATGTATGGTGGGGAGTGTTATGGTAGCATGGTGGGTGATAGGTGGTAGATGGAGGAGAGTGTTATGTAGAAATAACAGATGTATGGTGGGGAGAGTTATGGTAGCATGGTGGGTGATAGGTGGTAGATGGAGGAGAGTGTTATGTAGAAATAACAGATGTATGGTGGGGAGAGTTATGGTAGTATGGTGGGTGATAGGTGGTAGATAGAGGAGAGTGTTATGTAGAAATAACAGATGTATGGTGGGGAGAGTTATGGTAGCATGGTGGGTGATAGGTGGTAGATGGAGGAGAGTGTTGTGTAGAAATAACAGATGTATGGTGGGGAGTGTTATGGTAGCATGGTGGGTGATAGGTGGTAGATGGAGGAGAGTGTTGTGTAGAAATAACAGATGTATGGTGGGGAGTGTTATGGTAGCATGGTGGGTGATAGGTGGTAGATGGAGGAGAGTGTTATGTAGAAATAACAGATGTATGGTGGGGAGAGTTATGGTAGCATGGTGGGTGATAGGTGGTAGATGGAGGAGAGTGTTATGTAGAAATAACAGATGTATGGTGGGGAGAGTTATGGTAGCATGGTGGGTGATAGGTGGTAGATGGAGGAGAGTGTTGTGTAGAAATAACAGATGTATGGTGGGGAGTGTTATGGTAGCATGGTGGGTGATAGGTGGTAGATGGAGGAGAGTGTTATGTAGAAATAACAGATGTATGGTGGGGAGAGTTATGGTAGCATGGTGGGTGATAGGTGGTAGATGGAGGAGAGTGTTGTGTAGAAATAACAGATGTATGGTGGGGAGAGTTATGGTAGCATGGTGGGTGATAGGTGGTAGATGGAGGAGAGTGTTATGTAGAAATAACAGATGTATGGTGGGGAGAGTTATGGTAGCATGGTGGGTGATAGGTGGTAGATGGAGGAGAGTGTTGTGTAGAAATAACAGATGTATGGTGGGGAGTGTTATGGTAGCATGGTGGGTGATAGGTGGTAGATGGAGGAGAGTGTTTTGTAGAAATAACAGATGTATGGTGGGGAGAGTTATGGTAGCATGGTGGGTGATAGGTGGTAGATGGAGGAGAGTGTTTTGTAGAAATAACAGATGTATGGTGGGGAGAGTTATGGTAGCATGGTGGGTGATAGGTGGTAGATGGAGGAGAGTGTTATGTAGAAATAACAGATGTATGGTGGGGAGTGTTATGGTAGCATGGTGGGTGATAGGTGGTAGATGGAGGAGAGTGTTGTGTAGAAATAACAGATGTATGGTGGAGAGTGTTATGGTAGCATGGTGGGTGATAGGTGGTAGATGGAGGAGAGTGTTATGTAGAAATAACAGATGTATGGTGGGGAGTGTTATGGTAGCATGGTGGGTGATAGGTGGTAGATGGAGGAGAGTGTTGTGTAGAAATAACAGATGTATGGTGGGGAGAGTTATGGTAGCATGGTGGGTGATAGGTGGTAGATGGAGGAGAGTGTTATGTAGAAATAACAGATGTATGGTGGGGAGAGTTATGGTAGCACGGTGGGTGATAGGTGGTAGATGGAGGAGAGTGTTATGTAGAAATAACAGATGTATGGTGGGGAGAGTTATGGTAGTATGGTGGGTGATAGGTGGTAGATAGAGGAGAGTGTTATGTAGAAATAACAGATGTATGGTGGGGAGAGTTATGGTAGCATGGTGGGTGATAGGTGGTAGATGGAGGAGAGTGTTGTGTAGAAATAACAGATGTATGGTGGGGAGTGTTATGGTAGCATGGTGGGTGATAGGTGGTAGATGGAGGAGAGTGTTATGTAGAAATAATAGATGTATGGTGGGGAGAGTTATGGTAGCATGGTGGGTGATAGGTGGTAGATGGAGGAGAGTGTTATGTAGAAATAACAGATGTATGGTGGGGAGAGTTATGGTAGCATGGTGGGTGATATGTGGTAGATGGAGGAGAGTGTTATGTAGAAATAATAGATGTATGGTGGGGAGAGTTATGGTAGCATGGTGGGTGATAGGTGGTAGATGGAGGAGAGTGTTATGTAGAAATAACAGATGTATGGTGGGGAGTGTTATGGTAGCATGGTGGGTGATGGGTGGTAGATGGAGGAGAGTGTTATGTAGAAATAACAGATGTATGGTGGGGAGTGTTATGGTAGCATGGTGGGTGATAGGTGGTAGATGGAGGAGAGTGTTATGTAGAAATAACAGATGTATGGTGGGGAGAGTTATGGTAGCATGGTGGGTGATAGGTGGTAGATGGAGGAGAGTGTTATGTAGAAATAACAGATGTATGGTGGGGAGTGTTATGGTAGCATGGTGGGTGATAGGTGGTAGATGGAGGAGAGTGTTATGTAGAAATAACAGATGTATGGTGGGGAGTGTTATGGTAGCATGGTGGGTGATAGGTGGTAGATGGAGGAGAGTGTTATGTAGAAATAACAGATGTATGGTGGGGAGAGTTATGGTAGCATGGTGGGTGATAGGTGGTAGATGGAGGAGAGTGTTATGTAGAAATAACAGATGTATGGTGGGGAGAGTTATGGTAGCATGGTGGGTGATAGGTGGTAGATGGAGGAGAGTGTTATGTAGAAATAACAGATGTATGGTGGGGAGAGTTATGGTAGTATGGTGGGTGATAGGTGGTAGATAGAGGAGAGTGTTATGTAGAAATAACAGATGTATGGTGGGGAGAGTTATGGTAGCATGGTGGGTGATAGGTGGTAGATGGAGGAGAGTGTTGTGTAGAAATAACAGATGTATGGTGGGGAGTGTTATGGTAGCATGGTGGGTGATAGGTGGTAGATGGAGGAGAGTGTTGTGTAGAAATAACAGATGTATGGTGGGGAGTGTTATGGTAGCATGGTGGGTGATAGGTGGTAGATGGAGGAGAGTGTTATGTAGAAATAACAGATGTATGGTGGGGAGAGTTATGGTAGCATGGTGGGTGATAGGTGGTAGATGGAGGAGAGTGTTATGTAGAAATAACAGATGTATGGTGGGGAGAGTTATGGTAGCACGGTGGGTGATAGGTGGTAGATGGAGGAGAGTGTTATGTAGAAATAACAGATGTATGGTGGGGAGTGTTATGGTAGCATGGTGGGTGATAGGTGGTAGATGGAGGAGAGTGTTATGTAGAAATAACAGATGTATGGTGGGGAGTGTTATGGTAGCATGGTGGGTGATAGGTGGTAGATGGAGGAGAGTGTTATGTAGAAATAACAGATGTATGGTGGGGAGTGTTATGGTAGCATGGTGGGTGATAGGTGGTAGATGGAGGAGAGTGTTATGTAGAAATAACAGATGTATGGTGGGGAGAGTTATGGTAGCATGGTGGGTGATAGGTGGTAGATGGAGGAGAGTGTTGTGTAGAAATAACAGATGTATGGTGGGGAGTGTTATGGTAGCATGGTGGGTGATAGGTGGTAGATGGAGGAGAGTGTTTTGTAGAAATAACAGATGTATGGTGGGGAGAGTTATGGTAGCATGGTGGGTGATAGGTGGTAGATGGAGGAGAGTGTTTTGTAGAAATAACAGATGTATGGTGGGGAGAGTTATGGTAGCATGGTGGGTGATAGGTGGTAGATGGAGGAGAGTGTTGTGTAGAAATAACAGATGTATGGTGGAGAGTGTTATGGTAGCATGGTGGGTGATAGGTGGTAGATGGAGGAGAGTGTTATGTAGAAATAACAGATGTATGGTGGGGAGTGTTATGGTAGCATGGTGGGTGATAGGTGGTAGATGGAGGAGAGTGTTGTGTAGAAATAACAGATGTATGGTGGAGAGTGTTATGGTAGCATGGTGGGTGATAGGTGGTAGATGGAGGAGAGTGTTATGTAGAAATAATAGATGTATGGTGGGGAGAGTTATGGTAGCATGGTGGGTGATAGGTGGTAGATGGAGGAGAGTGTTATGTAGAAATAACAGATGTATGGTGGGGAGAGTTATGGTAGCACGGTGGGTGATAGGTGGTAGATGGAGGAGAGTGTTATGTAGAAATAACAGATGTATGGTGGGGAGAGTTATGGTAGTATGGTGGGTGATAGGTGGTAGATAGAGGAGAGTGTTATGTAGAAATAACAGATGTATGGTGGGGAGAGTTATGGTAGCATGGTGGGTGATAGGTGGTAGATGGAGGAGAGTGTTGTGTAGAAATAACAGATGTATGGTGGGGAGTGTTATGGTAGCATGGTGGGTGATAGGTGGTAGATGGAGGAGAGTGTTGTGTAGAAATAACAGATGTATGGTGGGGAGTGTTATGGTAGCATGGTGGGTGATAGGTGGTAGATGGAGGAGAGTGTTATGTAGAAATAACAGATGTATGGTGGGGAGAGTTATGGTAGCATGGTGGGTGATAGGTGGTAGATGGAGGAGAGTGTTGTGTAGAAATAACAGATGTATGGTGGGGAGTGTTATGGTAGCATGGTGGGTGATAGGTGGTAGATGGAGGAGAGTGTTTTGTAGAAATAACAGATGTATGGTGGGGAGAGTTATGGTAGCATGGTGGGTGATAGGTGGTAGATGGAGGAGAGTGTTGTGTAGAAATAACAGATGTATGGTGGGGAGAGTTGTGGTAGCATGGTGGGTGATAGGTGGTAGATGGAGGAGAGTGTTATGTAGAAATAATAGATGTATGGTGGGGAGAGTTATGGTAGCATGGTGGGTGATAGGTGGTAGATGGAGGAGAGTGTTATGTAGAAATAATAGATGTATGGTGGGGAGAGTTATGGTAGCATGGTGGGTGATAGGTGGTAGATGGAGGAGAGTGTTTTGTAGAAATAACAGATGTATGGTGGGGAGAGCTATGGTAGCATGGTGGGTGATAGGTGGTAGATGGAGGAGAGTGTTATTTAGAAATAACAGATGTATGGTGGGGAGAGTTATGGTAGCATGGTGGGTGATAGGTGGTAGATGGAGGAGAGTGTTATGTAGAAATAACAGATGTATGGTGGGGAGAGTTATGGTAGCATGGTGGGTGATAGGTGGTAGATGGAGGAGAGTGTTATGTAGAAATAACAGATGTATGGTGGGGAGTGTTATGGTAGCATGGTGGGTGATAGGTGGTAGATGGAGGAGAGTGTTATGTAGAAATAACAGATGTATGGTGGGGAGTGTTATGGTAGCATAGTGGGTGATAGGTGGTAGATGGAGGAGAGTGTTGTGTAGAAATAACAGATGTATGGTGGGGAGTGTTATGGTAGCATGGTGGGTGATAGGTGGTAGATGGAGGAGAGTGTTATGTAGAAATAATAGATGTATGGTGGGGAGAGTTATGGTAGCATGGTGGGTGATAGGTGGTAGATGGAGGAGAGTGTTATGTAGAAATAACAGATGTATGGTGGGGAGAGTTATGGTAGCATGGTGGGTGATAGGTGGTAGATGGAGGAGAGTGTTGTGTAGAAATAACAGATGTATGGTGGGGAGAGTTATGGTAGCATGGTGGGTGATAGGTGGTAGATGGAGGAGAGTGTTTTGTAGAAATAACAGATGTATGGTGGGGAGTGTTATGGTAGCATGGTGGGTGATAGGTGGTAGATGGAGGAGAGTGTTATGTAGAAATAACAGATGTATGGTGGGGAGTGTTATGGTAGCATGGTGGGTGATAGGTGGTAGATGGAGGAGAGTGTTATGTAGAAATAACAGATGTATGGTGGGGAGTGTTATGGTAGCATGGTGGGTGATAGGTGGTAGATGGAGGAGAGTGTTGTGTAGAAATAACAGATGTATGGTGGGGAGTGTTATGGTAGCATGGTGGGTGATAGGTGGTAGATGGAGGAGAGTGTTTTGTAGAAATAACAGATGTATGGTGGGGAGAGTTATGGTAGCATGGTGGGTGATAGGTGGTAGATGGAGGAGAGTGTTATGTAGAAATAACAGATGTATGGTGGGGAGTGTTATGGTAGCATGGTGGGTGATAGGTGGTAGATGGAGGAGAGTGTTATGTAGAAATAACAGATGTATGGTGGGGAGAGTTATGGTAGCATGGTGGGTGATAGGTGGTAGATGGAGGAGAGTGTTATGTAGAAATAACAGATGTATGGTGGGGAGAGTTATGGTAGCATGGTGGGTGATAGGTGGTAGATGGAGGAGAGTGTTGTGTAGAAATAACAGATGTATGGTGGGGAGAGTTGTGGTAGCATGGTGGGTGATAGGTGGTAGATGGAGGAGAGTGTTATGTAGAAATAACAGATGTATGGTGGGGAGTGTTATGGTAGCATGGTGGGTGATAGGTGGTAGATGGAGGAGAGTGTTATGTAGAAATAACAGATGTATGGTGGGGAGTGTTATGGTAGCACGGTGGGTGATAGGTGGTAGATGGAGGAGAGTGTTATGTAGAAATAACAGATGTATGGTGGGGAGTGTTATGGTAGCAAGGTGGGTGATAGGTGGTAGATGGAGGAGAGTGTTATGTAGAAATAATAGATGTATGGTGGGGAGAGTTATGGTAGCATGGTGGGTGATAGGTGGTAGATGGAGGAGAGTGTTGTGTAGAAATAACAGATGTATGGTGGGGAGTGTTATGGTAGCATGGTGGGTGATAGGTGGTAGATGGAGGAGAGTGTTATGTAGAAATAACAGATGTATGGTGGGGAGAGTTATGGTAGCACGGTGGGTGATAGGTGGTAGATGGAGGAGAGTGTTTTGTAGAAATAACAGATGTATGGTGGGGAGAGTTATGGTAGCATGGTGGGTGATAGGTGGTAGATGGAGGAGAGTGTTGTGTAGAAATAACAGATGTATGGTGGGGAGAGTTATGGTAGCATGGTGGGTGATAGGTGGTAGATGGAGGAGAGTGTTGTGTAGAAATAACAGATGTATGGTGGGGAGTGTTATGGTAGCATGGTGGGTGATAGGTGGTAGATGGAGGAGAGTGTTTTGTAGAAATAACAGATGTATGGTGGGGAGAGTTATGGTAGCATGGTGGGTGATAGGTGGTAGATGGAGGAGAGTGTTTTGTAGAAATAACAGATGTATGGTGGGGAGAGTTATGGTAGCATGGTGGGTGATAGGTGGTAGATGGAGGAGAGTGTTATGTAGAAATAACAGATGTATGGTGGGGAGTGTTATGGTAGCATGGTGGGTGATAGGTGGTAGATGGAGGAGAGTGTTGTGTAGAAATAACAGATGTATGGTGGGGAGAGTTGTGGTAGCATGGTGGGTGATAGGTGGTAGATGGAGGAGAGTGTTATGTAGAAATAATAGATGTATGGTGGGGAGAGTTATGGTAGCATGGTGGGTGATAGGTGGTAGATGGAGGAGAGTGTTTTGTAGAAATAACAGATGTATGGTGGGGAGAGTTATGGTAGCATGGTGGGTGATAGGTGGTAGATGGAGGAGAGTGTTATGTAGAAATAACAGATGTATGGTGGGGAGTGTTATGGTAGCATGGTGGGTGATAGGTGGTAGATGGAGGAGAGTGTTATGTAGAAATAACAGATGTATGGTGGGGAGAGTTATGGTAGCATGGTGGGTGATAGGTGGTAGATGGAGGAGAGTGTTTTGTAGAAATAACAGATGTATGGTGGGGAGAGTTATGGTAGCATGGTGGGTGATAGGTGGTAGATGGAGGAGAGTGTTTTGTAGAAATAACAGATGTATGGTGGGGAGTGTTATGGTAGCATGGTGGGTGATAGGTGGTAGATGGAGGAGAGTGTTATGTAGAAATAACAGATGTATGGTGGGGAGTGTTATGGTAGCATGGTGGGTGATAGGTGGTAGATGGAGGAGAGTGTTATGTAGAAATAACAGATGTATGGTGGGGAGTGTTATGGTAGCATGGTGGGTGATAGGTGGTAGATGGAGGAGAGTGTTATGTAGAAATAACAGATGTATGGTGGGGAGAGTTATGGTAGCATGGTGGGTGATAGGTGGTAGATGGAGGAGAGTGTTGTGTAGAAATAACAGATGTATGGTGGGGAGTGTTATGGTAGCATGGTGGGTGATAGGTGGTAGATGGAGGAGAGTGTTTTGTAGAAATAACAGATGTATGGTGGGGAGAGTTATGGTAGCATGGTGGGTGATAGGTGGTAGATGGAGGAGAGTGTTATGTAGAAATAACAGATGTATGGTGGGGAGTGTTATGGTAGCATGGTGGGTGATAGGTGGTAGATGGAGGAGAGTGTTATGTAGAAATAACAGATGTATGGTGGGGAGAGTTATGGTAGCATGGTGGGTGATAGGTGGTAGATGGAGGAGAGTGTTATGTAGAAATAACAGATGTATGGTGGGGAGAGTTATGGTAGCATGGTGGGTGATAGGTGGTAGATGGAGGAGAGTGTTGTGTAGAAATAACAGATGTATGGTGGGGAGAGTTGTGGTAGCATGGTGGGTGATAGGTGGTAGATGGAGGAGAGTGTTATGTAGAAATAATAGATGTATGGTGGGGAGAGTTATGGTAGCATGGTGGGTGATAGGTGGTAGATGGAGGAGAGTGTTTTGTAGAAATAACAGATGTATGGTGGGGAGAGTTATGGTAGCATGGTGGGTGATAGGTGGTAGATGGAGGAGAGTGTTATGTAGAAATAACAGATGTATGGTGGGGAGAGTTATGGTAGCATGGTGGGTGATAGGTGGTAGATGGAGGAGAGTGTTATGTAGAAATAACAGATGTATGGTGGGGAGAGTTATGGTAGCATGGTGGGTGATAGGTGGTAGATGGAGGAGAGTGTTGTGTAGAAATAACAGATGTATGGTGGGGAGTGTTATGGTAGCATGGTGGGTGATAGGTGGTAGATGGAGGAGAGTGTTTTGTAGAAATAACAGATGTATGGTGGGGAGAGTTATGGTAGCATGGTGGGTGATAGGTGGTAGATGGAGGAGAGTGTTATGTAGAAATAACAGATGTATGGTGGGGAGTGTTATGGTAGCATGGTGGGTGATAGGTGGTAGATGGAGGAGAGTGTTATGTAGAAATAACAGATGTATGGTGGGGAGAGTTATGGTAGCATGGTGGGTGATAGGTGGTAGATGGAGGAGAGTGTTGTGTAGAAATAACAGATGTATGGTGGGGAGTGTTATGGTAGCACGGTGGGTGATAGGTGGTAGATGGAGGAGAGTGTTATGTAGAAATAACAGATGTATGGTGGGGAGAGTTATGGTAGCATGGTGGGTGATATGTGGTAGATGGAGGAGAGTGTTATGTAGAAATAACAGATGTATGGTGGGGAGTGTTATGGTAGCATGGTGGGTGATAGGTGGTAGATGGAGGAGAGTGTTTTGTAGAAATAACAGATGTATGGTGGGGAGAGTTATGGTAGCATGGTGGGTGATAGGTGGTAGATGGAGGAGAGTGTTATGTAGAAATAACAGATGTATGGTGGGGAGAGTTATGGTAGCATGGTGGGTGATAGGTGGTAGATGGAGGAGAGTGTTGTGTAGAAATAACAGATGTATGGTGGGGAGTGTTATGGTAGCATGGTGGGTGATAGGTGGTAGATGGAGGAGAGTGTTGTGTAGAAATAACAGATGTATGGTGGGGAGTGTTATGGTAGCATGGTGGGTGATAGGTGGTAGATGGAGGAGAGTGTTATGTAGAAATAACAGATGTATGGTGGGGAGAGTTATGGTAGCATGGTGGGTGATAGGTGGTAGATGGAGGAGAGTGTTATGTAGAAATAACAGATGTATGGTGGGGAGAGTTATGGTAGCATGGTGGGTGATAGGTGGTAGATGGAGGAGAGTGTTATGTAGAAATAACAGATGTATGGTGGGGAGAGTTATGGTAGCATGGTGGGTGATAGGTGGTAGATGGAGGAGAGTGTTGTGTAGAAATAACAGATGTATGGTGGGGAGAGTTGTGGTAGCATGGTGGGTGATAGGTGGTAGATGGAGGAGAGTGTTATGTAGAAATAACAGATGTATGGTGGGGAGAGTTATGGTAGCATGGTGGGTGATAGGTGGTAGATGGAGGAGAGTGTTATGTAGAAATAACAGATGTATGGTGGGGAGAGTTATGGTAGCATGGTGGGTGATAGGTGGTAGATGGAGGAGAGTGTTGTGTAGAAATAACAGATGTATGGTGGGGAGAGTTGTGGTAGCATGGTGGGTGATAGGTGGTAGATGGAGGAGAGTGTTGTGTAGAAATAACAGATGTATGGTGGGGAGAGTTATGGTAGCATGGTGGGTGATAGGTGGTAGATGGAGGAGAGTGTTGTGTAGAAATAACAGATGTATGGTGGGGAGAGTTGTGGTAGCATGGTGGGTGATAGGTGGTAGATGGAGGAGAGTGTTATGTAGAAATAACAGATGTATGGTGGGGAGTGTTATGGTAGCATGGTGGGTGATAGGTGGTAGATGGAGGAGAGTGTTATGTAGAAATAACAGATGTATGGTGGGGAGAGTTATGGTAGCATGGTGGGTGATAGGTGGTAGATGGAGGAGAGTGTTGTGTAGAAATAACAGATGTATGGTGGGGAGAGTTATGGTAGCATGGTGGGTGATAGGTGGTAGATGGAGGAGAGTGTTTTGTAGAAATAACAGATGTATGGTGGGGAGAGTTATGGTAGCATGGTGGGTGATAGGTGGTAGATGGAGGAGAGTGTTTTGTAGAAATAACAGATGTATGGTGGGGAGAGTTATGGTAGCATGGTGGGTGATAGGTGGTAGATGGAGGAGAGTGTTATGTAGAAATAACAGATGTATGGTGGGGAGTGTTATGGTAGCATGGTGGGTGATAGGTGGTAGATGGAGGAGAGTGTTGTGTAGAAATAACAGATGTATGGTGGAGAGTGTTATGGTAGCATGGTGGGTGATAGGTGGTAGATGGAGGAGAGTGTTATGTAGAAATAATAGATGTATGGTGGGGAGAGTTATGGTAGCATGGTGGGTGATAGGTGGTAGATGGAGGAGAGTGTTATGTAGAAATAACAGATGTATGGTGGGGAGAGTTATGGTAGCACGGTGGGTGATAGGTGGTAGATGGAGGAGAGTGTTATGTAGAAATAACAGATGTATGGTGGGGAGAGTTATGGTAGTATGGTGGGTGATAGGTGGTAGATAGAGGAGAGTGTTATGTAGAAATAACAGATGTATGGTGGGGAGAGTTATGGTAGCATGGTGGGTGATAGGTGGTAGATGGAGGAGAGTGTTGTGTAGAAATAACAGATGTATGGTGGGGAGAGTTGTGGTAGCATGGTGGGTGATAGGTGGTAGATGGAGGAGAGTGTTGTGTAGAAATAACAGATGTATGGTGGGGAGAGTTGTGGTAGCATGGTGGGTGATAGGTGGTAGATGGAGGAGAGTGTTTTGTAGAAATAACAGATGTATGGTGGGGAGAGTTATGGTAGTATGGTGGGTGATAGGTGGTAGATAGAGGAGAGTGTTATGTAGAAATAACAGATGTATGGTGGGGAGAGTTATGGTAGCATGGTGGGTGATAGGTGGTAGATGGAGGAGAGTGTTATGTAGAAATAACAGATGTATGGTGGGGAGTGTTATGGTAGCATGGTGGGTGATAGGTGGTAGATGGAGGAGAGTGTTATGTAGAAATAACAGATGTATGGTGGGGAGAGTTATGGTAGCATGGTGGGTGATAGGTGGTAGATGGAGGAGAGTGTTTTGTAGAAATAACAGATGTATGGTGGGGAGAGTTATGGTAGCATGGTGGGTGATAGGTGGTAGATGGAGGAGAGTGTTTTGTAGAAATAACAGATGTATGGTGGGGAGTGTTATGGTAGCATGGTGGGTGATAGGTGGTAGATGGAGGAGAGTGTTATGTAGAAATAACAGATGTATGGTGGGGAGTGTTATGGTAGCATGGTGGGTGATAGGTGGTAGATGGAGGAGAGTGTTATGTAGAAATAACAGATGTATGGTGGGGAGTGTTATGGTAGCATGGTGGGTGATAGGTGGTAGATGGAGGAGAGTGTTATGTAGAAATAACAGATGTATGGTGGGGAGAGTTATGGTAGCATGGTGGGTGATAGGTGGTAGATGGAGGAGAGTGTTGTGTAGAAATAACAGATGTATGGTGGGGAGTGTTATGGTAGCATGGTGGGTGATAGGTGGTAGATGGAGGAGAGTGTTTTGTAGAAATAACAGATGTATGGTGGGGAGAGTTATGGTAGCATGGTGGGTGATAGGTGGTAGATGGAGGAGAGTGTTATGTAGAAATAACAGATGTATGGTGGGGAGTGTTATGGTAGCATGGTGGGTGATAGGTGGTAGATGGAGGAGAGTGTTATGTAGAAATAACAGATGTATGGTGGGGAGAGTTATGGTAGTATGGTGGGTGATAGGTGGTAGATGGAGGAGAGTGTTATTTAGAAATAACAGATGTATGGTGGGGAGAGTTATGGTAGCATGGTGGGTGATAGGTGGTAGATGGAGGAGAGTGTTATGTAGAAATAACAGATGTATGGTGGGGAGAGTTATGGTAGTATGGTGGGTGATAGGTGGTAGATGGAGGAGAGTGTTATGTAGAAATAACAGATGTATGGTGGGGAGAGTTATGGTAGCATGGTGGGTGATAGGTGGTAGATGGAGGAGAGTGTTGTGTAGAAATAACAGATGTATGGTGGGGAGTGTTATGGTAGCATGGTGGGTGATAGGTGGTAGATGGAGGAGAGTGTTTTGTAGAAATAACAGATGTATGGTGGGGAGAGTTATGGTAGCATGGTGGGTGATAGGTGGTAGATGGAGGAGAGTGTTATGTAGAAATAACAGATGTATGGTGGGGAGTGTTATGGTAGCATGGTGGGTGATATGTGGTAGATGGAGGAGAGTGTTATTTAGAAATAACAGATGTATGGTGGGGAGAGTTATGGTAGCACGGTGGGTGATAGGTGGTAGATGGAGGAGAGTGTTATGTAGAAATAACAGATGTATGGTGGGGAGAGTTATGGTAGCATGGTGGGTGATAGGTGGTAGATGGAGGAGAGTGTTGTGTAGAAATAACAGATGTATGGTGGGGAGTGTTATGGTAGCATGGTGGGTGATAGGTGGTAGATGGAGGAGAGTGTTTTGTAGAAATAACAGATGTATGGTGGGGAGAGTTATGGTAGCATGGTGGGTGATAGGTGGTAGATGGAGGAGAGTGTTATGTAGAAATAACAGATGTATGGTGGGGAGTGTTATGGTAGCATGGTGGGTGATAGGTGGTAGATGGAGGAGAGTGTTGTGTAGAAATAACAGATGTATGGTGGGGAGTGTTATGGTAGCATGGTGGGTGATGGGTGGTAGATGGAGGAGAGTGTTATGTAGAAATAACAGATGTATGGTGGGGAGAGTTATGGTAGCATGGTGGGTGATAGGTGGTAGATGGAGGAGAGTGTTATGTAGAAATAACAGATGTATGGTGGGGAGTGTTATGGTAGCATGGTGGGTGATAGGTGGTAGATGGAGGAGAGTGTTGTGTAGAAATAACAGATGTATGGTGGGGAGTGTTATGGTAGCATGGTGGGTGATAGGTGGTAGATGGAGGAGAGTGTTATGTAGAAATAACAGATGTATGGTGGGGAGTGTTATGGTAGCATGGTGGGTGATAGGTGGTAGATGGAGGAGAGTGTTATGTAGAAATAACAGATGTATGGTGGGGAGAGTTATGGTAGCACGGTGGGTGATAGGTGGTAGATGGAGGAGAGTGTTATGTAGAAATAACAGATGTATGGTGGGGAGAGTTATGGTAGTATGGTGGGTGATAGGTGGTAGATAGAGGAGAGTGTTATGTAGAAATAACAGATGTATGGTGGGGAGTGTTATGGTAGCATGGTGGGTGATAGGTGGTAGATAGAGGAGAGTGTTATGTAGAAATAACAGATGTATGGTGGGGAGAGTTATGGTAGCATGGTGGGTGATAGGTGGTAGATGGAGGAGAGTGTTGTGTAGAAATAACAGATGTATGGTGGGGAGTGTTATGGTAGCATGGTGGGTGATAGGTGGTAGATGGAGGAGAGTGTTATGTAGAAATAACAGATGTATGGTGGGGAGAGTTATGGTAGCATGGTGGGTGATAGGTGGTAGATGGAGGAGAGTGTTATGTAGAAATAACAGATGTATGGTGGGGAGAGTTATGGTAGCATGGTGGGTGATAGGTGGTAGATGGAGGAGAGTGTTATGTAGAAATAACAGATGTATGGTGGGGAGAGTTATGGTAGCATAGTGGGTGATAGGTGGTAGATGGAGGAGAGTGTTATGTAGAAATAACAGATGTATGGTGGGGAGTGTTATGGTAGCATGGTGGGTGATAGGTGGTAGATGGAGGAGAGTGTTATGTAGAAATAACAGATGTATGGTGGGGAGTGTTATGGTAGCATGGTGGGTGATAGGTGGTAGATGGAGGAGAGTGTTGTGTAGAAATAACAGATGTATGGTGGGGAGAGTTATGGTAGCATGGTGGGTGATAGGTGGTAGATGGAGGAGAGTGTTATGTAGAAATAACAGATGTATGGTGGGGAGTGTTATGGTAGCATGGTGGGTGATAGGTGGTAGATGGAGGAGAGTGTTATGTAGAAATAACAGATGTATGGTGGGGAGTGTTATGGTAGCATGGTGGGTGATAGGTGGTAGATGGAGGAGAGTGTTATGTAGAAATAACAGATGTATGGTGGGGAGTGTTATGGTAGCATGGTGGGTGATAGGTGGTAGATGGAGGAGAGTGTTATGTAGAAATAACAGATGTATGGTGGGGAGTGTTATGGTAGCATAGTGGGTGATAGGTGGTAGATGGAGGAGAGTGTTGTGTAGAAATAACAGATGTATGGTGGGGAGTGTTATGGTAGCATGGTGGGTGATAGGTGGTAGATGGAGGAGAGTGTTATGTAGAAATAATAGATGTATGGTGGGGAGAGTTATGGTAGCATGGTGGGTGATAGGTGGTAGATGGAGGAGAGTGTTATGTAGAAATAATAGATGTATGGTGGGGAGAGTTATGGTAGCATGGTGGGTGATAGGTGGTAGATGGAGGAGAGTGTTATGTAGAAATAACAGATGTATGGTGGGGAGTGTTATGGTAGCATGGTGGGTGATGGGTGGTAGATGGAGGAGAGTGTTATGTAGAAATAACAGATGTATGGTGGGGAGTGTTATGGTAGCATGGTGGGTGATAGGTGGTAGATGGAGGAGAGTGTTATGTAGAAATAACAGATGTATGGTGGGGAGTGTTATGGTAGCATGGTGGGTGATAGGTGGTAGATGGAGGAGAGTGTTATGTAGAAATAACAGATGTATGGTGGGGAGAGTTATGGTAGCACGGTGGGTGATAGGTGGTAGATGGAGGAGAGTGTTATTTAGAAATAACAGATGTATGGTGGGGAGAGTTATGGTAGCATGGTGGGTGATAGGTGGTAGATGGAGGAGAGTGTTATGTAGAAATAACAGATGTATGGTGGGGAGTGTTATGGTAGCATGGTGGGTGATAGGTGGTAGATGGAGGAGAGTGTTATGTAGAAATAACAGATGTATGGTGGGGAGTGTTATGGTAGCATGGTGGGTGATAGGTGGTAGATGGAGGAGAGTGTTATGTAGAAATAACAGATGTATGGTGGGGAGTGTTATGGTAGCATGGTGGGTGATAGGTGGTAGATGGAGGAGAGTGTTATGTAGAAATAACAGATGTATGGTGGGGAGAGTTATGGTAGCATGGTGGGTGATAGGTGGTAGATGGAGGAGAGTGTTATGTAGAAATAACAGATGTATGGTGGGGAGTGTTATGGTAGCATGGTGGGTGATAGGTGGTAGATGGAGGAGAGTGTTATGTAGAAATAACAGATGTATGGTGGGGAGAGTTATGGTAGCATGGTGGGTGATGGGTGGTAGATGGAGGAGAGTGTTATGTAGAAATAATAGATGTATGGTGGGGAGAGTTATGGTAGCATGGTGGGTGATAGGTGGTAGATGGAGGAGAGTGTTATGTAGAAATAATAGATGTATGGTGGGGAGAGTTATGGTAGCATGGTGGGTGATAGGTGGTAGATGGAGGAGAGTGTTATGTAGAAATAATAGATGTATGGTGGGGAGAGTTATGGTAGCATGGTGGGTGATAGGTGGTAGATGGAGGAGAGTGTTATGAAGAAATAACAGATGTATGGTGGGGAGTGTTATGGTAGCATGGTGGGTGATAGGTGGTAGATGGAGGAGAGTGTTATGTAGAAATAACAGATGTATGGTGGGGAGTGTTATGGTAGCACGGTGGGTGATAGGTGGTAGATGGAGGAGAGTGTTATTTAGAAATAACAGATGTATGGTGGGGAGAGTTATGGTAGCATGGTGGGTGATAGGTGGTAGATGGAGGAGAGTGTTATGTAGAAATAATAGATGTATGGTGGGGAGAGTTATGGTAGCATGGTGGGTGATAGGTGGTAGATGGAGGAGAGTGTTATGAAGAAATAACAGATGTATGGTGGGGAGTGTTATGGTAGCATGGTGGGTGATAGGTGGTAGATGGAGGAGAGTGTTATTTAGAAATAACAGATGTATGGTGGGGAGAGTTATGGTAGCATGGTGGGTGATAGGTGGTAGATGGAGGAGAGTGTTGTGTAGAAATAACAGATGTATGGTGGGGAGTGTTATGGTAGCATGGTGGGTGATAGGTGGTAGATGGAGGAGAGTGTTGTGTAGAAATAACAGATGTATGGTGGGGAGAGTTGTGGTAGCATGGTGGGTGATAGGTGGTAGATGGAGGAGAGTGTTGTGTAGAAATAACAGATGTATGGTGGGGAGAGTTATGGTAGCATGGTGGGTGATAGGTGGTAGATGGAGGAGAGTGTTGTGTAGAAATAACAGATGTATGGTGGGGAGAGTTATGGTAGCATGGTGGGTGATAGGTGGTAGATGGAGGAGAGTGTTATGTAGAAATAACAGATGTATGGTGGGGAGTGTTATGGTAGCATGGTGGGTGATAGGTGGTAGATGGAGGAGAGTGTTATGTAGAAATAACAGATGTATGGTGGGGAGTGTTATGGTAGCATGGTGGGTGATAGGTGGTAGATGGAGGAGAGTGTTATGTAGAAATAACAGATGTATGGTGGGGAGTGTTATGGTAGCATAGTGGGTGATAGGTGGTAGATGGAGGAGAGTGTTGTGTAGAAATAACAGATGTATGGTGGGGAGTGTTATGGTAGCATGGTGGGTGATAGGTGGTAGATGGAGGAGAGTGTTATGTAGAAATAATAGATGTATGGTGGGGAGAGTTATGGTAGCATGGTGGGTGATAGGTGGTAGATGGAGGAGAGTGTTTTGTAGAAATAACAGATGTATGGTGGGGAGAGTTATGGTAGCATGGTGGGTGATAGGTGGTAGATGGAGGAGAGTGTTATGTAGAAATAACAGATGTATGGTGGGGAGTGTTATGGTAGCATGGTGGGTGATAGGTGGTAGATGGAGGAGAGTGTTATGTAGAAATAACAGATGTATGGTGGGGAGAGTTATGGTAGCATGGTGGGTGATGGGTGGTAGATGGAGGAGAGTGTTATGTAGAAATAATAGATGTATGGTGGGGAGAGTTATGGTAGCATGGTGGGTGATAGGTGGTAGATGGAGGAGAGTGTTATGTAGAAATAATAGATGTATGGTGGGGAGAGTTATGGTAGCATGGTGGGTGATATGTGGTAGATGGAGGAGAGTGTTATGTAGAAATAATAGATGTATGGTGGGGAGAGTTATGGTAGCATGGTGGGTGATAGGTGGTAGATGGAGGAGAGTGTTATGTAGAAATAACAGATGTATGGTGGGGAGTGTTATGGTAGCATGGTGGGTGATGGGTGGTAGATGGAGGAGAGTGTTATGTAGAAATAACAGATGTATGGTGGGGAGTGTTATGGTAGCATGGTGGGTGATAGGTGGTAGATGGAGGAGAGTGTTATGTAGAAATAACAGATGTATGGTGGGGAGTGTTATGGTAGCATGGTGGGTGATAGGTGGTAGATGGAGGAGAGTGTTATGTAGAAATAACAGATGTATGGTGGGGAGAGTTATGGTAGCACGGTGGGTGATAGGTGGTAGATGGAGGAGAGTGTTATTTAGAAATAACAGATGTATGGTGGGGAGAGTTATGGTAGCATGGTGGGTGATAGGTGGTAGATGGAGGAGAGTGTTATGTAGAAATAACAGATGTATGGTGGGGAGTGTTATGGTAGCATGGTGGGTGATAGGTGGTAGATGGAGGAGAGTGTTATGTAGAAATAACAGATGTATGGTGGGGAGTGTTATGGTAGCATGGTGGGTGATAGGTGGTAGATGGAGGAGAGTGTTATGTAGAAATAACAGATGTATGGTGGGGAGTGTTATGGTAGCATGGTGGGTGATAGGTGGTAGATGGAGGAGAGTGTTATGTAGAAATAACAGATGTATGGTGGGGAGAGTTATGGTAGCATGGTGGGTGATAGGTGGTAGATGGAGGAGAGTGTTATGTAGAAATAACAGATGTATGGTGGGGAGTGTTATGGTAGCATGGTGGGTGATAGGTGGTAGATGGAGGAGAGTGTTATGTAGAAATAACAGATGTATGGTGGGGAGAGTTATGGTAGCATGGTGGGTGATGGGTGGTAGATGGAGGAGAGTGTTATGTAGAAATAACAGATGTATGGTGGGGAGAGTTATGGTAGCATGGTGGGTGATAGGTGGTAGATGGAGGAGAGTGTTATGTAGAAATAATAGATGTATGGTGGGGAGAGTTATGGTAGCATGGTGGGTGATAGGTGGTAGATGGAGGAGAGTGTTATGTAGAAATAACAGATGTATGGTGGGGAGAGTTATGGTAGTATGGTGGGTGATAGGTGGTAGATGGAGGAGAGTGTTATGTAGAAATAATAGATGTATGGTGGGGAGAGTTATGGTAGCATGGTGGGTGATAGGTGGTAGATGGAGGAGAGTGTTATGAAGAAATAACAGATGTATGGTGGGGAGTGTTATGGTAGCATGGTGGGTGATAGGTGGTAGATGGAGGAGAGTGTTATGTAGAAATAACAGATGTATGGTGGGGAGTGTTATGGTAGCACGGTGGGTGATAGGTGGTAGATGGAGGAGAGTGTTATTTAGAAATAACAGATGTATGGTGGGGAGAGTTATGGTAGCATGGTGGGTGATAGGTGGTAGATGGAGGAGAGTGTTATTTAGAAATAACAGATGTATGGTGGGGAGTGTTATGGTAGCACGGTGGGTGATAGGTGGTAGATGGAGGAGAGTGTTATTTAGAAATAACAGATGTATGGTGGGGAGAGTTATGGTAGCATGGTGGGTGATAGGTGGTAGATGGAGGAGAGTGTTATGTAGAAATAATAGATGTATGGTGGGGAGTGTTATGGTAGCATGGTGGGTGATAGGTGGTAGATGGAGGAGAGTGTTATGTAGAAATAATAGATGTATGGTGGGGAGAGTTATGGTAGCATGGTGGGTGATAGGTGGTAGATGGAGGAGAGTGTTATGTAGAAATAACAGATGTATGGTGGGGAGAGTTATGGTAGCATGGTGGGTGATAGGTGGTAGATGGAGGAGAGTGTTATGTAGAAATAACAGATGTATGGTGGGGAGAGTTATGGTAGCATGGTGGGTGATAGGTGGTAGATGGAGGAGAGTGTTATGTAGAAATAACAGATGTATGGTGGGGAGAGTTATGGTAGCATGGTGGGTGATGGGTGGTAGATGGAGGAGAGTGTTATGTAGAAATAACAGATGTATGGTGGGGAGAGTTATGGTAGCATGGTGGGTGATAGGTGGTAGATGGAGGAGAGTGTTATGTAGAAATAACAGATGTATGGTGGGGAGTGTTATGGTAGCATGGTGGGTGATAGGTGGTAGATGGAGGAGAGTGTTATGTAGAAATAACAGATGTATGGTGGGGAGAGTTATGGTAGCATGGTGGGTGATAGGTGGTAGATGGAGGAGAGTGTTATGTAGAAATAACAGATGTATGGTGGGGAGTGTTATGGTAGCATGGTGGGTGATAGGTGGTAGATGGAGGAGAGCGTTGTGTAGAAATAACAGATGTATGGTGGGGAGAGTTATGGTAGCATGGTGGGTGATAGGTGGTAGATGGAGGAGAGTGTTATGTAGAAATAACAGATGTAATGTGGGTAGCTAGAGGAAAGTGTTATGGCAGAAAGGTGGATGTAAGTTAGTATACAAAGGGAAATGGTATGAAGAGATAACAGATGGGTGGGTGGAGCAGAGTGGCATGGGGGAAAATTGATGGATAGTGATGGATTGAGGGGAGTGTTATGGGGGGGGGGGGAGATGGAAATATGGTGGTGGATGGAGGGGAGTTGTATGGGGGAGGGGGTTGATGGATGTAATATGGGTAGTTGGAGGAGATTGTTATGGGAGGTGTCAGTGGTGGGATAGGTTGATGATGGGAGTATTAAGTTTAGGGTGGGGAAATCTCTAATTTGCAGCAGGCAATACTCAAAATAATGTAAATCAGAATTTTCCCAGAAATCAGAACAAATTGGGAAATCTGCCAGTGATAACATAAAAGTTCACAATAAATCACATAATTGTGTTGGTAAAATATGTATTGTCTATGCACTGCATTTATCGCTGAATACATAATCAAAGGTGGACTTGAAGTTCAAAGAGTTCATTTGCTCTGGGAAATCTTGCAGGTTGACCCCTTTCTAATGATTGTAAGTCAAGGCTCACTAATGTTGTTTTTGGCCACAGTCCACCAGAAGTAGCTGTTATTGCTAAGTTTTGCTGTGTAATAGCCCCATCGCTTACTCTCTTCTCCCTTCGTCAGAAAGAATTGTGCGGTTCTGAGATGAGAAAATATGTCAAACAGAAAGGTCAGCCTTGACGTCTATCTTCTCCCCAGGAAAGCTTGTATATTTTCCTGTAATAAGCAGGTACAATAACATTTTACTTCCATGAAGGTAGCACACCATAAATTCCCCAGTTGTGAAATATTGTGTACAGTTAATCCAGCTATACCAAAAAAAAAAAACAGACTGTGTTCAATGTAATTTTAAAGGACAAACACATTAATCTGTTAAAGAACACATTTAGATCTCTCAGTTTAGCTTTATGATGGAGTAATAACCTGAATTATTTAAAGCCTTTTAGACATTTGTCTCTATAGATCTGAAGGAAAAACAAATCCATTGTGCAGCCAACAATATCAATGCCTTTCTAAACGTGAGATGACAGATTTCATATAAGAAAGTGTCTGCAAGGGCCTTTGTTGCAAATACCTGCTGACCATTTTCCCCTTGTAGGCCTTTTTGGGGGGCAGTAAAACCATGCAGTTGAGCCATCCCTCAACCGCTCCCCCTTATGCTACCAAGGAAGCAGCCAGGGGTGTACAGGGCAGTGCACAGGGTTCAAGGGGATAAAGCAGGTGCTGAGGAGACGATGCAACACCTCCTCGCCGCTTATGAAATGCTCTCTAAAGAAGGATCTTCAGAGAACACCACTAGTAAAAACAAGGACTTGGTGCTTGAAAATAAGATTTCAAGAGGCTGTAATGGCTAGACTGCCTTGTACTTTAGTTCTTCAACATTTAATGAATCTCTCTTTTTTTTTTTTTTATTAAATTTTGGAATGTGTGTGGGAAAGTTAAAACCACTGTCAGGATTTTTTTTATTTTTTTTTCATTTTGCTGCTAAAATGTGTCCTGGAAAGCTGGGTACAATTTGCTGCTGGTGGACTTTGCAGGAAGTGGTGGCTTAGCTGAAAAGATATCTGTGCTACCTGAAGTTGCTCAACAGTCTGAAGAGTACAGATTGCCTGTCTCTGCTTAAGAGTCCATCCACACTTGTGCGACTTAAAGATTGTGCGATTTGTGCGATACATTCCTGTGACTTGATGGGACTTTGATGAGATTTTGATGCCACTTTGAATAAGTGCGACTTTCTTACAACTTTGGCTTTGACCAATGTGATTGTTTTGTTTGTGCTCTACAAAGTCATTGTAGACATGTACAGAACAGAACAATTTGTTTAATTTAATTAGGTTTCTTTATTTTCTAACGAATTCCACATTTTCAGAACGATTTAAATTTTAATTGGTCACAAATTGATCGACCGACTCGAATTATGTAAAGAATAGCTGGTTGTTAACCACGCTAGCGGTAAACCCAAGCGTGACTCGGGGTAGGAATTTCCTGCTATTATCGGTATCCCCGAGTCACGCTCGGGGTGAATGGGCAGAGCTATGCAGACAGCGCAGCGGAGTGTCTTACCTTATCCTGGCGATCCAGCGATGAGCTCTCATTGCTGTGACCGCCAGCCGAGATCTCCGCCGCTCGTCTGTCGGTAGGAGGACTTCCTAGTTCCGTTCCCTGCAGCAGCAATGCTGCATGGGAGCGGAACTAGGGAGGGAAATTAAAAAAAAAAAAAAAACGTTGCACAAAACACAAACACATTTTATATTATATATATATATATATATGCATATATATATATATATATATATATATATATATATATGCATATATGTATGTATATATATATGCATATATGTATATATATATATATATATACACATATATGTGTATATATATATATATATATATATATATATATATATATATATATATACCTATACACACACACACACATATATATATATATATATATATAAAATTATATTATTGATTCGATTATAATTCATGCGTTATATATTATATATATATATGTGTGTGTATATATATATATATATATATATATATATATATATATATATATATATATATATATATATATGTGTGTGTGTGTTGTGTGTATATATATATATATATACACACACACACATATATATATATAAATATATATATATATATATACATATATATACACACACACATATATATATATAATATATAACGCATGAATTATAATCTAATCAATAATATAATTTTATTATATAATATAATATATATATGTATATTATATAATAAAATTATATTATTGATTCGATTATAATTCATGCGTTTGTGTTTCAAATTGATCACATCTGGGATGTCTACTGGAGTCTTGTTTTGGTCAGGTTTAAGTCAGTAATTACGAAGAATTGTAGGCCTATAATACATAACGCCAAATTTCCATGAAAAAAATTGTACCGCTTTTGGTACAGAATTCCTGACAGAATCATACCGCCAGGGAGGTTAAGGAGAGGGCCAAGAAGCTGGGAGCGACGTCCTTAACAACCGATGACTCATCATCATCTGTCAGTGGGTTTCCCACTGACAGCTGAATTTACACCAAAGAAAGCCGGCAATGAAAGGTAAATAGAAAAAAAACAAACAAAAAAAAAAAAACAGTGCAGGGTTCCCCCCTTCCCCTATCCATGCCAGGCCCTTTGGCCACAGTTTTAAAAAAAAAAATGGCGTGGGGTCCCCTCCAAAATCCATACGAGACCCTTATCCGACCATGCAGCCCAGCAGGTCAGGAAAGGGGGGGGGGGGTGAGCGAGTGCCCCCTCCTGAATTATACCAAGCCACATGCCCCCACCCCGCCAAAGCACTGTTGCTCCCGGTTAGGGAGTCTTCAAACAAGACCTTTAAGATGAGATAGTGAGTCCAAATTGTTGAAAGAAAAGGTGCATTTATTCACTGCAGTGGAGAGATACAATACAAAGAGGCTCAATTCATGTGAGCTGAGCAAAAAGGAGAAATATCTCTAGCTAACAAGCGTTAGGCTAACTAATTTATAGTAATGAATATGCATAAGGCATAGGCATGTTCTAGGTTATAATTGAGCTGTGATCATATAATCAATCCAATCAGTGTCTATGTCTTCTTATGGTAAGTTAATAGGTAAATGGGCGTTACCATCATGTGACTGACACAAAAAGGGAACTAGCAACAGTCCGCCATCAGCCCATACACCCACCGATGTTCCAACCAGCAAATGGATTCCAAATACTATCCTTTTCAGGGGTGGTAAGATCAATGGCCTGTTTCCTCAGTTTTACCATCTTCTGGAGATGGGCTTCATGTCTTGTGTTTCAGCACTTGCAAACCAAGTTCAGCAGGCAGTATCATTTGCAAGCACACATAGGCCTCACTCTTTGTATTTTTCGAGTTTTGTCTACTATATTTATGCCTCCCCCTAATATTGCTGGAAACCATGCCCATATCTTATCTCCGGTTTTAAATACAGGTCTACATTTTCGTACAGGCATGGGTTGATGGTGGTCCTCTAGATGACTCATTGGTACCTTTATATGCCCTAATATAATTTTCCTCAACCACAAAGAGGGATGGCACTAATGTCCCAATATAGCAGGACCCATAACTATGGGGAGGTATCCACGTATAAGCCTTTTGACCACAGATAAGGTAGTAAGGATCTATTAGTACATATGGTGTAAAAAGTCTGACCAGGGCAACGTAGAGTATCTCACAAAAGTGAGTACACCCCTCACATTTTTGTAAATATTTTATTATATCTTTTCATGTGACAATACTGACGAAATTACACTTTGCTACAATGTAAAGTAGTGAGTGTACAGCTTGTATAACAGTGTAAATTTGCTGTCTCCTCAAAATGACTCAACACACAGCCATTAATGTCTAAACTGCTGGCAACAAAAGTGAGTATACCCCTAAGTGAAAATGTCCAAATTGGGCCTAATTAGCCATTTTTTCCTCCCCGGTGTCATGTGACTCGTTATTGTTACAAGGTCTCAGGTGTGAATGGGGAGCAGATGTGTTAAATTTGGTGTTATCCCTCTCATTCTCTCATACTGCTCACTGTGAACATGGCACCTCATGGCAAAGAACTCTCTGAGGATCTTCTAAAAAGAATTGTTGTTCTACATAAAGATGGCCTAGGCTATAACAATGGCCAAGACCATACAGCAGTTTAACAGGACAGGTTCCACTCAGAACAGGCCTCCCCATGGTCGACCAAAGAAGTTGAGTGCACGTGCTCAGCGTCATATCCAGAGGTTGCCTTTGGGAAATAGACGTATGAGTGCTGCCAGGCTTGTTGCAGAGGTTGAAGAAGGGGGGGGGGGGTCAGCCTGTCAGTGCTCAGACCATACGCCGCACACTGCATCAAATCGGTCTGCATGGCTGTCGTCCCAGAAGAAAGCCTCTTCTAAAGATGATGCACAAGAAAGCCCGCAAACAGTTTGCTGAAGACAAGTAGACTAAGGACATGGATTACTGGAACCAAGATAAACCTATTTGGTTCAGATGGTGTCAAGCGTGTGTGGCGGCAACAAGGTAAGGAGTACAAAGACAAGTGTGTCTTGCCTACAGTCAAGCATGATGGTGGGAGTGTCATGGTCTGGGGCTGCATGAGTGCTGCCAGCACTGGGGAGCTACAGTTCATTAAGGGAACCATGAATGCCAACATGTACTGTGATATACTGAAGCAGAGCATTATCCCCTCCCTTCGGAGACTGGGCCGCAGGGCAGTATTCCAACATGATTACGACCCCAAGATTCCCACTACCTTGCTAAAGAAACTGAGGAAAAAGGTGATGGACTGACCAAGCATGTCTCCACACCTAACCCTATTGAGCATCTGTGGGGCAGCCTCAAACAGAAGGTGGAGGAGCACAAGGTATCTAACATCCACCAGCTCCGTGATGTCGTCCTGGAGGAGTGGAAAAGGACTTCAGTGGCAACCAGTAAAAGCTCTGATGAACTCAATGCCCAAGAGGTTAAGGCAGTGCTGGAAAATAATGGTGGCCACACAAAATGTTGACACTTTGGGCCCAATTTTGACATTTTCACTTAGGGGTGTACTCACTTTTGTTGCCAGTGGTTTAGACATTAATGGCTGTGTGTTGAGTTATTTTGAGGGGACAGCAAATTTACACTGTTATACAAGCTGTACACGCTCTACTTTACATTGTAGCAAAGTTTCATTTCTTCAGTGTTGTCACATGAAAAGATATAATAAAATTTTTACAAAAATATGAGGGGTGCACTCACTTTTGTGAGATACTGTAGATATATAGATGCTACATACATAGATAGTTGGATTTCTCACTTTGCTTTTGGTTTTTTTTTGTTTTTTTGTTTTGCTGATGTTTTTAACATGCGATTTTACTGAAGGTAACTTGAATTGACCCTGTTTATGTTTATGACACGTTTGCTTTAAAATCCATTATCTGTTAAGGACAGCAAAAGTTTGTTGTATGAAGCTCTTAGAAGACCATTTGTCACACGTTTAATGGAACACTGACCCCTGACACACATACAGTAGATAAGAAAAGGCTTGATGTATTTGAAACTCTGGGGTTAGGGGAATACAGTATATGGAGGAGATGTGTTTGAAAACAGACTGTGAATACCTAGCTAAAGTATAAAGCTTTATAACAGATATGAGGATGCTAGATTATCGTGATGTCTATAATGGGACGGTAATTTTAAACAGAGGACTGCAGATGACCTAGCACAGGCAATCCAGGTTGAGAGATTGAGTGGAAAATGCGTGGTAATTGGATGAAGTCAGGGGAGATAGAGGAAATACAGAATTCGGGAGATACTGGGTTTTGGTAAAGGACAGAGAAAAGCAAATAAAAAATGTTTGTGGCCGTGCTAATGGTGCAGAACGGAAAGCTTTTGTTGCCAATACTTAGGGCACTTGGTAAGTGCAGGCTGGCAGAAGTAAATTAGTGTTAGGCTAGCGCTACGTGGTTGATTAAATCTTTACTACTGAGTATCACATTGATTGCGGTAAGCTGCAAATGAGGCAACTGACAAAAATTGCTTAATCTCTCTGTATCAAAGAAATTTAAAGAGACACTGTCATTTCTGCAAATACTTTTGGCTCTCACTCTCAGGTAGAACTGGCTGCTGATGGTCTGAAGGGAGCAACACTGATTTGTCCCAGTTGATTGTGAAACCAGAGTAGGAGCCAGTTTCAGTGATCAGGGACATCAGAGACTCAAGAAAGGTGCAAATTATAGCAATACAGGGGTTGACCTACTAAAGGCAAAAAGACTGTGCACTTTGCAAGTGCAGTTGCTCAAGAGCTTAGTAAATGAGGGGAAGCTCTGCTGACTTCCATCATCTAATCATGTGCAAGCAAAAATGCTGTGAATTTTATTTTATTTACCTTGCTCGTTATTGGGTATTCTTTGCATAGTGAAGCTTTATCCCATTTACTAAGCTCTGGAGCAACCGCACTTTGCAGAGTGCACAGTGTATTTTCCTTTAGTAAACAGTGGCATCACTAGGAGTGGCCGGAGGCCCTCCCAACATTATACTGTGCCCCCCCCCCCAACTAGATCCCGGTGCCAGCTTCTGCTCTCTAGGAGGCAGAGCAAATACATCCTGGATAGCTACGGCTCCCGTCACAGGCGGAGTAATATCCAATGTACAGTCAAAGGAGGGATATAGGACGCATCGGCTCTGCTCCCTACTGAAGCTGCATGCTTCCTCCAGCGCTGGCTCCTGTCACACTGATGCTTGGGGATGGTGGGTCGGTCACCAGCCAGCAATACCTACCAACAGTACCCACCAGCAGTACCCGCCAGCAGTACCCACCAGCACTAACAGCCAGCAGTACCCGCCAGCAGTACCAGCCAGCAGTACCCACCAGCAGTACCTACCAGCAGTACCCGCCTGCAGTACCAGCCAGCAGAACCAGCCAGCAGTACCAGCCCTGGAGGAAGGCCAGCAGCAGCCACCAGCCATACCCACCTGGGGGACAGCAGCACCCAGTGATACCTGCAGGAATCCTGAGGAAGAAGTGAAGATTGAGGTTACCTTCCTCCTACGTGCTGAGAGCATGGCATCAATACTAGGATTTATTACTGCATAAACTGGCACCAATACTAGGGGCTATTACTGCATAAACAGACCACGTACTCAAGAAGAGTATGTCTGCCGTATAAACTTCCCTTGCCTGGTACCAGCACGATCCAAGATCATTTAGCCCTCCCAGTCACTTGTCGAGACATCAGTGTAGGGTGGTAAGAAGCATAAGACTGTTTATTCAAACACAGGCACAACGAGATATACACTCTGGAACAATCCCCCCTCCCCTTTAGCAGCTAATCCACATAAACATATACATCTCATAATAGGTTAATCCCAGAGCAGACAGAAATAATAGAACAATGGGATACAGGCACTTAACAATAACAAACCCCAACCCACCTCAAACTATCTAGCAATCGGAAAAGTAAAATTGTTTATCTTCATATATTTCTTGAGTGATATTGTACAGAAATATTATTGTCCCAAGTGAAAGAGCCCCTTGATTATTTCAACACAACCCACACATATAAACCCCAGGATAACAGGGGTAAAACAAAATGCTGAGTCCGGTGTGGTTGTACAATGAGTCTGATTAGTGCAGAGACCCAACTGGAGTTCTTGGTCAACCTGTGCCCCTAATAGACACAGGGTGACTTGCCCATAAGAGGGACCAGGGAAGCTGGACAAGGAGTTTCCCAACCTCTTTAAGGTAATCTGGGTTCCACGAGCCCCCCACCCAAAGTGACTCCTGTCTAGGGGCTATTACTGCATAAACTGGCACCACTACTAGGGGTTATCACTGCGTAAACTGGCACCAATACTAGGAGTTATTACTGCATGAACTGGCACAAATACTAGGGGCTATTGCTGCATAAACTGGCACCAATACTAGGGACTATTACTGCGTAAACTGGCACCAATACTAGGAGGCTATTACTGCATAAACTGGCACCACTACTAGGGATTATTACTGCTTAAGCTGGTACCAATACTAGGGGCTATTACTGTGTAAACTGGCACCAATACTGGGGGCTATTACTGCATGAACTGGCACCAGTACTAGGGGTTTTTACTGTGTGAACTGGCACCAATACTAGGGGCTATTGCTGCATAAACTTGCACCAATACTGGGGGCTATTGCTGCGTAAACTGGCACCAATTCTACGGACTATTACTGCGTAAACTGGCATCAATACTGGGGGCTATTATTACATAAACTGGCACCAACACTAGGGGCTATTACTGCATAAACTGGCAAAAATACTAGAGGCCATTACTGCATAAACTGTTACCAATACCAGGGACTCTTTCTGTGTAAACTGGCAACAATACTAGGGGCTAATACTGCATAAACTGGCACCAATACTAGGGGCTCTTACTGCACAAACTGGCACCAATACTAGGGGTTATTACTGCATAAACTGCTTGCTGAAATTGCTTTATACTATAGAGAAAAGCTTTTGAGAGATTTCCTCTCTTTCTCAGGTCTGAAGTAATATCAGAGGAAGAAAGGAAAACTGTTAATAACTTTGTGATCTTGACTAAGTGCTTACGGTCATTGTCCTGTTGGATGATGAACCTTCACCCCAGTCTAAGGTCCAGAGCGCTCTGGAACAGGTTTTTATCAGAGGTCTCTGTACATTGCTGCATTCATTTTTCCCTCAATCCTGACTAGTCTCCCAGTTTCTGCTGCTGAAAGACATTCCCTCTGCATGATGCTGCCACCAACATGCTTCACTATAAGGAAGGTATTGGCCAGGTGATGAGTGGTGTCTGGTTTCCTCCAGACATGATGCTTGCTGTTCAGGCAAAAAAATTCAATCCTTGTTTTATCAGACCAGAGAATTTAGTTTCTCATGGTCTGAGAGTTCTTCAGGTGTCTTTTGGCAAACTCCAGGCAGGCTGTCATGTGCCTCTTACTGAGGATTGGTTTCCATCTGGCCACTTTACCATACAGGCCTAATTGGTGGAATGCTGCAGAGATGGTTGTTCTTCTGTAAGGTTCTCCTCTCTCCACAGAGAAACGCTGGAACTCTGTCAGAGTGACTATCGGGTTCTTGATCACCTCCCTGACCCTGACTAAGACCTTTCTCCCCCAATCACTCATGGCTTGGTTTGTGCTCTAACATGCACTGCTAACTATGGGACCTAAAGGCCCGTACACACGTACCGATCGTCGGCATACAAACGTCGGTGGACGAAGGATCTGCCGATTGTACGCGTGTTAGTATGGTGCCTCCGACAGATGTCTGCGCACAATCCGCGGACAAAAGTCTTTCTTGCAAACATGAAAATTTTTGTATGCCGACACCAGAACGGACGATTGTTCGCCTGTCAGTACACAATTCGGCCGACAGACCGCAGATTTGCAAGACTGGGCATGCTCAGAAAATAGAAAACACAGGGAAAGTTAACCATTACATGACATCACTTCTGCAGTCGGCGGACAAAATTCTTGTGCTGTCCTTGTGCTGTCTTTGCACTTTTCAGCAGACACCGACATCCCGGGGAGAAAAGAGGAACATTTGTAAGCCGACCATCGGTACGTGTGTACGGGGCTTTATATAGACAGGTGTTTGCCTTTCCAAATCATGTCCAGGTCAGGTAGACTCCAATCAAGTTGTAGAAAGATCTCAAGGGTGATCGATGGAAACAGGATGCACTTGAGCTCAACTTTGAGTGTCATGGCAAAGGCTGTGAATACTTATGTACATGGGATTTTTTCATTCTTTATTTTTAATAAATTTGCAAAGATTTCAAACAACTTCTTTCACATTGTCATTATGGGGTATTGTTTGTAGAGTTTTGTGGTAAATAATGATTTGAATCCATTTTGGAATAAGGCTGTAGCATAGGAAAATGTGTTAAAATTGAAGCGCTGTGAATACTTTCCAGATGCACTGTATGTATGCTTATTTCGTTTTTTTCAGTGGTATGATTTAGTGGTGAAAATTATGAATGTCCCCCCCCAGTTTTGACTGTGGTATCTTATGTGCCCCCCCTATATATTGTTCCTAGAATCGCCACTGTTAGTAAATCAACCCCATAATATACACTTATAATAGTGATGCAAACGGGTGCAATAGGCTTGAAGTTCCTTCAGGTAACTGTAACATTGAAAATGATTTGGAATTGTTGTAAGATTGGTCATATCAGTGGAAACTGCATTTCAACATTTCTAAATGCAAAATGGTGCACTTGAAGAAAAATAATTATTGGGGGTAGAGTGTTGACCAGAACTACAGAAGAAAAATATTTGGGGGAGTTTATTTCAGACAACTGCCAAATTAGAAAACTGTATGGCCTGGGGAAAGCCAATAGCCCTGTCACAGGTGCATCACTAGTGAGATCACCAACAGGAGTCTATTCTGTACAATGATCCTTTGGTGTAGGCCAATGTTTCTCAACCGGGATACCATTTGGGTTTCTTTTGGGTGCCTCAAGCATGGGACGCAGTTTGCCCTGAACTGGCATCCTGAGTTGCCATGGTATGGGTGGGATTGACAGTGGAGAAAACCAATAGATTTGTCAGGTGCATCACTAGTGAGATACCAGCAAGATTTTAACCACTTAAGCACCGGGGGTTTTTACCCCCTTCCTGACCAGGGTTTTTTTTGCGATTTTTTACTGCGTGATTTAACGGACAATTGCGCTGTTGTGCGACGCTGTACCTAAACGAATTTGACGTCCTTTTTTTCCCACAAACAGAGCTTTCTTTTGATGGTATTTGATCACCTGTGCGATTTTTTGATCATGCGCTATAAACAAAAAAAGAGCGTCAATTTTGCAAAAATAACAATATTTTTCACATTTTTTTACATGAAATTCCCCAAAAAAAATGTAAAAATCAAAATTTTTTAACATTTTCGGCCAATTTGTTTTATGCTACATATGTTTGGTAAATAAAAAAATGCAAAAAGCGTATTTTGATTGGTTTGCGCAAAAGTTATCGCGTTTACTAACAAAGGGAAAGATTTTTGTCATTTTTTGTGTTTTTTTTTTTTAACGAGTAATGGCGGCGATCTGCGATTTTTTTTGCGGGACTGCGACATTACGGCGGACAGATCGGACCCTTGACTGAAATTTTTGACACTTTTGGGGTTACCAGTCATATTACTGCAGTAATTAGTGCTATACATATGCACTGTTACTGCAAAAATGACACTGGCAGGGAAGGGGTTAACTGTGTCCTAGGGGCGTGTTTCTAACTGTGTTTGGACATGGCTACTAGTGTAAAAACAGAGATCAACGGTCCTACATAGTAGAACTGTCTGATCTCCATTTTTACACAGGGGAGAATGACAGGCGGCATGTTTACATTAGCCACCTGCCTTTCTCCCTTCCCGGCGAACGATCGCGAATGACCGGCGGACATCGGGTCCGCCGGTCACACGCACTGACTTGTTAGGGAACGAGCTGGGGCGGGCGCGCACCTCAGCGCCTGCGTGCTCGCCCACTATTGGCTCACAAGCCAGTGACAGGCGAGTGACGTACCGATACGTCACTTTGCCTGGTCGGGGCTGACCGCCGCAGTATATGTTCTTGCGGCGGTCGGCAACCGGTTAATAACTACATTTATCGCATGGTGTAGGCCAGTGTTTTTCAACCAGGGGTTCCCCCTGGGTGTCGCAAGTACAGGACCCAGTTTGCCCTGGATTAGTGTCCTGAGTTGCCATGGTGTGGGCGGGCCTGTCGACAGCCCCATAACAACCAATGATGCTCTAGGGCCAGGACGCATTGCATCATTCGTTGCTATGGTGTTGGCGAGCAGCCAGCCCTCACCATGGCAATGAATGACACTGTTTCAGGGCAGGTGGCATGCAGGGCCGCTCCCAGAATTCAAGATAGGGTGTAAGTCTGCCCTCTACAGATCTGCTCCACTTCCTATCCTCTGCCGTCCTGCTAGAGCCAAAAGGTAGGGCTCTGATGTAAAAAAGGGACTGTGTGATTGGGGGGAGGGACTGTGCGATTGGGGTGCTTTATGATAGGGAGGCTCTGTGACAGGAGGACTGTGTGATTGGGGCACTCTATGATTGGGAGACTCTGTGATGGGGGGGGGGGGGACTCTGATGTTATGAGGGCACTGCTGTAAATAGGAGAAATCTATGATGAGAGGATGAAAGTCCTTCTACTCCAGACCTGCTCCACATACCACCACATACTACTCCCTGCCACCCTGCTGGAGCCAAAAGGTAGGGCTCTGATGTGAAGAGGGGACTGTGTGATTGGGGAACTCTGTTATGATAGAAAAGAATGTAGGCAGACACCAAGGACTCTGATATGATGGGGGAACTCTGATGTTAATCATAAAATGGAAATGTTATTTTACAGAAAAACATCTTACCTTTATCCCATGGTATTTGTCCATTCTGCATCAGTTTTATTGGTAACTGATCATAATGCATGCCCATCTGTAATCTCTGCTGGTTGCTGCGTATTTCTTTTCTTCCTGCTGAGCAGATGGAACATTGTATCGTGATTTGATTCATAGAGGGGCAGAGTCTGTTAAACACCTGATGCTCTGTGAATTGGCTCGTAAAATACAGATGTTTCATGTCCACAGGGCTGCGTACACAAAAGGGAAATCACACACCATTGTTTAAGATATGAATGTTGATTTTGCTGTTCTTGAATCAAGAAAAATACATATTAATCAGGAACTATGAACATCAGTAATATAAGGAAGAGAAAGGAGAGTAGTGGTAAGAACAGGACCAGGTGGGATGGACAAAGAAGAGAAGAAGGATCACCCACAATGGACACTGATTAATGTGGTTCAATATATGATGGGGGAGTGTGGTTAAAGAAAGTATCAGTTTGCCTCTGATGATGTCAGGTTGCGATGAAACGCGTAAAACTGGACTTGTGACGCATGACGTAAGCACACTGGACACCACAATCGTTTTGGAAAGATTGTTTGATGCACATTTGTATCCCTGTATACATGTGAGTTTGTGTCACATATCTGGTAGAAGAGCCTGACTCGGGCCCCCTAATAGAGCAGACAGGTAGCCCAGGAGTGCAGGGTGGCATGAGTGCCTATTGGTCTTGCTAGCAGCAGGGCTGGACAGACTCTCAGGAACAAGCAGGGGAAGACTGTCAGTAGATTGCAGCAAAGCAGGAGTACCATAAGGACACCAGTGAGCAGGAGACAGGAGCAGGCTGAGACCCTCAGTAGACAACAGCGGAGCAGGAGTGCTGGATGGATACCAGTGAAATTTTGTCAGAGTCTTGTAGCAGGCAGTCCAGCAGCGAAAAAGACAGAAACAGAGTTGGGCATACACAGGGAGACTGATCAGGTGCAGATGCGTAGACAGGAGAAATGTCAGGATGCAGTCATTAGCAGATCAGTGGAGCAGCAGCAAGGGGAACAAGCAGAATGGTGGTCAGAGGCAAGCTGGGATCAATGCAGGCAGAGTTCAGGAGTAGTCAAGACAAGCTGAGTGGATAACAGTAGTCAGATGCAGATTTACAGGTTGCAGATATGCATGGGAACGCTGTAGACAAGACAGCACTGAAGCACAGCCCAGGCTCAGTTTAAATTGCCCGCTTAGTGCCAATACGAGTAACAGATGGGTGAGCAACAGATGTGCGCATGTGCGCACAAATATTTGCATATGCACGAGCATGAACAGGAACATGGATTAGCCTGTGCCTATACACAGGACACCATCTTGAAGAGCCATATTGTCTGCTGAAATGTACTTTCTGACAGTTTGTTACTTTTCAGTAACCACTTACGCCGCAGTTTTAAGTCAGTACTTTGATGTTAAATACCGAGGTTATGGCAGCAGATAGCATAACCCCGGTATTTTTTTAAACAGCGGGCAGTCCGCAGGGCAGTGGACGGTGTCAGTAGTTTTTTTAATAATTTTTTTTTACAATTTTTTAGGAGCCCTATTGAGGGGCTTTGGTGAAATATCAGGGGAATAAACAGACCCCTGATGTCTCACTTTTGAGACAGAGACAGGGACTAAGGACAGATTCCCCAGCCCCTTTTCTCTAAAGCTTCAGCTGCACTTATCTCTGGAGAATAAAATGGCGGTCATTGCAATATTTTTTGTCATGCGGTTTTTGCGCAGCGGTCTTTCAATTTTTGGGGAAAAAATAGAATTTCACTGCATATAAAAAAATTGACAGTAAAGTTAGCCCAATTTTTTTTGTATATTGTGAAAGATGATGTCCCGCCGATTAAATAGATACCTAACATGTGACGGTTTAAAATTGCGCACACTCATGCAATGGCGCAAACTGCGGTACTTAAAAATCTCCACAGGCGATGCTTTAGACATTTTAACGATTACCAGTTTAGAGTTACAGAGGAGGTCTTTTTCTAGAATTATCACTCTCATTCTGGCGATCGCGGCGATAGCTCACATGTCTGATTTGAACACATATGCGTTTTCTTTCATGACTGAGCTCACAGGGACGGGGGCGCTCTAAATTTTTTATTTTTTTTTCCTATATATTTAATGAGAGACTGCATTGCTGGGCACCTATCAGGCTGTATTTCTGGGCACTGGTCAGGATGCATTTCTGGGCACTGATCAGGCTGCATTGCTGGGCACAGGTGAGACTGCATTGCTGGGCACTGGTCGGGCTGCATTCCTGGGCACTGGTTGAGCTGCATTGGATGGGCACTGGTGAGTGTATTGTTGGGCACTGGTCAGGCTGCATTGCTGGGCACTGATCAGGCTGCATTGCTGGGCACTGATCAGGCTGCATTGCTGGGAACTTGTGAGACTGCATTGCTGGGCACTGGTTAGGCTGCATTGCTGGACACTGGTAAGGCTGCATTTCTGAGCACTGGTCAGGCTGCATTGCTTGGCATTGGTCAGGCTGCATTTCTGGGCACTGGTCAGGCTGCATTGCTGGGCACTGGTCAGGCTGCATTGCTGGGCACTGGTCAGGCTGCATTGCTGGGCACTGGTGAGGCTGCATTGCTGGGCACTGGTCAGGCTGCATTGGATTGGCACTGGTCAGGCTGTATCGGATGGGCACTGGTCACGCTGCATTGCTGGGCACTGGTGAGGCTGCATTGTATGGTGTGCACTGGTGAGTCTGCTTTGAATGGGCACTGGTGAGGCTACATTGGATGGGCACTGGTGAGGCTGCATTGCTGTGCACCAGTGAGGTTGCATTGGATGGGCACTGGTCAGGCTGCATTGGATGGGCACTGGTCAGGCTGCATTGGATGGGCACTGGTAAGGCTGCATTACTGGCCCCTGGTGAGGCACAGCCGAACCTTGCATTCTTTATGTAGCTCACTGCTGAGCCCTGCATTCTTTATGTAGCATGCTCCTGAGTAGGGTTGAGCGGACACCTAGATGTCCGTGTTCGACGGGTTCGGCCGAACTTTAAAAAAAAGTCCGGGTCCGTGTCCCGGACTTTTACCGAACTTTTCCCGGACACCGAACCCCATTGAAGTCAATGGGGACCCGAACTTTAAGGCACTAAAATGGCTCTAAAACACCAAAGGAAAGGGCTAGAGTGCTGCAAATGGCAGCAAAACGTAATTAAGAGCATGGCAAGTGCTCTGCAAACAAATGTGGATAGGGAAATAACTTAAAACAACAAAAAAAAACAGAAAAATAAAACAATGTTCTTCTTCATCTCTGAAGGACGAGGCCCATATGGAGTAGGAGGGAGGTTGAGGTGGTGGTGGATGTGGCGGTGACATAGGCGTGCGCACAGGGTGTGCTGGGTGTGCCTGGGCACACCCTAATCACCTAGGGCACATAGCATTGCCAGTGAGGAGATGGGAAAGATCTCCCTGGGACCTGCTCTGCTCTATTTCTCCTTGCCTACAGGTACATGGCCCCGATACATTACTCTCCCTGCTGGCAAACACATGCATGTGTATTTCAACTTTGGGGTGCACACCTTAATGCAATAGGCTGCGCACACCTATGGGCGGTGTAGGTGGAAGCGGCGGTGGAGGAGGACCAGGGCCGGATTAACAGCATCATGGGCTTGGTGCTGAGGATTTTGAAGGGCCTTAGGGCCGTGCCTTGCCATGCACCCAGAGGAGGAAGGGTGCAGCCATGCATGCCTAATTCAACATGGGATGCTGTCTCTGAAGCCCATAAACACATCCATGCATCGCCAACTGTCCCTCCTTGTCCGGCCTTCACGCTGTGTGGGGAGGTTCTGAGGGTGCTGCCTGGGGAAGCGAGCATAGAAGCCAGACTTCTGTGTTTACAAGTGACAGAAGAGCGGTAACAGTGAATATGGCCAACCCGGGGCCTATATAAAAGGTAGGGGCCTGGAGCTGCAGCTCCAATAGACCCTACATTAATCTGGCCCTGAGGAGGAGGACGAGGTAGCCAACACTGCTTCTTTTCACAAATTTTAAATGAGGGTACACCCCAAAAGAGTGAGAAAGAGCAAAAATGGAACAATGGGTGGGTAAGGTCGGTATCCATTGCTATTCTGCATAAGGTACGGAAAAGTCCCGTGGGATCCATGCCTGGTTCATTTTAATGAACGTGAGCTTGTCCACATTGTCTCTGGACAGGCGGCTGCGCTTGTCTGTTATAACGCCCCCAGCCGTGCTAAATACCCGTTCAGATAATACACTGGCTGCAGGGCACGCCAGCACCTCCAAGGCGTAAAGGGCAAGCTCAGGCCATGTGCCCAATTTGGAGACCCAGAAGTTGAAGGGGGCAGACCCGTCATTCACTACATGTAGGCGTGTGCACACATACTGCTCCACCATGTTGGTAAAATGCTGCCTCCTGCTAAGACGTTCCATCTGAGCTGCTGGTGCTGCTGTTTGTTGTGGCGTGCTGACAAAGCTTTTCCACATTTCGGCCATGCTAACCCTGCCTTCTGAGGTGCTGGCGGTGCCCTGGTTGCGTTGGCGACCTCCTCCTCCTCCTCCTCTGCCTTGTGCTTCCACTGTGGCCCCGCTGTCAGATGGGAATGCCAGCAGCATGGCGTCTACCAGCGTGCGCTTGTACTCGCGCATCTTGCGATCGCGCTCCAGTGAGTGAATTAAGGACGGTACGTTGTCCTTGTAACGGGGATCCAGCAGCGTGGCCACCCAGTAATCAGCACAAGTTAGAATGTGGGCAACTCGGCGGTCGTTGTGGAGACACTGCAGCATGTAATCGCTCATGTGTGCCAGGCTGCCCAGAGGCAACGAAAGGCTGTCCTCTGTGGGAGGTGTATGGTCCGTGTCCTCTGTATCCCCCCAGCCACGCACCAGTGATGGCCATGAGCTGGCCTGGGTGCCACCCTGCTGTGAACATGGTTCCATCTCCTCCTCCAGCTCCTCCTCCTCCTCATCCTCCTCATCCTCCAGAACTGTGCCCCTGCTGGACAATTGCGTCCCTGGCGTTTGCGTGTGCAGGAACCCACCCTCGGAGCCCCTTGCGAATGACTGCCCTGAAAGCCTTGGAAATGTTACCTCTTCATCCTCCTCCTCCTCCTCATCCTGTGCCACATCCTCTTCCATCATCGCCCGAATTGTTTTTTCAAGGAGGCATAGAAGTGGGATAGTTAAGCTGAGAACGGCGTCATTGCCACTGGCCATGTTGGTGGAGTACTCAAAACAGCGCAACAAGGCACACAGGTCTCGCATGGAGGCCCAGTTATTGGTGGTGAAGTGGTGCTGTTCCGCAGAGCGACTCACGCGTGCGTGCTGCAGCTGAAACTCCACTATGGCCTGCTGCTGCTCGCACAGTCTTTCCAGCATGTGCAAGGTGGAGTTCCACCTTGTGGGCACGTCACATATGAGGCGGTGAGCGGGAAGGCCGAAGTTACGCTGCAGCGCTGCCAGGCGAGCAGCAGCAGGGTGAGAACGCCGAAAGTGCGCACAAACGGCCCGCACTTTCTGCAGCAGCTCTGACATATCGGGGTAGTTTTTAAGGAACCTCTGCACCACCAAATTCAGCACATGCGCCAGGCAAGGGATGTGCGTCAAACCGGCTAGGCCCAGAGCTGCTATGAGATTTCGCCCGTTATCGCACACCACCAGGCCGGGCTTGAGGCTCGCTGGCAGCAACCACTCATTTGTCTGCTGTTCCATGCTCCTCCACAACTCCTGCGCGGTGTGTGGTTTGTCCCCCAAACAGGCAAGTTGTAAAACTGCCTGCTGTCGTTTACCCCTGGCCGTGCTGAAGTTGGTGGTGAAGGTGTTACGCTGTCCGGATGAGGAGGCGGTAGAGGATGAGGAAGCGGAGTAGGAGGAGTTAGGAACAGGAGGCAAACTGAAGCGCCCTGCAATCCTCGGTGGTGGAAGGACATGCGCCAAATTGCTATCCGCCTCAGGCCCATCCGCCACTGCATTTACCCAGTGTGCCGTTAGGGAGATATAACGCCCCTGACCGTGCTTACTGGTCCACGTATCCGTAGTTAGGTGGACCTTGGCACAGATGGCGTTGCGCAGTGCACACCTGATTTTTTCCCCCACTTGGTTGTGCAGGGAAGGGATGGCTTGCCTGGAAAAGTAGTGGCGGCTGGGCACGACGTACTGTGGGACAGCCACCGACATAAGGTTTTTAAAACTGTGCGTCTCCACCAGACGGAATGACAGCATTTCAAAGGCCAATAATTTTGAAATGCTGGCATTCAGGGCCAGGGATCGCGGGTGGGTAGGGGGGTACTTCCTCTTCCTCTCAAGTGTTTGGGAGATGGAAAGCTGAACGCTTCCACGGGACATTGTGGAGATGGTTGTTGGTGACCCAGGTGGTGGTGTTGCTGACAGATCGTCTGTTTGCGGGGTGGCAGGTGCCGGTATCACTACAGATGTGGCTGGAGCGGCCGAGACTGCAGCAGAAGAGGAAGCAGGATGAGCCAGAGACGTTTCTTGGTTTTGAAGGTGTGTACTCCACTGCAGCTCGTGCTTTGCACTTAGATGCCTGATCATGCAGGTTGTGCTCAGGTTGAGAAGGTTCATGCCTCGCTTCAAGCTCTGATTGCACAGGGTGCAAACCACTCGTGTCCTGTCATCAGCACATTTTCTAAAGAACTTCCACGCTAGAGAACTCCTTTGAGCTGACTTTGGTGCGCTCGTTCCCTTGCTGCATTGGGCAGTAGCGGGCGTAGTGTCTAGGGCACGGCCGCTCCGCTTCTGCACCCTGCTCCCTCTTCTGCTGTGCTGGTGGCTCTGTGCGACCACCGCCTCTTCCTCCAAACTACTCAGTTCACCTGCATGACGTTCATTCCATGTGGGGTCGAGGACCTCATCGTCCTCCACATCATCTTCCACCCAGTCTTCACCCCTGCCCTCCTTGTCGGTCTCCACAATGCTGAACGCCGCAGCAGTTGGCACCTGCGTTTCGTCATCATCGGAGACGTGCTGCGATGATCCTTGCATGTACTCATCTTGAGGAATAAGTGGTTGGGCATCGCTGCACTCAATCTCTTCCACTTCTGGGGCAGGGCTAGGTGGATGGCCCTGGGAAACCCTGCTGACAGAGTCCTCAAAAAGAATAAGAGACTGCTGTATGGCTTGGGGCTCAGACTGCTGGCCTGATTTGCAAGGGGGTGAGGTGAAAGACGGTTGGACATTGGCTGCAGGTGCCAACTCTGACCTTTCTGCAGTAGACTGGGTGGGAGACAATGTGAAGGAACTGGAGGCACTGTCAGCAGCAAACCAATCTACTATCGCCTCAACTTGTTCTGGCCTCATCACTTCTAGGGGCGTTTGATGCCCTACCAAATACTGATGCAGGTTCTGTCGCCTACTCACACTTGAGGAAGGTGTTTCACTTGTGCGTGTAGCTGGCACAGATCGACCATGTCCTCTCCTTGCAACAGGAGCTCTACCAGCAGCACCACGACCCAGGCCACGGCCCTTATTTGACGGTCTCCTCATATTTCTGTAATTTAAGATCTTGCCCTAGAAAGGTTTTTATTGAATAGCGGAATAGAAAATATGATCCAAAAAAAGTGTATGTATATCACACGTACACAACCACACTAGGCCCCAATTACTATTGTTTGTACCCCTAAAAGGCTAGATGAGGAGTAGGGGGAGTATGGAACAGGCAGCACCCTCAAACCTTCAGAAGTATGAGATGAACCCCAACAACTTGGAAAGGTGGATCTCTCTCACACGTACCGACACAGACTATCCCGCAATTCAATTGATCCTCAAAGGTTTTTATTGAATAGCGGAATAGGAAATATGATCAAAAAAAGTGTATGTATCTCGCACGTACACAACCACACTAGGCCCCAATTACTATTGTTTGTACCCCTAAAAGGCTAGATGAGGAGTAGGGGGGGTATGGAACAGGCAGCACCCTCAAACCTTCAGAAGTATGAGATGAACCCCAACAACTTGGAAAGGTGGATCTCTCTCACACGTACCGACACAGACTATCCCGCAATTCAATTGATCCCCAAAGGTTTTTATTGAATAGCGGAATAGGAAATATGATCAAAAAAAGTGTATGTATCTCACACGTACAGAAACACACTAGGCCCCAATTACTATTGTTTGTACACCTAAAAGGATGGATGAGGAGGAGGAGGAGTATGGAACAGGCAGCACCCTCAAAGCTTCAGAAGTATGAGATGAACCCCAAAAACTTGGAAAGGTGGATCTCACACGTACCGACACAGACTATCCCGCAATTTAATTGATCCCCAAAGGTTTTTATTGAATAGCGGAATAGGAAATATGATCAAAAAATGTGTATGTATCTCACACGTACAGAAGCACACTAGGCCCCAATTACTATTGTTTGTACACCTAAAAGGATGGATGAGGAGGAGGAGGAGTATGGAACAGGCAGCACCCTCAAAGCTTCAGAAGTATGAGATGAACCCCAAAAACTTGGAAAGGTGGATCTCACACGTACCGACACAGACTATCCCGCAATTTAATTGATCCCCAAAGGTTTTTATTGAATAGCGGAATAGGAAATATGATCAAAAAAAGTGTATGTATCTCGCACGTACAGAAACACACTAGGCCCCAATTACTATTGTTTGTACACCTAAAAGGATGGATGAGGAGGAGGAGGAGTATGGAACAGGCAGCACCCTCAAAGCTTCAGAAGTATGAGATGAACCCCAAAAACTTGGAAAGGTGGATCTCACACGTACCGACACAGACTATTCCGCAATTTAATTGATCCCCAAAGGTTTTTATTGAATAGCGGAATAGGAAATATGATCAAAAAATGTGTATGTATCTCACACGTACAGAAGCACACTAGGCCCCAATTACTATTGTTTGTACACCTAAAAGGATGGATGAGGAGGAGGAGGAGTATGGAACAGGCAGCACCCTCAAAGCTTCAGAAGTATGAGATGAACCCCAAAAACTTGGAAAGGTGGATCTCACACGTACCGACACAGACTATCCCGCAATTTAATTGATCCCCAAAGGTTTTTATTGAATAGCGGAATAGGAAATATGATCAAAAAAAGTGTATGTATCTCGCACGTACAGAAACACACTAGGCCCCAATTACTATTGTTTGTACACCTAAAAGGATGGATGAGGAGGAGGAGGAGTATGGAACAGGCAGCACCCTCAAAGCTTCAGAAGTATGAGATGAACCCCAAAAACTTGGAAAGGTGGATCTCACACGTACCGACACAGACTATTCCGCAATTTAATTGATCCCCAAAGGTTTTTATTGAATAGCGGAATAGGAAATATGATCAAAAAATGTGTATGTATCTCACACGTACAGAAGCACACTAGGCCCCAATTACTATTGTTTGTACACCTAAAAGGATGGATGAGGAGGAGGAGGAGTATGGAACAGGCAGCACCCTCAAAGCTTCAGAAGTATGAGATGAACCCCAAAAACTTGGAAAGGTGGATCTCACACGTACCGACACAGACTATTCCGCAATTTAATTGATCCCCAAAGGTTTTTATTGAATAGCGGAATAGGAAATATGATCAAAAAATGTGTATGTATCTCACACGTACAGAAGCACACTAGGCCCCAATTACTATTGTTTGTACACCTAAAAGGATGGATGAGGAGGAGGAGGAGTATGGAACAGGCAGCACCCTCAAAGCTTCAGAAGTATGAGATGAACCCCAAAAACTTGGAAAGGTGGATCTCACACGTACCGACACAGACTATCCCGCAATTTAATTGATCCCCAAAGGTTTTTATTGAATAGCGGAATAGGAAATATGATCAAAAAAAGTGTATGTATCTCGCACGTACACAACCACACTAGGCCCCAATTACTATTGTTTGTACCCCTAAAAGGCTAGATGAGGAGTAGGGGGGGTATGGAACAGGCAGCACCCTCAAACCTTCAGAAGTATGAGATGAACCCCAACAACTTGGAAAGGTGGATCTCTCTCACACGTACCGACACAGACTATCCCGCAATTCAATTGATCCTCAAAGGTTTTTATTGAATAGCGGAATAGGAAATATGATCAAAAAAAGTGTATGTATCTCGCACGTACACAACCACACTAGGCCCCAATTACTATTGTTTGTACCCCTAAAAGGCTAGATGAGGAGTAGGGGGGGTATGGAACAGGCAGCACCCTCAAACCTTCAGAAGTATGAGATGAACCCCAACAACTTGGAAAGGTGGATCTCTCTCACACGTACCAACACAGACTATCCCCCAATTTAACTGATCCCCAAAGGTTTTTGATTAAATAGCGGAATAGAAAATATGATCCCAAAAAAGTGTATGTATATCACACGTACACAACCACACTAGGCCCCAATTACTATTGTTTGTACCCCTAAAAGGCTAGGAGTAGGGGGGAGTATGGAACAGGCAGCACCCTCAAACCTTCAGAAGTATGAGATGAACCCCAACAACTTGGAAAGGTGGATCTCTCTCACACGTACCAACACAGACTATCCCCCAATTTAACTGATCCCCAGAGGTTTTTGATTAAATAGCGGAATAGAAAATATGATCCCAAAAAAGTGTATGTATATCACACGTACACAACCACACTAGGCCCCAATTACTATTGTTTGTACCCCTAAAAGGCTAGGAGTAGGGGGAGTATGGAACAGGCAGCACCCTCAAACCTTCAGAAGTATGAGATGAACCCCAACAACTTGGAAAGGTGGATCTCTCTCACACGTACCAACACAGACTATCCCCCAATTTAACTGATCCCCAAAGGTTTTTGATTAAATAGCGGAATAGAAAATATGATCCCAAAAAAGTGTATGTATATCACACGTACACAACCACACTAGGCCCCAATTACTATTGTTTGTACCCCTAAAAGGCTAGGAGTAGGGGGAGTATGGAACAGGCAGCACCCTCAAACCTTCAGAAGTATGAGATGAACCCCAACAACTTGGAAAGGTGGATCTCTCTCACACGTACCAACACAGACTATCCCCCAATTTAACTGATCCCCAGAGGTTTTTGATTAAATAGCGGAATAGAAAATATGATCCCAAAAAAGTGTATGTATATCACACGTACACAACCACACTAGGCCCCAATTACTATTGTTTGTACCCCTAAAAGGCTAGGAGTAGGGGGAGTATGGAACAGGCAGCACCCTCAAACCTTCAGAAGTATGAGATGAACCCCAACAACTTGGAAAGGTGGATCTCTCTCACACGTACCAACACAGACTATCCCCCAATTTAACTGATCCCCAGAGGTTTTTGATTAAATAGCGGAATAGAAAATATGATCCCAAAAAAGTGTATGTATATCACACGTACACAACCACACTAGGCCCCAATTACTATTGTTTGTACCCCTAAAAGGCTAGGAGTAGGGGGAGTATGGAACAGGCAGCACCCTCAAACCTTCAGAAGTATGAGATGAACCCCAACAACTTGGAAAGGTGGATCTCTCTCACACGTACCAACACAGACTATCCCCCAATTTAACTGATCCCCAGAGGTTTTTGATTAAATAGCGGAATAGAAAATATGATCCCAAAAAAGTGTATGTATATCACACGTACACAACCACACTAGGCCCCAATTACTATTGTTTGTACCCCTAAAAGGCTAGGAGTAGGGGGGAGTATGGAACAGGCAGCACCCTCAAACCTTCAGAAGTATGAGATGAACCCCAACAACTTGGAAAGGTGGATCTCTCTCACACGTACCAACACAGACTATCCCCCAATTTAACTGATCCCCAAAGGTTTTTGATTAAATAGCGGAATAGAAAATATGATCCCAAAAAAGTGTATGTATATCACACGTACACAACCACACTAGGCCCCAATTACTATTGTTTGTACCCCTAAAAGGCTAGATGAGGAGTAGGGGGAGTATGGAACAGGCAGCACCCTCAAACCTTCAGTATGAGATTGTGTTCACTGTACCCCACAAAGATTGAGTTCACTGCACCCCACAATGATTGTGTTCACTGCACCCCACAAAGATTGTGTTCACTGCACCTCACAAAGATTGTGTTCACTGTACCCCCCAAAGATTTTGTTCACTGCACCCCACAAAGATTCTGTTCACTGTACCCCACAAAGATTGTGTTCACTGCACCCCAAAAAGATTGTGTTCACTGCACCCCAAAAAGGATGTTGTTCACTGCACCCCAAAAAGGATGTTGTTCACTCCACCCCAAAAAGATTGTGTTCACTGCACCCCACAAAGATTGTGTTCACTGCACCCCAAAAAGATTGTGTTCACTGCACCCCAAAAATGATTTTGTTCACTGCACCCCAAAAAGGATTTTGTTCACTGCACCCCAAAAAGGATGTTGTTCACTCCACCCCAAAAAGATTGTGTTCACTGCACCCCAAAAAGATTGTGTTCACTGCACCCCACAAAGGATTTTGTTCACTGCACCCCAAAAAGATTGTGTTCACTGCACCCCAAAAAGGATGTTGTTCACTGCACCCCAAAAAGGATTTTGTTCACTGCACCCCAAAAAGATTGTGTTCACTGCACCCCACAAAGGATTTTGTTCACTGCACCCCACAAAGATTGTGTTCACTGCACACCAAAAAGGATTGTGTTCACTGCACCCCAAAAAGATTTTGTTCACTGCACCCCAAAAAGATTGTGTTCACTGCAGCCCAAAAAGATTGTGTTCACTGCAGCCCAAAAAGATTGTGTTCACTGCAGCCCAAAAAGATTGTGTTCACTGCAGCCCAAAAAGATTGTGTTCACTGCAGCCCAAAAAGATTGTGTTCACTGCAGCTCACACACAGAAAAATGGATGTGGATCACTGACACCTGCCTATCTCCAATCCCACACCACACAGCAATATCGATTGTAGTTTGTAGAACACAGTTTCCCTAAAATTCAGCAGACTCTGTCCCTAACAGGATTGAGAAGAGATCGTAGATCAGGATTGAGTGCAGATTCACCCCACCCCCCACACAGCAATATCGATTGTAGTTTGTAGAACACAGTTTCCCTAAAATTCAGCAGACTCTGTCCCTAACAGGATTGAGAAGAGATCGTAGATCAGGATTGAGTGCAGATTCACCCCACCCCCCACACAGCAATATCGATTGTAGTTTGTAGAACACAGTTTCCCTAAAATTCAGCAGACTCTGTCCCTAACAGGATTGAGAAGAGATCGTAGATCAGGATTGAGTGCAGATTCACCCCACCCCCCACACAGCAATATCGATTGTAGTTTGTAGAAGACACTGACCCTATATAATTCAGCAGACTCTATCCCTAAAATGCCTACAACTCGCCCTGCCTAAACACTCCGACCTGTCCCTCAATTCTATCCGGACACAAATGGTTTTTTCCTGCCTATCTTTCCCTAATCAGCAGCCAGCACGTTGATGTGTGCTCTCTGTCCCTGAATCTAAGCAGCATAATGACGCCGCTGCGGCTGCCTCGAACTTATAAAGACTTGGTCACATGCTTCAGACGGCCAATCACAGCTACTGAGACATTTGCAGGCATGGCTGGGATGGCTTAAGGCACACCAGTTAAACGATTGTTGATTGGCTGTTGAAAGCCCGCCATGAAAAGAGCGCCAAAGCATGCAAAACCCGGAAATAAAACGACCGAACACGGATTTTTACCCGAACATACAGTAAAGTGTCCGTGTCCGTGTTCGGGTACAAAAAATCCAATTATTCGGTACGAACACGAATAATACAGTCCGTGTTCGCTCAACACTACTCCTGAGCCTTGCACTCTTTATGTAACGCGCTCCTTAGCCCTGCATTTTTTATGTAACGCACTCCTGAACTCTGCACTGTTTTTTCTGTCTTATCTTCATAACATTTGGTAGTCATATCCCAAAAAATTCTATGAAGTATCTTTTTTTTTTTTTCTCATGCAAGAAAAGTGAGAAATAACGTATATATCATACAATCATTTCATAAACACATATCACATACACTGCATATATAATTTTAAGGAAAATTTCCTCTTAAAATAGTTTACCATTTGCCAAAATGTCCCCGGATTTCATTTTAAAAATCTGGTCACCCTACAGTACCATCACTTCTGCAAGCCGACATACAGTTATGTCAGTTTGCAGGAAGTGGTTAATTCATGTTTAATTTTCCATCCATCCATGTCTCAATGCTTTATTTTGTTGAGAAGTCACTTTGAAAATCACTCCCCTAGCATTTCAAGCTGCGGCCATCTTGAGTAAGGGCAGATGATTCAGGTCGCATTTACTTCCTGGAATGCATCTGCCCTTAGCTAAGGCATGCGGGCAGGAGTGTTGAGAAAACTCCTCCTCTAGATGAAAGAAAAAAAATGTCAATGAACATTCCTGGGATGTCTGACATTGTTTTGGCCTAGGACAGAAACCAATAAGCAAATGAAGAAATGTGAAAAAAAAAGTTTAAAAAAAGGAAATATAATATACCTTCTTATCTTTTTCCTAAGGCTAGCAGCATAAGAGAATTATTAACAGTTAATGTTGAGGGGGTTTAGTTCACCTTTAACCACTTGCCGACTGCTGCATGACTATTTACGTTGGCGGTCAGCCCCTCACAGGCAGAGTGACATAGATTTACGTCGCTAGCCTGTGAGGGTCTAGGGAGCGAGTGGGCGCCCCCGGAGGTGCACTCCCGCGCGGTCACGGACCCCCCCCCCCCGCACGTGTGACCGGCGGACCCGATGTCCGCTGGTCACTCGGCGATCGTCGGTGCACAGGGAGAAAGGCAGGCGGCTGATGTAAACAAGCCGCCTGTCATTCTCCCCTGTGTAGAAACAATGATCATACGGTTCTACTATGTAGGACTGTTGATCACTGTTCCTACACCTCAAGCCACAGCCAATCACAGTTAGAATCACGCCCCTAGGGACACACACCACCCCTCCCTCTCAAAAAAAGTTAACCCCTTCACTGCCAGTGTAATTTTACAGTAACAGTGCATATGTATAGCACTGATTACTGTAGAAATGTCACTGGTAACTCCAAAAGTGTCAAAAATGTCAGTCAAGGGTCCGATCTGTCCGCTGCAATGTCGCAGTACTGCAAAAAAAATTGCAGATCGCCGCCATTATGCGTAAAAAAAAACAACAAAAATGACAAAAATCTTTCCCTTTGTTAGTAAACGCGCAAACCAATCAAAATACGCTTTTTGCGATTTTTTTTACCAGACATATGTAGCATAAAACAAATTGGCCGAAAATGTTAAAAAGTTTTGATTTTTAAATTTTTTTGGGGAATTTCATATAAAAAAATGTGAAAAATATTGCTATTTTTGCAAAATTTACGCTCTTTTTTTGTTTATAGCGCATGATCAAAAAATCGCACAGGTGATCAAATACCACCAAAAGAAAGCTCTGTTTGTGGGAAAAAAAGGACATCAAATTCGTTTAGGTACAGCGTTGCACAACCGCGCAATTGTCCAGTAAAGTCACGCAGTGCCGAATGGCAAAATAGGCCCTGGTCAGGAAGGGGGTAAAATCTTCCGGGGCTTAAGTGGTTAATTTGCATCTTACTTTAGCTTATAATTATACTTAGAATGTTAGTAGGAAACCAGTAAAAATGACCTCACAGCTTGGATCTTGAGAGGTTGACTTCTCCTGAGAAGGACTTTTTGAGCATCTAATGACGAAAACAGCATAGCTGGCTGAAGAGTGGGACACGGCGCTCGGCTAACAACAATGACGTCACTAACAGGTTAAGAAATCTAGGTGATCAAGCCATATGGAAGTATGAGTCAGAGTAATGGGACAATGTCCTGGCCGTAATTGGACATTGATGAACCCAGATGTTGTACAGGGACCATCTATCCTCCATAAGACTGGTCTGTGATGGTACATTATCTCTGAAAGGCTTTTTACTCTTATGAAAGGGAGGCTGACACAGAGAGACGATTACAGCCTATCTACTGATGGGCGGCTGATGTAGTTTGCCTTTATCCAGCAGACTCCTGCAACTGGAGAGTCAGTCTGCCATGCACATCTCTGCGGGAGATGAGATCATAGATTATACCGCGCTTTCCGCCCTAAGCGCACTTCTCTGCACAATCCAGAGCAGACCAGGCAGCAATAATCCGTTCAGCTAACCTTTAAAAGAACATGTTTGGGGTTGTGAATTCTAATGTCCTAGGGGGGCACGCCACTTGGGGACCATCTGTGATGAAAGGATTAAAGAAAAAGCAACTATAAAGTACTGGTTAAAGCTGAACTCCAAGCAGATATAAAATACAGAAGTTAAAATAGTATTAAATGCTTGGTGGTTTTTCTTTTTTTTTTTTTTAGCTTAACACATTGGGTACAAAAAAATAAATATTTTCCAGTAAACTATTTGCTACAATTCTTACACCAGCACTTGCAGGTTACCACTTTCAATGCTGCTGGCTCTAGCTTCTTTGGTGCAGCTTCCCTATGATTCTCGTCTTCATAGGAAAGGGTTAACAGTGGACAGTGCAGTCTCCATTTGGAGAAGGGAGGGGGAGGGGAGTGAGAAGCATGAGTGCCTTGCCATCCTAGACTGGTGGGTTGTGTGTTTCCATTGATGCATACAGTCCCTGCTTGCAAGGGTGGCTCTATAGGATGCTGCAGATGAAAGGAGCCACCCTGAAACTGAAAACCTTGGGCAGCAGCCAGTTTAAACAGAAACATAGGCAAGGATTAAAAATATGAAAAGATGCATGCTCAGTGATTGAATCAGCCCCTCAAAACTGGGGGTTTAAAATCAATTTATTGCATTTTTTAAAATTATAAATACACATTTTTTTTAATTTTTGTTATGCAAACATTAATAATGCCTGAATTGGACATGGTATCAGCCTTTAGCAAGTCCTGTGCAGCAAAGTTTAGACTGGGGGAGGGAGAAGCAGCACAAGGAGCCAATTGGCTGTGCTGCAGTGCAAGGAGCATGCTGGTAGGAGGGGAGAGCATTGTGACAGAAAGATGAGCTCATCCATATGCTACATTGCTTTTACTGTCCAATCACAGGCTGGGGGAGGGACAAGACCTACAAGTGCACCAGGGAAAGAGCAGGTCTCTTCCTCTGCTAGGCATTGTTGTGTGGGCGAGCTGTGTAAATCTCAGTACTGGATGGTGAGAAGTACAAATTTATTGGCAGGTAAGACTGGCCATAGATAGAGCAAATTCTTTTCCTGCAACCTGTGAAATTTGCTTGATTCCCCTATTAACACAGACAGTGTTGACAGGGGAATCTCTCCCATGGAGCCATTGTGTTCTCCCGGAGTGGGGAGGGGACTGTACCCGCTGAGAGAACTATAACAGCCGCTAGCAATAATCGCATGTAAAATCCAGCAGGCTGGTTGTACCCAAGTTGATCAATGGGGTACATTCAGCCTGCCTATACATGCTCCAGCTGGAACCGGGCAAGATTCGGAACATGTAGAGACTGACTGATTGTACCCAAGTTGATCGATCGAACCAGCCGAGATTCAAACCGTCTATGGCCGGCTTAAAACAGCTTATTTCATCTGTGTATTTAGCTGTGTAGTTCACCCCCAAGGAGCTGCAAGTAACTTGGATCCCCCATCCTGCACAGCCAGGCACACCGAATTTTCACAGGCACCCCAGAGACAAAGAACAGTCCGCAACTTTGTTTTTTGTGGTTTATTAAGGGTTAAAGAGGAAGTAAACTCTTCAGTTTTTTTCTTCCCTGCAAAATAAATGCAGAATGGGCTAGTATGCATTGAATACTAGCACATTATGTGACACTTACCTGCAAACGAAGCATGCGTTATTCCCTGCTGGCGGCCGCACCCATCTTGGCCCGTCTTCCTTCCAGGTCTGCGAACTCCGGCTGTATTACTGGCCGGAGCTGCGTGACGTCACTCCCACACATGGGCGCGGGAGCCGCCAGTCACGGCACAGAGCTCTGAAGAAACGGCACGTGCGTTCTTCAGAGCGCATGCTCCGATGACGTCATCGACTGCATGCAATGTAAATATCGCCTAAACGGTGCAAGAAATCACATGCAAAAAATGTGACAGGCTGGTAGCAGTGAAGTTGATTGATGGATCAACTTCAGTACAACCAGCCTGCCCATAGATAAATCGAATCTCGGGCGGCCCCTACTGATCCGGCTGAGATTCAATCCACCTATCGCTGGCTTATATGTGGTCCTCATGCATCAATATTTTTAGTAACTATCCCAGAAACAGTATACAGATAAAGACTTTACCCTGTTCTCCTAATATGCAACCTCATTCCAGGTCACTGACCCAGAAAGTATTGAAGCTGGATGGTCAACATAACAACCAGACAAATAGTATTATGAGTATAAAAATTGCAGCCCCTCTATTTTATCTTAGAAAAGGTTTATGTAGCACCTTCCTAGAGAGCGAGTATAGTTTTGGCTCTGTCTGCCAATCAGAGGAGCAGCAGGTAAATTCTATATTGCACTCTGCTAACAAGGAGATGGATCTGTGAGTTAGATCTGCTCAGTGTGCCCAGTGTGTGATTCATCTGGTCTGAGGGAGTGTCCCCACTGTGCCCAATGGGGAAGCACATTGGACAGTGGAGGAAATCTGGCCAATGACACACAGGCTATTTAACAGCCCCAGGGATTGGCACAGACAGTTGTCTCGGTGCATTGTGGGGTGCAGTATATAAAGCCAGGGGCACGTGTGGTAGAGGTCTTTGGCAGGAAGCAGAGTCCCAGAAGGAGGGTGGCGGCTGCCTCTTCTTCTGAAATGGATGGTGATGGTCACAGGCAGTTAGCCTGGTGAATGTAAACAGGAAAAGATAACCGTGCTAACTAAGTGCTAAGCTGCAGCTTCAGATGAGACAACGACAAATAGAGAATAAAGGAAAAAGCCGCGTGAACCAGCAGTGTGGAGCTGAACCCAGAGGTCCAGGAGAGCTGACTGAGGAGTTGGGGCAATGCGAGAATCTGCAATGTAAATATCTCCTAAACGGTGCAAGTTTAGGAGATATTTACATAACCTATAGGTAAGCCTTATTAAAGGCTTTCCTACACGTAAAAGTTCTAAAGGTGGGTTTACAACCACTTTAATAACTTGGATGGGGTTCAGAAATATGGGATGCCCACTTGACTTTAACAAAATTTCAGTAACATCTTCAGGGACACTCTTCCTATATACATTCTCCATATACAGCTCCAACTTCTTCCTCCAGCACACACTTGCTTGCAGACCCCAGCTGAATCACTGTTTGGATATCTGACAGGCACAGTCAGATTTTTATTAGTGGTCCTTTGCAGGCAGGAACTCGAAGCCCCTTGTGTAGAAATTACAGCGATCAGCTTACATTATTCCTCCTGTGGCTACTGGTTCCAGCACCACCTCTTCAGGCACTGCCAACTCATCTGGCTGCAGCTGCCCCTTTCACTAGCCCACCAGGCTAACATCTCCACCACAGTCCTCCTGTCTCTCACCAGCCCACCTGGCTAACTTTCAGGAGATCTCCCAGGGAAGGGATTAAAGACTTGGCACAACGTGGCAATATCTGGCAGTCCCCCCCACCTTGTAAGTCCCGAGTAGTGCTGCTGTACTCACACTGTCCTTCCACTTGCTCCTGTGCCTCCAGGAAAGGCTTCCTCCGTGTGCTATGGCGGGAACCTTCCAGCACCCGAGCCCCGACACCCCAGAGGTCTCCACAGCACTATATCTCCATCTTCCACCCGTCTGCCCCGGCTGGCTTGGCCCATGTCTATTTATGAAGTAAGATCTGCCCCCTGCTGACTCATTGCTGGCTGGGGATTGGCTGAGGCCTCATAAAAATGCATGGAAGCCCTTCCTAACTCCTGTTCTGTTTCTATGAACTTCCAGACCAGGGGGAAGTGCAAGAGAGAGCTGCCAGATTAGTCATCCAGCCCTGAGTCACTGAACCCTGACCCAGATTATGGTGCTTTTCCACTGCATGGAACCGAACAGTTCGGCTCGCTTTTGTGCTTTTCCACTGCTGGTACCGCATGGTATAGTGTAGGAACGGTTCGGTACGGTTCGGTACGGCTGCGCTTTTCCACTGCATGGAACCGAACGGTTCGGCTCGCTTTTGTGCTTTTCCACTGCTGGTACCGCATGGTACGGTGTAGGAACGGTTCGGTACGGTACGGTACGGCTGCGCTTTTCCACTGCATGGAACCGAACGGTACAGCTCTCAAAAACAGTACCACCTCGATTGTGGTTCCAAGAGGTACCATACCCGGTACCATATCCCACAATCCTTTGCATGCAGTCACTTCTAGCCACTGGTTGGTCAGAGAATCCCACCCACCCCGTTGTTATCCCACCCACTTAACTTTAGTGGAAAAGCAAACCTATACCGTACCGTACCGAACCGTTCCAACACCGTACCATGCGGTACCAGCAGTGGAAAAGCAAACTGGGCCAAGCAGGGCCGAGTAGAGCCGAGCCGGTACTTGCAGTGGAAAAGTGCCATTACACAGTTTAGGCTCAGCCCTGAGCAAAATAAATGTACCTACACTAGCAGAAACCTTTCTTCCATCTAGAACACATACTTGTGGGTGCAACAGCTACTTCCCTAGTGTTCAGCATTATGGGCTACTAGTAACTGTAACAAATATCAATATAAAGGAAAATTAGCATGGTTTTTGTGGCAGGCTTTTTATTTTTCTTGTATCATTTGCAGATCATGAACTGCTGATTGATATCCTTATTTTTCATTTTTTTTTTAAATCTTTATTTTATATAAACACATTTAGAGAGAGAAATAAACTCAATAAAAAAGAGAGAGAGAGAAATATGAAGACAGCCATTGCTGACCTTTTGCTTTGTGTTAAGCAAGCCTTAGATTATACAATTTCTTTCTTTTCACCATGGGTGGAAGGAAATAGAAACCTACAGTTCCTACATCAACGCAGTCAGTGTTGATGGGGGATTCCCTCCTGCACCGCTATTGTGTTTATCTTCTGCTGGTGGGGGAAGGGGGAAGTGCACGGGCCTTCCTTGCTGGCAGAACACAAAGATCATTGATAGCGGCTGTAACCACTGGCAGTAATCACATGCAAAAAATGTGACAGGCTGGTAGCAGTGAAGTTGATTGATGGATCAACTTCAGTACAACCAGCCTGCCCATAGATGGATCTCAGACGGCCCCTACTGATCCGGCTGAGATTCAATCCACCTATCGCTGGCTTATATCTGGTCCTCATGCATCAATATTTTGAGTAACTATCCCGGAAAAAGTATACAGATAAAGACTTTACCCTGTTTCCTAATATGCAACCTCATTCCAGGTCACTGACCCAGAAAGTATTGAAGCTGGATGGTAAACATAACAACCAGACAAATCATAATATGAGTATAAAAATTGCAGCCCCTCTATTTTGTCTTAGAAAAGGTTTATGTTGCACCTTCCTAGATAGGTGTTAGAGAGTAAGTATAGTTGTGGCTCTGTCTGCCTATCAGAGGAGCAGCAGGTAAATTCTATATTGCACTCTGCTTAACAGGGAGCAGGATCTGTAAGTTAGGTCTGCTCAGTGTGCCCAGTGTGTGATTCATGTGGTCTGAGGGAGTGTCCTCACTGTGCCCAATGGGGAGGCACATTGGACAGTGGAGGAAACCTGGCCAATGACACACAGGCTTTGTTACAGCCCCAGGGATTGGCACAGACAGTTGTCTCGGTGCATTGTGGGGTGCAGTATATAAAGCCAGGGGCACGTATAGTAGAGGTCTTTGGCAGGAAGCAGAGTCCCAGAAGGAGGGTGGCGGCTGCCTCTTCTTCTGAAATGGATGGTGATGGTCACAGGCAGTCGGCCTGGTGAACCAGCAGTGTGGAGCTGAACCCAGAGGTCCAGGAGAGCTGACTGAGGAGTTGGGGCACTGCAAGAACCTGGGAAGCAGTATCGTGAGTACAAAGGATCTTGCCCAGGGGTCTTCCCAGGAAGCGGACCACTCCGGAGAGTGTAGTCAGTGGACGGGTGTCAGCTGGAACAGAGCAAGAGGGTGCTAGGTGAGTGTCCTGAAGAGAAATAGAAACAGGAACATTTACCTCAGATTCATCTAGTGGCCGGAGGAAGTAGCGGCCTTGACGCATTCTCAAGTTAGAGTCCTCAGAATTGTGAATAGTTCAAACGTTGGAGTATCCCACTCATCCCTTCTCCTATCCCCACATAAAATAAAACAACAAAAACATCATCCCCTACACTGATCATTGACTGAGCCAAGAACGTAAAGTGCTAAGATTTCTGCTTGCAGTTGCTATGGGTAACCCAGGGGAATCCAAATCACTTTCATAAGAGTCCTAATGCAAACTGGGCTCTCCAAAAAAGCCTAGCATCAGCTGGCCTTGCAGGTATAAATTCCAGATACTTCCATCTCTACTAAGGCTGGCCATACATGGTGCAAATTCCTTTCCTGCAACTATGGGTTACAGGAAAGAAATTAGTGGGATTTCCCCATCAACACAGACAGTGCTGACAGGGGAATCAACAATTTTCTGCTCCCGGTGGAAGACAGTGATTATAGCTATAGCAGCTGCTATTGATAATCGCAAGAGAATCCGGCTTGCTGGTTGGTTGTACCCCAGTAGATTTGCACATAAAATATGTGCAAATTACTATACATTACTTTAATAACAAGTATACTTGTATAGAAGATGAGTAAGAGTTCTTTTACACCGACATCAAAAAATGCTGCGTACAGATGTGTACAACATATAGATTTCTGTGCATCTGTACGCAGCAGTAGTGAAGCCTGTAGGCCCATTCAGACTGATGCACCCAGGAGTGTAATGTGTTTAGCAGAGTAAAAAAAAAGAGATATAACAAAGCTGCATCCAGAGCTATAAACTGGACCATAGTTTATGCTGCATGCATATAAACATTTGAGCTAACACTATACATGAACCCTATTGGCTGCGGTCACTGCTCAGGGTCGATATGCTGATAACATGTTATTGATGTTTGTATATTGGCCCTGAATGAGTCATTCATGTAACGAGGGAACATGCACACAGTGACCTCGATTCATTCAGAATCGCCCTAGGTCATTCTGCGCATGCGCTGCTGCTTCATAATCAACTCCATCAGGGCTGACATGTAAGCATTAATATTGGTGTAATCAGCGGTGGAGCTGGCTACACATTGTTGATATGTACCAGTCAGCACTGAGCAGCGCTGTCAGCTAATAAGGTTCATTTACTAGACGCTGTACGTCTGTATTTGTAGCACATGCGCTGTATGTGTACAGTGTTCAGACAACGTTTTACGAAGCATCTTGCATAAATCAATGCGGCTGTGTGAATGAAGCCCAAGGGAAGCCATGCGAGAATGTCTCATTCCACCTTCTGCAATCTCCATTCATTATTAAGAAATCTGCTAACAAGAGCCCCCCCCCCCCCCTCTAATGTATAATCTGTATTGAACAACCAAAGACATACAATTTTTGGGAAGTTCTAGAAGAGAAGAAAGGGAAATGCTTACATGTGACCTATTACATAGTGCAAGGTATAGTAAAATATTCCGTTTGTCATAATGAAAAACAATAATAGACTATATATGACAAATTATGAGATATATGATACATAAATGTTATGAAGAAGTGTTGATAAAGATGGTCATTTCTCCAAATTTCAATAAATGGAGCATTTTAAATATTTATCCATTGTTGTATTGATAACTGTTAGGTGCTGTTCTGCCAGCTCCAAAAGTCATAAATAATAAAGGTCAGAAAAAACAAATGGAAGAGAAAGTAGTGAGTAGAAATATTGTTGCTCTGAGAGGCTCCAGAGGTTCCGCGGATCTATTAACCACTTAAGCCCCGGAAGATTTTACCCCCTTCCTGACCAGGGCCTATTTTGCGATTCGGCACTGCGTGACTTTAACGAACAATTGCATGGTCGTGCGATGCTGTAACCAAATGAAATTGACGTCCTTCTTTTCCCACAAACAGGGCTTTCTTTTGGTGGTATTTGATCACCTGTGCGATTTTTTGATCATGCGCTATAAACAAAAAAAGAGCGACAATTTTGCAAAAATAACAATATTTTTCACATTTTTTTTATATGAAATTCCCCCCCAAAAAAAAGTAAAAATCTAAATTTTTTAACATTTTAGGCCAATTTGTTTTCTGCTACATATGTTTGGTAAAAAAAAAAAAAATTGCAAAAAGCGTATTTTGATTGGTTTGCGCAAAAGTTATTGCTTTTACTAACTAAGGGAAAGATTTTTGTCATTTTTATTGTTTTTTTTTTTTTTTAACGAGTAATGGCGGTATCTGCGATTTTTTTAGCGGGACTGCGACATTGCGGCGGACAGATCGGACCCTTGACTGACATTTTTGACACTTTTGGGGGTACCAGTGACATTACTATAGTAATCAGTGCTATACATATGCACTGTTACTGTAAAAATGACACTGGGAGGGAAGAGGTTAACTTTATTGGAGAGGGAGGGGTTAAGTGTGTCCCTAGGGGCATGCTTCTAACTGTGATTGGATGTGGCTGTGTGTGTAACAGCAGAGATCTACGGTCCTACATAGCAGGACCGTATGATCTGTGCTGTTACACAGGGGAGAATGACAGGCGGCTTTGTTTACATTTGCCACCTGCCTTTCTCCCGCTGTATCCGACGATCGCGAGTGACCGGCGGACATCGGGTCCGCCGGTCACACGTGTGTGCTGCTTAGGGAAGGAGCGGGGGCGGGAGTGCGCCTCCGGCGGCGCGCTCGCCCCCTATTGGCTCACAGGCTAGTGACGTACCAGTACGTCACTTTGCCTGTGAGGGGCTGACCGCTGCCGTATATAGTCGGGCGGCGGTCGACAAGTGGTTAAAAATAAGCACTAATATTGGTGGAATTTTTCATTGGTCTGAAAGTAGTCTCATTGGAACCAGGAAGTTGGATATGGCTCAGATTCATGTTCCTCTCTGTAGATCATTTCCTCCATAGATTTTTTTCCCCCCTCATCTCACACACTCATTCCATCATAGAGGATGCATCAGTTTCATGTCAATATCTTTCTCTGATGTGATATGATGGAAAAGGTCCAGGTTAGTAGATGAACTGGGTAAAATCAATAAGAGTAATACAGGGATTAAGCTTGAGAAATATATCTGTATTTTTTTCGTTGATTCAAAACATTTTGTACCAGAAGGAGAAAAATAAGAGAACATTCATCCCAAAAATGAAATACAGTGCCTTCCCAATGCCAGCATCTGTCAGATGTTTGGATCAAAATTGTGTATATCACCGGGATATTTACCACCTAGCGAGAAATTTATAGACATTTTTTGTAGGGGTCCGAAAGTAGCCCCATTGGAACAAGGAAGTTGGATATGGCTTAGATTCATGTTCCTCTTTGTAGATCATTTCCTCTATATATTTTATTCTCCATCATCTCATATACTTATTCCATCAAAGAGGATTCATCAGTTTCATGGCAATATCGTGCTCTGATGTGATATGATGTGATATGCTGTAAAAGGTCCCCTTTAGTAGATTTAATTAATCTGGGTAAAATCGATAAGAGAGTAATACGCGGATTGGGCTTGAGAGATGTATCTGTAATTTTAATGTTGATACAAAATGTTTTGTTCCAGAAGGAGAAATATAAGGGAACATTCCAAATATGGAACATAGTACTTTCAGCCGACAAACAACACCATCATCTCTCAGAGATTTTTGGATCAAAATTGTGTATATCACTAGGACATTTACCATTGAGACAGAATTTTAATGATATTGGGGGAACTTTGCAGGGGTCCGAAAGTCCGAAAGTAGCCCCATTGATACCATGAAGTTGTATATGACTCAGATTCATGTCCCTCTCTGTAGAGCATTTCCTCCATAGATTTTATTCCCCTTCATCTTACACACTCATTCCATCATAGGGGATGCATCAGTTTCATGTCAATATCTTTCTCTGATGTAAAAGGTCCCTCTTAGTAGATTTAATTGATCTGGGTAAAATCAATTCAAAAAATCAAAAGAGAGTAATAAATGGATTGGGCTTGAGAGATGTGTCCGTAATTTTATCGTTGATTCCAAATATTTTGTACAAGGAGAAAAAAAAAAGGGAACATTCATCCCTAAAATGGAACATAGTACCTTCATCCGACAAACAATTCCAGCATCTGTCAGAGATTTTTGGATCAAAATTGTGTAGATAGATCACTAGTACATTTACCACCTAGAGAGAAATTTATAGATATCAGGAGAATTACGCAGAGGTCCAAAAGTAGTCCCATTGGAACTAGGAAGCTGGATATGGCTTAGATTTATGTTAATTTATGTAGATCAGTGTTTCTCAACCTTTTTTACAGTCAAGGCACCCTTTAAAATTATGGACAGTCCCAAGGCACCCCAGTCTAAAATGTAAAAAACGATTCTAATAGTTTTACATAATGCGGCAGCATGGACACGCGTAGGACACCAAACATTAAAGGTGATTTATTCTTCCAAAGCAAATAAACTTTTGCATCCTAGTACCGACTAGTATTCCAGTGTTCCTCCTCCCCTAAGTTTCTCTCCATCACTCAGCTAACGTGACCCCAGTGTTGACAGGGAGGGGCAGGGGAGGGTCAAACAAGGATGCTGTGCAGGCAATCAACACCCTTCTTATCAGCACCGATGAAGTGCACAATAAAAACCTGTGGCTTTGTGTAATAAAAGGCAGGCTTGATCCACCTGCTGGCTTATATACATTTTTGGGCAATTTTTAGGCATTTTACCAAGGCAAAGAAGAAACCTTAAAGTGATTGTATAGGTTTGGTTTATTTATTTATTTTTTAATAACAAACATGTTATACTCACCTGCTCTGTGCAAGGATTTTGCAAAGAGCAGCACCGATCCTTTTCTGGGGTGCCCTGGTCCTCCTCTTCATCAGGTGCCCCCACGGAGAGCCACTTTCCATGGTGGTACCCGTGCAGGCACACTCACAAGTCCCAATGCTGCGTCCATTGACACAGACAGCAGGACTTGGCCCTGCCCCTCCCCCCCCCCCCGCTTCCATGTCACTGGATTTGATTGACAGCAGCAGGAGCCAATGGCTCCTGCTACTATTAATCTATCCAATGAGGATCTGAGACAGCGGCTGGAGGCACTGGGTTCATCCTCGTCTGTGGAACGATCAAGTTCAGGTAAGAATAAAGGGGGGGGGGGGTCTGGGGAACAGCTGCAGCACCAAAGGTTTTTCACCTTAATGCGTAGAATGTATAAGGTGAAAAACCTTGAGACTTTACGACTCCTTTAAGACACCCTGGTTGAAAAAGGCTGGTGTAGATCATTTCCTCCATAGATTTTATTCTCCATCATCTCATATACTCATTCCATCATAGAGGATGCATCGGTTTCATGCCAATATCGTGCTCTGATGTGATATGATAGAAAAGATCCCTTTTAGTAGATTTAATTGATCGGGGTAAAATCGATACGAGAGTAATACGTGGATTGAGTTTAAGAGATGTACCTGTAATTTTAACATTGATTCAAAATACTTTGTTCCAGAAGGAGAAAAATAAGGGAACATTCATCCCATATAAAAGACATAGCTCCTTCTGCCGACAAACAACACCATCATCTGTCAAAGATTTTTGGATCAAATTTGTGTAGATCACTAGGAGATTTACCATCGAGACAGAATTTTAGAGCTATCGGGGGAATTTTGCAGGGGTCCGAAAATAGCCCCCATTGAAACCAGGAAGTTGGAAATGGCTCAGATTCATGTTCCTCTCTGTGGATCATTTCCTTCTTAGATTTTATTCTCCTTAATTTCACACACTCATTCCATCATAGAGGGCATATACGTTTCATGCCAATATCTTGCTATGAGGTGTGGGCAGTAGAAAGCATATGACTAAAAATTAACTGACTTGGGTAAAATAGAGAAAGACATTAATACGTGGATCGAGCTTGAGAGGTGTATCTGTAATTTATTTTAGATTCAAAATATATTGTTTCAGGAGGGAGCATTCTTCTCAAATATGGAACATGGCTCCTTTAGCCGAAAAAAAAAAAAAGGCCAGCATCTGTCAGAGATTTTTGGATCAAAATTGTGTAGGACATTTATTCCACCAAGGTAGAATTTTGTAATTTTTTTTTTTCTTAAAGTCTGGGAGATATTGATAGTTTGTGGGTCAGCAGAAGGGATTTTTGGCAGTCAGGTGGCAAGCCTTATGGTGGGGAGTCTTAGGGTTGTGATAGGTGTGGTGAAGCTGGGAACTCATTGGAAGGGATTTTGCCCAGGGGTGTAACTACAGGGGTTGCAATTGCAACCGGGCCCCATGCTCCAGGGGGCCTGTGCGGCTCCCCTGTACACCTGGATAGGAGGGGCAGCGGGGGCAGCATGTAGAGAAATCGCTGTCCTCCTTTTTCTTCCTGTAGCTGCAGGAGGAAAATGTAGGAGATTGGTTCCTCTGTATGCTGCCCCAGACACTCCTCCTATCCAGTTCACTTGTGTTTTGCTGTCTCTGGGCCCCTGTGTGCTCCCCTGGCCCCCCCCCCCCCCAACTGTGCTCCCTTCCCTCTTCTGCCGGCTGCTGCAGGGGATGTGTCACAATAGAAAACCAGGAAGGGGTCGGTAAATATGTAATTTACCAGCTCCTTCTTTTTCTGAATGGACAGAGTCATAGTCAGTGACATTGTAAAAAAATGAAGTGGGCCCACTGCAGAACTTGTGAAAGCGCCCCACTGCAGGACCGTAATAAAGGGCCCCGGGATCAGTGGGAAGAGCCCCAGGCTTGAAAGGAAGGGCCCCTTCATGGTTTCTTGCACTGGGGCCCTGAAGGTTCTAGTTACGCCTCTGATTTTGCCCATTTCTGAAGAGTTAGTAGAATTTGCTTGGTGGTTAAGCACACCAACATCCTTCTCTACTGTTACTCCAATTTAGATGTTAGCTATGTTATCTGTCTGGATTGCAGTTATCCAGAGCCAACGATGGAATTTTCACACAGACACAGTAGCTATGTATAAGTAAAAATGTCATTGTCAGCTTGGCCGTAAATAACAAAATGGCTGTGAGGAAAAATGTGAACATTTTATGTCTGCGCTGTGAATCAAAGTGTACAGTCATAACAAAACAAGACAGGTCATAAATACTTGGGAAACAATTATTAGATCACTGCAGAACTACAGAAAGGAACGCCAGACCAATACTTGATAGAAAAATCCTTGAAAAATATAACTGTTGGATAATAATCAAATACAAAAGCAGCCAACGTATTTCGGCAACACTACTTCCCCTTCATCAGGGCTCAACACAGGATAAACCATGAATGGGCTCAGAGAAAGCATTGACTTCACAGACCAAATAGGTTACTGCAGAACTACAGAAAGGGATGCCGGGCCAATACTAGATAGAAACCGGACCAATACTAGATAGAAAAATCCTTGATAAATATAACTGTTGGGAAAAAAAAGGCATACAAAAACAGCCAACGCATTTCGGCAACACCACTCCCCCTTCATCAGGGCTCAACACAGGATAAAACAAGAATGGGCCCAGAGAAAGCATTGACTTCACAGACCTATATAAGAACCAGTATTTAACTCTTCACAGGAGATAACAACTTGACTTCACTTGCTGAGCAGCAATGGAACCCTGATGAGGGGGGAGTGGTGTGGCCCCCCGAAATACGTTGGCTGTTTTTATGTATATTATATATTTTTACCAACAGTTAAAACTATCTTTTTCTGGTTTTGGTCTGGCACCACTTTCTGTATTTCTGTGGATTGAGCTTCTGTTAAGTGCCTATCAAAGAAAGCCTTGCTTTGTGGGAACTGCCCTGCCAGAGATTATTTGAATTGCTCTTGCATCTGACTGCATGTTCAAGTCTAAAAGCTCCTAGCGCCTTTCTGAGTATGTTGTTCTGATGTTTTTGGGTATATGTTTGTCAAAAAATAATATATTATAATCTGCATATTACCTATAACGAAGGATATGTAAAAACCAACAAAGAGCAGAGTGATGATTCTTCAGTAGGCCGCTGCTCCTTTATTGTCCAGTCAGCAGGCTAAGGGGTGGGTTTTACCTCAACAGAGGTCAAAGGATCCTTCTATCCTGTCTGGCAGGTGTGCCTGGATGACAAAATTGGCTGAATTGAATAAGAAATCCCTGGACAGATAAAAACGGTTATCTATGTGTATTTCATCTATGTATTCCTTGCCTGGAATTCAGCTATAAGGATAAGACATGTGGAAGCAATTCACTGACCTGTCTATTGTCTCGTTTTTTTGCAGACGGTGATGTTCGCTTATCTCAGCACAAAAGAAGAGAGATAGATTATTTATACTAGAAGCTGAGGATTACACTTGTAAGCTGCAGTACAGAGTCCATGCCTGTTTCTGATGTCTCTATCGATATCCCTACACATGGAAAATAATGAAACATGTCACATCGGAGAAATATGATTTCAGATTTACATACGGATTAGAATGTCGGTAGGTTTGATGTGAATTGATTTGGATTACACTCTTGTTCAGAGACAGAGAAAGCCTGACGCAGGACATAGGAGTAGGATTTGTTTCTGGTTTGGACGGCTCTGGCTGTATTGGAGGGAAGGACTGGTGGACCTGTATGCCTGGGAGCTGATTGGGGCAGTGGTGTGAGCCCTGCACCGGCAACCATGATGAAAAAGAGCAGGAGTGTGCTGACCGTTTCCGTGGAGGAGGTAAGAAACCTTCTTAGAAGGATACTTGATTCTGTTCCGCAGTAATGCGTATGTGTGTTTTATTTCCCTTGAATACTTTGCAGAAAATAGCACCCATATCAAAACTATAGGGTCTATTTATAAAACATTTGTTGGAGGAATGTCACAAACATTTATGTAGGCTGGCCAAATTTTCCTGTATATTCTGTAATATATTCATTCCTATGATCAACACCTCCATCTAGTGGACAAATGGCCAAAACTATATTGCATTTTGTCCACTAGATGGAGCTGACGATCATAGGAATAAAATATAAAAAAAAAAAAAATGTATGTGACATTCATTCAACAAATGTTTTATAAATAAACCCCCATGTTATTCCAACTCCTCCTGTAATCCTTAATTAATGCTCAGTGATAGTCTTTATTTCAAGGTTTCAAAGAGGCACAAGCTTGTCTTCCTCGGGAGAAAGGTCCTCTGAAATATGAGCTTTTGCCTCGTAAAATGTCAAAATGAACCTTTTCACTGAGCGTTACCGTTCAAGCCTTGTGAGTGTCGCTATATATATATATATATATATATATATATATATAATACACACACATAACGGTAGTCTATTCTGCAGCACCTTGTATATTTTTTAAGAGAGTTACAAACTCATCAAAACGAGTTTCGGACCCACCAGGATTCTTCATCAGGTAGAACAAGACACTCTTGTTTTACCTGATGAAGGGTCCTGATAAGTCCAAAACTGTCATTTTGGTGAGTTAGTTACTTCTCTTTCATAAATATACAAGGAGCTGAAGATTGGACTATCGTGGTTCTATATATTGGAGACTGGGTCTCCTTATTTGCTTTACACATGAAGGATTGTGATACGTGTCATGTGCGTCTTGTCCATACCAGTATATACAGTTTATACACTATATTGTCAAAAGTATTGGGACACCTGCCTTTACATGTACATGAACTTTAGTTGGCCCACTCTTTGCAGCTATAACAGCTCCAACTCTTCTGGGAAGGCTGTACACAAGCTTTAGGAGTGAGTCTTTGGGAATGTTTGACCATTCTTCCAGAAGCACATTTGTGAGGTCGGGCACTGATGTTGGATGGAAGGCCTGGCTCGCAGTCTCTGCTTTAATTCATCCCAAAGGTGTTCTATCGGGTTGAGATGTTCAGGCCAGTCAAGTTCCTCCACCACAAATGTGCTCATCCATGTCTTTATGGACCTTGCATTGTTCACTGGTGCACAGTCATGTTGGAGAAGAAAGGGGTCATCCCCAAACTGTTCCCACAAAGTTAGGAGCATGAAATTTTCCAAAATGTCTTGGTATGCTGACACCTTAAGAGTTCCCTTCACTGGAACTAAGGGAGCAAGCCCAACCTCTGAAAAACAACCCCCACACCATAATCCCCTCGCTACCAAATTATTTGGACCAGCGCAAAAAGCAAGGGTGAGCGAGTTTGGGATGGAGGAACTTGACTTGCCTGCCCTGACCTCAACCTGATAGAACACCTTGAGGATGAATTAGAGTGTAGACTGTGAGCCAGGCCTCCTCTCCAACAGGTCTCCTATCCAACATCAGTGCCCAACCTCACAAATGCACTTCTGGAAGAATGGTCAGAAATTCCCATAGACACACTTCTAAACTTTGTGGACAGCCTTCCCAGAAGGGTTGAAGCTGTTAAAGTGGTATACAGTGCCTTGCGAAAGTATTCGGCCCCCTTGAACTTTTCGACCTTTTGCCCCATTTCAGGCTTCAAACATAAAGATATAAAACTGTAATTTTTTGTGAAGAATCAACAACAAGTGGGACACAATCATGAAGTGGAACGAAATTTATTGGATATTTCAAACTTTTTTAACAAATAAAAAACTGAAAAATTGGGCGTGCGAAATTATTCAGCCCCTTTACTTTCAGTGCAGCAAACTCTCTCCACAAGTTCAGTGAGGATCTCTGAATGATCCAATGTTGACCTAAATGACTAATGATGATAAATAGAATCCACCTGTGTGTAATCAAGTCTCCGTATAAATGCACCTGCACTGTGATAGTCTCAGAGGTCCGTTTAAAGCGCAGAGAGCATCATGAAGAACAAGGAACACACCAGGCAGGTCCGAGATACTGTTGTGGAGAAGTTTAAAGCAAGATTTGGATACAAAAAGATTTCCCAAGCTTTAAACATCCCAAGCAGCACTGTGCAAGCGATAATATTGAAATGGAAGGAGTATCAGACCACTGCAAATCTACGAAGACCTGGCCGTCCCTCTAAACTTTCAGCTCATACAAGGAGAAGACTGATCAGAGATGCAGCCAAGAGGCCCATGATCACTCTGGATGAACTGCAGAGATCTACAGCTGAGGTGGGAGACTCTGTCCATAGGACAACAATCAGTCGTATACTGCACAAATCTGGCCTTTATGGAAGAGTGGCAAGAAGAAAGCCATTTCTTAAAGATATCCATAAAAAGTGTAGTTTAAAGTTTGCCACAAGCCACCTGGGAGACACACCAAACATGTGGAAGAAGGTGCTATGGTCAGATGAAACCAAAATCAAACTTTTTGGCAACAATGCAAAACGTTATGTTTGGAGTAAAAGCAACGCAGCTCATCACCCTGAACACACCATCCCCACTGTCAAACATGGTGGTGGCAGCATCATGGTTTGGGCCTGCTTTTCTTCAGCAGGGACAGGGAAGATGGTTAAAATTGATGGGAAGATGAATGGAGCCAAATACAGGACCATTCTGGAAGAAAACCTGATGGAGTCTGCAAAAGACCTGAGACTGGGACGGAGATTTGTCTTCCAACAAGACAATGATCCAAAACATAAAGCAAAATCTACAATGGAATGGTTCACAAATAAACATATCCAGGTGTTAGAATGGCCAAGTCATAGTCCAGACCTGAATCTAATCGAGAATCTGTGGAAAGAACTGAAAACTGCTGTTCACAAACGCTCTCCATCCAACCTCACTGAGCTCGAGCTGTTTTGCAAGGAGGAATGGGCAAAAATTTCAGTCTCTCGATGTGCAAAACTGATAGAGACATACCCCAAGCGACTTACAGCTGTAATCGCAGCAAAAGGTGGCGCTACAAAGTATTAACTTAAGGGGGCTGAATAATTTTGCACGCCCAATTTTTCAGTTTTTTATTTGTTAAAAAAGTTTGAAATATCCAATAAATTTCGTTCCACTTCATGATTGTGTCCCACTTGTTGTTGATTCTTCCCAAAAAATTACAGTTCTATATCTTTATGTTTGAAGCCTGAAATGTGGCAAAAGGTTGAGAAGTTCAAGGGGGCCGAATACTTTCGCAAGGCACTGTATATATATATATATATATATATATATATACTGTGTGTATATATATATATATATATATATATATATATATATATATTTTTTTTTTTTTTTTCCATAAGTCTAGTGGTATCATGGGTCGTTTTCCTTCTCCTGCGTCAGTGGGCGGTCCTTATACCTGCGCTGCATAGCACATGTGTAAATATGTGTAAGTGCCATTTACTGAAGTAATACTCTAAGCCAGGTTCATGACTTACCCTCAGAGGGTGTGTTTATGACAGCCTGGACTCAAAGGAAGTGGGTTGAATGAAGCTGGATTTCATTCTACTAAGAAGATTGGTGACATCTAGTGGTGGTAAACAGTTACTCCTGTTGCTCAATGAATTCACCATAAAACATAGGTAAATAGCGGCGCTATCTAAACCAACCAGAAAAAAACAAAAAATGTAACCATTCAAAGTGAAAATAAAACTTTATCAGTAAGTGAATAATAAAAAAAATCAGTGTTTGATGTAAAATGAATTAATGAATTAATCATAATAAAAAAAAATGTCCATCCAAAAGTCCACATAAAAGTCTAATTTCAGGAATGTCAAAAAAACGTGCTTCTAAAAAAATCTTCTATGAAATCATACAATCTTTACACCAGGTTTAGCGATCTTCTCCTGTTTATATGGCAGGGACCGGTGAGATCAGTGCAATCTTTCTTGGCTCACTGAAATTCTGACAGTAACATTCGTTTTTAGATTTTCAATTAAATGAAACTGAAAATAAGTTTTTAGATGTAACTATTGTAACATGGCATTGAACTAAACACTAAGGTGTATTTTACGGATCACAATAGCAACCTGTCAGTAAGAAGTGGCCATCATCCATTATGGATAAAAAATATCCCAAAAGGCCAAATTATGTGGGTGAACGTGGTTCTAAACCCCCCCCCCCCCCAATCCTCACCTGAGCTCCCTCCGACCCAGCCATGTTCACAATAGGATAACAAGGAAGAATATAGCCACGATCAAGGAACAAGGAAGAATATAGCCGCACCACAGCTGAAGAAGGACTTGTCAAGTTCCTTATTCATCACCAAGCCAGACAGACAGTGTTGTAAACAAGCGCGGTACGTTCGTGTGAAACGCGTCAACACTGTCCTAATGTGTCTGTCTGGCTTGGCGATAAATAAAGAACTTTTATAAGCGCTTCTTCACCTGTGGTGTGAGGCCATATTCTTCCTTGTTATCCTTGTGTTTTGCGGTGGTGAGCCAAGGGGGGCACCTACAGTTATGTGCTGAGTCTTTTATCTGGCCTGAGCTGTTTGTGCATCTTTTATGTCCCAGGACTCTCCCTCCTCTTTGGCTGAGACAGCAGCGGGAGCCCATTGACTCCCACTGATGCCAATGAGGAGAGAGCAGGGGGCCAATCCACCTGTGTCTTATTGACGCATAGAGCAGTGGCTTGGGAGCGAGCATGCAGCGTTGCCCCCAGGGCAAGTGGCTTTATCTGGGGGCACTGTTTGAGAGGGAGGAGCCAGGAGTACTGATGGGGGACCCGAAAATAAGAGGATCGGAGCTGCTATGTGCAAAACCACTGTATAGAGCATGTAAGTATAACATGTTTGTTATTAAAAAAACAAAAAAAACCCCTAAGCTTTAATACTAAGAAAGTGCGCTAAGCCCCAGTTGACACTGGTGCAACTTATTATGGGATTTGAAAAGTTGCACTCTATTGTGGTGTTCAAATCGGTGCAAGGCCAACTTTTGGCGATTTCAGGTGTGACTTGCATAGACATCTGTGCATGAAGCCGCACAGATGTCTTCAAAGTCGCACCTGAAGTTGCATTGATATGCAGCTTTGAAATTGCGCAATTTCAGAGGAAGTCACAAGATAAACGAGGGCTAAAGGTGAGGATTTTCATGCACAAGCACAGCTAGGGAAAGAGACATTTTTACAAAAAAGGTTACACCTCTGAATTTTTGAATGGAGTAATCTGTGTGGTTGATAATATTCCTTGAGCGCAATGTTTGGAGGATAGGATCAAGCAGGATAACAAAGATCAACAACAGTGGGTTTTATATCCAATTTTCACCAATTTAGAGGTTGAAAATATTTTTAAAAGATAGTGGCATATTCTATGCATGGATAAAGATTTGCGACCGGTCTTGCCTAATCACTCCCGGTTTATTTATAGAAAGGCCCCAAATTTTGGGGACCAGGTGGTGAAGGAAATCTTTGATCCACCGGGTAAACAAAAAGTATTTTTTGAAAGAAAAAGGTTTCCATGTAGAAAATGTGTATGCTGTAGAACTGTAACTAACAATAAAAGGGGGCGCACTTCCTATAGCACCAATTTCGATGGTAATACTTCTACGATGGAGGAATTTATTACCTCTCATGTTGTATATGTTTTATGTTGTCTCTGTGATTTGTATTATGTGGGGACGTACGAAAAGACCCCTAAAGAAGCGAATTGCGAAACATAGCGAATATTAGAAAAGGTTATAGACAACACAGTGTGTTGCTACATTTTAGAATGGCCCATAATAGAGATCCTACCGGTCTACAATTTTGGGGGATAGATGGTGTGTACCCCACATTGAGGGGATCTAATTGGATTAGGGATCTCTTACAATGAGAAACCAAGTGGATTAGTTTTCATTAAAAATTTTGCCTCCAAGGGGACTTACCATGGAATTTAATTTAAATTGTTTTTATTAGTGATTAATAATGTTGCTCTTATTAACTTTTTTTTTTAAATAATTTTGTTTATTTTAGACTTACAAGGGGTTATATTTTTGCATTCATGATCTAGGGACCTTAGGGAAAAGTTTTTAGGATTCCTGACTATTCCTTTCACTATTCATATTATAGCCAGAATCTATGTAACATAATTGTATTTTTCATAGGTGAATATGTTCATTTTTATAGGTTTACCATAGTGGATTATACAGTATTAAGTTATTATGGATATACTGTAGAATAAATAAGATACCCACATAAAGTATTTAAGACACGCAAGATATACTTAAACCTGTTGCACAGGCTCCAGCATTGAATTAGAGTCCTTGTATATGCTGATGGCGTTAGGTATTTGCATATAATTTTCCTTAAAATGGAGGTTGCTGTGTTGTACAGCCAATCCTTGGGCGGAGCCAAGATGATGAAACGCGTCGGAACGTGGATGTACAGCAACAAGAAGTGATGCATCACGGTCAACCCGAGTGGTGATCTGGGAGAGAGGAATGAGCGGTTGGGTGAGGCATAGGTTGTCAGCTTCCTTACCACTGGGACTTGCTCTTAAAAGTGATGCGATCTCTCATAAAGCGTTTTTATATTCTTTGGCATGTGAGTTTAATGTTTATTTTTAAATAAAGTGGTTTTAAAAATATTACACTTTTGGAGCTCTCCTTCCTCTTCCCCTGTATGAGAACTCTTTCTGGGTTTTCAAATACGTGTTCTGGAGACTGTCAATGATGGAGTGATTAACCTCAGGGTTAAAAGCACATTTTCCAAACATGAGAGTGTGAGACAAATCAATTTGATGAGTTTACACCTGACGGGGAAGCGGTGGCAAGTTTTCACGAGGAGTGATGTGAAGATTGTATAGATTTATGTGGACTTTTAGATAGTTTTTTCTTTTATTATGATTAATTCACGTCACATCTAACACTTGGTCTTTTATTACTCATTTTTAATTATATAGTTTTCCTTTTAATTTTCTTCAATTTATACATTTTTTGTGTTTTTTGATTTTTTTCTGTTTGGTTTAGATAGCACCGCTATTTACCAATTTTTTTTTTACGGTAAATTCATTGAGATATTTCAGTAATTTTAAAATATGTTACAGTTTTGTGTTTGTAAATCAAACAGAAAAATCAAAAAAACAAAAAAATGTATAAATTCAAATTGAAAGTAAAACTATATCATTAAGTGAATAATAAAAACACCCAGTGTTAGATGTGAAGTGAATTAATCATATTCATAATAAAAGTAAAAAAAAAAAAAAAAGTCTATCCAAAAGTCCACATAAATCTTCTTTTAAATTATACAATGATGGTTATTCACTGTTCAATAATTACATTTTTGTTTAGCAGTGGCGCATAGGTAGGATTGGTGTACATTTGGTAACGGGTCACTATTCCTTTTGAGAGAGTTACTACAGTTTTACGACACATTGCCACAAAAGTTGCTTTTTTTTTTTAATTTTTACTTTCAGTAGTCTATTATTTTTTTTCCTTTGGAGTTCTGCTTTAAGCAGAAATTGTATTGTGTGTCGTTTTGGGTTACACATATGCACATGCTTGATGCTTCTTTTTTTCATAATAAAATTTCTATTTCATCATATTTAAATGTGCGGGTTTTTCCTCTACTGGCTGTCTGCAGGTCTTGCGGAAGCCCCGCTGAACAGATGGTGACGACGGGATATTCCAAATTGTTTCAGTCTATCTAAACAGACCAGATTCATTGAGAAAAAGAGGGAGATTAGCTCTGTGCATCACTCCAAAGCAGGGAGTACAGTCTGTATACCACAGTCTCCTGTACATAAAAAGCTTTAGATAGATAAAGTATACAAATGTAAATAAAGCCATGTGATAAAAAAAAGCTCCATATAATAAAAACTATTATCTCTGTACAGGTATCAGAATACAATATTTGTATGTTAGAGGTCCTTTAAAGATTCCCTTTGCCAGACCATTCATTTTTGCATGATTGTACAGTGGGGAAAATAAGTATTTGATCCCCAAACAAAACATGACTTAGTACTTGGTGGAGAAACCCTTGTTGGCCGGCACAGAGGTAAGACGTTTCTTGTAGTTGGTGACCAGGTTTGCACACATCTCAGGAGGGACTTTGATCCACTCTTCTTTACACATTTTCTCTAAATCCATATGGTTTCTTGGTTGTCTCTTGGCATATCGAAGTGTCAGCTCCCTCCATAAATTTCCTATAGGATTAAGGTCTGGAAACTGACTAGGTCACTCCATGACCAAATGTACTTCTTGAGCCACACTTTTGTTGACTTGGTGGTATGATTTGGGTCATTGTCATGCTGGAAGACCCATCCATGATGTATCTTTAGTGTATCTTCAGTGGCTGAGGGAAGAAGGTTCTCATCCAAGATTTTACAAAACATGGCCCCGTCCATTTGCCCCCTCAATGCAGCAAAGTAAGAACATTAAATAGTGCCTGTGGTAACTAGAAGGAGGAATAATACCCTATCATTGGTCTCAGTGGAAGGAATACTGTCCATTATTGGTGTATGTGGGAGAAAAAGTATCTTATTGTTGGTGTCAGTCGGAAAAATAATGTCTCTTGTTGGTGTGAAAGGAATAGTGCCCCATCTTTAGTGTCAGTGGAAGGAACGGTGATGTCAGTGGAAAGTATAATGCCCTATTGTTGGTGTCAGTGGAAGGAATAGTACCCCATCATTGGTGGCAGTGGGAGGAATACTGCCCCATTGTTGGTGCCATTGGGAGGAATGGTGCCCAATTATTGGTGTCAGTGGCGGGGGAAATAGTGCTCCATCACTAAAGTCAGTGGGAGAAACAGTGCCCCATTGTTGGTGTCATTGGCAGGAATAGTGCCCCAACATTGGTGTCACTGGGAAGAATAGTGCCCCATCATAGGTAACAGGAATAGTGCCCCATTTTTGGAAGGTATAGTGCCTCATCATTGGTGTCAATGGAAGAATTAGTGCTCTATTGTTGATGTCAGTGGGAGGAATAGTGCCCCATCATTGGTCTCATTGGCAAGAATAGCGTCCCGTTATTGGCATCAGTGGGAGGAATAGTGCCCCATTATTGGTGTCAGTGGCAAGGATAGTGCCCAATTATTGGTGTCAGTGGAAGAAATAGTACCCCATCGTTGGTGTTAGTAGGAGGAATAGTGCCCCATCATCGGTGTTAGTAGGAGGAATAGTGCACCATCGTTGGTGTCATTGGCAAGAATATTGTCCTATTATTGGCATCAGTGGGAAGAAAAGTGCCCCTTCATTAGTGTCAGTGGAAAAAATAGTGCCCCATTTTTGGAGTCAGTGGGAGGAATAGTGCCCCATCATTGGTGTTAGTAGAAGGCATAGTGCACCATTGTTGTTGTCAATGGGAGGAATAGTGCCCTATCATTGGAGTCAGTGGGAGGAAGAATGCCCTCCCATTGATGTCAGTGGAAGAAATACCACCACATTATTTGTGTCATTGATGGAAAGTGCCCCATTGTTGGTGTCAGTGGGGGGAAACAGTGTCTCATCATTGGTGTCAGTGGGGGCAATAGTGCCCCATGATTGGAGTCAGATAATAGAAAAAAAATGGCCACAGTTTGGAGACAACTGGTTTAGAAGATTGAATATTGAGGATCTTTTGCAGGGAAAAACTGTCTCTCGTCCATGTGGCACACATTTATTTATCTGTGATTGATTTTTTCAGTGTTGGTATGCTTGTGTCTTTTATTATTATTACTGACGTTCTGCCTTCACAGAGGGTCATGTTGGCTTACAATAAACATACAGCAGCAGTAAATCAATCTGTATCTCCCACAGAATCATAGGATGTTCTGCTTGAATTCACAGACATTGTAAGATAAAGCTGGAGGCATCGAAGAAAAACAACACAAGAGCTTTATTTTCTGTATACCATCTGGCACAAAGCATGCTGTTTAAAGGGCCATGCTGAAAATGTTTAAACCTTACTTGAGATAGGCTTTGTTTGTAATATATCATACATGCCAGGGAATGATGTCCGTGTGTCCAGTGCATGGGCAGGGAAAGGCATGTAAGCTGTCTGCCAGGTTCTTACCCATACGCCAGGTCAAATCTGGCGGGGATCTGCGGCAGCTTTCCAAATTGGAAACTGCCATGATCACTTTGTTAATTAGACATGGAACCTGTGCCAGTTTCCATTTCATTCTGAAAAAGAAACTGTCGCAGGTGGTGCGGATAGACCAGAAACAGGTATATCTGCTTTAATATGGTGCACTTTACTTACATATATAATATTCTTGTGTCGTTATAATGGCGCCGAATGCTTTGTTAATATCCTATTAATGTATCTTTAGTAGGATATCATTGTTAAATAGAGCACCAGTTTGATCGTTACATTGCATCAACAAGCTACATGTTACAAGGACACAGCTATTGTTGTTGTCTATTGTGGAGAGAATTGAACTACACCCACAGAGCTCACAGATGGAGCATCTATTCCTGCATTCCATGGATTACATTGTTGCTATAGGTGCGTCAATATGAGACTTGATTTTCTCTTATTTTATTGCCTGATTGCCCATAATATATGGACTACACTATATTACCAAAAGTATTGGGACACCTGCCCTGCCTTTACATGAACATAAACTGTAATGGCATCCCAGTCTTAGTCCGTAGGGTTCAATATTGTGTTGGCCTTCTCATCCAACATCACTGCCTGGTCTCACAAATGCGCTTCTGGAAAAATGGTCAAACATTCCCATAGACACTGTGAAAATATTGATTAAACCCGCGCTTATGGCCCAATTTGTAAAAATGTTAATAAACAGGTATGAATAAATAGATTATAAAAGTGAAAAATTGTGAAGAAAATATATATAAAAAAATTATATATATATATATATATATATATATATAAATATATATACAATAGAGGTGCATATATAATAATATCACAAACAAGATATACTACAACGCACTAGCAGCGCTAAGAGCATAAAAAAATATAATATAAATGCAGTCCACTGGGATAAAGTCCATGTGCTCATATGATCATGCAGTGTGCCCAGAATATTCTCTCCTGACAATCCAAGGTCGTGAGTATGTTGGTGAATACACCGGACCCTCCACCTCACCAATGTGCTCCCCCAAATCAGAAACACTCACCAGAAATCTGGTCAACAAGCGCCTGTAACATCAGCCTATCACAGGCTTAGAAACGATCTCCTCAGGAATTAACCAGGAGCGCCGGCACTTGAACCGTCTCAATCAGATCAATTCTTGTGGTATACCCACAGGAGGTTCCAATCAAACAGGGGTGGTACATGTGGAAAAAATAACTCACATAGGGCAATATTGCATGGCTAAAACACCGCTTTATTATCCAAAAGAATACCCCCAGTAGCTGATGCACTTACAAATTAACAGAACAAAGCAAGCTTGTCATAAAAGATGAGGCATAACCTGCGTGCAGAGGCCGGTCCCGGTAGTAGCAGTTCGCCGCTGGTACCAAGCGATGGCGAGCCTCGGGTGCAGCATCGGACGCCGGTCTGCCTCGTGACCGCGTGACCACGCTCTGACGCGTTTCGTTAGCAAGTAACTTCAACAGAGGGCGTGGTCACGCGTGTACGGTCTCCGCTATTTGACTGTACCGGAGGGGCGGAGGCACAATTCAGCCCAATGACGCTGGCTCCTCCAGCCTGTCGTCACTTCCGCCCACACAGGAAGTCATGTCATACAACCCTGGCTTCCGCCCTTACAGAGCGTCACTGCCATCTCTGATCAAGGCTGTCCGATCCACACAGCGCCCCTAGGGACAAGCGGAACAAGCACTCGTCAGGTCATTAGCAGATCATATAGCCTGTATATACGTTTGTAGACATATACAATACACAGTACAATAGCAACATGTTGCAAATATAATCATGATAAAAATTGCGATTACCATTGAATATATATAATCGCTAATAAAACACATACAATGTTTAAATAGATAAAATATCCTGAAACCATTCATAAAAGAATCATTACAAATCGAAATTAAAATTAAAATCATAATGAACTATAAAAAACAGGGAAAGATATAAGGTAAAAGACCAAATCCTGAGCTTCAAAAAGAAATTGCATATTAGAAAAGGGGAACATAATGTCAATAGTCGCTTATGAAACAGTTGATATCTAAGTCAACATTTAACCCTTTGGGGTGCAGAGAGTTGGTCAAAAATATCTAATGCGTCTCGCGCTTGGATAACTCTCTTACTCTGTTTTAGCCCCTCCAAACAGGTTTGACATTTTCAATACCCCAAAATTTCAACTCACTAGGATCTTGATTGTGATGATTTTTGAAATGTAGGGAGACATTGTGGTCCTTATAACCATTTCGAATGTTTGCAATATGTTCTGAAATACGTATTGCAATAGTTCTTTTCGTTCTACCGATGTAAATTAAGCCACAAGGGCATTCCAGGCCATAAACTACATGTGTGGTATGGCAAGTGATGAGATCCTTGATGTCAAAGGTCTCACCATTCGCGGAAGAACTAAAAGAAGAAAACCCCCGCAGGTGGGTCCGCACCTGCCTGCATGTCTTGCAGCGACGACAGGCATAAAAACCTGTCCTGTCATCCCAAAACATGCAGGGCTTGGTAGGGGGGTCAAGGACCTTACACACCAGTTGGTCCCCAAAGGTGCGTGCTTTTTTGTATACAAAAGTGGGTGTAGGCGGGATGACATTACCCAAGATCCTATCCACACTCAAAACTCCCCAATGCTTCTTAATGATATCTTCCACTTCTTTATATTGGGAATTGTATTGCGTAAGGAAACTCCACTCCTGCTTATTCTCGGTTGGTCTCACTGTATCTGCAAGGCATTCCTGCCGAGAAATACCCAAAACTTCAGTGATGGTACTATCAAGCTTCCGCCCATCATAACCCTTCTCCAGGAAACGATGCCGGAGAACCTGTGCCTGTGTCAGAAAGTCCGTATCTACACCCACTTTTGTATACAAAAAAGCACGCACCTTTGGGGACCAACTGGTGTGTAAGGTCCTTGACCCCCCTACCAAGCCCTGCATGTTTTGGGATGACAGGACAGGTTTTTATGCCTGTCGTCGCTGCAAGACATGCAGGCAGGTGCGGACCCACCTGCGGGGGTTTTCTTCTTTTAGTTCTTCCGCGAATGGTGAAACCTTTGACATCAAGGATCTCATCACTTGCCATACCACACATGTAGTTTATGGCCTGGAATGCCCTTGTGGCTTAATTTACATCGGTAGAACGAAAAGAACTATTGCAATACGTATTTCAGAACATATTGCAAACATTCGAAATGGTTATAAGGACCACAATGTCTCCCTACATTTCAAAAATCATCACAATCAAGATCCTAGTGAGTTGAAATTTTGGGGTATTGAAAATGTCAAACCTGTTTGGAGGGGCTCAAACAGAGTAAGAGAGTTATCCAAGCGCGAGACGCATTGGATATTTTTGACCAACTCTCTGCACCCCAAAGGGTTAAATGTTGACTTAGATATCAACTGTTTCATAAGCGACTATTGACATTATGTTCCCCTTTTCTAATATGCAATTTCTTTTTGAAGCTCAGGATTTGGTCTTTTACCTTATATCTTTCCCTGTTTTTTATAGTTCATTATGATTTTAATTTTAATTTCGATTTGTAATGATTCTTTTATGAATGGTTTCAGGATATTTTATCTATTTAAACATTGTATGTGTTTTATTAGCGATTATATATATTCAATGGTAATCGCAATTTTTATCATGATTATATTTGCAACATGTTGCTATTGTACTGTGTATTGTATATGTCTACAAACGTATATACAGGCTATATGATCTGCTAATGACCTGACGAGTGCTTGTTCCGCTTGTCCCTAGGGGCGCTGTGTGGATCGGACAGCCTTGATCAGAGATGGCAGTGACGCTCTGTAAGGGCGGAAGCCAGGGTTGTATGACATGACTTCCTGTGTGGGCGGAAGTGACGACAGGCTGGAGGAGCCAGCGTCATTGGGCTGAATTGTGCCTCCGCCCCTCCGGTACAGTCAAATAGCGGAGATCGTACACGCGTGACCACGCCCTCTGTTGAAGTTACTTGCTAACGAAACGCGTCAGGGCGTGGTCACGCGGTCACGAGGCAGACCGGCGTCCGATGCTGCACCCGAGGCTCGCCATCGCTTGGTACCAGCGGCGAACTGCTACTACCGGGACCGGCCTCTGCACGCAGGTTATGCCTCATCTTTTATGACAAGCTTGCTTTGTTCTGTTAATTTGTAAGTGCATCAGCTACTGGGGGTATTCTTTTGGATAATAAAGCGGTGTTTTAGCCATGCAATATTGCCCTATGTGAGTTATTTTTTCCACATGTACCACCCCTGTTTGATTGGAACCTCCTGTGGGTATACCACAAGAATTGATCTGATTGAGACGGTTCAAGTGCCGGCGCTCCTGGTTAATTCCTGAGGAGATCGTTTCTAAGCCTGTGATAGGCTGATGTTACAGGCGCTTGTTGACCAGATTTCTGGTGAGTGTTTCTGATTTGGGGGAGCACATTGGTGAGGTGGAGGGTCCGGTGTATTCACCAACATACTCACGACCTTGGATTGTCAGGAGAGAATATTCTGGGCACACTGCATGATCATATGAGCACATGGACTTTATCCCAGTGGACTGCATTTATATTATATTTTTTTATGCTCTTAGCGCTGCTAGTGTGTTGTAGTATATCTTGTTTGTGATATTATTATATATGCACCTCTATTGTATGTCATTTTATTTATAGCAGCAGCTTTGTTAGATATATTGTTTGTATCAAGCATTCATATATCTTTTATATAATAGATTTTAAGGTACTTGTATTTTAGCGCCGGTTGAGCAGGTGTTTATAGTCCCTCGTAGTGCCCCGCCTACTTGCTCCTTTTTTTGGATATAAATATATATATAAAAATATAAATAGTGATGCAGCTGCTGTAGCACTAAGTAAAAACTTAGGTAAAATATGTTGTCAAAATTAAAACAGCGCTAGCATAAATACAATTCAACATTCAAATAATGAAATATATAGTGCAAATAAATAATTTAAATCATATAAGTGTATATATCAAGTCCTTTCATTAAAGTGATTAAATTCCAAAGTGCTCCAGTGCAAAAAAACATATAAAGTGCTCCAGGTGACGGTGACCCCTCTCGGTTCCCCACTCACCGCAACAGCAGAAAAATATAGCCTGAAATTAATGAAATATTGCACCGAGCCTTCTCCTATAGAATGCCACGTGGTAACAAATATTTTCTTAGGTAAAGCTGGTACGAGTCTCCTCCATGAACCCCAAATTAGAAACAGAAGGACCGCATATGGTGAAGTATGTTTTAAACAATTTATTTCCCAAAGGAAGCAAAAAACATACTCACAAGCAAAGATATAAAATTTGCAGTGTACAGGTAACAAGTTATAGTGGACGCCGCTGTTAGCATGCATTCCACGGCCGATTCAGGAAGCGCAACCGGAAATGACGATGTGTCAGAGCCGTACCGGAAGTGCGTCAACGCGTTTCGCCCACCTACTTCCCATAGACACACTCCTGAACCTTGTGGACAGCCTTCCCAGAAGAGTTGAAACTGTTATAGATGCAAAGGGTGGACCAATTCAATATTGAACCCCATGGACTGAGACTGGGATGCCATTAAATTTCATGTGCGTGTCAGGCAGGTGTCCCAATACATTTGGCAAAATAGTGTATGTATATACCCGTACAGTCGTATCCAACTCTTGGCAATTCTGTCAGCCAGCTCTCTGGTCTGATACATTGGAGATCCTTTAACCATAGAATTTTCTTGCCAAATGTTTTACAAGGTAGGTCCCCAGATCTCAACCTGCTAAATGTGCTGGGACTTCAAGTCTTTGGAATGTGGGGGGTAAACCCAGAGGAGCACAGGGGCAACATGCAGAGCATCCTGGCCAAGATTTAGACCCCATTGCTGCAAGGCATAAGTGCCACCCACTAAGCCACTGCACTGCCCCTGGTGGTTGTTTAAGGTAAGGGATATGTGAAAACCTGGGACCTGCAGAAACTGGCACCTTTTAGCTGTCAAGATAGGACCAAAAGGACTGAAAAAATGGGAATGAGGTAGCTAAATTGCTTCTAAAGGCTCACTTTTTTACCTTCATGCAGGTAAAACTCCTTCTCTGTGCAGTAGCCCCCCCCCCTCAATACTTACATGAGCCCCATTGTGATCCAGTGATGTGCACTTGCTCTCCAGGGATTCTCTCTCCTCATTGGCTGAGACAGAAGCGGGAGCCATTGGATTATAGGTCAATAACAGCCACTCAGCCAATGGGAAGACAGAGGGATGGGGCAAAGCTGCGGCTCTATGTGTAAATGGATACGCAGAGCAGTGGCTGGGGAGCGAGCCTGCCCAGGTGCCTCCATAGCAAGCTGTTTGCTCTTGGGGCACTCAGCAGGAGAGGGGGGCCAGGAGCGACAATGAGGGAACCCGAGAAGAGGAGGTGCAAAACCATTCCATAGAGCAGGGAGGAATGACATGTTTGTAGTTTGTAAATTCCTCTAATATCACTTTTAAAACCTTCAACCACTTCTGCACCTCCAGCCACACATATACTGAGGCAGGGCAGCCAGGCTGCGCAAAATCGCGCACTGTATATGTACGTGATTTTGTGCAGGAAATGTCGGGGGTGCACACGCGCCGCCCGAACGGCAGTCTGCCTATGTAAATAAGGCAGACCACTGTTCTGTCACAGAGGAAGAGAGAGATCTTGTGTTTGAACTAAGCAGATCTCTCTTTTCGTCCAGTGCATCCACTCCCCCTACAGTTAGAAAGCACTCCCTAGGAGCACAGTTAACCGCTTGATCACCCCTGATGTTAACCCCCTTCCCTGCCAGTGTCATTTATACAGGAACAGTAATTTTTTTTTTTTAGCACCGATCACTGTATTGGTGTCACTGGTCCCCAAAAAGTGTCACTTAGTGTCAGACTTGTCCACCACAATGTCGCAGTCCTGCTAAAAATCGCTAATTGCCACCATTACTAGCAAAAACAATAAAAAAAAAAAAGTCCATAAATCTATCCCATAGTTTGTAGACGCCATATCTTTTGCGCAGACCAATCAATATACGCTTATTAGGATTTTTTTTTTTTACCATAAATATGAAGCAGAATACAAATTGGCCTAAATTGATGAGAAATTTGATTTTTTTTTTTTTTTTTATTGGGAATGTTTTATAGCAGAAAGTAAAAGATATTGTTTTTTTTATTTTTTTTTTTTTTAAATTGTGGTTATTTTTTTATGTATAGTGCAAAAAATAAAAATCTCAGAGGTGATCAAATACCACCAAGAAAAGGACATACATTCTATTTGGGTACAGCGTTGCACGTCCGCTCAATTGTTAGTTAAAGCAACGCAGTGCCGTATCGCAAAAAATGGCCTGGTCATTAACCACTCTACTACCGCTCACGGTAATAGTACTGCGGCAGAGTGGCTCGTTCCCGTCCAGTCACGTAGTATTAACGTGACTGGACTCCTCCCCTTCTGGGCGGCGCTTGCGCGCCGCCGGAGGCTCGCTCCCGCTGTTTTCATTCACAGCGGGAGTCGGGCCAGGGGAGGAGCAGCGGCGATCGCCGCTGCTCTTACCCGATCGTCGGGGATCGAGTCTGGAGATCCGCCCGCTGTGTGTAAACACAGCGGGCGGATCTCCATAGTGACAGGGAGTGACAGATCGGACTGTTCAGCATAGCTGGACATCCGATCTGTCCATGAATCACTCAGTCACCTCCCCCCCTACACGTCAGTAAGCACCAGGCATACATTAACCCCTCCCTCTCCAATAAAATTAACCCCTTCCCTGCCAGTGTCATTTTTACAGTAACAGTGCATATATATAGCACTGATTACTGCAGTAATGTCACTGGTACCCCCAAAAGTGTCAAAAATGTCAGTCAGGGGTCCGGTCTGTCCGCCGCAATGTCGCAGTCCCGCAAAAAAAATCGCAGATCGCCGCCATTACGCGTTAAAAAAAAAACACCAAAAATGACAGAAATCTTTCCCTTTGTTAGTAAACGCAATAACTTTTGCGCAAACCAATCAAAATACGCTTATTGCGATTTTTTTTACCAAACATATGTAGCATAAAACAAATTGGCCAAAAACTTTTAAAAAAATTGGTTTTTACATCTTTTTTGGGGGGAATTTCATATAAAAAAATGTGAAAAATATTGTTATTTTTTCAAAATAAACGCTCTTTTTTTGTTTATAGCGCAAAAAGTAAAAATCGCACAGGTGATCAAATACCACCAAAAGAAAGCTCTGTTTGTGGGAGAAAAAGGACGTAAATTTCGTTTGGGTACGGCGTCGCACGACCGCGCAATTGTCAGTTGAAGTCGCACAGCGCCGAATCGCAAAAAGTGGCCTGGACGGAAGACAGCAAAATCCTCCGGTTGTAAAGTGGTTAAAGGAGAAAACCTTCCTGAGCTGAAGTAGTTAAAGTAAAGCTCCTCTTTCATATCCCAGTTAAAAAAGCATCCTACATACATTTCATGTGGATTTATAGCTTTAATTTAAATGATAAATGGCTTTTATCATAGAAAAATCCTTAATATGTATATGACTATTGATTCATGATGGTATAAGGGGAAAAAACATAAAGAAGGTCCTTAAAGCCAAACTCCGGGGAACTTTAAAACTACCCAGTGTGAGAATTGTGCACCCACACTACAAGGGTTAATTGCTCCTTTAGTTCTAAGAGACAAAGAAGAAATTATTTATTACTTGCTCCTCAATGCCGCTATACCATTCCCTGCAGCGCCTTTTCCCCCATTCTCCGCTCCAGTGGTCTAAGGTCTAGACGTTAGGACCAATGCAGGGTCCATAGTTCTGAATGTTATGACACCCAGGAGCAGTTCACCACTGAAGCGTGGGGGAGCACCTCCTGCTGGAGGGAGAGGAGGTTTAGGTAAGTAAAATTGCTTGATGATTGCATATCATCCACAGCAAGCAATAAAATGTTCACATGGGTGTAGTTAGAGTGGAACTAACATTGGCTATTCATCTATTTATTTTAATCCTTTTGCTGCTAATATTAGTAAATAGGAAAATATATTATATTTACTTGTTTTATAATTTTTTAAAACATTTCCTTAGTTACTTCCTGGTCTCCAGGCCGAGGCAAACAATAACATACCTCGAAGCAGTCTTCAGGAGGGGAGGAGGGGGTTCTCAGCTAAGCACACCCCCCTGCCTGCATGCCTGAGCTAAGAGCAGATTGATTCCAGTAAGTAAGCTACATGGATCACCTTCCCTTACTCAAGATGGCTATGGCCTGAAATGCTAGGGGGGTGTTTTTTCAAGAGATTTCTCAGGAAAATAAAGCATGGAGACATGGGCGGATGGGGGAGTTTGCTTTGAATATTAAAAATGAATAATATAGTGTTTTTGGTTTGTGGTGCTCAAAAGCAGTGTAGTTCCGCTTTAGGTATAAACCTGTGTGAGCGCCTCATTTGCCCGCACAGTGCACAGGTGTTCCATGCATTCCTGTGCAGGCAGTTTCATTCATGTCAGTTGGGACGCAGCGTTTGCATGGAGACAGCGGTTTCTCCCAATTTGACATCCGTGTGGCTGCAGGTGCAAGTTACTGTGAATTTGGGGACATGCACCTGTGGGATCAGCTGGAAAGCCTTCTAAGATGGTGGATAGCATAATTAGTAAAAAAAACAAATGGTTGATTCTGATAATCCCAATAGAGCTACAAGGACAAAAACAACTGCGCAGCTTAGACCCCCCTTTTCTCCCTCTATCTCTTTCTCTCTGTCCTCCTGTAACTAACGAGAATACAGATAAGTCTATCTCTTTCTCTCTGTCTTCCTGTAACTAGAATACAGATAATTGTGAATCTGGGAATGTTAATTACCCTAGATACAGAGTTGTATAAAGTACCCGAAACCCATACTTGAGTAAAAGTACAAGGGCTCGATCAAAAAGTGACTTGAGTAGAAGTGGAAGTGCTCGATCAAAAAGTGACTTGAGTAGAAGTACTAAAGTATTCAACATTTTTTGTACTAAAGTATTGCAAGTAGTTTTTTTTAAAAATTTGGCTACTCAAGTACTGAAAGTAAAAGTACAAGTACTGTGTTATGTTGTTATTAAAGAAAGAAGTCAAACGTTTGAACATCATATTGTTTTTTAATATTTCAAATGCAGCTTTTATTTATACATACAGTAGCTTTTATTTTCGTATGCGCTGATAATACACATGTTTTGAGCTTCATGAAACCTGCCATCTACTGTTCTGGCAGTGGTAATTTTTATAATTGTAAGGAGTAACTATGCAGCACAAAAAAAAATATCGGAGTAGAAGTATTGAAATCATTGAAAAAATGTAGTGAAGTAAAAGTGGAAGTAGGAGAAAAAAACTCTACTCTAGGAAAGTACAGATACCGCCTTTCGGTATTTAAGTACAGTAGTGAAGTAGTTCTACTTAGTTACTATACATCTCTGCCTAGATAAGATATTACAGGGAACACCTGTACAGAGAAAAATATGTATTTTTTGGCAGACTAGTCTGAAGGACTTGTACTAAGGAAAATATGTGTCTGTGACGCAACTGCTGATATACAGTATATGTGATGTATACGCCTATTTGGGTGCTTAACAATCTTGAGACATGAGTTTTGCTAAGTCTTCTTCGCCAGCAAATAAAAAGTTTTCTTTTCCTGAAGTCTGCGTCCGGAATCCATTTCTGGTTTCCCAAAACTGTTTGCTGTTACACACCTGCACTGGGAGCAGCAGCTGTCTCTATGCAAATGCTGCGTCCCAATTACTGGGAATGGGACTTCCTGCGCAGGAATGCATGGAACATCTGTGCAGGCAAACACAGCCCTTTGCATGGATGAATGCCTAGTGGCTGTAAACCTGAGACATGGAATATGAACAAACATATTCCTGTATAGTGTGTGCTTGTCTCAATCCAAGCGAGAAATGTCACCAGCACACCATGGGTCTCCAAAATGGGTCCAAAGCTTTATTCAGCGATCACATCGTTACAGTAAACAGCAACGGTTTAGAGCCTCGCAGGACCCCTTCATCAGAAATGTGACAAAATGTGAAACAGAATAGAAAATATTTAAAGAACCATCCACCAATCAGTGAGCAAAGAATAACCTCAGTCCCTCCCCCTGATGTCATAATGATGTCATATTCTTGCCTATACATATGCTTTTAAATAATGACATGAGCGCCAATCCAAATAATATATACATATTGTAAAACAACATCAAGTAGGCTTACTTGTTTTTTTTCGTATAAAATATAATTTTCATAAAAATAACAAACGTTATACTTTCCTGCTCTGTGCAATTGTTTTGCACAAAGCAGCCCCAATCTTCTTCTTCTGGTGTGCCCCGCCAGTGCTCCAGGCCCCTCCTTTTATCAGTTGCCCCCACGGAAAGCCACTTTCCTTGGAGGCGCCCATGCGGGCTTGCTCCCAAGTCCTGCTGCTGCATCCATTGACACAGCCTGCGGGACATAGCCCCGCCCTCACGTCACTGGATTTGATTGACAGCAGCGGGAGCCAATAGCTCCCGCTGCCATCAACCTGTCTAGTGAGGAAGGAGACAGCGGCTGGAGCCACAGTGCTCGTGCACAACGCTGTATTGGATCGGGCTCAGGTAAGAAAAAAAGGGGTAGAATGCATTAAGGGGGAAAACTTTGAGGCTTTATAACCACTTTAAGGTAAGATACCAGATAAATGTGTGTAACGGTCACATGCTTAAACTAATTTCTCATGAAACCATTCCAAGCGGTTCAGAAGCCGCTGGAACAGTTTTGGAAACGGCGGGATACCCCCCCCCCCCTCTCACCGGTGATTCTCTGGCTTACAATTTCTGACGGTGCGGCCGGCTGCTCCCCTAGTCTATCACAGAGTACTTACTCTTTGATTGACTCTATGGCCTTGGAGGACCGGAGCGATGTCATGACGGTCACTTCCAGTCCAGGCTGAAAGTAAATCATTTTTTTATATTTCAACAAAGGATCAAAATAAAAAAAAAAAAATCTTTTTTTTTCTCTTTTGCTTTTGAAGGTAAAGAAGAGATTTGGGGTCGTCATGACCCCCAGATCTCTCTATAAAGAGGACCTGTCAACCTTATTTGTATTACAAGGGATGTTTACGTTCCATGTAATAGGAATAAAAGTGATAAAAATAAATAAAAAATAAGAGCCCATTCACACTAGCACGACTTGTGAGGCGACTTGTGTAGCCCCAGGTCGCTTGACATAACAAAAGCAATGTTAATCAATCAGTGCCGTCTTAATTGGCACTACTGAAGTCGCTCCGACTTCAGAAAAGGGTCCTGTACTACTTTGAGACGACCTGTGATCCGACTGTCCCATATACTTCAATGGGAGTCTCCTCCTTATCTTAATTGACACGACTTGTTATCAGACTTTCCAGGAAGAAGAAAGAGATTAGCCAGGCATTCCCCACAGACAAAGTCGCCTGTCTCTTCAAAGTAGTGCACAAGTCTCTTCCAAGTCTCTTCCAAGTCTCTTCCAAGTCTCTTCCAAGTCTCTTCCAAGTCTCTTCCAAGTCTCTAAACAAGTCTCTTCAAGTCACGGGGCGACTTTCTGGTCGTGGTAGTGTGAAACGGCTCTAAAGGGACAGTTTAAAAATGAAAAATAAAATAAATAAAACTATTGAAAAAAAATGTAAGCACCCTCATTTCTCCATACTTTTGCACGCAGAAGCGACCGCATACATAAGTCGCGCACGCACATGTAATCGGTATTCGCACCAAACATGTGAGGTATCATTAGAGCTAGAGCAATAATTCTAGTGCTAGACCCCCCCCCCCCCCTCTGTAACCCTAAACAGGTAAGGCAAAAAAAAAGGCAATTAAAACATCACTTAAGGAGATTTTTAAGTATTGTAGTTTGTTGCCATTCCACGAGAATGCACAATTCTAAAGCGTGACATGTTAGGTATCTATTTTCTTGGCGTAACATTATCTTTCACATTATACAAAATAATTAGGGTTAATATTGTGTTTTGTTTTTTCCTAATTCATTAAAGTAAAATTTTTTACAAAAACGGTGGGCAAATACCGGGTGACATAATAAATTACAACGAGGGCCATTTTATTCCCTAGGGTCTCTGTTAAAAAAAAAAGTATAATGTTTGGGGTTTATAAGTAATTTTCTAACAAAAAATGCCAGAAAAAGCCTGGTTGTCAATGGGGATTAAGTATGTGAATGAAGCCTTAAAAAGCGGTCATGACCAAAAAGGACGCAGTAAAGTAAAGGCAAGAACAGAAGAGATAGAGTCAGTGAAATATAGGAGAGAATGGAGAAATTTACAGCTAGCATGTGTATGGTTCATCTCTGGGTTTGATTTCAGCACCAAGGACAGCGCTAAGGCTTTAATTAGGAGTGACTACGCTGTCCAAGGAGCTAACCTTTATTATACTACCAGATATAGAATTACTTCTTTATAATCAGCTGACCAGGGACAGAAAATCATGCTCAATAATACCAAAAGTTACAAACATCATCATCATGAATATCAATTTATTGGCAAACGATCAGTAGGTAAAATACTAATGAGTGGAGTTGGACAGTTTAAGGCAGAATGCAGCAGCCAACTAGATAGCAGCTGCTGATCTCTAATGAACCAGTCACTGAACTGCTCAGCAGATGGTACAATTACTCTCAGGATACTGGACAGCGAGGCTTATATTAACCACTTAAGCCCCGGAGGATTTGGCTGCTAAAAGACCAGGGGTTTTTTTGCGATTTTTTACTGCGTGACTTTGACGGACAATTGCGCGGTCGTGCGACGCTGTACCTAAACGAATTTCACGTCCTTTTTTTCCCACATCTTTTGGTGGTATTTGATCACCTATGGGATTTTTTGATCATGCGCTATAAACAAAAAAACAGCGTAATTTTTGCAAAAATAACAATATTTTTCACATTTTTTTATATGAAATTCCCCCCCAAAAAAATGTAAAAATCAAAATTTTTTAACATTTTCGGCAAAATTGTTTTACGCTACATATGTTTGGTAAAAAAAATCACAAAAAGCGTATTTTGATTGGTTTGCGCAAAAGTTATCGCGTTTACTAACAAAGGGAAAGATTTTTGTCATTTTTGGTGTTTTTTTTTAACGAGTAATGGCGGCGATCTGCGATTTTTTTGCGGTACTGCGACATTCGGACCCTTGACTGACATTTTTGACACTTTTGGGGGTACCAGTGACATTACTGCAGTAATCAGTGCTATACATATGCACTGTTACTGCAAAAATGACACTGGCAGGGAAGGGGTTAACTTTATTGGACAGGGAGGGGTTAAGTGTGTCCTAGGGGCGTGTTTCTAACTGTGCAGGGACATTGCTATTGGTGTAAAAACAAAGATCAACAGTTCTACATAGTAGAACTGTCTGATCTTCATTTTCACACCAGGGAGAATGACGGGCGGCTTGTTTACATAAGCCGCTCCGCCTTTCTCCCTTCACAGGAGCGATCGTAGTGTGACCGGCGGACATCGAGTCCGCCGGACACACGCACTGACTTGTCTGTGAACAAGCCGCGGCGGGCGCGCGCCTCGGCGGGCGCGCGCCCGCCCGCAATAGGCTCGCAAGTCAGTGACAGGCGAGTGACGTATCGATACGTCACTCTGCCTGGCTGGGGCTGACCGCCGCAGTACATAGTCGGTTAAGGGGATGTATGGAGATTTCATATATATTTTCTTTTCTGTTTCGACGACTAATAAAAATAAATAAATAAATAAATAAAATAGAAATTTATAGGGGTGGATTTACTAAAGGTAAATAGCATTTTGCAAGTGCAGTTACACTAATTTTCTGCAGTAAATGTGGTGAAGCTTCACTATATAAAGAATACCTAATCGGTGCAAGGAAAATACAAAGAGTATTTTTGCTTGCACATGATTGGATGATGGAAATCAGCAGAGCTTTAGCACAATTAGCTCTGGGGGAAAATGAGTGCAACTGCATTTGCAAAGTGTACGGTCTATTTGACTTTAGGAAATCCCCCCCACAGAGTTTATTTTTTGATCGGAAAAATAAGAAAATGCTTATTTCATATCCATTTACAGCCATCGGGTGGTGCTCTAGGATACATATTGCATATCCATTTACAGCCAGCAGGTGGTGCTCTAGGATACATAAGTATTAGGCTACCTGTAGCTACTTTGAAAAAAGTCTGTGCTTTACAGAGCTCAGTAGCTCAATGTTAAATTATACACACAGGTGAATGAGTCCTATTAAGTTGCACCCTGGGTTTCTTAGTAAAGTAAATATTTTATATACAATGTACAAACAAAAATAGATTAATTGCAGTGAGTGTTATCACCCTAGGATAGAAAGGATGTTACTGTCAGTAGCTCAGGGTCATATTATACACACAGCTCATTTAAAGTAGAAGTCTTGGCTAGAACTAACTAAGCTTAAAATTGCTCCCACCCCCATTCTAACACCTTTATTAACTACACTGTAGAAGGAAGATGCTTATACTTACCTATTATCAGGGGGGCACTCCAGTTCAGTCACATGATCAGCTCCCAGTGGCAGCTTTAGGGGAGAGGAGGGAAAGCCAACAATGGATGCCCCATAGTAAGCCTATACATGATGTCACCGCCCATGTATTTTATCCATTGTTGGCACTCTCTCCTCTCCCCTTAAGCCCGCCACTGGGGAGGTCATGTACCAGATCGGATCCCTCTGAGAATAAGTAAGTAATTGCATCTTCCTTTTACAGGGTAGTTAGCAAAGGAGTTGAAAAGGGGGTTAGGACATAGTTAGTTCTAGCCCAGACTTCCAGTTTAAAGTGGTTGTACATGAGTTGTGCCTGTTTATCTACATTATTTCCTTCTTTACATCCATTCAAAGTCCAGAGATTATAAAGCTTGTCTGAGCTGTCAGAAAAAAGGGGGCAGAGAGCTGAAATTGAAGAGAGCTCTGAGCGCTAATTGGAGGGAAGGGAAACCTCCCCCTTTTTTAAAGGAACAGAGCTGAGGCTGTCAGTCACAGGCTGTGTGCTGGAGCAACCCCCCCCCCCCCCTCCCTGTCCCTTTTTTCTTGACAGAAGTGATTTATACTGATAGCAGAGGAACGAAGCTGCAGTCAGAAATTACACTTAGTGCTTTTAATTGAGACAAGTACACACTATAGAGGAATTTGCTTTGTTCGTATTTCATGTCTGCGATTTACAGCCACTTTAGAGAACACCTATGTAATGGAATATGAATTAAGGAATGTACAGCAAACAAATAGAAATGCATTGTTTTAGCTTTAAAACATTTGTAGTTATTTGCTACCTGGTCTGCTAAATTTGCTATTGGAAGTATTTTGTTATATCTCTTTAATAAGTGCAAAGAAATACCTGCTGATCCTACCAGAAATCCAGTGAGCTTGTAACTATCTGTGCTCTCTGCCTCTGACGAATGGTATTAGTTAGCATTATCCCCAGTTCTCTGTGTAGAATACAGAGTAGTGATCAACCGATATTGGTCTTTTGTTGCCGATATTTTGGCCAATGCATATCGGTATCGGCCTATATTGGCCGATATTTTTGTACATTTAAAAAAAATCTATTTTTTTTTTTATTTTTGACAGGTACTTTTGTGGAGGGATCTGGGGGTCTAAAAGGCCCCTCCTCTGCACTTAAAAGCATTCAAAACGCCAAGTTTGGCTGTTTTGAATGCTGTCATTTTTTTTAATGTGGTGCCTGACAGTACCCGGAAGTACTGTCACTCATGACATCACTTCCGGGTTTTTGCATGGAGATCCGATCAGAGCCGATTACGGCTTTGATCGGGTCTTTGCCGGCCGTGCAGGCTGGTTGTCAGGGTCTCCTGGTGGGACGGGAGACTTGGGCGAGTCGCAGAAGGCGGTGGGAGGGGGGGACGTCCCCTCCCGCTCCTTGTAATGACAGCCGAGCGGCTTCTCAGCCGCATCGGTTGTCATTATAAGACAGCCGACCGTCAGCTATGGATGCCGGTACCGGGGTGATGCCTCTAGCTGCAGGCATCACTCCGGTACATGCACTTTCCCGAAATATCGGCAATATCGGTAACCTCTGGGGCAGATTCCGATATATTGGGAAAAGTGCATATCGGCCCTCGATATATCGGCTTTGCCGATAATCGGTCGATCCCTAATACAGGGCACCCTCTCCCCTATGTTATGGAGATGGTGAGGTGGAGGTGTTCTGTACTGCTAAAACATTTCACGTCCTAGGGTGACAATGCTACTCCTTGATACGCACAGAACACTGAGCAACCACTATCACACTACAACAGAACATTGCTTTCTGGCAAGATCACTAGGTGAAAATAAAGGAAAAAAGCCTGAAATAAAGAAAACATATGCTAAGCCACCACATCTAAGGACTGCTAATGTTTCTCTTGGGTTAAGATACGTTTTTTCCATTGTTTTATGTAAAATTTGAGTGCAAATCTAAAATGAACTTTGCTGATATTTGGCGTCTTTGGAATTGGTGTTATCTTTACTGTCAAGGCAAGGATGCTATTAGTAAATAAAGAAAAAATATGGAAAAATTACATAAAATACATCATTTCATTTAAAGTTTACAGTAATGGTTAACCACTTTACAACCGGAGGATTTTGCTGTCTTCCGTCCAGGCCACTTTTTGCGATTCGGCGCTGTGCGACTTCAACTGACAATTGCGCGGTCGTGCGACGCCGTACCCAAACGAAATTTACGTCCTTTTTTCCCCACAAACAGAGCTTTCTTTTGGTGGTATTTGATCACCTGTGCGATTTTTACTTTTTGCGCTATAAACAAAAAAAGAGCGTTTATTTTGAAAAAATAACAATATTTTTCACATTTTTTTATATGAAATTCCCCCCAAAAAAGATGTAAAAACCAATTTTTTTAAAAGTTTTTGGCCAATTTGTTTTATGCTACATATGTTTGGTAAAAAAAATCGCAATAAGCGTATTTTGATTGGTTTGCGCAAAAGTTATTGCGTTTACTAACAAAGGGAAAGATTTCTGTCATTTTTGGTGTTTTTTTTTTAACGCGTAATGGCGGCGATCTGCGATTTTTTTTGCGGGACTGCGACATTGCGGCGGACAGACCGGACCCCTGACTGACATTTTTGACACTTTTGGGGGTACCAGTGACATTACTGCAGTAATCAGTGCTATATATATGCACTGTTACTGTAAAAATGACACTGGCAGGGAAGGGGTTAATTTTATTGGAGAGGGAGGGGTTAATGTATGCCTGGTGCTTACTGACGTGTAGGGGGGGAGGTGACTATGTGATTCATGGACAGATCGGATGTCCAGCTATGCTGAACAGTCCGATCTGTCACTCCCTGTCACTATGGAGATCCGCCCGCTGTGTTTACACACAGCGGGCGGATCTCCAGACTCGATCCCCGACGATCGGGTAAGAGCAGCGGCGATCGCCGCTGCTCCTCCCCTGGCCCGACTCCCGCTGTGAATGAAAACAGCAGGAGCGAGCCTCCGGCGGCGCGCAAGCGCCGCCCAGAAGGGGAGGAGTCCAGTCACGTTAATACTACGTGGCTGGACGATAACGAACCACTCTGCCGCAGTAGTATTACTGTGAGCGGTTGCAGAGTGGTTAAACATGTATACTCACTGAGAATGTAAAATACCTTCCCTTTGAAATAAATTCCCAAAGTGGCCATGATTTTTTTATTCGATCAATGTGTGGCTCAATCAAAACTATCTAATCTGCAAACAATGAATAGCCACAATTTCCCTTTTACGGTCAATATAAAGTCAGTTTAGGGTAAGTTTGAAAACTTATTGACCATTTTGTATCAACCAGCAATGTTTAGATACTTTTTTTTCATGAATATAATTGTATTTTGATCAGATTTGAGGATAACATGGTGATAACAGACAGGGCAGCCATCAGAAATTGTGGAGCCCCTGACACAGCTTTTTGACAGCTGCAGCCGGCGGGAGGCTGGGAGTCAGGAGCCAGTGCAACGGGGGGCACCAGCAAGAGTAGGGACTAGTTGCCAGTGTAGGGGAGGAAAGGAAAAAAGGGGAGGTGTGAACTTGGAGCCTGGGCATCCCTCAGGACTGGGCCCCTGGGGACGCCTGGGCCCTCTACATCTGTATAGGCTGTACCCCCTTGATGGCGGCCCTGGTAACTATCAGTTGAAATCCACTTCCCCGCCTGTGGTATTGATTGAATGGGTTGCCGACTATAGATCCGTTATTTCTACTGGAAGAGATTGATTGGAAAATAAATTGATAGTTTATTGAAGCGTCTATGGCCACGATAAAACCTGTAGCATTCTAGAACAATTTTTTTAACATTATTATTATTATGATAAAAGAGTTAGAATTAGATTAGATTTACAAAATGAAGGCAGACAGTACAGTTACAATACAATTTGGTACAGGAGAGAGACCTGCTCGTTGGATCTTATAATCTAAGAACAATAAATGCCAACCTAACATACCAGTTGCCCTTATTTAAGACATCTGGCATCTTGTAAAATGTGTATTTATTATTATTATTATTATTATTACTTTAATAAATAAAAGTATTTATTTTATCCAGAATCTGCCAGGTGTAGTGGGAAGATGCCAGGGTATATCATTACGAGACTAGAAGGTATAGGGCTCCCTAGCCATATTGGGTCTTGGATAGCTTGCATTGGTTTGTAAAACACAACAACCATTCTTTCACTTTCCACCGTTTTTCATCTTCATCGTTACTAAAAATGACACTCCACTGCATCATTGAAATTCATAAACAGCTATCACTTACCCGTCAAGGTTTTTCTCCAGCTTTATCATCTTGAGCTGTCACTTGGAGGGCAAAGGTAACTGTATGTGTTTATGATGTGTGACTGTTGTGAGGACAGCTTTCAGAACTGGAAGTACGCGTAGCATTAATTGTGGAAGGATACAATACCAGAAAAAATACGTCATCTATGTAGCACTGGATGTCAAGGTTATGGCTGTTATTCTCAGGAGACGTCTTCTCAGGCAAACAGTTTTTCTAGAATGCAGTGAGGATGTCCATGTAATGAGACGATGGTAGAATATTCTCAACTTTTGGTCAGTAGGGTTGAAATAAGTGAAGAGTTTCACCTCTCCTTCTGTGTCTTCTTGCTATGGTAACTTTTGTCTGTCTAGATCGGCTTTTCTCAAGCTCTTTAACATGGAGGGACCCCTTGAAATAACTTTCCTGCCTTAGGGAACCTCTGCATATAATTACTTATTCTACAGCTCATCTTACATAAGTATGCTGGTCACTGGGAAGAATTGTCCTTACACTGGTGGTAATTGGAGAGTTAGTGGTTACTTATCGAAGAGGCAGAAATTGCTAATTTTTCAAGCAAGATCTAGCAATGGCTGGAGGAACCCTAAGGTTCCACTGAAACCCAATTGAGAAAGGCTTCCCTACAGGAACCCTTGAAAATTTTTCAGGTCTCAGAGAACCCCTTCTAAAATTAATTCATCAGGGATCAGTGGGAATAATGTCCTTCTAGTGGTGGTAAAAATGCCACCTTTACACTAAGTTAAAGAAGATCATTGGTGTTATCTGCTGCCTCTTTTAAATGGCACTTGACCCGGTTCTATCGAGGCACCTTCATATAGGAGGTCAATCAGCTACATCTGACAGAACCCCTAGAAACCTGTGGAGAAACCGTAGGGTTCCATGGCTCTCTGGTTGAGAATAGCTGAACTAGATATTTCCAGAGCTGGTGTGAAGTTTTATGATGCATCTTGTTAGTAGTTTATAATAAAAGTGTGCTAATACTTATTGATAAATGTAAAATAAAAGGGAAAGATAGAAAATAAAGGTTCACATATTTTTACATATCGTGTGAAAAAAAAAAAAAAGTAGTTGAAATTCTGCTGGTAGTTCACTGAAGAAACAAAGGAAGACAACAACTGTCAATCTGAATTTATTTTATATATTATAAGGGGTTAAAGTTTGGGAATCTATCACAGTTAAAAAAAAAAAAAGAAGAAATTTAAAAAAGGCAATTTTAAGGCATAAATAGGTAATGGCCACATACATTGGGCAGGTTTGGCCCACCATTGTCACTATCATCAAACCAGTCCAGATCAATGATGTGCATCTAATACCGATCAGCTGTATCAATGTGTCCTTCGCATCATGCCTTGTTTTCTATAATAGATAAGTGACAGATCTAATCCAGTTAACCTCCCTGGTGGTATGATTATATCGGATTTTAGGTGCTGAAAGCGGTACCATTATTTTGCATGTAATTCTTAAGAATGAGCAGCCCAAACCAACTATTTACATATGATTTTTTTTTTTACTGTGCGTTCTTCTTTATAACATCTCGGGTATGATAAAGTTTGAAACACAAAATCATAAATTATAATATGATAAATAACTATAAATAAGTTAAAGTATGTATGTGTGTGTATATATATATATATATATACATATACTGTAAATATAAAACATAAAAAGTACAGTAAAACTGCAGGAAAGGGCACTGGGGGACAATCTAATGTGAATTTATTTCATTTTGCAATGTATCAGTGTGTTTTACTTTTGAATTTGCCGCCGGTTCCACCCCCCTGCAAACGTCACGTCGCAGGAGATGGAAGCCGGGGGACACAGAGCATTGGGAGGAGGATCCGCCGCCGCACACCGCCGGGATACATCGCTGGATCCCGGTGACAAGGTAAGTAACCCCTCTACCAGGATCCAGCGATCTTCCTAGCGGTACCCCGAGTGTGGCTCGGGGTTACCGCTTTTGGCACTGAAATTTAACCCCGAGCCATACTCGGGAATACCGCTAGGAAGGTTAAGCAAAATCATACATACTGTAAAGCTAGCTATACATGGCCATCCAAGCTCAATAGTGTGGATAGGAGTCTTCACTGCAGTTATAGTATTGTATTCGAGTGGCTACAATACCCATGATGGCCTGAATACAGTGGTGCTGTCGAACGGTGACTACATCTGATAGAATGCAGTCACTGTTCAACCGATAATTTTGTAACCAGTTCAGAAAAACTTTAAATAGACATTTGTTGAGTCTATTGGGACTTACAAGGCCACACGCAGCTCAAATTTTGGCTGATTCCAAGCCATCTATGGTCAGCTTAACATAGAAGCAAGATGGTGTTCATGAGAAATAAAGGAGTGAACTGTTATGACATGTCTTCATCTATGTATAAAATAAATCTGCAAATACAGAATATTAAAGTGTAAAGCATTAACATCTAGTATATGCACCACAGAGCATTTGTAGCAAGTACTGCATATAAGGGCTGCATAAATCCCAGTTGCTAGGTTGCCATGGTGACTGGAAAATTCCCTTGGCAACTAAGATGCAGAGTTCCTGCCGGGCTGGCTAAGTATGAGAAATAGTATGTGTGCGTAAAATATAGGTTCCAATATAGGTCTGTATTTTTCTGATCATCATATCAGCCTTTGTGCGTAACCAGTCCCAAGCCACTGGCCTATCCATCTACTGCACAGTCTCAGAACACTTATATAGGTGCATTGGTCTCCCTACCAGAGCCCAACACTCTATATAATGCTTTCCCAACCTCACAGGAGGTCTGTGATGAGAGAGAGGAGGTTCCCTCATCTGCTTGCTCTAAGCAAAGGTTTCTCAACTAGGGTTCCTCCAAAGGTTTCTAGGGATTTCTTGAGCAATGATCAATTTCTGCCCTTCAGATAAGTTCCCACTGACACCATTGATCTTTTAGCTATCAGTAAGTGAGTAATTCTTCCCAATGACCACAAGTGTAAGGATCATTCTTCCCATTGCCCATCACACTAATGAGTATTATGAGCTGTAGATATAGTCTTTTTTAGCAGGGGTTCCCTGAGACAGGAAAATTATTTCAAGGGTTCCTCTGTGTTGAAAAGATTGAGAAATACTGCTCTAAGCTGTTCAGGATGCTGCTGTCTTTGGATCGAAAATTGGTAACATTCTCAGATATATTGCTTAGGGATTTGCTTTGGTCTCTGAAGAGTGAGAGGCGTTGAAACCAAATTTAACCCCTTGAACCCGCACAAGTGCGCCACAATCACATGCATTGAAGGTGGTTATGGATTGCTTGCTTCAATGGGTTATAGAAAAAAAAAAAGGGAAGGGAATATGGGACTTTACATGAATACAGCTGGACATATAATATTTTAAATGAGTATGTAATGTATATAGCCTATAACAGGGGTAATGAATTAAAATTCAAGGAGGTCCGGTCGCTAAAATTTTCTTTGGGCCGAGGTCCGGATCTGAAGTCTGTGCTATGACTCAGAAAGATGGGCAAAACAAAACGTGTTCATCAGCGTTGTTCTTAACATAAAATATGCCCATTTGAGTGCCCCTTAACATAAAATGTGTCCGAGAGCGTGACCCTTAGCATAAAATTTGCCCATCAGCGTGACCCTTAACATAAAATAAGGGGCACGCTGATGGGCACATTTTATGTTAGGGGGCACTCTGATGGGCACATTTTATGTTAGGGGGCACGCTGATGGGCACATTTTATGTTAGGGGGCACTCTGATGGGCACATTTTGTTAGGGGGCACGCTGATGGGCAAAACAAAACGTGTAAATCAGCGTTGCTCTTAACATAAAATATGCCTATTAGAGTGCCCCTTAACATAAAAAATGCCCATCAGTGTGCCCCATAGCATAAATATGTCCATCAGAGTGTACCACAGCATAAATATGCACATCAGCATGCCCCTTAACATAAAATATGCCCATCAGTGTGTACTACAGCATAAATATGCACATCAGCATGCCCCTTAACATAAAATATGCCCATCAGTGTGTACTACAGCATAAATATGCACATCAGCATGCCCCTTAACATAAAATATGCCCATCAGCATGACCCTTAACATAAAATAAGGGGCAAGCTGATGGGCACATTTTATGTTAGGGGCACTCTGATGGGCAGAACAAAATGTGCCCACCAGCGTGACCCTTAACATAAAATATGCCCATCAGCGTGCCCCTTAGCATAACATTTGCCCATCAGCGTGACCCTTAACATAAAATAAGGGGCACGCTGATGGGCATATTTTATGTTAAGGGTCACGCTGATGGGCACATTTTATGTTAGGGGCACTCTGATGGGCAGAACAAAATGTGCCCACCAGCGTGACCCTTAACATAAAATATGCCCATCAGCGTGCCCCTTAGCATAACATTTGCCCATCAGCGTGACCCTTAACACAAAATAAGGGGCACGCTGATGGGCATATTTTATGTTAAGGGTCATGCTGATGGGCACATTTTATGTTAGGGGGCACCCTGATGGGCATATTTTATGATGGTGGGATCGCTGATGGGCAAAAGAAAACGTGTAAATCAGCGTTGCTCTTAACATAAAATATGCCCATTAGAGTTCCCCATAGCATAAATATGTCCATCAGAGTGCCCCTTAACATAAAATATGCCCATCAGTGTGTACCACAGCATAAATATGCACATCAGAGTGCCCCTTAACATAAAATATTCCCATCAGCGTGACCATTAACATAAAATAAGGTGCACTCTGATGGGCACATTTTATGTTAGGGGGCATTCTGATGGGCAAAACAAAACGTGTAAATCAGCGTTGCGCTCAACATAAAATATGCCCATTAGCGTGCCCCTTAACATAAAATATGCCCATTAACGTGCCCCTTAACATAAAATATGCCCATTAGCCTGCCCCTTAACATAAAATATGCCCATCAGCTTGTCCCTTAGCATAAAATATGGGGCACATTTTATGTCAAGGGAGTACTCTGATGGGCATATTTTGTTTCTTTTATGGGGCACTCTAATGAGCACAACAAAATATGCCACTTGTCTGCACACTTGTTAAAGCTTGAGAGGTTTTTTTTTAAATGCAGATATTCCCCTCTAAAAATGTGCTCCACATACCTGGAGCCAGGAGCTGTCCAAAAGCCGCGAACAGGGGGGCGGGGCGTGCACATAGTGTCACACCCTAGCTCGCTGCCCTGCTTAGAGGAAGCCGCAGTCAGGAGCAGGGGGCGGGACGCGCGAGTGACGTCACGCCCCTACTCGCGGCCCGACAGGACACCGCAATGTCTATCAGTCAGGAGCAGGGGGCAGGGCGCGTGCGTGACGTCACGCCCCTACTCGCGGCTCGCGGCCTGACAGGACACCGGCTGCAAGTGAGCCGGGAGCCGCAGTGAGGAGGGGGCAGAATACAGGTGGCGGTCCGGGCGGAAGCATCGCGCGGGCCGCCAATGGACCGCGGGCCGCCATTTAGTGACCGCTGGCCTATAAGATCCCAAGTATTTGGGAATCCGTCGGCAATTGGAAATTAAATAAATACTTGATTATATAGGGCATGACAGATGTAGGTCTCAATAAGGACACCCATATAATAGGTATATAAACGGATACATGTAATAATAACATATCCAAAATTAATATTCATAAATAACATATTTATTGTGACAACCGATTTCCCATGGGTACTCAGTCTTAAAACATATAAAATTTGATATACAAAATTTAATATAACCCAGAAAATGGGGACCCGTAGGACGTTGACACATTTAATCATTCAATTTAACATTTATAATCTAGAATATGACATATATAAATACACATATCAAATCATGTACACAGAGTATATAATTGAGAATAAATACATTGATATTGAATCCATAAAAAATAATATATAGAGAGCAAATTAGATATAAGACTAGATTCTTCATAGGTATAGAGTTTCAAAATAACGGAAGCTTGGATAAATATTTCTGATTGAAATGCTTGTAGGCTCAACGCGTTTCGTGGAGCTACGTCCACTCATCAGGAGCATAAAGAATATATATTGAGTGTGTATCTGAAAAAATGAATATATATTATACCAAAATATTAATATAAGAAAAAAAGGGGGAAAGGAAAATGGAATAGTAATATATATATAAGAAACAGTATGGAGTGAACACTACCTTAGGTGGTGTTATACTTCCAAAACAATCCACTTCCAGAGAGAAGGTTTAGGGCCAAGCCGGGAGAAGCCTGACCCGGGGCTGAGGCATGGACAACATCCAATGGAATGGGAACAAGCAGCCGGGGTGTTTTAGCCCAAGGTGAAAATAGGAGGACATTGAGTTGACATATCATTTTTCTTATCAAAGATTGACATAATAGGTGCTCCAAAATCAATGGAATCTGAAATCATATATATCACATATATTGTATTATACTATATATTAGTTATAATCTTTCTTATCAGAAAAAAGACTGATGTTCCTAGAGAAAAGAATATTTGCCAGATAGAGAAAACTCTGTTCAAAAATAAGAACAAAGGAACACGCCAAATGGAGAGATCTCTGTTGTGAGATAAGAAGGAAAGGGTGAGCCAACAGGATAGATACCAAGGATGTTACATATATCGGGAAACTTAGTCAAGTAGAGAGGGTGCCAGAAGAGGTGGTAAGACTGAAAAATTGCCTTAACCAAGGGGGATATCAACAAGGGAAAGTAATATTGAGTGAGGAGATATGATATGCTGCAAGGGATATAAGTGAAAGAAGAGGTCAATTAGAAGACCACAGTGAGGCACATGTCATAGAAAAAATTCATGACGTGAATAAAGTAATTCTGTAGGCAATAAGTGAGCCAGGTTAACCCCCATCTGCTATAAACGCCAAGATGCGGTGTGAAGAAAAAATGAAGTTAAAAATTAAAGAACACAGTTCTATACATAAGTGTACTGAAAAGTAAAAGTGTATAGTCCCAGAAACCGCAGGAAAAATTATATGTGTTTTAATAAATAATGAACCAGAATAACATAGATAGCATATGCAGAGAATCACCGAAATCCAGTGTAAAGAAGAATCACAATTGAAACCCATAGTGAATATAGAGACTATAGTAAAGCACATAAGTGTTCTAAAGATGTGGTAGGTCATGCACAAGTAGCAGAAATGGTTCATGCAATAAGGATAGCAGTTGTATAAACAAATAGTAGGCTTAGTTACCGCAAATAGGATCATCAGACAGATCACCAAAGTCCAGTGTGGAGATGGAAGAAGAAATCATGAACAACCTGCAGGTCCCAGAGTATGGATGTGATCCATGCCAACGCCATGTTGGCGTCGGATATATAGGGGCGGATCAGAGACCTCCCACATCCGGTCAAAGGACCGGATGTAGGTCGGAAAAAGCCGCCTCCGAACACAGTTGGAAATCAGCGACCATGGCAACGCGGCGTCGATTAGATGCAGCGTAGCTCGCCCGCTGTGCATGGCGCCGATGGTAGGAGCACAGCCACGCCCCCAGCCTGGATGCGATCACAGAGGCAGACCAGAGGGAGTGGCGGCTAATGGTACCATCGCAGCCCCGGAAACAGGAAATCCAGGCTAGCAACTATGGCCTCCAAGTCCGAGTGGAAATATATATTTAGTCACAAGTTAAAAAGATATAAAATAACTTGAAGTAAAGGGGAAAATTATGCAGGTAATGGGGAACAGTAGTGTAAAAGATTTATTTAATTAGCAGAAAAATATAAAGAACATGAGTGGCAGACATATACTTCGGGTGTCTTCCACCCAAAAAGTCTGGTAGGGCAAAAATTGGGGAATAGATCTGCCACAAAAAGTCGTTGAAAAAAATGTCCAGCTGTCTCCATCCCTAATAGTATCGAAAAAAAAAAAAAAGAGAAGGGAAAATGGGAATTTACATGAGTACAGCTGGACATATAATATTTTAAATGAGTATGCAATGTATATAGCCTATAAGATCCCAAGTATTTGGGAATCCGTCGGCAATTGGAAATTAAATAAATACTTGATTATATAGGGCATGAAAGATGTAGGTCTCAATAAGGACACCCATATAATAGGTATATAAACGGATACATGTAATAATAACATATCCAAAATTAATATTCATAAATAACAGATTTATTGTGACAACCGATTTACCATGGGTACTCAGTCTTAAAACATATAAAATTTGATATACAAAATTTAATATAACCCAGAAAATGGGGACCCGTAGGACGTTGACACATTTAATCATTCAATTTAACATTTATAATCTAGAATATGACATATATAAATACACATATCAAATCTTGTACACAGAGTATATAATAATAATTTTTTCACTTATATCCCTTGCAGCATATCATATCTCCTCACTCAATATTACTTTCCCTTGTTGATATCCCCCTTGGTTAAGGCAATTTTTCAGTCTTACCACCTCTTCTGGCACCCTCTCTACTTGACTAAGTTTCCCGATATATGTAACATCCTTGGTATCTATCCTGTTGGCTCACCCTTTCCTTCTTATCTCATAACAGAGATCTCTCCATTTGGCGTGTTCCTTTGTTCTTATTTTTGAACAGAGTTTTCTCTATCTGGCAAATATTCTTTTCTCTAGGAACATCAGTCTTTTTTCTGATAAGAAAGATTATAACTAATATATAGTATAATACAATATATGTGATATATATGATTTCAGATTCCATTGATTTTGGAGCACCTATTATGTCAATCTTTGATAAGAAAAATTATATGTCAACTCAATGTCCTCCTATTTTCACCTTGGGCTAAAACACCCCGGCTGCTTGTTCCCATTCCATTGGATGTTGTCCATGCCTCAGCCCCGGGTCAGGCTTCTCCCGGCTTGGCCCTAAACCTCCTCTCTGGAAGTGGATTGTTTTGGAAGTATAACACCACCTAAGGTAGTGTTCACTCCATACTGTTTCTTATATATATATTACTATTCCATTTTCCTTTCCCCCTTTTTTTCTTATATTAATATTTTGGTATAATATATATTCATTTTTTCAGATACACACTCAATATATATTCTTTATGCTCCTGATGAGTGGACGTAGCTCCACGAAACGCGTTGAGCCTACAAGCATTTCAATCAGAAATATTTATCCAAGCTTCCGTTATTTTGAAACTCTATACCTATGAAGAATCTAGTCTTATATCTAATTTGCTCTCTATATATTATTTTTTATGGATTCAATATCAATGTATTTATTCTCAATTATATACTCTGTGTACATGATTTGATATGTGTATTTATATATGTCATATTCTAGATTATAAATGTTAAATTGAATGATTAAATGTGTCAACGTCCTACGGGTCCCCATTTTCTGGGTTATATTAAATTTTGTATATCAAATTTTATATGTTTTAAGACTGAGTACCCATGGGAAATCGGTTGTCACAATAAATCTGTTATTTATGAATATTAATTTTGGATATGTTATTATTACATGTATCCGTTTATATACCTATTATATGGGTGTCCTTATTGAGACCTACATCTGTCATGCCCTATATAATCAAGTATTTATTTAATTTCCAATTGCCGACGGATTCCCAAATACTTGGGATCTTATAGGCTATATACATTACGTACTCATTTAAAATATTATATGTCCAGCTGTACTCATGTAAAGTCCCATATTCCCTTCCCTTTCTTTTTTTTTTTTTTTGATACTATTAGGGATGGAGACAGCTGGACATTTTTTCAACGACTTTTTGTGGCAGATCTATTCCCCAATTTTTGCCCCTTCAATGGGTTATACTCACTAAGCCTGCCGAAAGCAACATGGGATGTAATTGCTGCTGCAAACTGTGTACACCCCCAGAGGCTGCCTCCTGCCTCTGCAGCAAAAGGGTAAGCGCTTTGGGGGACATTATAAAAGTGGCTCAGTCACAGTGTTTTACAGCCTTTCAACCGCTAGAGTGAACAAGCCTGTAGTATGATAAAATTTGCTAAATTTGTATCTGATTTTCATTCTTTGCATTTGTGTCCCATTGTGGAGATTTCCCTTCACTTCCTGTCCCATAGCAGGAAGCGAGAGGAAATCCCTCCAAAATGAGGGAACCCCTGGTAGTCTTCAAGGTAACCAAAATTAGCATCCCCATTTAAATATTTCCTCTCTATTCCTGATCTACTGACAACCCAAAATATGGGATTTTCTTTGACTTAAAGTGATAACAGTAAAAAGGGCAATTAGAGAGGGTGAATCTCCCCAACAGTAATAAAATCCTGAGAGGTGTTCCCAGGGGCTGACTGGCAACTTTCAGCCCAGGGGGCAAGTACAAACCAGAGACCCATGGTGCAGCAATTCGGCCACCCCCCCCCACTCTCTTTTTTCCCGCCTCCTCCTGACCTTGATTCCAGTCTGAAGCTCCGCTCCAGGTACTCTGTACTCATCGGCCGAATCCAGCTTCCTGACCTGGCCAGCAGGAGCGGTTAGGGGGAGCTGGGACCGCTTAGTCGGGGTTGGTCGGAGGAGGAGAGTCTCCGGAGCATGGAACTGGCCTCTGCTCAGACTCAGCTTACACCATCCATGCTGGGGGGGGGGGGGGGTGTCTTAGTGTGCTCCGTCCTTGTATTTATCCTGCACTCAGTAGGTCAGCAGTGGGGACTTTTAATTTCTCTTCACCAGGAATCCTTTAGGCATGTCTGTGGCAGAAGCAGTGCAGCCTTTTTTTGGGGCATCAGAGTGGCCCGGGGGGGGGGGGGGGCAATTGCCCCCCTGGCCCAGTCCTCCCCTGAGTGTTCCAATCCCTCTCCACAATAGCTTAAACTTAAAAAATGTTTGCTTTTAGTTATACTTTAGATTATTCACTTATAATTGTATAACCTGTAAAAATAGCAGCAAGAGGGATAGAAGTTATTAAAGTGATTCTAAATGCAAAGGTTTTTTTTTTTTTTTTATCTTAATGCATTCTATGCATTAAGATAAAAAACCTTCTGTGTGCAGCAGCCCCCCTAAAACTTACCTGAGCCCATCTCGATCCAGCAATGTTGCACAAGAACCTTGGCTGCCCAGGACTCTCCCTCCTGATTGGCTCCTGCTGCTGTCAATAAAAGTCAGTAAGGCAATGAGGAGAGAGAGAGAGAGAGAGAGAGAGAGAGGGTGGGGCTGAGCTGTGGCTCTGTGTCTGAATAGACACACAGAGCAGCGGCTTGGCTCGGGTGCCCCATAGCAAACAGCTTGCTGAAGGGACACTCGGCAGGAGGAAGGGACCAGGAGCCCCGGCGAGGAACCTGAGAAGAGAAAGATCTGGGCTGCTCTGTGCAAAACGACTGCACAGAGAAGGTAAGTATAACATGTTTGTATTTTAGAACAAAAAAAAGAAGACTTTAATATCACTTTGCGTAACAAATACTTAAAACCTGCTTCCCTATCCTCTAATGTTGGTAAGAGATGTATATAAAGCATGGACAGTGCACGCGTGACATGCATTTTGGTTTTGGCTCAAAGTGTAGTGGACTCCTACCCACCATCATCAAGGAGGGGGATAAAATAATAACATACAGAGAAGCCATTGGGCCACCCCCAAATTTAAGAAGAAGCCTAGTGGGCATTCAGTTGAGAGGTTGACTTCTCTTATTACCCATTACTGCAAGCTCTCTCCGTGGCAGTTCCAGGATGGAAGACCCATTAAGTCTTTCCTCTTTTCTGGTCATGTGACCAACTCCTCACTGACAACATCAAATACAACACACAACCAGCAGTGGCCCACATTACAGGGCTGAAGTGGAACCAAGAAGTATTCCTCTATATCAGGGGACTCCAAACTTTCTAAACAAAGGGCTAATTTACTGTATTTCAGACTTTAGGGGGGCCAGACTGTGGTCAGTGGGAGTCCAAAATGAACTGTCATAAGTGAGAGCAAACAATACCCCATTATTGATATCAGTGGGATTAATTGTGCCCCATCTTTGATGTCATTGTGAGGAATAGTGCCCCATGCTTGGTGTCATTGTGAGGAATAGTTCCCCATCGTTGGTTTCAGTGGGAGAAATGGTGTCCCATAATAAGTGTCATTGGGAGGTATGGTGCCCCATCATGGGTGTCAGTGGGAGGAATAGTGCCCCATCATTGATGTCATTGGGAGGAAAAGTGCCCTATCATTGGTGTCAGTGGGAGGAATTGTGCCCCATCACTGGTGTTATTGGGAATAATTCAGCCCCTTTGTGGGGTCAGTGGGAGGAATTATGCCCCATCGTTAGTTTCAGTGGATGGAATAGCGCCCCAAGGGCCGGATAAAGGAAAGCAAAGGGCCGCATCTGGCCCATAGGCCGCAGTTTGGAGACCATATTATTATTACACCTCCCCAGACTAAACAAGCATAGCGGGATAGCAACTATTCATCCTCAGAATGGTGACTGGCCTTATCAGTTCCTGCAGGCCCCTGGTGCTGGACCCGCCATCTATCAATGACAGGCGGGGTCCAGTGCTAAGCCCAGGAGTTGAAATAATCAGCTTCTGGGTTTGATGGTGCTTCTGGAGACCGCTCCAGAAGGGTGCAAAATGTTTCCATTGAGAGAGTAGTGAGGTCACAAGTGATATCGCTGTACGAAGGTCAGTACAAAGCTGTAAGGAAATGTCTTTTAGAACAGGTTGATGTTCTGAATATATTAAATGTGTTCAACGGCCCTTAGTGAATTAATAACATTGATTTATTACAACCGATTAAATAAACTAATTTATGTGAAAGTGTTCTGGGCTAGGAGGGCAGATGCTAATATTAATGCTTCTTGACTTATCTGTCTTATAACAAGGTGAGGGGTTTTATCTTACCAAAATTAATTCAGTGTCAGTGTTGCATGGCTAAATAATGTGTTGCTGTCTTTTATCAGGGAGAAAGCTGCCAGAATTTCAGATCAATTAGGGTGTCATGTGATGGGCAAATCTAGGTGTAGAGGAGTGGAACCTTCCTATAAACTGTAAAAGTAGGCTCTCAGCGCAGAGAAAGCACACAACTAGAGTCGTGTAAATACACACAGTATTAAAAAGGGGTTGATTTACGAAAACTGGAGATCGCTAAATCTGCTGCAGATGTAATAGTAGCCAATCAGCTCCTAACTTTAGCCTGTTCAATTTAGGCTTTGACAAAGAAAACCTTAAGGCCCCTTTCTCACAGTTGGACGTTGGACGGAGTCCGTTTTTCTTAGCGGGGGGATCGATCCGCCGATCCCCCGCTGAGCAGGAGGATGACAGCTGTTCTTCGTGCTGTGTGTGGGGACACAGCTGTCAGTTCCCCATGCATCTCTATGGGGGAAATCGGATGGGAACGGACCATCGGTCCATTCTCATCCGATCCGCTGGACGGATGGAAAATAGGGTTTCCATCCGTCCAGATTTAACAGATCAGATGTCAGCGGACATGTCTCCGCTGACATCCGATGCCCCATAGGGATGCATGGAGGACCGTTCAGATCCGCCCAAAAAGCGGACAGGCGGATCTGAACGGTCCGCCTGTGTGAAAGAGCCCTAAAGCTGATTGGTTTCTATGCACAGCTGCATCAGATATTGCACTGACTCTTCAGTTTTAGTAAGGCCCCTTTCACACGAGCGGTGCGCCCGGCAGACTCTGTTTTGCTCAGCAGGGATCGATCCGCTGATCCCTGCTGAGCAGGTGGATGACAGCTCAGTCTCCGCTCTGTGTGCAGAAATGGAGCTGTCAGAGTTCCGCTCTCCTCTATGGGAGATCGGTCCACCTGTCCATTTTCATCCAATCTTATCCAGTCCGATCCTCCAGACGGATGGAAAATAGGGTCTCCATCCATCCGGATTTCATGGACAGGATTGGATCGATTAGCAGCGGGTGTCTCCGCTGACATCTGCTGCTCCATAGGTCTGCATGGAGCATCCAATTAGGTCCGCATGAAAAACTGACAGGTGGACCGGATCGGAAAGCCCGTGTGAAAAGGGCCTAAATGAACCATTTTGTCAAATCAGATTCAGCCCAGCCAGTACTGACATTTTTCAGGTATTCACATTAGTTGCAATAAAAATATATATTTAATGAATACAATTCATTCAATGCCTGCAGCTCAGTATATTGATGGTGTTAACTTCCATTATTAAAGCAGACCTTCAAAAACTGTTCCTAAAAGTTTAAGTAGACCTGTCACAGACCTAGCCAACTCAAACTGAGCACATGATGAATAAATTCATATACAGAGGTAATCTTTACTAAAACCGCATATCAAGAGCATCAGAAGATACAGTCTGTGAAAGAATATGCAAAGCTTTACTTCTCAGATCTCCTAGGTCTCAATGCTGCTCAGTGATACCCTCATCACATTAAAAGACCAATTGGGGTGGTTCTACTGGAACCTATTCCAATTCTCTGATGAATATCTCCAGGATGCATAAGCTTGCATCCACACTACTTTCTCGCATGGTGGCGGGTTCCCCCCCCCCCCCCCCAGCCGTCCCCTTTGGCCTTCCACCACCTCATGTGCAAATAATCCCCCTTCCGTCAGGAGTTCCCTATTTTTATTTAATTTATTTTCCCCCTCTCTCTTCCATCCCTCCTTTTTAAGACTGTTCCTCATATACAACGTCCCATATACATACATGCACCACTGCACTTGTGCTCCATTTTAATCTGTGAAAAAAATGATGTGCACCGAAATTGTATCTGTGACTGATGGAATACCCTTTCCGAGAGATGTTCATTTGATAACTTACAGTTCTAGTTTTCTAGTGTGATGCAGGTTTACCTTTAGTTATTTGTTTATTTACAATTGTGTATATCACTGCTAATCACAAGACATGATGGGGCAGATTTACTAAAACAGGTGCACACAGAATCGGATACATCTGTGCATAAAAACCAATCAACTTCTAGGTTTTAGCCCTCATTCCCACCGAGGGCGGGTTTGAAGTCATGCTGAACTTGCACGATTTCAAACCTGCATGTCAGTGCGAGTTCGGGGGCGATTTGACAGACATCTGTGCGGGTTCCTGCACAGATGTCTAATGAAATTGCCCCTGAAGTCGCCAAAAGTAGTGCAGAAACTACTTTTGGGAATCGGTGCGGCGCCACAAAGTCGGCGTCACACTGATTTGAACGGTGCAATAGGCTCCGATTTGGCATGCGATTTGACATGTCAAATTGGCCCGATGTGAACAGGGGCTTATTGTCAAAGCCTAATCAAACAAGCTGAAGTTAGAAGCTGATTGGTTACTATGCACAGCTGCATTAGATTCTGTGTGCACCAGTTTTAGTAAATATCCCCTATCATGTCTTGTGATTAGCAGGGATAAACACAATGTATCTTGTCAAAATGTGTAACTGGTTCCCAATCGTGCTGTGACAGTACTCACCATCGCTGGGAGTGAGGGACAGGTGCTTGGTGGACACTGGGAATGGGGTTTGGATTGTTTCAAGTGGGACAGTGATGTTTGTCAGCCATGTGTCTCGAGAAGTGTGTGAGGACTGTTCCTGGCCTGTTGGATTCTGAACATGTTCATTGAAAGAGCTATTCACATTGGCCTCTGTTTCATGTTCTTCAGTGTCAGAGACGGACAGTCTGTCACTGGGGGTCTTTTCCTATTGTCTGTGTATTGAGGTGTGATGTGGATTCTGTTAAGCCTTTCTGTCCCATTGTTAATTGTTAATGAACTCACATATTTTTTCTGTCCAGATGGCTAGATAATTAGTTCAGGTTAATTCTATTTCTGTATACAATTTCACCTGCATATGATAATGTAATCAGGCAATCCCTGACCTGATGGGGTAATTCGATCAGGAGGGGGATATCCATGCTGTATATAAACTGTGTGACTGTTCAATAAAGGAGAAGGTTCCAGAACAAGCTAAGTTGTCGGCTAGCTTTGTATGGGGGCGACTGGAATATTTGATATCTATGTTCAAGACTGAAGGAAGCCGTATACTGACGGAAGCCCACAAACACAGTGTGGGTCGCGGTTCCCTTACACGTGCTATAGCCAAAATATGGCTACAGCGCGACTCTCCAGTTCTGGGAGATAGTCCATGGATCTCTTCCCACGTGTGCGGCCCTTCGGGCCCGCTTTGTGACCACTGAGTCCTTTAGACAAAGCTGATCACAGATCATGGTAAAGGGCCAAACACATCTGGTCACATGTAAACTTGCCATTTATTGGCATTCCTTTCCTCACATGCTCAAATTAGGGGGGCTGCTGCACACAGTGTCAGAGAAGGTCCTGCTAGGATGGTATGATTCAATCCGCTTGGAACTCTGGGCGGAAGTGCTAGCCCGTGAGCAGCGACACCAGGGAAAAATCCTCCCCTCCTTCCAGGACAGGTACCGGTCGCAGCACGAAGTTCGAATGGTGTTTTTGGGGGACAACCGCACAAGGAATGGAAAGCCAAGTTAAGCAGGCTGGTCCAGGTGGAGATGCGGTTGGACCAGAGCTACAGAGCCCTCCGCTGGTATGTAACCCAAATGTGCCCATGGACAGCGGACGACAGCCCAACTGAAGGCTTTGGCTATGTCGGCCCGGGGCTGTTATATGAGAGGCTGTCCAAGGACTCCGACTTTGGGAGCGATTTGGAGTGGCAGTTAGAGGAAATTGAGGATTACAGAGAAGAGATCCTGAACATCTTGGAAGTGTTCTGGGCACTGGAAGATTTGGAATTTGTAGCCAATCAGGAGTGGGAGCTGGAGATTGCCTACAGATGGCTGCTAGACCCTGCTCAGCACCAGGCCTGTGCTCCTCATGCCTGGGAATATCCAGAAGTACCAGCTGACAGTCCAGAAATCCTGACTGAAAAAATCGACAATGTGGCACAGTAATAATGTGCTTTGCTCACCTGCACCCGCGGTTTTGGATGCAGAGGTCTTATGGTGGATGCAGCAAGTGCTGACTCACCTTGACGAACCTGTTTCTGCACAGGATGAGCTTGGATGGAGGAATGCCTCTGTCCAGCCGCTGGATAAAGGTATTGGAGAAGGGGAAGCCATCTTCATTCCACAACCACGGATCACAGATTTAATTGACTTTCCATCGGAGGATAATATGGATGATAAATCAGCTGCCAAAGTATTGGCACTGGCTCCGAGTGCCACCAGCCTGTGCCCTGGACTTTCAACAATTCCAGAGACTTAATAGACTTTTCTGCTGAGAAGGAACATCCCAGTGACCCTACAGCAGAAGAACAGGCTTCCAGGCCTAGCGCTGCTAACCTCTGCCTAAAACAATTGGTGACCCAGGAAGATGTGTACAAGGCCATTGACTTTTCAGTTTACTTTCCTGCAGAACAGCTGGCATCAGGGTCTAACATCACTGAGCACTGCCCAACACCGACAGCAGCTTCAGCCTCCCTGAGAGAAGAGGCAGCTGACCTTTCTGCTACACCACTAACAGGGACCTGGGATTTCCTGCCAGCAGCATCTGTGGAGTTTACAAGAAACTTCTCCAGCTGAAGCGCTGACAACTGGACAGAGGGTCAAAGACCTCTGCCCCACACCTGTGGCAGTTCCAGAGGCCCAGGGTGAGAAAGTGGTGATCACTCCCCAGCAGCAGATCAAGATCAAGGGGGAGAAGAGAGAGGAGGTTGTCGTCCTCCCTTCCCAACAGTCAGTCAGAGCAGAGGAAACGGTCACTCCCCAATGGCAGCTACACAGTTCGGAGAAGAAGTTGGTCATCCTTCCTCCCCAGCAAGAGATCCACAGTCTGGGAGCAGAGGAAGCCGGTTTCCCTCCCCAACGGTTAGTGGGAGTCGATTATGTGGAGTCCCCAGCAGAAGTGCTGGCAACAGGGCAGAGTGCTTCCAACCTCTTCCCAGCACCCGCAACAGCTACAGAGTTCCAGGAAAATGGGGCAATCAGCCCCTCCCCCCAGCGACAAGCTGATGAAGTGAAGCTTCTACACCCAGCTGAAGTGTTGGCAGCCGGACAGAGAGTCAATGACCTCTGCCCCACACCTACTGAAGACAACCCTTTCCTGCGGCCAAGAATGGAAATCAGGTTGACTACCTATGAGAGTTCACTCTGCCCTCAACTAACAAAAGATGGAGTTCCTGTGGTAGTGGATGGGACTACAGTCTTCCCTTGTATACCCCAGGGATGCTGGACAGTCGGCCCAGATATCCAACAGCCTGACGAAGTGAGCCCCGCCACCCTGTTTTCTCTCCAGCAGCTGAAAGGACTCCTGGGAGAAGGGCATATCCACACTTATCCCCAGTGGCTGGCATGTTCTACGAGAGAGGCAGAGGTTGGCTCTGGGTGAGTAATGCTCCGTTCAGGACAATTTGCTTGGGATACTGTGTGGGTACAGACATTGGGGCACTGGAACTACAGACTACCTTCAAAGTCAACCCGTTTGGGGTCACCTCCTGTGTTAGTCTCCTTTCCGAAAGGAGAGAGATGTGACGGGAGTCACTTTGGTTGGGGGGCTCGTGGAACACAGCTTACCTTAGAGAGATTGGGAAATCCCCTCTCAGCCCCCTAGGACCCTCTTATGTGTTAGCCACCCTGTGTCTATTAAGGATACAGGGTGACCAAGAAGCCCAGTCTGGCCTGCCCAAACCAGAGTTCCACAGACTGATCGGCTATGAGAGCACAATGCGCCCTGTCAAGAAAAACTTACAAACTGTGTGGAACTTTGTCAAGGAAGCTGCCATGAGGGATTGACTCTTTGGGACTTGTTACCCGACTAACTCAGGCACAGACCGATTGGAGGTCTGGTACCTGGTTAGTCTGGGGAGGAAGATATGTGACGGTACTCACCGTCACTGGGAGTGAGGAACATGTGCCTGGTGGACATTGGGAATGTGGTTTGGATAGTTTTAAGTGGAACAGTGATGTTTGTCGGCCATGTGTCTTGAGAAGTGCATGAGGACTGTTCCTGGCCTGTTTGATTTTGAACATGTTCATTGAAAGAGCTAATCACATTGGCCTCTGTTCCATGTTCTTCAGTGTCAGAGACGGACAGTCTGTCACTGGCGGTCTTTTCCTATTGTTTGTGTATTGAGGTGTGATTTGGATTCTGTTAAGCCTGTCTGTCCCATTGTTAATTGTTAATGAACTCACATATTGTTGATCTCCAGATGACTAGATAAGTTGTTCAGGTTAATTCTATTTCTGTGTACAATTTCATCTGCATATGATAATGTAATCAGGCAACCCCTGACCTGATGGGGTAATTTGATCAAGAGGGGGATGTCCATGCTGTATATAAAGTGTGTGACTGTTCAATAAAGGAGAAGGTTCCAGAACAAGCTAAGTTGTCGGCAAGCTTTGTATGGGAGGGCTGGAATATTTGATATCTATGTTCAAGACTGTAAAGAAAGAACGGGGAGCAAGGGGGGACTTTTGAAGGGGTACCGTTGTTAGACCAATATGTATGAATAAGACAATGTATTAAAATGTCAAATAAATTTTATTAACATATTACAATGTTAAAATTGTTTTCTCAGTTCCCAGTATTGAAGTGGTTAATCCAGATGCAAGCCTTTAAACAATAATTATTTTTTTTTAAAATGATAAAAAAAAGCCAATAATTAGTCTTGGGAGTTTAGTAGCACTGCACAATGATCGTGCTTCAAATCTCCTCACCGGCGATCTCCCCCCGCTGACAGAGAAGGACGGACGGCTGATGTAAACACAGCCGTCCGCTCTTCTCCCTGACATGATCACAAAGACCATGTGATCCTGCTATATAGGATCGCATGCTTCTATGATCATTTCAAAAGCCCAACCCCCCCACAATTAGAATCATTCCCCTAGGCTTACATTTAACCCCTTGATCACCAACAGGGTTAACCCCTTCCCTGCCAGTGTAATTATTACAGTAACAGTGCATATTTTTAGCACTGATTACTGTAGTAATGTCACTGGTACCCCCAAAAGTGTCAAAAATGTCAGTTAGAGGTCAGATCTGTCCGCCGAAATGTCGCAGTCCCGCAAACAATCGCAGATCGCCGCCATTACTAGTAAAAAAACAATAAAAATTACATAAATCTTTCCCGTAGTTAGTAAACGCAATAACTTTTGCGCAAACCAATTAAAATACGCTTATTGCGATTTTTTTTTTTACCAAAAATATGTAGCAGAAAATAAATTGGCCTAAAATGTTAAAACATTTAGATTTTTTAATTTTTTTTTTTGGGGAATGTTATATAGCAGAATGTGAAAAATGTGAAAAATATTGTTTTTTTTTTTTTCAAAATTGTCACTTTTTTTTGTTTATAGCGCAAAAAATAAAAATCGCACAGGTGATCAAATACCACCAAATGAAAGCTCTATTTGTGGGAAAGAAAGGACATCAATTTCGTTTAGGTACAGCGTCGCAGGACCGCACAATTGTCCGTTACGTTAACGCAGTGCCGAATCGCAAAATAGGGCCTGGTTAAGGGGTAAAGGTTACAAAAATGATAATATAATAAAAAAATAAATAAAAGCACCTCATCTGTAAGGCTCGGTTCACATTTATGCGATGCGGGAAGGCTGCGAATTCGCATCGCACACGCACCCCCGGCAGTTCACACTGCCATATGCGATACGCTGGGGGTGTCAATGTAATCTTAACGACACCCCCAGTTTGATCGCATATCGCAGTGCGATCGTGCAGTTCGCACAGGAGCGGATCGCACAAGTGTGAACCGCTGTGCGATCCGATCCTGATGCGGCTGCAAAAATGCCTCCTGTGCGTGTTTGCTCCGGGTGCGATGCGAATTTAGCCATACAAAGTGTATGGCTAAACTCGCACCGCACAGCTGATCGCATGTAATGTCGGAGCAGTGCGCTCCGACATTACATGCGAACCCGGCACTCGCAGAAGTGTGAACCGGGGCTAAAGCACACACCTATATGTGAACAATTGCACCATACATGTTATATATAGCAGTGCGCACGCCAGAGTGAGCACAATAATTTGAGGTCTCTCTACTCAAAACTGATGAGCTATAAGAAGGCATTTAAAGTGTCCTCTTTTGATGTATTTTTTCACCATGTACTTTTGAAGCTTGACATTTATGAGATCTCTTTACTTGACATGACCTCATCTTTATATTGTACAAAAATAGGGATTACATTGTGATTACGTGCACTAAAATGAATTTACTGTATTTTTCTGGCAAATATACTGTAGATTTAATAAACAGTTGCGTATATATCATGCAACTTTAAAAAATAGCAACAAACATATTTTTATTCTACAGGGCCTCTATGTTCATGTAAAAAAATAAAAATAAAAAATAAATAAAGTTCTAGGGGTTTTAAGCAAGTTCATAGGCAAAAATGCAGATTTTTACATGTGTTCGAAAATTGAAAAAATTGCTCCAGAGGGGAAGTGTTTGAAATAATGTATGTTTGCGACTGAGTTGCTTACTGGCTGGGGTGACAGCAGTAAAATACAGAGAAGAATCTACAAATCTCTGTAAGTAATGATGGACATATGGTAAAGCTCTCATGTCAAAATGTGACTTAAGATTGGTTAGGGAAAAGAAAAATCTTCAATTCCATGACAGATGGTCGCTGAGACAAGAAGCAAGGAATCTCTCCAACAGGACACAGACAGCAATATGGAAATAAAGGGGGCTTTATCCAAAACTAACAAAAAATGTAAACATTACAATAATATCTTAAATATGTTTCCCTTTATCTGCATAAAAAATACATTTACCGCCAAATTAACTGAGCGTGGTGGACATATTTAAAAAAAAGTGTGCGTGTCTTTATGTATATATGTATGTATGTGTGTATATATATATATATATATATATATATATATATATATATACACACAAACACACACTGCTCGAAAAAATTAAAGGAACACTATTTAATCACAGTATAGCATCAAGTCAAGTACACTCCTGGAATATTGATCTGGTCAGTTAAGTAGCAGAGGGGGTTGTTAATCAGTTTCCGCTGCTTTGGTGTTAATGAAATTAACAGGTGCACTAGATGGGCAATAATGAAATAACCTCCAAAACAGGAATAGTTTTACAGGTAAAGGCCACTGACATTTTATTTCCCTACTCCTCTTTTCTGACTGTTTTCACTGGTTTTGCATTTGTCTAGGGTCAGTGTTGTTCTTTCTCTAGGACAGAGAGCTAAACCTTCCTGCTCCATAAACTTCAGACACCATGTTTCTTTGATATAAAATGTATTAGAACAAGCCAGGTGAAACTACAAATTGATAAAAATAAACATCAATCAGAACAATATTGCATACAACAAAGAAACAATGATTTATAATATAGGATGGGATAACAAGAACTCACTTTTTAAGCTCTCTCAGGGGTGATAGCGAGGGATTGAGAAGAACGTGCCTTGCTGCCCTGCTGTATCTTCTCAAAATGGTGGCTGATACACTTCCTGTAGAAGTCCTACCCATAATGCTATGCTTCCTAACAACTTTATTTAAGCACATCCTGAGTTTACAATATATGCAGAACTAGAGCTATACCAAAAAAGGACAGTAGATGGCGCCTGAGCTCTGCATATAACTAACCTGTGCGAATCAAGAAAACCTAACATGTTATTTTAAACAACATAAACACAGGTATACTGAATAAAAGTCTGGTGGACAGAACAAGTGTCACTACTGGTAGCATGAGGCGATACCTGGGCCCTAAAGAGGTTGCACGGGCAGTCCAACTCCTCCAGGATGGCACATCAATACGTGCCATTGCCAGAAGGTTTGCTGTGTCTCCCAGCACAGTTTCAAGAGCATGGAGGAGGTTTCAGGAGACAGGCAGTTACTCTAGGAGAGCTGGACAGGGCCATAGATAGTCCTTAACCCATCAGCAGGACCGGTATCTGCTCTTTTGTGCAAGGAGGAACAAGATGAACACTGCCAGAGCCCTACAAAATGACCTCCAACAGGCTACTGATGTGAATGTCTCAGACCATTAGGAAGCAGACTTCATGAGGGTGGCCTGAGGGCCAGACGTCCTCTAGTGGGCCCTGTGCTCACTGCACGGCCCGGTGGAGCTTGATTGGCATTTGCTGTTGAACACCAGAATTGGCAGGTCCGCCACTGGCGCCCTGTGCTTTTCACAGATGAGAGCAGGTTCACCCTGAGCACATGTGGCAGACTGGAGAAGCCATGGAGAAGATTATGCTGCCTGTAACATCGTTCAGCATGACTGGTTCGTTGGTGGGTCAGTAATGGTCTGGGGAGCTATATCCATGGAGGGACGCACTGATCTCTAAAGACTAGACAATGGCACCCTGACTGCCATTAGGTATCGGGATGAAATCCTTGGACCCATTGTCAGACCCTACGCTGGTGCAGTGGGTCCTGGGTTCCTCGTGGTACGTGACAATGCCCAGCCTCATGTGGCAAGAGTATGCAGCCAGTTCCTGGAGGATGAAGAAATTAATACCACTGCATGGCCCCCACGCTCACCTGATCTAAATCCAATAGAACACCTTTGAGACATTATGGTTTGGTCCATCGGATGCCACCAGGTTGCACCTCAGTTTGTTCAGGAGCTCATTGATGCCCTGGTCCAGATCTGGAAGGAAACACCTGTAATGTTCTGGTACCTTTGGGTACCCTAATTACTCTTTCATAAGTGTATGCGCCCCACCATTCTCTTTTGATAAGGTGCGCATACACCATTAAGACTAATGCTGTCATCACTGAGCGCCGGACTGGATGGCTATTTAGATCGCCGGCTCTCACTCACATGTGTTCGTTCAAACTGCTTTGTGCCTTGATGCTAACCTGTCTTGAAGCTCTCATGCTTGCAAGCATACCTCGCTGTCGGAAACCACGCTGCGCTGATCCCTGTATCCCGCTACCGGATCATCCGCTCTTGCCGAACCTCTCCTCTGCTACATTGCTATTAGTGATAAGTACCCCACAGGGGAAACCTCTATAACTTTCATACTAAAGCTTACACTATCTAGCTCTGCATACTAAGGACTATTACTACATCTGCATTATCTAAGATTGCTAGCTCTTGAGCCTACTACCACCTGTTCTTGCACTGGGTTGATCTCTCTTGTATGTCCACCTGCTACTCTGTCATCTGCTACCATACATGATTGCTAAACCTATCTGCATCCCATCTGCTACTATCTTACTTTCAAGAACATTTCCTTTCAAGTGTCTGTCATCTACCATCTCTACCCAACCTGTCTCTTCAGCCTATCATCACTGTGTTACTATATACATAAGTCACTCTAGGAAACATCTTATTGAGTGTGTGTATTTACTTGCTGAATTGAGATCATCCACACATGATGAGTCATTGAGAGTTGGGAATGGTGTCTCAGCGTTTCTCTACATGACTACTGAAGTGGAATATTTCTGCAGCTGAAAATCCACATCATACATAAAACGCAGGAGCGTTACAGATTGAACGAACCACAAAATGGATTCAGCAGAAATAACCACTCAGATGACACAATTAAAACAGCAAGTACCTGCGTTAATACACGCACTTGCTGAATTAAAAGAAGACAATCAGGCTCTGTCGCAGCAGGTAATTAGACTGACACAACTTACCACTGCTCAGTCCCCTGAACCCAAAATAAATCCTCCTTTGGTATTTACAGGCGATCGCAAAAAATTTCGCGAATTTAAAAACGCATGTGAGTTACTTTTCTTGCTAAAACCCCGTACCTACCTTACTGATCACATTAAGGTTTGTACTATTATTTCTTACCTAACAGGCGATCCTCGGGCCTGGGCAGACTCTTTTTGAGAAAAGCGACCAGCTTCTCAACTTCTATGCCTTGTTCCTAGCAGAACTCACTAGCCTATATGATGATCCCAATAGGCAGAGTACTGCCGATCTTCAATTAAGATCCTTGAAACAAGGTAGGAGACCTGTAGAAGACTTTGTCGCAGAATTCAAGAGATGGACCCTTGATTCAGAATGGAATGATGCATCTCTGAAATCCCAATTTAGGCTTGGCCTATCAGAGGCCGTTAAAGACGAGCTCGCCCGAGCGGATCTGCCAAAAACCCTGGATGCATTGATACAACTCAGTATCACCATAGATAGAAGACTACGAGAAAGAAAGGCTGAGAAAATGGGAATGCCATTATCCAGTTCTTCTCGGATTTCGGCCGTTGACCCCGTTCCTATGGAGGTAGGAACCATACGCCCACCTCTATCAACTATGGAAAGAGCCAGAAGACGATCTGGTAATCTCTGCTTGTACTGTGCATCCCCGGATCACAAGATAAACGTCTGTCCCCTAGTCTACAAAAAGAAGGGTGAGTGTTCACATGTCCTCCTAGGGGGATTGACAACTTCAATCACTAACCCTTACCTTTCTGTTTGCTTAACATTACAGTGGGACCAGAACAGGATTACTACTAAGGCCATGATTGACACAGGATCTTGTGGAAATTATATTGACATACGTTTTGCTGCTTTAAATAAAGTTCCTATTATTTCTAAACTTAAACCTGTCTCAGTGAGTCTTATTAACGGTGTTCCTTTATCCTCTGGTCCGATCACTGATCAGACACAGGCACTCCTAGTCACTACTAACGGGTCTCATATGGAGACCACTACCTTCGATCTAATACCTTCACCCCACTTTCCCATTGTTTTGGGACTTCCCTGGTTGCACACACATCAACCAACCATAGATTGGAAGGAACGGACCCTGACCTTCCTCTCTTGCTATTGCGAGGGTACGTGTAACCTCCCGTCTTTCGGGAAGATCCTGTCTGTGGTGACAGATGAGATTGCACCACTATGTTATCAGGATCTCTCTGAGGTTTTTCTTGAGAAAAATGCTCAAGCACTACCTCCCCATCGAGACTTTGATTGTAGCATTGATCTACTCCCAAATAGCAAATTGCCGTTCGGTCATGTTTATCCTCTTTCACAGGATGAACTTTCCCATCTCAAAGACTATTTGGATGAGAATTTGGAAAAAGGTTTTATTAGACCTTCCACTTCTTCCACAGCAGCAGGACTCTTTTTTGTCCGCAATAAGGACTCAAGTCTCAGGCCTATCATCGACTATAGGCAATTGAATGCTATTACAATAAAAGATCGCTATCCTCTACCGCTTATCCCTGAGCTCATTGAGCAGGTGCGTGGAGCTACCTATTTTTCAAAATTGGACCTGAAAGGAGCATACAATCTCATTTGAATCCGTGATGGACACGAGTGGAAGACTGCATTCAGAACCAGATACGGATTGTTCGAATATATTGTAATGCCATTCGGGCTATGCAACGCCCCTGCAGTTTTTCAACGATTTATAATCAATATTTTCAGAGACTTACTAGATGTCTGTGTTGTGGTATATCTGGACGATATACTTATATATTCACGATCCCTGTCTGAACACATAAGACATGTAAGACTAGTATTATCGAGATTGCTTGCACACAACCTTTATGTGAAACTGAAAAAATGCTTGTTTCATAAAGAAGAGGTACTGTTTCTAGGCTACATCATATCAAAAACAGGAATCGAGATGGACATGAGTAAGATATCCTGCATTCAGGATTGGCCTACACCAACCACACGCAAGGCGCTACAGCGATTCCTTGGGTTTTCGAATTTCTACAGGAAGTTCATTAGAAACTTCTCTGCCATTGTGAGACCCCTCACACAGCTCACTAGCATTAAAAAACCATTCAAATGGTCAGATGAAGCAAATAAAGCTTTTCACCTGTTAAAGATAAGGTTTACTTCTGCTCCCATACTACGCCATCCAGACCCATCCCTCCAATACATTCTGGAAGTAGATGCGTCAAACATGGCAGTAGGAGCAATACTCTCCCAACGACCAACTCACACTTCACCACTTCATCCAGTCGCCTTTTTTTCTAAATCCCTAAGCAGTCCAGAGATAAATTACCCCGTGGGTGAAAAGGAACTGCTTGCTATAAAATTGGCTCTGGAGAATTGGCGACATCTACTCGAAGGCACCCAATTACCAATACTTATATACACGGACCATAAAAATCTCCAATATCTTCAGACTAACAAAACTCTCTCGCACCGACAGGTAGGATGGTCACTATTCTTTCTAAGGTTTAACTTCCTAGTGACCTACACACCTGCAGATAAGAACAAAAAGGCGGATGCACTGTCACGACTAGCTGAAGAAAACTGCTTCGAAATCCCTTCCGTTCCTATAATACCTCACAAACGCATTATTGGAGTTGTCCGTTCCTTGAAGGAAGAGGTTTTGCATGGTATAAGTTTGGATTCACCCCCACCACAACTAAATACTGATGCAGAAGGCTTCCTCTACTACAACGACAAACTTTACATACCACCTACCATACGCACCAAGATCTTGGAATTATCGCATGATGTGCCTATGGCAGGACATATGGGTATGACAAAGACTCTTAATCTGATTACCAGGCAATTCTGGTGGCCTGACATGAAAACATCTATACAAAAATTCGTCTCTTCATGCAATGTCTGTGCCAGGTCCAAAATTGACACTACGAGACCATCCGGTCTACTATGCAGTCTACCAATACCTCAAACTCCATGGGAAGTTGTGTCCTTGGACTTTATAGTGGAATTGCCTCCTTCCAAAGGATTTAATACCATCTTAGTGTCAGTGGACCATCTGACAAAAATGGCACATTTCATTGCTATTCGCAGACTACCTTCGTCCAAACAAACGGCAGAACTCCTGATGAAACATGTCTTTAAGTTACATGGTATCCCAAAAACTCTTCTGTCTGACCGTGGATCACAATTTATTTCCAAGTTCTGGCAAGAACTATGTCACATACTACGGATCGAGCGGAAGCTCACTTCTCCTTACCATCCGCAGACCAACGGACAGACTGAAAGAGTCAACCAATGCATCGAGCAATATTTACGTTGTTACACTTCTTACCAACAGGATGATTGGGTGGATCTTCTCCCTCTGGCAGAATTTGCCTACAACAACGCAACCCACAGTACGACCAAGCAGAGTCCGTTCTACTTGAACTATGGGTTTCATCCCTCTATTCTTCCACCACGCATCCTTCCTTCAAATAACCCAGTAGCTTCAGACTATCTTACCCAAATAAAGGACTCTCTGGGTTTGCTTAATACTACCATTGCACACGCTCATAGTCAACAAAAGAAGTACTATGATCTTCGCAGAAGACCTTCTCCTCAGTATGCTATCGGGGACCTCGTTTGGCTCTCAACAAAAAATTTAAGACTGAAAATCCCTAGCAAAAAGCTTGGACCTCTGTTCTTGGGACCTTTCCCAATCAAGAAACTTATTGGAAAAGCTGCAGTACAGCTTACATTGCCAATAGACCTCAAAATACATCCCATTTTCCATGTGTCGCTACTGAAGCCCCATGTTCCTGACCAAGGAATAAGGCCTACTATCCCACCTCCTCCTCCTGTACAAGTTGAAGGTGGAGAAGAATATGAGATAAAAAAGATTCTGGATTCTCGTATCCACAGAGGAAGACTTCAGTACTTGGTTCGATGGAAGAACTATGGGCCCCAAGACGACACCTGGCTAAACACCTCTGACATAAATGCCTCTAGATTAATCCGCAATTTTCATGCGAAGTACCCAGACAAACCAGCTCCAGAGGCCTTCAGGAGCCGGCCTTAAGGGGGGGGTACTGTAATGTTCTGGTACCTTTGGGTACCCTAATTACTCTTTCATAAGTGTATGCGCCCCACCATTCTCTTTTGATAAGGTGCGCATACACCTTTAAGATTGATGCTGTCATCACTGAGCGCCGGACTGGATGGCTATTTAGATCGCCAGGTCTCACTCACATGTGTTCGCTCAAACTGCTTTGTGCCTTGATGCTAACCTGTCTTGAAGCTCTCATGCTTGCAAGCATACCTCGCTGTCGGAACCACGCTGCGCTGATCCCTGTATCCCGCTACCGGATCATCTGCTCTTGCCGAACCTCTCCTCTGCTACATTGCTATTAGTGATAAGTACCCCACAGGGGAAACCTCTATAACTTTCATACTAAAGCTTACACTATCTAGCTCTGCATACTAAGGACTATTACTACATCTGCATTATCTAAGATTGCTAGCTCTTGAGCCTACTACCACCTGTTCTTGCACTGGGTTGATCTCTCTTGTATGTCCACCTGCTACTCTGTCATCTGCTACCATACATGATTGCTAAACCTATCTGCATCCCATCTGCTACTATCTTACTTTCAAGAACATTTCCTTTCAAGTGTCTGTCATCTACCATCTCTACCCAACCTGTCTCTTCAGCCTATCATCACTATGTTACTATATACATAAGTCACTCTAGGAAACATCTTATTGAGTGTGTGTATTTACTTGCTGAATTGAGATCATCCACACATGATGAGTCATTGAGAGTTGGGAATGGTGTCTCAGCGTTTCTCTACATGACTACTGAAGTGGAATATTTCTGCAGCTGAAAATCCACATCATACATAAAACGCAGGAGCGTTACAACACCCCAGGACTCCATCCATCGTCTAATAAGGAGCATGCCCTGACATTGTCAGGCATGCATACAAACACGTGGGGGCCATACAAACTACTGAGTACCATTCTGAGTTGCTGCAATGAAATTTCAGCAAAATGGACTAGCCTGCTGCATCATTTTTTCACTTTGATTTTTGGGTTGTCTTTAATTTCAGCCCTCTGCAGGTTGATAATTTTCATTTCCATCAAATGATGTATCATCCTTTAGTTCCTAACACAGTCTTCCTTTAATTTTTTTGAGCAGTGTGTATATATATATATATACACATTTTCCTCCCTTTTTTGCAAGGGTCTTCTGGGGCAAGCTTGAGGATGTCACATGATGTGTGAGCACCATTTAGTGCAATGATACTGTAAGCTCGGTTGGTGTGATGACAGGTCCATGACAACCTGGGCTCAGAGGAAGTAGGTTAAATGACACTGGTGATATCTTCTGGCACAAAGGAAATACTGCAGGGGTTAAAAAACAGCATATCTTTTCAATTAGAGTTTAGCTAGTGACATCTTGTGGCATAAAGGAAGTACCGCAGTACGCCGCTGTAAGAAGCGTCAGGCGTTTTCTTTTTGCAGCCTAAAAACGCACCTCCATGTTATTCTATGGCCTCATGCACACACAGACGTTTTTGAGCTGTAAGTGGCCTAGGCGTTTTTAAGCTGCAAGAAGAACCAACGGCCTGCGCGTTCTGAGGACCAGCGTTACAGCTGTAAAAACGTCTGACGCTGCTAAAGGCTGAATAACGTTGCTATAACGTGGCTTAACGTGCGTTAAGCCACGTTATACGTTTTTTCTTCCATTCAAAATCAATGGTTCCCTATGGGAGCCTATTGATTTGAATGGAAGTCGCACCGCAAGTCGGAAGGGCCTGGTTTGGAACCTGGGGGGACCCCCACGCCGTTTTTTCCCCATTTTGGCGTGGAGTTCCCCCCAGGTTCCAAACCAGGCCCTTCGGGTCTGGTATGGAATTTGAGGGTAGCCCCACGCCGAAAAGACGGCGTGGGGTCCCCCCCAAAATCCATATCAGACCCTTATCCGAGCAAGCAGCCTGGCAGGCCAGGAAAGGGGAGGGGACGAGCGAGCGGCCCCACCCCCCCTGGACCACACCAGGCCACATGCCCTCAACATTGGGGGTGTTGGTGCTTTGGGGCATAGGGGGGCTCTGCACCCCCCACCTCAAAGCACCTTGCCCCCATGTTGATGAGGACAATGGCCTCATTCCCCACAACCCTGCCCGGTGGTTGTGGGGGTCTGCGGGCAGGGGGCTCATCGGAATCTGGAAGCCCCCTTTAACCACTTACCGCATATCGACATAGGGCTACGTCGGTAAACTTTGCGGGCTTATACCGGGATGATGCCTCTAGCTAGAGACATCATCCCGGTACCGTGGTTTGAAGCCAACAGTCGGCTTTCCGTCGGTAACGACCGATGCGGCTCGGGAGCCGCTCAATCGTTACCCGGGGGGGGCGGGAGGGGACGTCCCCCCCTCCCGCCGCCTTCCGTGGCTTTGCTCGGGGCTCCCGTCCCACCGGGAGCCCCGAGCACCCAGCCGGCACGTCCGCCAGCTGGATGGAGTCCCGATGAATGCCGGAAACGGCATCGATCGGGTCTCCGATGACGTAACCCAGAGGCGGCGTCCATGACGTCACTTCCGGGTTACTGTGCTGCAAAAGGCGGCAGTTTTAAAAAACGGCTGTATGCAAAAATGCCGTTTTCGGCGTTTTGCATACAGGGAAGTGTAGTGGAGGGGTCTAGGGTCTTTTAGACCCTCGATCCCTCCATAAAGTGTACCTGTCACTACATATTGGTGTCACAAGGGATGTTTACATTGCTTGTGACAGCAATAAAAGTGATCAGATTTTTTTTTTTTTAAAAAACCTGTAATAAAGTTGAAAAAAAATAAATAGGAAAAAAAAAAAAAAAAATTTAGCCGCCCCCGTCACCGTTAGCTCGTGCACAAAAAAAAACGTAAACGCAAGTCGAGCCGCGAATGAAATCGCTGTTCAAACCCCACATGCGAGGTATCGCCGCGATCGCCAGAGCGTGGGCAATAATTTAAAAAAAAGAGCTACACTCTAACTCTAAACTGGTAACCGTTAAATAAATTTAAAGCGTCGCAGATTGAGATCTCTATTGACCTTAGTTTGTCGCCATCCCACGGGGGGGGGGGGGGGCGCAATTTTAAACCGTAACATGTTGGGTATCTATTTATTCTGCGTGACATCATCTTTCACAATATACAAAAAAAATGGGCTAACTTTACTGTTTAGTATTTTTTAAATGCAGTGAAATGTGATTTTTCTAATTTTTTCCAAAAAAATGGCGTTTTAAAGACCGCTGCGCAAATACCGCGTGACAAAAAATTTTGCAATGACCGACATTTTATTCTCCAGAGTCTTTGCTAAAAAAATATATATAATGTTTGGGGGTTCTAAGTAGTTTTCTAGGAAAAAATACTGGTTTTAACTTGTAAACAAAAAGTGTCCGAAATAGGGCTGGGGCTTAAGTGGTTAACAAGGGGGCCCCCAGATCCCGGACCCCCTCCCTATGTGAATAAGTATGGGGTACATTGCACCCCTACCCATTCACCCCATAAAGGGCAGTGTATGTGAATAATGACAGGAGACGTTTTGGAAAGTTTATTTAAAATCTTCATCCAGTCTTCTCCACTCCGATCTTCTCCACTCTGCTCTTCTCCCCTCCGCTCCGCTCTTCTGCTCTTTTGCTGTCCGCTCTTCTGCTCTTTTGCCCTTGGCTCTTCTTCTTCCTCCGGTCCTCCTCAGGCGATGTCTCCGTTGATTATGCCGGTCTCCGGTCTCTGCAGCTTAATATATAGCCATTAGGGGCGTGGTCTCTCAATGACGTCACTGGGAGGCCCCGCCCCCTTATGTCACAGACGACGTCATCTGTGACATAAGGGGGCGAGGTCTCCCGATGACGTCATATATTAAGCTGCAGAGACCGGAGACCGGCATAATCACCAGAAACATCGTCTGAGGAGGACCGGAGGAAGAAGAAGAGCCAAGGGCAAAAGAGCAGAAGAGCGGACAGCAAAAAAGCAGAAGAGCGGACAGCAAAAGAGCAGCGGAGCGGAGGGGAGAAGAGCAGAGTGGAGAAGATCGGAGTGGAAAAGACTGGATGAAGATTTTAAATAAACTTTCCAAAACGTCTCCTGTCATTATTCACATACACTGCCTTTTATGGGGTGAATGGGTAGGGGTACAATGTACCCCATACCAATTCACATAGGGAGGGGGTCCGGGATCTGGGGGGGCCCCTCCCCTTTCCTGGCCTGCCGGGCTGCTTGCTTGGTTAAGGGTCTGGTATGGATTTTGGGGGGGGGGGCCCCACTCCATTTTTTCCCCATTTTGGCGTGGAGTTCCCCCTCAAGATTCTCACAGCGCAAGTCGCGACGCTCCCATAGGGAACCATTGATTTTGAATGGAGGCAGAAAAACACGCTGCTAAAAGTGACGTGGCCAAACGTGCAATAACGCAAATGGAAAAAGCTACTGAAAGCACGTTTTTACAGCTGCTTTTTCCGGCGTCAGAACTAGCTTTGCAGCATGTTTTTTCAAATGCCCCGTGTGCATGGGCCCTCAAAGTTAGTATAGCAGCTAAAGCTGCATTTTTTATTTTAAAAATTTCTGGGATTGTTTGTTTGTTTTTTTTTTGGGGGGGGGGGGTTTCAGCTGCAGTTTACCTATTCGGGAAATTGTTATGTCACTCTGCTGCTTTATCAATATAGCAGCGGTATGTAAATTACAATGCTGGCTGGGCAGAATTACAGACCGCCTTTATGTTTCTCAATCTGTTTAGCTGGTTTGCTTTATTAACGTTATAGGACATACAGATATAGAACAGAACTGGGCCTAGGGTGGGCAGAAGGGAAAAACGCCTTGGACAATTTAGCAGGAGGGGTGCAAAATTTTCATGAAGGGGGCACAATTTGGCTTTTTTGTCTGGGGCATTTAAGGACCTTCTCCCAGCACTGATATATAATAATAATAATCATAATAATATCATGTAATTTAAATGCATACATTGTGTGGATGGAACAAGAGGTCAGAACACGTTAAGATATCCTCAGGTCCAGGCGGTCTGCCACTAATTACAATCCTTCTGGATGGGGAAGGTGGCAGAGACAGCTGGAAGCTGTTGACAGACAAATTCAGTGATCTGAGCCTCACAGGTGCCGTGTTCACTCCTGCAGCTTTGACTTGTTAGGCAGCATCAGCATTTTTATGCCCAGTGTGCGATTTATAGCAGCTATATTGTGTAATCTTCCCCTTGGAGCTCAGATTGATTCATACTGATTAGAGGTTAATAGAATGAGAAGCTGTTTTGTAGAATGTTGTCTGTGCTCGCCATCTAGTGTTTAGTTTTTATATTGCAACAGATAGGTTCAAGCTACAGTATGTAGTCACCATATCAAGAATATACAGTTCCTAAAGTTATTCAGCTGTGCTTTCTGTAGTTAACCAAAACTTATTTTTGTTTATCTAATGCAGTAGCTACAAATCTCTTTTAACCCCCTGACATCTTCCTGAACTGTGATGGCATGTGTGTACAACTTTGATCAAGCTCCTGTCTAATTCTGGAGGGATAATCATTTGTTTAAAATTCCTCCTTTTTTCCCCCTACACAGGTATATCCTCTTTCAGCCAAATAGGAGAATACCTACAGGTACTCATGCTGCCCTCCCACCCCTCCCCTGGGACACCTGTTTCTCTGCCCTCATCACCACCCCCCTCCGAACCCACCTGTTACAGTATACAGGACCAACTATTATTTTATGGTTATTGTAAGTCATTTTTATGCAATTTTAAATAATAAAATGAAATGTGGTAAAAAACAGAAATAATAAGAAATATACAGTGCTTTCTAAAACTTTGTAATTCAGTCATTAAAAGCAATATAAACCTTTCTACCTGCACCTTGTCTTTTCCACCTGCGTAAGATGTGCATTGATCATGTGATCTCATGGTGTCATTTGTTCCCCAGTACACACAGCCTATAGTAGAGTAGATCTTCACATTCCAGCGTTAGAAGCTTTCTCACAATCCCTGGGTCTCTCAGTCTAGTACTTTTCAGGTGAGAGGTAAACAGTAATTAGATCTGACACAGACACAAATAGGCAGAGCAACTAACAGAGAGATCTCGCCATGCTGGAAGAGATGTGTTTCCATCACATTAGCACTCCCACATTTGTAACCAAGAGGAAATGGTTAAGCTGGATACACACTATACAATTCTTATTAGATGTTTTCCTTTAGATTTACCAAAACCATATCATATGAGGTCAGACCTAAACACTTTTAATTTGTATGCAATCAGGCAGGCCCTTGCATTACATAGTTGAAGGTAAATCTAAATGAAATCTAACAACAAAAGTTGTATAGTGTGTATCCAGCTTTAGGCATGCATTGGATGCTGTAGGGTTGATTTACTAAAACTGGAGCGCTCAGAATCTGGTGCAGCTGTGCATGGTAGCCAATCAGCTTCTAACTTCAGCTTGTTCAATTAACCACTTGCCGACCAGTCACGTTGACTGTACTGCGGCAAAGTGGCTCGTTCCCGTCCAGCGACGTAGACCTAAGTCGCTGGACTCCTCCCCTTGTGGGTGGCTTGTGTGCCGCCGGAGGCTCGCTCCCGCTGTATTCAGTCACAGCGGGAGTCGGGCCAGGGGAGGAGCGGCGGCAATCGCCGCTGCTCTTCCCCGATCGTCGGGGAATCGAGACTCCTAAGTGACAGGCAGGGTCAGATTGCAGGGTTCAGCATAGCTGAACCTGCGATCTGTCCCTGTGTCACTCAGTCACCTCCCCCCACACACGTTAGTAAGCACCAGGCATACATTAACCCCTCCCTCTCCAATAAAATTAACCCCTTCCATGCCAGTGTCATTTTTACAGTAACAGTGCATATGTATAGCACTGATTACTGCAGTAATGTCACTGGTACCCCCAAAAAGTGTCAAAAATGTCAGTCAAGGGTCCGATCTGTCCGCCGCAATGTCACAGTCCCGCAAAAAAATCGCAGATCACCGCCATTACTAGTTAAAAAAAAACCCACCAAAAATGACAGAAATCTTTCCCTTTTTTACCAAACATAGATAGCAGAAAACAAATTGGCCAAAAATTTAAAAAAATTTAGATTTTTACATTTTTTTGGGGGGAAATTTTTATATAAAAAAATGTGAAAAATATTGTTATTTTTTCAAAATTTACGCTCTTTTTTTGTTTATAGCGCAAAAAGTAAAAATCGCACAGGTGATCAAATACCACCAAAAGAAAGCTCTGTTTGTGGAAAAAAAAGGACGTCAATTTCGTTTGGGTACGGCGTCCCACGACCGCGCAATTGTCAGTTAAAGTCGCACAGTGCCGAATCGCAAAAAGTGGCCTGGACGTAAGACAGCAAAATCCTCAGGTGGTAAAGTGGTTAAGCTTTGACAATAAAACCTGGAAGCAGATTGGTTACTATGCACCAGATTCTGTGTGCATCAGCTTTAGTAAATCTCCACCACTGTGCTAACACAAGCAATGTTAGTACAGTGATCTACTCCTTCTGTGCTATTGTGTTCTGACAGATGGATTGCCAGAACCAGAGCTTTTTTTCAGCTGAAACTTGGTGGAACTCAGTTCCACCATCTCTGACTCAGGCCCTCTGCTCCCCTCTTCCATACAAAATCCATACTTGGTTCTGTAATCTCTAAAAGGGGTGGTACTGGGAGGTGGGTAAAGGGTGGACCCATGGAATGGTGCTCTTAGGTGGGTAGGGGGCAGAGTCAAGGGGTGACTCAGAAGGGAGGAGTTCCTGCACCTATTCTCTGAGAAAAGAAGCCCTGGCCAGAACACACTGGTCAGTGCTCACAGCCATTGGCTCATTCAACAGAAGCTGGTTGTAATAGGTTTCTATGTGCAGCTGCACCCGATTTAGCATTCTCCAGTTTTAGTAAATCAGCCCCAGTGACCAGGAACAAGTAGTTGCATGTTCCTAGGGACAAGCTTGGTGGTAAATACATAGACATAGGGGATTAGCCATGACCCCACCAACTGCAGCCACAACGTGTGAGGCCATCGTTACAAGGGAAGGCAAACAAACACCACATGGAGTAGAATTATTCTAACAGCTAGTTAAAATGAGAAAAACATTCCCAACCTTTTTGAGTCATGGACTTCTTTAGGAATCTGATGAAAGCTGTGGACCCCCCAGAGATAACCAAACACAATTTGCATGCAACGAATATATTTATATTCTTTATTTTACTGAAATGTGATTACCTCATACAACATGGTACATATATGACCTACAAAAAGTTTGAATAAACTAAACAATTTTAACAAAAAAATCATGCCAAAAAAAAGTAATGGCCACTCAATACAAAAAATGAAATACAATAATATTGTGCAAATTAAACAAAACAATTTTAATACTACTACTACTACTACTACTACTACTACTACTACTACAACTGGAATACGGGAATTAGCACTCGCTATTATGGAGTGGCAAAATATAGAGGTTGTGTAGAGAATGATGGTACAAATTGAGGCTTAGTGGTTGGCGCTATAAGCAGTGGCAGGGTGCATTTTCTTTAATCTCTTTCAATAGGAAATTACTGTATTGATTGGGACAAGCGGGGAGGGTTATTAAATGTTTTTTTTTTTCTGACCCTCCCAGATCCCCTGAAACCCACCCATGGACTCCAGGTTTAGAACCCCTGTTCTAAATGCATTATTAGACTGAAGGTTATATAAAGCATATATAAAATACGCACAGTATATTCTCCACATCCCAATTCCCAATCGTTTAATCCGGTTTCTTTAAACTTTGGTGTACATTTAGGCCCCTTTCACACTTGTATGACTCAAAAGTTGCACCGACTTTGGAGTGCAACTTTGATGCAACTTGGATACGACTTTGGCTTTTACCAGTTTTAATGGACAACTGTTGCATTTTATAACATTCAGGTATGACTTTCATGCAGCTTCTGAGAGTTAACATTGAAGTCTATGGCCCTCATGTTGCTTGAAATTAAGACCAAAGTAGTTTAATTCCTTGGAGACCCCCAGGTCACCAGAACTAGTGTCCAAATTGAAAGATTTCCACTCCATTACTTTTTCGGGGACCACTTAAAATTTGGGGTTTTCTTTTTACATTAACTTTAAATGATAATGGTAAACAGGACAGACAGAGAGGGTGAATTTTCATTAACTAGGGCACAGACAGCAATAAAAACTGGCAGGTCATCTCTCCAAAACTAAAAAAAAAAAAAGAAGTTTTAGTTACAGTTTAAAGTCTACACCATCCAGTGGCCAGCAACTTCCCTGGAACATACATGGCTAAAGGGTGTCCCAGGATGTGTTCTTTCACTTTTGCAATAAGCAGTAAATTAATGTATGAAGCTTCGTATGAAGAGCCAAGCAACAGCAGCTGCAGCTACAGGAGTGGACTGGGGATATGCACACGTTTTTAAAGTAAGAAAGATCCCCTTTGGTATTGGCCATGGTAACTGCATGAGACGAAAAAAAAAAAAGGGATTTAAATGTAGTCTTTCTACTGCTATGCTAATGATATTGGTATCTGCATAAGACCTAAATTTTACTGAATTTATGCTGTTGCTTTGAAATCTGTCCTGGAATAGGAAGTCATACTGTATAGATGTAATGGCTTGTTATTCGCTGCCAAGGTTGTAAAAGTTCCAGCTGTATAATGTGCATGACCAACATTATAAAAATAGATCAGTACCAAAATAAAAGGAGTACTAATGTCACATTTATTACATTAAGTTTTAACAAACAGCAAAATTTTAATTGCACAAAACTAAGGATTGACCGATTATCGGTGCGGCCAATTATCGGAGGTCGAAGTATCGGTATCGGCCACAAATTTGCCAATATGGACGATATTGCTTTAAGTGGTTCTACGGAGTGATGTCTGCAACTAGAGGCATCACCCTGGTACCGTTTTTTAGAGCCGACGGTCGACTTTCTTGTAATGACAACTGATGCGGCTGAGCAGCCGCTTGATTGTCATTACAAGGAGCGGGAGGAAACAACCCCCCCCCCCCGCCACCTTCCGCATCTCGCCCGGGTCCCCTATCCCACCGGGATACCCAAGCGACCAGCCGGCCGTACACCCGAACAAAGCCGCAGTACCTGTCACTGCCTATTAGGCCTCTTTCACACGGGCGTTCCGTATGTCCGTATATCACCCCATCCATTTGCGGATGATATACGGACATAATGCATGTCAATGGGATTGCGGATGTCAGCGGATGACCATCCGCTGACATCCGATTTGCGTCCTTTCAGTTCTGTTCTGTTTTTTGGAACGGAACAGAACCCTATTTTTCTTCCGTTTAAAAAACGCAAAGGACGCAAAATCGGATGTCAGCGGTGTCATCCGCTGACACCCGCAATCCCATAGACATGCATTATGTCCGCATATCATCCGCAAACAGGTGGGATGATATGCGGACATACGGACCGGATGACACAAGTGTGAAAAAAAAAAAAAAGTGACTGAACGGACTACAAAACCGGAGCGCCCGTGTGAAAGAGGCCTTACTGTCACAAGGGATGTTTACATTCCTTGTGACAGCAATAAACATTTTTTTTTTAAAAGGACAGTGTTAAAATTAAAACTTTAAATGTGCAGAATATTGGCACCTATCAACCTGAAGGGTGGCTGGAAAATTGGTATCCGCCTTGAAAAAAATGGTCAATTCCTAAACAAAACGTTTTATTAGTATTGCTTAAATAGTTTTTACTCTCCTTTTGTAGATTGCATTATCAGTGCCCTCCCTTTAACGCATTTGGAAACTTTTTATTTTTGGATTTCACATCCTTTTCTATAAAAGGTACTTCCTTAATATTCACCTTGGTAAGGATAGCATTTGTTGGGTCTTCCTTCGTGGGGAAACCTGCATCCAATTCACATAAATGTGAACCCAGCCTAAAGCAACCTGTCAAGTAAAAAAAATATATATTTTGGGGTTTTTGTTAAGTGTTCCTTTGGTTAACCCCTTAATTTACTCTTATCAGCCTTAATTAACTCCTTATTCTTCTCCATTTAATTATTATTTTCCCGATTTTTTTGTTCCCTTCTATTTTATGAACAATTAATAATTAAAACTTTTTTTGTTTGCTTTGTTTGTTAATATTTTTACACCTTTAACGTATATTTACACCTTTCACACTGAAAAAAGTACAAAATGTAAAAAAAAATACATTTATTTCATTAGTAAATAACTTTTCAATGCATTGTACCATAGCTGACAGCTGAAGTGTAATCAAAAAAGTTGCGGTAGGTATCGACAATTGGTATCGGCGAGTACGAAAAAAAATAAAAAAAGTATCTGTACTCGTTCTTGTAGAAAAAAAAGAAAATGGTATCGGTGCACCCCTACCTAGAAAGCCGTACCACCATTTACATAAAAGGGGCATGTTTAACTGGAGGAACTGCCAGCCATATGTGATAGGGGAATAATTGTATGCTGGGCTGGGATGGAAACCATCTCATTCACACTTGCTTTGATCTTTAAAGAGTGATTCCGGTACGTGTCGTTGTTTAGAGAGCATTTGACAGGCAGTGAGGAGGCGTTGGATCACCTATTCACTGCCTGCTGTAACCCCTTGAACATCGCACTAGCATGCCGCAACCACACGCATTGAATGCGGTTGCAGAGCACTTGCCCGTTTCATTTAAATTTGTTGTGCTCAGTGGGTGCTACGCCTGGGAAAAGGCCTTGTTTTCACTTGCAACTGGGGGGTGATAAAAACAGGCACTTGTGCTGTTGTTTTATCACCCCCACCCTTTATTACTGCAAGAATTTTACTCCCCATCATATTCGGCATGCAGTACTGCTGCCAAACCTGATCCATTCAAGTCAATGCACGCAGCTGATTTAGTGCTTCATAGTTTTGTCACATTTATTGTGAGGAGTGCGATTTTTGGAATTTTCTATTGTTAACATATTGTTAACATATTTCAGCTTTTTTAGCTCCTCTCAAAGGGTGATTATTTTGCATGGGTACCTATTAACATTATAATGCATGCAGTTGCTGTGGTGTAAGATTTCTAGGGTTAAAACAGGTGGTGACAGATTGCCTCCCAGCCGCCTGTCAAACACCCTCTGAAAATTGATCCGCCATGGATCATTCTTCAGAGGGCAATGACTGTAAATGTAAATAAACCCCAAAAGTGCTGATGCAGCAACTTGTTGAGGCTGTAGCTATGCATTGAGTAAATACTTAAGACCGCTACTGCCATCTAGAGGGCAATATTAAATATTGCATGAAAGTCACATGAAGTTTTGTGACATCAGATTCATGATTATTCTATTTTTTTCTGGTTTGTTCACACCATGCGCTTTGACATGTAGTAACCTTCACAGATCAGCCTCAATGCTAGGGATTATAGATAACAATTGTTTTAGGCCGGTGTTAAGGAGCCCTAATCTTCAATATTTCTGTAGTTTGTTTTTCTTTTTTTCTAATGCAAGTTTCTTTCTGATACCTGGTCAAATTCAGGTAGTTACACCTCTTGCACTAAAAAAAATGTATAATATTATAATGAGTACCGAGCTGCATTAAATTGTTTCATCAGTGTTAATTTCGTAGATGAAAATCTATTCCTTCTGAACTGGCCGAAGTTCGAGCCATCTATGGCCGGTGTTCTGCCGAAAACTCCAACTCGCCAAAATCTCCAACCACCTAACTTCCGATGACTGTACAGCAGGAGGAATTGGGGATTTGGACGAGTTGCTGTTTTCACAGACCTATACATTACGGTACATGCTATAATGACTGCATGTTGTTAGTAATGCCTGCTACTAACCAACAACTAGGGATGCACCGATCCGATATTCGGATCGGATATCGGCGCCGATATGGCCATTATAGCTGGATCGGGGAATCGGTAACATTGACTGATCCACTGGCTGATCTGGTTTTTGCTTGGTAACGGCTCAGCCATCCCTTACTTGGTGCAGTAGTAGTATGGGATGGGAGCCGCTACTTCCTGTATAGTCCCGGTGTAACGTGAGAATTACCTACCCCGTGAGAAAAACCTACCCTCGTCACTTCCGGGCAGGAACAGCTGAGCAGCGCAGCAGTGCGCATGCTCAGAGGCCCGGAGACCTAATGAAAAAGATAAGGAGCTGACTACTGGGCATGCGCAGTAGTATGAAAGTATTAGGGTGTCCGTGAAAAAAACCTACCCACGCGGCGGTGACATTAAAACAGCTGTACTACAATATGAGTCATCACCGCTCCTTCCCCTGTGACTACCCTGATCTTGGCTAGTAAATATAAAAGCGGCTGGCGGCTCCGTTATTTATCTTTTCATGCACCCGCCGCCGCTTTTATATTTAGTAGCCGACATCAGTGAAGTGTCACGGGAAGGAGCGGAGATGATTCATATTGTAGTACAGCTGTTTTAATGTAACCGCCGCTTTACAGACACTGAGGGTGCACCGGAAGTGACGAGGGTAGGTTTTTCTCGCGGGTAGGTAATTTTCACGGAACACCGGCTCACAAGTGGAGTGATATCAGATGCACTCTGCCTGTGAATGGAGGAGCCGTACACATGAAGCAGCGGCTTTGCTCTGTACTGCAGCCGCTTGCTTTGTGCGTAGCTCGGGATCAGTTCCGGTATCGGTATTGGCGATTTCACAACGTCAGATATTGGTAACGGTATCGGGTCCAAAAAAGTCGGATCGGTGCATCCCTACCAACAACATGGCCGCCTCCGGGACAGCGACAACTTATTTCCTCCGAGTGTTCTGTTTAAAGAGGCAACTGGTCATGTACCGTACTGTATTGGCTGTCGGTGGTCTGTGAAAACAGCAACTCGCCCAAATCTCTGATTATCCCTGCTGTAGAGTCACCGGAAGTGATGTGGTTGGAGATTTTGGCGAGTTGGAGATCTCGGCAGAACACTGGCTTAATTTAGTCACTTGCTTCCTGATAGGATTGTCATCACTCCCACCTATCACTACATCACTACAGGTTATCTCTGCAAACTTTTTATCTTTCGTTGGGTGTGGTTTAGTGTAGTTCCTCTGCAGCCTTATGCTTTCAGACATCCTAGTCATTGCAATCAACTGACCTGTCATACCAGTGTCACAGTGGTCTGGTATCCACAAACAGGAGAGGAGCCTCCTTAAGCCCCGTACACACGAGTCGAAATTCGGCCGGGAATTTTCCTCCGACGACCGATCTGCCGATTTTCGGCTTGTTAGTATGATGCTTCCGACAACCGACTCCGACTTTTCGGCCGAAAAAATTCTGGTGTGCAGGCTATAACATTTTTGTCCTCCGTCAAAACACGTCCGATTATCGTGCAGTCAGTACAGATTTCAACAGGGAAAAATCTTATGAGCAAGTTCGGGCATGCTCAGAGAAGAATAAACACAAAGAAAGCAAACCAACACATGACATCACTTTTGAAGTAGAATTCTGTTGGTCGACAAAATTCGTGTGCAGTCTAGAGCACATTCCAACCAACAAAACACCACTCTGGACAAAAGATGGACGATCGGTCGGCGGAAATTCGTTGCGTGTGTACGAGGCTTTACTCTACAAGTAAGACAGCCGTGTAAAGCGGGCCATACACTAAAAGAATTTTAAAGTGATTGTAAGGCGGTCCGTCGTCCGGTGCTGTCCATTCTCTGCTCAGCGGGGATCAGCAGATCTATCCCCCGCTGAGCAGAGAATGGACAGCAGCTCCATCTCCCCTCCATGTGCAGAGATGGAGCTGTCAGATCCCTCTGCTCTCTTTGGGGGAATCGGATGAGAACAGACCACCTGTCTGTTCTCATCCGATCCGATCCCATCCGACCCGATCCACTGGACTGATGGTTAATAGGGTTTCCATCCGTCCAGATTTGACGGACAGGATTGGATGCAGATAGCAGCGAGTGTCAGTGGACATGTCACCGTTGACATCCGCTGCCCCATAGAGATGCATGGGGCATCTGATCAGATCCGCCTGAAAAACTGACAACTGACTGTCCTTTTTTTCCCACAAATAGAACTTTATTTTGGTGGTATTCGATCACCTGTGCGATTTTTATTTTTTGCGCTATAAACAAAAAAAGAGTGACAATTCTGAAACAAAAAAAATGATAATTTTGACTTTCTGCTCTATAACATTCCCAAAAGAAAAAAAAATGTAAAAATCAAATTTTTCCATCATATTTTTTCTTAAAAAAAATCCCAATAAGCGTATTTTAATTGGTTTGCGCAAAAGTTATCGCGTCTACAAACAAAGGGAAAGATTCATGTCATTTTTTTTTTATTTACTTATTTATTTTTTACTAGTAAATTTTTTTAGCGGGACTGCGACATTGCGGCGGACAGATCGGCCCCCTAACTGACATTTTTGACACTTTTGGGGGGACCAGTGACATTACTACAGTAATCAGTGCTAAAAATATGCACTGTTACTGTACCACTTACACTGGCAGGGAAGGAGTTAATCCAGGGGAGATCAAAGGGTTAAATGTGAGCTTAGGGTGGAGGGAGTTAGTGGATGAGATGAGTGCGGTGTCGGCCATACAGGTGCCCCTTGACCCTAGGATACTTCTTTTGGGCATGGGTGGATTAGCACCACAGGTCTGAAACTGTTACTATTTTATTTGTCTTTTTATGCCAGGAAGGCTCTATTGCAAAACTGGAGGGGTTCTGCTCCCCCCCACGGCCCCCCAATGGCGTGCGTTGGTAGACTCAGCCCTTCCGCTTTAAAAAACTGACTTATATGGGACGTCAATGCCCACAAAATTTTGGAAAGATATGGGATCCGTAGCTTGGGGCCAGGTCTCTACAAATCTAGATTCCGGGGGCTTATCTTGGTGGCGGGGGAGCTGTTCTATTCCTCTATATTTTCTGGGCAATGTATTGGTTAACATTCCCCTTGGGGGGGGGGGGGGCGGCACGGTGGTGGTGCCCCCTGCCTCGGTCCTCCGGCCCCGCACCCGCTCCTCCCCGGGTCTCTGTGGTTCTGGGACTTGGCTACTATTGAGTTTTACTTCTGCTTGCCACCCTCTGATAAAGTACTATGCTAGCTCATGATGTTGGCATACCGTATTTGAATTTGTGCACAGGATTTTAGTTTACACTGCTTTGTTTTTTCTTTTGGATAATGTACCTTGATGGTTGTATCTGATTTATTGCTGTTTTTTTATCAATAAAACTTTTCTGTTAAAAAAAAAAAACCTTGGTGGATGCTGCATCTGTTCCGCACCGGCTCTAACACTGAGAGATCAAACACCACTGATCACTCGGCTCACACAGCTCCCTGAGCAGAGAGCTGCTAACTGTCAGTCACCAGCTCTCTGCTTTGCATCCCCCCCGTCCGTCCATCCGTCTCTGCTCTGGGCTGTAGAAGAGGTGGAAGTGGCCGAGCTGAGAGGCTGAGCCAGGTGCCAGGCCAGGCATGTGGGCAGATCGCAACCATATGGTCGCGATCTTTACCTAGCCTGGACTAGCTCTGTGATCTCAGCCCGCTGTCTGCTGAAAATGGGTCACAGGAGTGCAGAACGAACTGCACTCCTGTGATTAATAGCTTTGGCTGTACTTCTCCTTTATTGTTAGTGTTATCCAATTAATGTTCGTTTTTGACCGTAGTGACATGGAAATTTGAAGGAGAAGGATGGAATTTTTTTTTGAATGAACAAATTTTTAACAGTGAATGTGGTTTCCATTCAGGAAAGGCCATTCATTTCAAAATGAAATGTTAAAAGTAAATGAAATTTACCAGTGTATGGCTAGCCTAACACACAGTAGCTCTTTCAGAACTTCAGTTATACAAGAGGGTGAAGTGTCTGTCCGTGGGTGAACTCTAAGCTCAGTGCACCCAACTTTCTAAAAATGAGAAAGAGGAACACCTCTTGGCCCCTGCCATGCCCCAATCAATGCAGCCCATGAAGAACCCTCCAGAATATTTTTTCCAAAACCTTTCCTTCATACTGGATTTTCAAAATAGCAAATGCAGTCCTTTAGAGGGTGGATGAAAGGTTTAGTGTAGTAGAACGGCTTTTGGTAGTTAGTAAATTTTGTGATAGAGATCCACAGGGCCGATCCTAGGGTAACAGACACCTGGGTGCAGAAATATTTATGGCACCCCCACATGGGCGTGGTCATCTTACTAACCCCTCCCCTTTTCCTAATGGGACCTGGAGAAGGGGTCTCTCCAAGGAACACAGAGAGGCAGTGGCATCTTAAGAGCATTATAGGCCCCCGGGCAATGCAGTGCACTGGGGCCTAGCCTACACAATCACCCACCAGAATAAAAATGCAAATTATCGATAAGGTGATATTTATTGATAAAGCAGTGCCAGGCTAATGACAGCTCCCAAGTTCGGCGGCTGGATCCGGTGAACACACACAAGGATGGGAGTGAGACTTGCTTGTCCTGTGTGTGCCTGTTCCCGTGGAGGCAGATAGACATTCCTGCAGTTGTGGGCACCCCCTCCACGGCCCAAGTGGCCTAACAGTAGCACAGGGCCGACATGTGCTTGCCACCTGCTAAGTTTGCCGGTGGGATGCACACGGGAATCAGGACTAATGCTTGGCTGGGGCTGGGGCTGGGTCACTGGGCAAGTGGGGCCCCCCAGGCAAGTGGGGCCCCTGGGCAACTGCCCAGCATGCCCATTCGGTAAGATGGCCCTGCAGAGAGGGCCTCTGTTAGAGAGTCTGTTAGAAAAAGCCCCCACCAGGCCCCAATAGAGACTACAACGGAATCTGATGGGACCTGGAGTGGGGTTTATCTTACAGAGGCCCTCTCTGTGCCTATTGGAGAGTCTCTGATAGAAAGGGTCCCCTCCAGCCCCCATGAGAGACTACATTAGAGTGTCACTGAACAATAGAAAAATAAACAATATTCTATTAATTAATAGCACTTTGATGCCCAGGTCCAAGACTAGAAGACTTCACTTACCTTAAATAATGGGTACTGGGGCTGACTTCTGGTCCTGGGGCCTGGCTTCTGGGACTGGGTCCTGGCTTCTGGGGCTTTGCTGCTCATCCTAAGGTCTGGCTGCTAGGGCTGGCCTGCTGGTCCTGGGGTCTGGTTGCTGGTCCTCCTGATTCCTGACTGCTGGTCCTGATTCCCAGCTGCTGGTCCTGGTTTTTTGGGGCTGGGCTGCTGGTCCTGTATTCCGGCTGCTGGTCCTGGGGTCTGGCTGCTGGTCCTCCTGGGGCTTTGATGCTGGTCCTGGGGTCTGGCTGCTGGGGCCTTGGGGCTGGCTTCTGGTCCTGATTCTTGGCTGCTAGTCCTGGGGTCTGGCTGCTGGGGCCTTGGGGCTGGCTGCTGGTCCTGATTCTTGGCTGCTGGTCCTGATTCCTGGCTGGGCTGTGGTGCCAGTCTCTGTGGTATGCTGGGCTGTGGTGCCAGTCTCTGTGGTATGCTGGGCTGTGGTGCCAGTCTCTGTGGTATGCTGGGCTCTGTGGTGCCGGTCTCTATGGTGCTGGGCTCTGTGGTGTCTGTGGTGCTGGGCTCTGTGGTGCCTGTGGTGCCGGCCTCTGTGGTGCCGGCCTCTGTGGTGCCGGCGGTGCTGGGCTCTGTTGTGCCGGGCTCTATGGTGCTGGCTCTGTGGTGCTGGACTCTGTGGTGCTGGGCTCTGTGGTGCTGGCTCTGTGGTGCTGTTTTCTGTGGTGCTGGCTCTGTGGTGCTGGGCTCTTGTGCGATATCCCGGCGGGGCTGCCGCTGTCCCTGTATGAATGGCGCCTCTATTTCTTCCATAGTCCCGGCTCACAGGTGGAGTGATATCAAATGCACTCCGCCTGTGAGAGGAGGAGCCATACAGAAAAAGCAGGCGGCTGCAGTAGAGAGCAAAGTCGCTGCTTCTTCTATACGGCTCCTCCTCTCACAGGTGGAGTGCATTTGATATCACTCTGCCTGTGAGCCGGGACTACAAAGAATGTAGCGGCTACCTGTGAGAGACTCCCGCGACTTGCGGGAGATTGAGGATTATGTGCGCCCCCCCCCCCTCACGCGGCGACTGGGTACGGTGCACTCCGCGCACCCGCCCAGGATCGGCCCTGGAGATCCATACATCAGACCAAACAGAGAGACAACTGAGAAGGAAGGAGGGGCAGGGGAATTTGGTTATAAAAGAGGGACAGTGCCTTCCAATGAGAGACATATGGGATTTATGCCACCAATGTGTCAATGTTCTAAACCCTTTAAAAGGTAACCATGCCCTTCCGTGTTGCTCCACCAGGTCTAACAATCTGCACTCAGGACTTCACCTTACCTAGTTACATAGTAGTTGAGGTTGAATAAAGACATCAGTCCATCTAGTTCAACCTGTACAGGTGTGTGTGTGTCAGTGGCCTAATCATTTCCCATAATCCTGAATGTTGTGATCTGTGAGATGCACGTCCAAGAGTCTTTTAAAAGTTGCCATACTCCCCGCAGCTACCACCTATTGTGGAAGAGAGTTCCACATTCTCACTGCCCTTACAGTGAAGAACCCCTTATGCAGTTTAAGGTTAAACCGCCTCTCCTCTAATCTCATTGTGTGGCCATGTGTCTTCTTGCACTCGAGACTAAATAGTTTTTTACCTATTCTGGGATCACCATTGAGGTATTTGTAAATCGCTATCATGTCCCCTCTCAGGCGTCTCCTCTCCAAGGAGAATAAATTAAGTGCTTGTAATCGCTCCTCATAAAAAAGGTCCCCTAATCCCCTTATTAGTTTAGTTGCCCTTCTTTGGACTCTTTCCAGTTCCAGCACATCCTTTCGGAGAGTTGGTGACCAGAACTGGACAGAATACTCCAGGTGTGGCTGGACCAGAGTTTTTTTAAGGACCTTGACCACGTCCTTCCTGTTCTACTCTCATGGGCACAGCTAATACCTCATGAAGAGGAATTACATCCTCAGAAGACAGATAAAACCCATTTTAGTGCTATATTTGAAGCTGAAAATGAGATTTTAGCCCCTGCCACCCAGCCAAATCCCCCATTACCTTGACTGTCTTGCCGTATTATGGACCGTGGAGATCAGTCCACAGGCAGCTATCTAGATTGACACTGAGGTTACCAGTGTGATAATCCATTTCTGTAATATTAGTACTATGACATTGTATTCTGTCAGCTGCCATAGCGTTGAGTGATGGAAGAACTTCTTTGGTTCTTTATTCTAATTAAGTTAATTTAAAAAATGTCAAAAATATTTTGGAATGAAGACAAGTTCTGCTGCAGCAAGCCATACAAATGCCAACATCCCTAGCCTAATTCCCTGAGTAGTAATGTGTGAATAAATGAAACTATGGCACAGAGATGAGATGGCAAAGGACAACCTAGATCAGGGCAGCCACAAAACATTCCTGATAGAGGGGGGGGGGGGGGGCTCTATACAAAGAAGACAACAGGGGCTTGTGTATAAAGACAGTGGTTACTGATCTCATGTAGGGTTCTTTCACCTCAAATTGGGTTCTGGGGGAGCTTCAGGAAAAGCAATAACGATTACAGGCAGTTACAACAAAGTCTGATGCAAAGCCACGTCTTGCAACATGCATCTAGCTTTTTCACCCAGCAGCTGGGCGAGTAAAAAATGGAGCTTAAAAGAAATGCGCTGTTTAGGTATCATGTATTACAGCCAGTAAGTGATTAACATTCAAATGATACACAATATCTAAAAAGTCTCACATCATGTGCAAAATACCAATATACAATGATAAAGTGCTAACCAATTAACAACTCATATACACTAGAACTTGATTATCAAATGTCCCAAATCAAAGTGAAAGTTCAAAGCGCAAAACAATTCATAAATAAGTAATTAAAAATAACTATTAATTTATATTTTTTTAAAAGTCTACCATTCGAGAAAGTCCATCCAGGTGCTGGAAAAAGTGCTCTGTGCTCAAAAATGATAAAAAGGTGCTTCAGTGTCACAACTGTGCTCCTTAGGACAAAAAAGCTGCTTACCATATGATAGGGTCTCAGAAAAGGAGATCATCAGCGCTTTAGTGTATTCCACTTTAGAGGACCGACTCTCTCACTGTCTTGACTCAGCAACCACATAAGTCACCACTTGCCATAGTATCCCTGTTGTGAAAGGGTGGTAAACAGTTTGGACTCCACCAACCGACTCCGGCATACCCATATGTCAAAAGCAAGGAAGAGAACTCATAGCGCTACACTGTAGCTTAAAGATTTATTAAATAAAAAGGTATTGCACTTAGAAGGTATAAAAACTACGATAAGCACCGCCATGATGGCTCTCAACCTGTCCGTGCGTGCTGACGCCACACCATAAAAGTCATCATCTGGGATTGGAAGCTGAGTAGTAATTGGAGGATGTGTGAGTAATTGTAACTATGGCACAGAGGTGAAATGACTAAGGACAACCTAGATCAGGGCAGCAACAAAACAGACCTGATAGAGGGGGAGTTCTATACAAAGAAGACAACAGGGCTTGTGTATAAAGACAGTGGTTACTGATCTCATGTAGGGTTCATTCACCTCAAATTAGGTTCTGGGGGAGCTTCAGGAAAAGCAATGACGATTACAGGCAGTTACAACAAAGTCTGATGCAAAGGCATGTCTGACAACATGCATCTACGGTAGCTTTTTCCCCCATAGTTGGGCGAATAACAAATGTACACCTACAGTAGTTATAGAAAAGAATCACCCCCCCCCCCCCTCTTTAAAATAATCAAATTTTGTTGCTTTGCAGCCTGAAATGAAGACAGGCACATTTTTTGTTTTTTCCAGTGCAACTTATAACATCCAAGTGAAAGATATAACACCAAAATGTCAGCAAAAATAAAAAAAAGAAATTCAAAAACTGAATCACTGAGTTGGAAAAAGGATCACCCCCTTATGTCAGTAGTTTGTTGGACCACCTTTTGCTTTAATTAAAGCCTTTAGTTTTTCAGGATATGTCTCTACTAACTTTGCACATCTAGAGTTTGAAAAATATGCCCACTCTTCTTTGCAGAACTGCTCAAGTTCATGACTGGGGTATTGCCCATACTGCTGCTGCCATGGCGCCCCCTTTTGAAAACACAACACCTCCCTTATATACTTTACCCCCCAAAGAACAAATAATCACCACACCTTTGTTTGGGTTTTAAATAGCCATAGCAGCCTTTTATTAAACAACAACCGTAATTAACAATAACATTTTCAGTTTTCATAACATAATATTCACATAACATAACCTAACAGCCTGATGTAACTATCTGCCTTCCACCCAGTGTTAGGATTTTGGAGGCACCCCTTGAATGACCAACCGGCTGTATCTGGCACCCACTCACATTTCCACGGCCCCCAGCCGCAACTACACTGGCTTGGGGAAAATTGTTAATTAATATTCCATCCGATACAGCCAATCAATCCAAAACACATCACTTCTGACACTTAACAGGGCAGGTACACCCAGTGGCGTAGCGTGGGTTGTCAGTGCCCGGGGCAATGCAAGTAATTTGCGCCCCCTACGCAAACCTACTAGACCACTACACAGGCCACTACACTGACACCTACTCTGACCTAGCTGACCACTACAGAGACCTACCTTATTCCTACACTAACCTACCTGATTACTATACTGACACCTACACAGACCTACCTGACCACTACACGGAGCTGCCTAATTACTATACTGACCCCTACACTGACCTACCTGACACCTTCACTGAACCCCCTACACTGACACATTCACTGACCCCCCCCCCTACACTGACCACTACACTCACCCCCCCTACACTGACTCCTTCACTGACCCTCCCTACACTGACCCCCCCTACACTGACACCTACACTGACCCCCCATACACTGACACCTATACTGACCCCCTCATACACTGAAACCCCCCTACACTGACACATACACTGACCCCCCTACACTTATCCCCCTATACTGACACCGACACTGACCCCCCCATACACTGAGCCCCCCATACATTGACCCCTTTACACTGACCCCCCTACACTGACACCGACACTGACCCCCCCACATTCTCACACTGACCTCCCCTACACTGACCCCCCCATACACTGACACCTACACTGAGACCTATACTGACCCCCCCCCATACACTGACACCTACACTGACCCCCCCCCATACACTGACACCTACACTGACATCCCCCCCTACACTGACCCCCCCCCATACACTGACACCTATACTGACCCCCCTACACTGACCCCTCCCATACACTGACACCTACACTGAGACCTATACTGACTCCCCATACACTGACAACCCCCATACACTGACACCTACACTGACATCCCCCCTACACTGACACCCCCCCCATACACTGACCCCCCTACACTGACACCCCCCCATACGCTGACACCTACACTGACCCCCCCATACACTGACACCTATACTGACCCCCCCATACACTGACACCTACACTGAGACCTATACTGACCCCCTCCCCATACACTGACACCCCCCATACACTGACACCTACACTGACCCCCCTACACTGACACCCCCCCATACACTAACACCTACACTGAGACCTATACTGACCCCCCCATACACTGAAACCCCCCTACACTGAGACCTATACTGACCCCCCCATACACTGAAACCCCCCTACACTGACACCTATACTGACACCCCCTACACTGACCCACCTCACCCCCTCCCATGTCCACTTTACTGGCCCCCCGGGGGCAGGCAGCAGATCACTTACCTTGGTTTGTGTCCAAAAACTGGCGACTCGAGAAGGCGATCCGGAGTGGAGGGAACAGCGTGTCGGCGGCCGGCCCGGATAGCAGGGGGAGACTCCGGAAGCAGTGCTGCACATGCACAAGACTGTCATCTTCACCCACGAGTCCGACCAGCCCCGCCCCCTGGCCGCACGTAACACCTTCAGCGGTCAGCCACTCTTCCTGCACCAAGCAGCAGTCACGGAGCCAAGAAGAGAAGTGCGGGCGGGCGGGCCGCTGGACGGGGCATCATCAAAATAAAGGGACACTATGATCCCCGCGGATGGCGGGCGTGGGATGCGCCCCCCTAAATGTTGCGCCCGGTGCGAGTGGCCCCCTCAGCACCCCCCACGCTACGCCACTGGGTACACCCATACCGAAGATGGGCCCAACTCATCCTTCTCCAAAGAACGTAACCATCCCCTGCCTTCAAAACCCATTGCCCCCTGCCTGCTGCTATGACAACTAATTCCCCATTCCCTAATACTAATCGAGCCCCCTATCCCAACTGGGCTACACTTTGGGCGGGCAGGCGGAAGGGAGAATCCTTCTTCTGCGCTGACCTTCTGCAACTGATGCCAGAAGCACCACCTACCCCCCATAGAGGCCACCGGGACCACTCCCTGCCCCACCCAACCCTACACCAATAAGGTAAGCCCTAAAACCTAAATTAATATGCTATGGCCTAGCTTGCCAATCCCAGTCATGTAGGCTCTCTGCCTAAGCTACACCTGCGTCTACAGGCCTTAGCTGTTAAATTTAAAATTGACCGTTTGTAGACTGTAGTCTTCAAGTCATTTCACAGATTTCCAGTGGGGTTTAAGTCTGGGCTTCGACTAGCCCATGGAAGGATATTCACCTTTTTCTCCTTTAAATCACTGTGTGGTCATTTTTACTGTGTGCTTTTGGGTCACTGTCATGTTGGAAGGTAACTTTCTTCCCAATGACAACTTTCTGGCATAATTTCATGGTATTTTGTCTCATCCTTTTTCCTTCTATTCTGAAATGTGCTCCAGTCCCTGCTGCAGAGAAATACCCCCATAATAGGATTTTAATAAAGAATCACTTTATGGTTTTACACTATGTGCCACCTTATGTCTTTTTTTCTTGAGCTATACTGGGAGATTCTGAGAAAATAATACAACATGTCGCCTTGAGGAAGGGACCCTGCCAAAACAGCTATACTTCAACTGTGCTATGTAATAAGAATACAATTAGGTTATTCTTGATTTATATCAGAGTGCTAGTAAATTTCCTTCATCAGTTGTGGTATTGCATGGCCCCAAATGTTGCTGTAACTATGCACACTATCCACCAGTGCACTATGCGCACTGGTAATAGCAATGTATCTCGCCTCCTATCTCTGTATTTCCAAGATTCCTGGGACTTCCAGGTGCAGTAGAACTTGTGCTGGAATTTTCAGAATTCTTGCCACTATTTTCAATACTGTTTACAGCATCCCTGCCAGTATTTCCAATGGCACCAATAGAATCTTTGCCAGTACTTTGAGCACTCTCTGGAAAGACTCTAGGCCTGTCCTCTGACCCAGAGGAGTATTTAAAGGCTAAGTCCACCGTTTCAAGAAAAAAAGTCTAAGCAGTCACAGAGCCCCAGTAGATATTAAAAATCTGTGCAGCTTTGTAAAATGATCATTTATCATGGTTTATCTGTAGGCCATTTGGGTCCCCTCAGAATCCTGACTAAAAAAACTCCTAGTTAGTAACCCCCATGTCTTGGCTTGTTACTGGGATGTGAAAACTATTGTATGCATATCCCCAGCATTGCAGGAGTGAAAAAAAAATGATTTTCATGTCCTAGCAACATGGCGGGAAGAGGAAGTTGTTAACTAGGTGTTTTTAGCCAGGCTTTAGGGGGGCCCCAAATAGCCTACAGGTAAAACAATAGAAATAATGAGTATTTTACAAAGCTGCACAGATTTTTAATATTTACTTGTTCTCTTTGACTGCATAGGCTATTTTCTGGAAAAGGTTAACTTAGCCTTTAAGTATTAACCCAGGTACTGTGTCTTCTCACTAGCTGCCCATTGTATCAAAAGTGCATCAAATACTTATCCGTAAGATTGCCAGACCATTCCTGACCTGGATTGCCCTGACTACTCTCGTTTGCCACCTGCCTGGGCCTAACACCTTTCTTGATTGATGCCTGTCTCAACCCTGCCTGGAAATGACTATTCCCTTGCCGAACCCCTGTGGTACAGTCTCCACACCATAGCCTTTTTGTCCTCGTTCACCACTTAGTGCTGTGATCCTGGGGGCCCCAACCCAGCATGCAGCAAAGCCCACCTCCACCATAAGCAGTTTTGGTGAAAACCAGCTGGTGCTTAGTTTCCTTGCCTCAGATGAGCCCACCACCAGCTTTGAGTGTAGTCCTAATACCAGGACCGTATTACTCTGCAGATTTTTTGGATACTAGTTTATTACACTGGATGTGTTCATTGTTATTACACTTTCACTATGTCACTAAATCGCATAAGAGGTGTATGTTTTTTTTTTTTACTTTATTATGCTGTATGGGGGTTCAAATGTGACAGAGGATGCATGGTCATAGGACCTAAACATTACTGCTGGCCAGGGCTGCTGTTAGAAATCGCGGGGCCCCGTACAGACTACCTTGCAGGGCCCCCCCTAAGAAAATATTAAAGATATATTTAGCTAAAATTACAACAAAATCACTATTAGCAGACACAAATATAACATAACTCGCATAATTCCTGCTAAATCTAAAAAAAAAACGATGTTAAATAAAAAAGAAGATGAGATGAGAAAAATATACAGGCTGTGCAGTTGGAGCTCAGTGATCAAAGAGACAGAGAGAGAGAAACAAAGTTACAAATAAACTCCTGAGTAGAGATAACATTAGAGCCAGTGCTGGGAGGGGGGCCCACCCAGGGAGGGGAGGGGGGCCCACCCAGGGAGGGGGATTAGTGAAGGGACGACTGTCTCTTTCTCAGCAGATAAAAGCTGATAGCAGGGAGGGGGACAGATCAGATTCAGGTGCTGGAGGAAGATTTCTGTATTTGTTGTCCATCACTAATCCCCCTCTCTGTGTGGGCCCCCCTGTGTGCTCGGGGCCCCCTACAAGAGGGCTGGTGGTCCCCCCTATCAGCGGCCCTGCTGCTGGCACAAATTATTAAATTGCTTATAATGAAAGCTCTGCAAAAGGCATCTATGCCAACATACTAAATAGCATGCTGCTTTATGTCATATTTTTTTCATTACAATTATCCGTTGAAATCGTTATGTATGCTAAGCAAGCGTTATTTTATTCCTGTCTTCATTATAACAGTGATAAAATAGCATCCTCCTCTTTAAATAGCAATCTTTTCCAATTATTTAGTGCATCTTAGGACCAGAAGTGCTTAGCTGAGCTGGGTTGTGGACCATTTCATCTAACAGAGCATAAACCTGCTAGTTTGGGGCTTTTCCAATAAATTTGGAAAGAAACCTAGCAGTTTTACAAGGCTGGGGGCTCTGCAGATGCTGTATTTATAGGAATATAGTCCTCAATCCATGAAGAAGCGAGGGATTCTTTCAAAGCAGTGCACATTTTGTTTTGATCATTTCATAATCACTGAATTCATCCAAAAGAGTCCAAGAATAAAATATTTTGAAAGCTATTGTCACTGCCTTTTTACAACCCCTCATTTACCTTGGTGTTTAGTTTGTTGTTGCTGCCAATATACAGTAAACCAAATAGTTCTAGTGCTGTTCACATAACAGAGTCTAGGCCAGCTTTTTCCAACCTTTTTAACATGGAGGAATCTTTGAAATAAATTTAACAGTACATTAGTATGATAGTTCCTAGGGAGAATGTTCCTAACATTTGTGGCTATTAAGAAAATCCCCCACCTTCATTACAGATATTCAAAAAGAACATTGGTGTCAAAAGTTACTTATCTAAGAGACAGATATTAATTGCTCAAGCAACCTAGGGAGGAATCCAAAGTTCCACAGAACCCTGGTTGAGAATATGTGGGTCGTCTAAGCATTCATCACATGATCCCTGATGAAGGATAGAATCAAGCAGTTGGTACTCTGATCCTCCCCTTCACCACAATATACAGTCAGGTCCATAAATATTGGGACATCGACACAATTCTAATCTTTTTGGCTCTATACACCACCAGAATGGATTTGAATTGAAACAAACAAGATGTGCTTTAACTGCAGACTTTTTACATCCGAATCAGGTGAAAGGTGTAGGAATTAAAACAGTTTGTATATGTGCCTCCCACTTTTTAAGGGACCAAATGTAATGGGACAGATTAACAATCATAAATCAAACTTTCACTTTTTAATACTTGGTTGCAAAACCTTTGCAGTCAATTACAGCCTGAAGTCTGGAACGCATAGATATCACCAGATGCTGGACTTTATCCCTGGTGATGCTCTGCCAGGCCTCTACTGCAACTGTCTTCAGTTCTGCTTGTTCTTGGGGCATTTTCCCTTCAGTTTTGTCTTCAGCAAGTGAAATGCATGCTCAATCGGATTCAGGTCAGGTGATTGACTTGGCTATTGCATACCATTCCACTTCTTTCCCTTAAAAAAACTCTTTGGTTGCTTTCGCAGTATGCTTCGGGTCATTGTCCATCTGCACTGTGAAGCGCCGTCCAATGAGTTCTGAAGCATTTGGCTGAATATGAGCAGATAATATTCCCGAAACACTTCAGAATTCATCCTGCTGCTTTTGTCAGCAGTCACATCATCAATAAATACAAGAGAACCAGTTCCATTGGCAGCCATACATGCCCACGCCATGACACTACCACCACCATGCTTCACTGATGAGGTGGTATGCTATGGATCATGAGCAGTTCCTTTCCTTCTCCATACTCTTCTCTTCCCATCACTCTGGTACAAGTTGATCTTGGTCTCATCTGTCCATAGGATGTTGTTCCAGAACTGTGAAGGCTTTTTTAGATGTTGTTTGGCAAACTCTAACCTGGCCTTCCTGATTTTGAGGCTCACCAATGGTTTACATCTTGTGGTGAACCCTCTGTATTCACTCTGGTGAAGTCTTCCCTTGATTGTTGACTTTGACACACATACACCTACCTCCTGGAGAGTGTTCTTGATCTGGACAACTGTTGTGAAGGGTGTTTTCTTCACCAGGGAAAGATTTTTCGGTCATCCACCACAGTTGTTTTCCGTGGTCTTCCAGGTCTTTTGGTGTTGCTAAGCTCACCGGTGCGTTCTTTCTTTTTAAGGATGTTCCAAACAGTTGATTTGGCCACACCTAATGTTTTTGCTATCTCTCTGATGGGTTTGTTTTGTTTTTTCAGCCTAATGATGGCTTGCTTCACTGATAGTGACAGCTCTTTGGATCTCATATTGAGAGTTGACAGCAACAGATTCCAAATGCAAATGGCACACTTGAAATGAACTCTTGACCTTTTATCTGCTGCTTGTAAATGGGATAATGAGGGAATAACACACACCTGGCCATGGAACAGCTGAGCAGCCAATTGTCCCATTACTTTTGGTCCCTTAAAAAGTGGGAGGCACATATACAAACTGTTGCAATTCCTACACCTTTCACCTGATTTGGATGTAAATACCCTCAAATTAAAGCTGAAATTCTGCAGTTAAAGCACATCTTGTTTGTTTCATTTCAAATCCATTGTGGTGGTGTATAGAGCCAAAAAGATTAGAATTGTGTTGATGTCCCAATATTTTGGGACCTGACTGTATATGTCAGATAACGAGGCAGGTCCCTTGACTTGCACAGAAGAAAGCCTAGAGCAGTATTTCTCTAAAATTATAAGTATCATTATCTTTACAGCCTTTAGTCTGTTGGGATATGTCTCTACTAACTTTGCACATCTAGACTTTGCCATATTTGCCCACTCTTCTTTGTTGAACTGCTCAAGTTCAATTAAATTGGATGGTGACCATTTGTGGACTGCAGTCTTCAAGTAATGTCAAAGATTTTCAATGTGGTTTAGGTCTGGGCTCTGACTAGGCCATGCAAGGACATTAATCTTCTTCTCCTTCAACCACTGAGGGTAATTTTTGCTGTGTGCTTGAGGCCAATTAACCACTTAAAGACCGCAAGGTTTTACCCCCTTAATGATCAAGCCATTTTTTGCGACATGGCACTGCGTTACTTTAACTGACAATTGCGCGGTCGTGCGACGCTGTACCCAAAGAAAATTGGTACCCTTTTTTCCCCCACAAATAGAGCTTTCTTTTGGTGGTATTTGATCACTATTGATTTTATTTTTATTTTTTGCGCTATAAACAAAAAAAGAAGAGCGAAAATTCTGGAAACAAATGTGCATGTTTCTTAAAGCTTACCTGTAAAATCCATTTCTTGGAGTACATCATGGAATACAGAGCCATATTCATTACCACATGGTTATACGCCACCTATATGAATGGACACTAACATGGAATTTAACATAGCTAATACATCTACTGTTTTGCACAGTTAGAGCAGAAAACATTTAAACAAACAAGGTGTGCTTTGATACAGCTAATACACCTATTGTCTCTTTATAGAGACCAACATGGCACACCGTATCTGCTATCTTTTAAGGGAACAGTGCATAAAAATATTTTTACACATTTTTAAAGTGGACTTACCAGTCCCGCCGCAGAATTCTGTCTTGTAACGAGAATCCAATCTTCACCCATCACGGTGGGTTTCTGTCACTTGCCATCCTTCAAGGACTGGGTCCCCTTGTTTTTGAGGGGCCACTCCCTTGGACCTGTAGAGCACCCTGCCGGAGCTCCTTTGGGGTTGGTTTTACCAAGGGTTTCTGGATGCCAGGGTCCATTGCCTAAAAAGGACAAGAATACAGGCAAAACCTCGTATCTCCTTTCCCGAGGCTCAGGTACCATCCTTTTAGTCTTTGACTCTTTTGGATGGATCTGATTTCTCCTTAGATTCAGAGACCTTTGATCAGGAATTGTAGCATAATCTTCTTCTTCTTTACAAATTACGGGAAAGATTTATGTCATTTTTATTTATTTTTTTTTTTTTACTAGTAATAGCGGCGAACAGCGATTTTTTAGTGGGACATTGCAGAGGACAGATCAAACACTTAACTGACACTTTTGAGGGGACCAGTGACATTACTACAGTAATCGGTGCTAAAAATATGCACTGTTACTGTACTAATGACATTGGCAGGGAAGGGGTTAACACCATGGGAGCGATCAAAGGGTTAAGTGTGCTCCTAGGGGATGCTTTCTAACTGTGTGGGGGATCTACTCACTGGATAGGAGGAACATAGGATCCCTGTGTTCATCTCTGACAGAACAGCGGTCTGCCTTGTTTACATAGGCAGACTGCCGTTCTGTCTCTATTGGGAGCGATCGTGGGTGGCCGGCGGACATCGCTGGTGACCCACTGATTGGTTCCCCCTGTGGCCAATTGGCGTTTCATGTAATAGAGCTGACCTGCCTCAGTAAAACTATGGCGGCTGGTCGGCAAGTGGTTAAATAAGTTTTATTCTCATCTTACCATAACACCTTTTTCCATGTGGCCTCAGAATCTTCAAGGTGCGTTTCAGGTGGTCAGATGAGACTAAAATTGAATTATTTGGCCTCAACACCAAACGATATGTCTGGTGGAAATCCAATAAAATTCACCATCCAAATAACGCCATTCCTACAGTAAAGCGTGGAAATATCCTATTATGGGGGTATTTCTCTGCAGCAGGGACTGGAGCACATTTCAGAATAGAAGGAAAAAGGATGAGACAAAATACCATGAAATTATGCCAGAAAGTTGTCAATGGGAAGAAAGTTACCTTCCAACATGACAATGACCCAAAAGCACACAGTAAAAATGACCACACAGTGATTTGAAGGAGAAAAAGGTGAATATCCTTCTATGGGCTAGTCAAAGCCCAGACTTAAACCCCACTGGAAATCTGTGGAATGACTTGAAGACTACAGTCTACAAACGGTCAATTTTAAATTTAACAGCTAAGGCCTGTAGACGCAGGTGTAGCTTAGGCAGAGAGCCTACATGACTGGGATTGGCAAGCTAGGCCATAGCATATTAATTTAGGTTTTAGGGCTTACCTTATTGGTGTAGGGTTGGGTGGGGCAGGGAGTGGTCCCAGTGGCCTCTTTGGGGGGTAGGTGGTGCTTCTGGCATCAGTTGCAGAAGGTCAGCGCAGAAGAAGGATTCTCCCTTCCGCCCGCCCAAAGTGTAGCCCAGTTGGTATAGGGGGCTCGATTAGTATTAGGGAATGGGGAATTGGTTGTCATAGCAGCAGGCAGGGGGCGATGGGTTTTGAAGGCGGGGATGGTTACGTTCTTTGGAGAAGGATGAGTTGGGCCCATCTTCGGTATGGGTGTACCTGCCCTGTTAAGTGTCAGAAGTGATGTGTTTTGGATTGATTGGCTGTATCGGCTGGAGTATTAATTAACAATTGTCCCCGAGCCAGTGTAGTTGCGGCTGGGGGCCGTGGAAATGTGAGTGGGTGCCAGATACAGCCGGTTGGTCATTCAAGGGGTGCCTCCAAAATCCTAAGACCTGGTGGAAGGCAAATAGTTACATCAGGCTGTTAGGTTATGTGAAAATTATGTGAATATTATGTTATGAAAACTGAAAATGTTATTGTTAATTATGGTTGTTGTTTAATAAAAGGCTTCCTCAGGAGTACATTTCTTTGACTCATTAGGGTTGATTTACTAAAGGCTAATATACTTTGTGCTTTGAAAATGCAGTTGCACTAATTTTGCCCAGAGCTTAGCAAATGTGGTAAGGTTCTGCTGATTTCCATCATCCAATCATGTGAAGTTAGTGATGTAGCTAATAGTTCTGAATGGCTTTGTAGGTTGTTAGTATTTTGAATTTTATTCTCTGGGCGATCAGAAGCACATGGAGTGATTGGCGGAGAGGGGTAGCAGACACTGAACAGTTGGCAAAGTGAATGAGCCTGGTAGCAACATTTTATGATGGGCTGAATAGGGGATAGCTTATGTAAAGGTAGGCTATCGAGGAGGGAGTCATAATAGTTGAGGTGAGAGATAACTAGGGAGGGAATTAGTAGCTTTGTGGTGTAGTTGGTTTAGAAGGTGCATATTTTTGGAGGTATTACGGAGGTTAAGGCAGAAAGATTTGGACAGTGATTGGATGTGCGGGTGAAAGGAGAGATCAGAGTCTAGGATTACACCTAGCTCCCTGGTGTGCCAGGAGGGTTTGATAGTTGTGCCATTGATCTTGACAAAGTTGTAAAACTGGCGCACAGCGGGGAAAGAGAAGTCAGGAGACTTCACAAGTTCCACTAGTATGGACACGGGGACAGATATGGATACAGTCAAAAAGTCGTCAAAGATGGTATATTAAATGCAAGTCCATAAAACAAAGTCCATAGATTATAAATCCCAAAGAACACACTCCGTAGGCTGCTCTGATGACAAGTAGAAGGTGCTTGGAGCCAACTGATCTTCACAGGGGAGTGGTCATGGGAGGAAGAAATATTATGAGCTCAGTTTTGGATAGATTGAGTTTGATGAAGTGGTGTGACATCTATACTCATATATCTGTTAGTAAATGAATGATGTGTGAGGAGACTGATGGAGTGAAATGAGGTGTATAAAGATAGTTTTGGGTGTTGTCAGCATAGAATTGGTATTGGAAGCTGTGGGAGGAAATCAGCTGACCCAGGAAGGAGATGAAGATAGACCAGTGCTTGTCAACTTTTGAGCTACAGGGATCCTCAATTCAAATGCAGCCCCTGACATCACCAAAGGGCCGGACATTATGTTCATTATATGTAATATTTGAGAGGACTGTCAGAAACTGCAGGCCTAATAAAAGAAATGAGGGTCAGATAGTATGGACATGTTACATTTTTAGCTGGGGATATGCTGCAAAAGACAATATGAAACTTGGAAGACGTTACATGATGCTAATAGAGATCAATGCTATTACCCTAATCCAGTGTTTCTCAACCTTTTTTCAGTCGGGCACCCTCTAAAATTATGGACAATCTCAAGGCATCCTTTAAAATTATGGACAGCCTAGAGGCACACCATTCTAAAATGTAAAAAACGATTCTAATAGTTTTACATAATGCAGCAACATCCACACACAGATAGTACCCCAATGTTTCTCTTATCCCTCAGTTTTTCTCCACCACTCAGCTAATGTGACCCCAGCGCTGATGGAGAGGGGCAGGGGAGGGTCAAACCAATGGCGTACCAACGGGTGGGGCGGGCGACCCGCCCAGGGTGCCACTCACTGGGGGGGGGGGTGTCAGCCCGCAGTCCAGCCCGGCGCAGCTTCTCTGTAAGAAGGCAGCTGCAGTGACAGCTCCTTCAGTCCACGCTGCTCGCGGGGGGTCGGTCGGGAAGAAGGTAAGTGCCTGCTGTGCAGCCTCGTGTGTGTGCTGGATAGGAGGGGGATGGGGCAGCTGCATATAGATGAATTGATATTTCCATATTTCCCCTGCTGCCGCTGGATGCCTGCAGGAGGGAGAGGAGGAGAATCATCCAGCGGCAGCAGGAGAAATATGGAAATATCAATTCATCTATATGCAGCTGCCCCATCCCCCTCCTATACAACTTCTTTTACTGGCCCCCCAGTTCTCTCCAGCCCCCCCAGTGCTCTTAACCCCCCCCCCTCACTGCTCTTAACTCCCCCCACTGCTCTTAGCCACCCCCAGTGCTCTTAAACCCCACAGTGCTATTAACCCCCCGTGCTCTTTAGCCCCCCCATGCTCTTTAGCTCCCCCCGGTGCTCTCTACACCCCCGGTGCTCCTTTAGCTCCCCCCTGGTGCTCTTCAGCTCCCCACAGTGCTTTTCATCCCCCCCCCCCTATGCTCTCTGGCTCCCCCAGTGCTCTCCACCCCCCTGTGCTCCCTGGCTCCCCCTCAGTGATTTCCAGTTCCCCCCAGTGCTCTCCAGTTCCCCCTCCTACCCCCAGTGCTCTCCAGTCCCCCCTCCTACCCCCATGCTTTCCATCCCCCTGGTTTTCCCTGCCGGCCCTCCCGTGCTCTCTACACCCTACGCTTTCCAACCCCCCCTTAATTCTCTCCAGTTCCCCCCCTTGCCCTTCAGCTCCTCCAGTGCTCTCTGCTTTCCCTGTGCTCTCCAGCCCCCTTAGTGTTCTTTTATCTTCTATCATGTCTGCAGTCTCTGACCTTCTCTTGTATCTCATCTGCAGTCTCTGACCATCCCTTGTATCATGTCTGCAGTCTCTGACCATCTCCTGTACTATGTCTGCAGTCTCTGACCATCTCTTGTATCATGTCTGCAGTCTCTGACCATCTCTTGTATCATGTCTGCAGTCTCTGACCATCTCCTGTACTATGTCTGCAGTCTCTGACCATCTCCTGTATCATGTCTGCAGTCTCTGTCCATCTCTTGTATCATGTCTTCAGTCTCTGACCATCTCTTGTATCATGTCTTCAGTCTCTGACCATATCTTGTATCACGTCTGCAGTCTCTGACCATCTCTTGTATCACATCTGCAGTCTCTGACCATCAACTGTATCACGTCTGCAGTCTCTGACCATCTACTGTATCATGTCCTCAGTCTCTGACCATCTCTTGTATGTCTTCAGTCTCTGACCATCTCTTGTATCACGTCCGTAGTCTCTGACCATCTCTTGTATCATGTCCCCAGTCTCTGACCATTTCTTGTACCATGTCCCCAGTCTCTGACCATTTCTTGTATCAGGTCCGTAGTCACTGACCATCTCCTGTACTATGTCCGCAGTCTCTGACCATCTCCTGTACTATGTCCGCAGTCTCTGACCATCTCCTGTACTATGTCCGCAGTCTCTGACCATCTCTTGTATCGCGTCTGCAGTCTCTGACCATCTACTGTATCATGTCGGCAGTCTCTGACCATCTCTTGTATCACGTCTGCAGTCTCTGACCATCTACTGCAGTGATGGCGAACCTTGGCACCCCAGATGTTTTGGAACTACATTTCCCATGATGCACAACTATACTGCAGAGTGCATGAGTATCATGGGAAATGTAGTTCCAAAACATCTGGGGTGCCAAGGTTCGCCATCACTGATCTACTGTATCATGTCCTCAGTCTCTGACCATCTCTTGTATGTCCTCAGTCTCTGACCATCTCTTGTATCATGTCCATAGTCTCTGACCATCACTTGTATCATGTCCCCAGTCTCTGACCAATTCTTGTATCAGGTTCGTAGTCTCTGACCATCTCCTGTACTATGTCCGCAGTCTCTGACCATCTCCTGTACTATGTCCGCAGTCTCTGATAATCTCCTTTAGCATGTCTCCTATCTCTTACTCAAACTTAAACAGATTGCTAATAGTATTAACTATCTGTTAATGCCAAAGATAGGACTGGGCAGGGGAGGCAGAAAGTGCAAAAGGGGGAACTATGTTTAGAGAGACGGGGGGGGGGGGCAGACTGCAAGGGGCACTGTGATGGGGGGCTGTGAAATGTGTGCAATAAATATTCTTGAAAACATTACAAAATTTTTTTGGGTGTTTTTACATTTTAAGCTGGGGGGGAGGTGGGGTGCCAGATATAGGATCTGCCCCGGATGCCAAATGCTCTAGGTACGCCACTGGGTCAAACAAGGATGCTGTGCAGGCAACCGTCATCCTCCTTATTAACTGATGATGTTATTAGTTGTTACACCGGGGGCTAGGAGGTCGTAATGGTGCACAAGAAAAATTTGTGGCTTTGTATAACTAAAAGACTGGCTTGAATACAATTTTTGGGCAATTTTTAGGCATTTTGCCAAGGCACCCCTGAAGATACCTCAAGGCGCCCCAGGGTGCCTGATTGAAAAAGACTGCCCTAATCAATGTTCCCACTACAGACTGCTGAGGTCCAAGGGCCGTATTTTACCAAAGGGCTGTAGGTTGGGCACCAGGGAGATAGAACATACATAACATATGGTAAAGAGTCGGATAAAAACATTTAGAAAACGGAATAGGTTCACCTGCTGGAAGAATAAAAGACTTCATAGTAAAAAATAAAAAGATTTTTTGAAACTTTTGTAGTCCTAATAAACACCGTGATGAATACATAAGTTATATACCAAAACACTATACATGCCTGTCAAACATTCTATTACTGCAACTTCAAAAACCTACCACAGGATGGCAGCCATTATCTTTCGCATAAGAAATCTGAGAACGTTGTGAGAACTATTAAAGGTAGAAATGTATGGAGAATCAAAATCTATTTTTCATTAAGTTCAGCATCATGCCTCCCTGTAGTTTTCTTAACATATAATAAAAGGCAAAAGTTTTGGATAGATTGGAGAGGGATAAGAACATCCACCAGGTTTTTATTGCTCTCTGGGCCCTCGTTTGGTGGATTCACCCTCCCTATTTTTTCTGGTGTCCAGTATCATTCAACATAAAAGTGAAAGAAATCCCCAATTTCGAGTGGTGACCAGAACAGGAATAGAGGGAAAATCTTCCAATGGGAACACTCATTTTGTTGACCCTGTTGACTACTCATATAGAAAGATATGATTGAAACCATTAAATACATTATATAGTAGATATGCATAAGGTTCAAGAGGGCTATAATTTCAATCTGAAGCTAAAACTAGCAGAAGGAAAGTACAAAACTAATCTTAGAACATATTTTATTGAAAGAACAATTAATATCTGAAACAGACTTACAGCAGAGCTGGTGAGTCAGTCAACAGCAAGTGGATTCAAACACGATTGGAACAAAAATAGATTCATAGCCAGGCAAAAAATAGTAAAAAATATATTTAAAAATATGCTTCACATTGTAGGGATTTCCTCTCACTTCCTGTTGTGGCTATGAGACAGGAAGTGAACTGAAATCTCCCCAATGGGACACAGATGGCAAAAAAATTAAAATAGGACTGAGAGGGGTCAGCCTAGGTACTCAAGAAAAAAAACAAAAAACTTTGATAGGTGTGGAGGAGGGAGGGGTCTGACACCTTAACTTGCGGGGAACTTTATACACAATATGTAAAGTAGGGAAGAATGTGGAGAAGTGTTATCATAAAGACAACATAACATATACAGAATGACAGGGAGGGAATGGTGTGTGATTGGGGGGGGGGGTCTGATGCTATACTTTTAAAAAGTGTTTGAGCAGTGTATATATAGAAATAAACTGTGTGTGGATATAGTGTGTATGTATATATACAGTATCTCACAAAAGTGAGTACACCCCTCACATTTTTGTAAATATTTTATTATATCTTGCCATGTGACAACACTGAAGAAATGACACTTTGCTACAATGTAAAGTAGTGAGTGTACAGCTTGTATAACAGTGTAAATTTGCTGTCCCCTCAAAATAACTCAACACACAGCTATTAATGTCTAAACCACTGGCAACAAAAGTGAGTACACCCCTAGGTAAACATGTCTGAATTGGGCCCAAAGTGTCAATATTTTGTGTGGCCACCATTATTTTCCAGCACTGCCTTAACCCTCTTGGACATGGAGTTCACCAGAGCTTCACAGGTTGCCACTGAAGTTCTCTTCCACTCCTTCATGATGACATCATGGAGCTGGTGAATGTTGGAGACCTTGCTCTCCTCCATCTTCCGTTTGAGGATGCCCCACAGGTGCTCAATAGGGTTTAGGTCTGGAGACATGCTTGGCCAGTCCATCCCCTTTACCCTCAGCTTCTTTAGCAAGACAGTGGTCATCTTGGAGGTGTGTTTGGGTTTGTTATCGTGTTGGAATACTGCCCTGCCGCCCAGTCTCCGAAGGGAGGGGATCATGCTCTGCTTCAGTATGTCACAGTACATGTTGGCATTCATGGTTCCCTCAATGAACTGTAGCTCCCCAGTGGTGGCAGCACTCATGCAGCCCCAGACCATGACACTGCCACCACCATGCTTGACTGTAGGCAAGACACACTTGTCTTTGTACTCCTCACTTGGTTGCTGCCACACACGCTTGACACCATCTGAACCAAATAAGTTTATCTGTCTCATCAAACCACAGGACATGGTTCCAGTAATCCATGTCCTTAGTCTGCTTGTGTTCAGCAAACTGTTTGTGGGCTTTCTTGTGCATCATCCAGCTTTAGGGAAGACAGCCATGCAGACCAATTTGATGCAGTGTGCGGCGTATGGTCTGAGCACTGGCAGGCGAGCCCCCCACCCCTTCAACCTCTGCAGCAATGCTGGCAGCACTCATAAATCTATTTCCCAAAGACAACCTCTAGATATGACGCTGAGCACAAGCACTCAACGAGGGCTGTTCTAAAGGAACCTGTCCTGTTAAACCGCTGTATGGTCTTGGCCACCGTGCTGCAGCTCAGTTTCAGGGTCATGGCAATCTTTTTATAGCCTAGGCCATCTTTATTTAGAGCAACAATTCTTTTTTTCAGATCCTTTTAGATTTTGCCATGAGGTGCCATGTTGAACTTCCAGTGACCAGTATGAGAGAGTGAGAGTGATAACACCACATTTAACACACCTGCTCCCCATTTACACCTGGGACCTTGTAACTCTGAGTCACATGACACTGGGGAGGGAAAATGGCTACACACATATATACTGTATATACACTCACACAGTGCATCCAAGAAGTATTCACAGCACTTCACTTTTTCCATAATTTGTTATGTTACAACCTTATTCCAAAATGGTTTAAACTTATTATTTTCCTCAAAATTCTACAAACAATACCCCATAATGATCAAAACGTGAAAGTAAGTATCAGCGTGACTATGTATGGAGTCACAAACTAGTAATCAATTAAATAATCGCAGCTTCTATATCATAATGTATTAATCACTGCACATAAAAAAGTCATATATAAATAATAAGATACAGCCCGTTAGTAGCACATTCAGCACTTTTTTACTTATTTGCACAGTTTTTTTTTACCAGTGGCACTGTATCTTGTTATTTATATATTAAATACCTCATAATGACAATGTGAAATAAATGTGTTTGAAATCATTGCATATTTATTAAAAATAAAAATTACATGTACATAATTATTTACAGCCTTTGCCATGACACTCAAAATTTAGCTCAGGTACATTCTGTTTCCATTTATAATCCTTGAGATGTTTCTACAACTTGATTGGAGTCCACCTGTGGTAAATTCAGTTGATTGGATATGATTTGGAAAGGCACACCTGTCTATATAAGGTCCCACAGTTAACAGTGCATGTCAGAGCACAAACCAAGCCATGAAGTGCAAGGAATTGTCTGTAGACGTGCGAGACAGGATTGTGTCGAGGCACAGATATGGAGATGGGCACAGTGGCCTCAATCATCTGTAAGTGGAAGAAGTATGGAACCACCAGGACTCTACTTTGAGCGGGCCACCCAGCCAAACTGACCAATCAGGGGAGAAGGGCCTTAGTCAGGGAGGTGACCAAGAACCCGATGGTCACTATGACAGAGCTCCAGTGTTTCTCTGTGGAGAGAGGAGAACCTTCCAGAAGAATAACTATCTATGCAGCACTCCACCAATCAGGTCTGTATGGTAGAGTGGCCAGACGGAAGCTATTCCTCAACACATGACTGCCTGCCTGGAGTTTGCCAAAAGGCCTCTGAAGGACTCAAGAAACAAAATTCTCTGGTCTGATGAAACAGAGATTGAACTCTTTGGCTTGAATGGCAAGCGTCATGCACATAAACAGTTTGTAGCACTACCCCCGCCGGAGCTGCTTGTAACTGGCTCTTCTACTGAACTGAATTTACCACAGGTGGACTCCAATTTAAGTTGTAGAAACACCTCAAGGATGATCAGTAGAAACAGGATGGACCTGAGCTCAATTTTAAGTGTCATGGCAAAGACTGTGAATAAGGGACATATGGAATGGCCAACTTCAATCAAAGAACAAAAACCAGTGACAACTTCCTCCCTATATACAACTCCAGATTGATCTGACTCCTGACTACTCACAGTCTTTTAGTGGGTTTTAGAAGCCGAAGTCCATTATAGACAAGGGAACACTCAGTCCCTTTAAAAGTGGTACTTTTGGTAGTAAGCATCATCCAGGAGTATCTCCCACTCCTTTGTAGACACTGATCCCAGTTCTACCAACTGCAGGAACTACCCACCCAGGGCCGCTGATAGGGGGGGACCACCAGCCCTCTTGTAGGGGGCCCTAGCACACAGGGGGGCCCACACAGAGAGGGGGATTAGTGATGGACAACAAATACAGAAATCTTCCTCCAGCACCTGAATCTAATCTGTCCCTCTCCCTGCTATCAGCTTTTATCTGTTGAGAAAGAGACAGTCGTCCCTCGCTAATTCCCCTCCCTTGTGTGGGCCCCCCTCCCAGCACTGGCTATAATGTTATCTCTGCTCAGGAGTTTATTTGTAAATTGTAACTTTGTTTCTCTGTCTCTCTGATCACTGAGCTCCAACTGCCCAGCCTGTATATTTTTCTCATCTCATCTTTTTTATTTAACATAGTTTTTTTTTTAGATTTAGCAGGAATTATGCGAGTTATGTTATATTTGTGTCTGATAATAGTGATTTTCTTGTCATTTTAGCTAAATATATCTTTAATATTTTCTTGGGGGGGGCCTACCAGGTAGTCTGTACGGGGCCCCACGATTTCTAACAGCAGCCCTGTACCCACCCACCTGGCTGCTTCTCCACCAGCCCATCTGGCATCTCCAGAGATCTCAGAGGGCAAGGTAAAACAAAAATGAAGCACACCACTCTCTTCCAGAAAGACCTGCTACATGTGGCAGTCTTTCCACTTGTAAGTCCCTGACCATGCTGATGTACACACACTGTCCTCCTTGTTCCCGCTGCCTCTTAGGTAAGGTTCTTTTTAAACTGCAATAGTGTCAGGATCCTCCCAAGCCAGCCCAAACTCCAGCCCGAGGTAGAGGGCCCCCCGGCAGGGGGTCCCCTTAAGGACCACAGACCGGCTCCCTGGTACTCTATCTCCATCTTCCACCACACTCCCCAGCCAGCATGACTCACCATATTTAAGGGGTGACATGCCAGGCCCATTACCTTGGGATTGGCTGAGCTGGCTTAAGTATGCAGATCAACCCTCCTGGCCTTCGCCCTTCAGTTTCTAGAAATTTCTCCAAACTTCCAGAACAAGGGGGAGGCACCTGCATCTGCCTGTATGAGTTATCCAGCCCTGACCTGCAATAAACTTTTGACTCAGTCCCAGATTCAAGACTCACAAGTTAAACATGAGCCAAAACATAAGTTTGCCTGCAATTTGCTACACTAGTAGCACACTAGAGGGTCTTACACACACACACACACACATATATACACACACAAACACACATACGCGCATGTATGCACACATACAATGGCAAGAAAAAGTATGTGACCCCTTTGGAATTAACTGGTATTCTGCAGTAATCTGATCTGATCCCCATCAATACAATTGACAAACACAACGTGCTTAAGCTGATAACACCCAAATAATTCTAATTTAACATTTCTATATTGAACACACCCAATAAACAGCCACAGAGCTGGAGGAAAAAGTAGACTAATCACTTCAATGAAAGCTAATTGAAGTCAATAGTTTGAACACCTGGAGTCCAATCAGGAAATATATTTGGAGATATGGTTTAAAGCTACTTTGATTGATAAAAGACACTCAAACATTTTAAGATTGCTGTTCATAAGAAGCATAAGCTGATCCACTATATAACCAAAAGTATTGGGACACCAGCCTTTACATGCACATGAACTTTAATGGCATACCAGTCTTAGTACATAGGGTTCAATATTGAGTTGGCACACCCTTTGCATCTATAACAGCTTCAACTCTTCTGGGAAGGCTGTCCACAAGGTTTAAGAGTGTGTTTTTGGGATGTTTGACCATTTTTCTAGAAGCGCATTTGTGAGGTCAGCCACTGATTTTGGAGGATAAGGCATGTCTTGCAGTCTCCACTCTAATTTATCCCAAAGGTGTTCTATTGGGTTGAGGTCAGGACTCTGTGCAGGCCAGTCAAGTTTCTCCAACCCAAATTCGCTTATCCTTGTCTTTATAGACTCTGCTTTGTGCACTGGTCTAAATCATTTGGTGGAGGAGGGATTAAGGTGTGGGGTTGTCTTTCAGGGGTTGGGCTTGGCCCCTTAGTTCCAGTAAAGGAAACTCTTAAGGCCTCATTGTACCAAGACATTTTGGACAATTTCACGCTCCCAACTTTGTGGGAACAGTTTGGGGATGGCCCCTCCCCGTTCCAACATGACTGCGCACCAGTGCACAAACAATGTCCATAAAGTCCATAAAGAGCGAGTTTGGGGTGGAGGAATTTGACTGGCCTGCACAGAGTCCTGACCCCAACCCAATAACACCTTTGGGATAAATTAGAGCATAAGCTGCGAGCCAGGCCTTCTCTCCTGACCTCATCCCAACAGAACACCTTTGGGATGAATTTGAGTGGATACTGTGAGCCAGGCCTTTTAATCCATGTCAGTGCCTGACCTCAAAAATGTGCTTCTGGAAGAATGGTCAAACATTCCCATAGACACACTCCTAAACCTTGTGGACAGCCTTCCCAGAAGAGTTAAAACTGTTATAGCTGCAAATGTTGGGCCAACTCAATATTGAACCCTACGGACTAAGACTGGGATGCCATTAACCACTTTACCACCGGAGGATTTTGCTGTCTTACGTCCAGGCCACTTTTTGCGGTTCGGCGCTGTGCGACTTTAACTGACAATTGCGCGGTCGTGCGACGCTGTACCCAAACGAAATTTACGTCCTTTTTTTCCCACAAACAGAGCTTTCTTTTGGTGGTATTTGATCACCTGTGCGATTTTTATTTTTTGTGCTATAATATGAAACTAAAGTGTTTGATGTACAAAACTAGTAACAGGGTACCGACATCCCAATTGAATAATCAATCAACGGTAGAAAAAAGGACCTACCAAAGGAATGGATGGGGGCTCGAGGTGTCCGGGCCACCATTCAGAGAAGACATGAGAAACCAAGGATGAGCAAAAGAGAAGAAAAGAAAGAGTGGAGAAAGGAAAAAACTGGAGCTGGGTGAGAAGGGGAAGGAAAAGAGATGGGAGGAGGGGGGGGGGGAGAAAACATGGGGGAGGAAGGGGACAAGATGGACAAGAAAAGGAAGAAAAATAGGAGGACAAGGTGAGGGGATGTGGAAAAGAGAAGGAAGGATCAGAGTAAAAAACAAAGAAGTAAAAAAGAGGGCTGGTGGGATTTTAATGGTACCATAGAAAAAACCATAGCAAAGAATTATTAAAATCGAATATTTTATTTATACATAGTTAAAACCAGATAGGGGGAATATAGGACACATCGTGAAGTACATACAGTACAATAACACAGGTACAAAAAATAGGCGATGGTAAATATATAGCTAATCCGATGTGCAGGACCTCGGAAATTAACCCAACATGTTTCGCAGCCTAGTTTGGGCTGCTTCTTCAGGGGTCTGTATCAAGCTATATAAAGAAAGCCTTAATAGACCTTAAATGGTACTGGGTTATATAAAGCCCGATAACGGGACAAAATAAATTGGAACCCAAAGGTCCCTGTCTCTCACGAAGATACAAATGAAATATGGAGAGGCCAGTGGTAAGGAAATAGCTATGCATCTATAGAATACAGTGGGCAATGTCTGGTTGTCATGCCAATTCTGAGGCAAGCCAAAAGAAACTCCATAGAGTATCCAGGTAAATATATCCCGGTGGGGAAAGCACCAGCGTATGTTCAGATAGGTAAAATGGCCATCTCGCGATGCATAGCTATTTCCTTACCACTGGCCTCTCCATATTTCATTTGTATCTTCGTGAGAGACAGGGACCTTTGGGTTCCAATTTATTTTGTCCCGTTATCGGGCTTTATATAACCCAGTACCATTTAAGGTCTATTAAGGTTTTCTTTATATAGCTTGATACAGACCCCTGAAGAAGCAGCCCAAACTAGGCTGCGAAACATGTTGGGTTAATTTCCGAGGTCCTGCACATCGGATTAGCTATATATTTACCATCGCCTATTTTTTGTACCTGTGTTATTGTACTGTATGTACTTCACAATGTGTCATATATTCCCCCTATCTTGTTTTAACTATGTATAAATAAAATATTCGATTTTAATAATTCTTTGCTATGGTTTTTTCTATGGTATCATTAAAATCCCACCAGCCCTCTTTTTTACTTCTTTGTTTTTTACTCTGATCCTTCCTTCCCTTTTCCACATCCCCTCACCTTGTCCTCCTATTTTTCTTCCTTTTCTTGTCCATCTTGTCCCCTTCCTCCCCCATCTTCCCCCCCCCCCCTCCTCCCATCTCTTTTCCTTCCCCTTCTCACCCAGCTCCAGTTTTTTCCTTTCTCCACTCTTTCTTTTCTTCTCTTTTGCTCATCCTTGGTTTCTCATGTCTTCTCTGGATGGTGGCCCGGACACCTCGAGCCCCCATCCATTCCTTTGGTAGGTCCTTTTTTCTACCGTTGATTGACTTTTTGTGCTATAAACAAAAAAAGAGCGTTTATTTTGAAAAAATAACAATATTTTTCACATTTTTTTATATGAAATTCCCCCCCAAAAAAATGTAAAAATCAAAATTTTTTTAAATTTTTGGCCAATTTGTTTTCTGCTGCCTATGTTTGGTAAAAAAAATCACAATAAACGTATTTTGATTGGTTTGCGCAAAAGTTATTGCGTTTACTAACAAAGGGAAAGATTTCTGTCATTTTTGGTGTTTTTTTTTTTAACGCGTAATGGCAGCGATCTGCGATTTTTTTTGCGGGACTGCGACATTGCGGCGGACAGATCGGACCCTTGACTGACATTTTTCACACTTTTGGGGGTACCAGTGACATTACTGCAGTAATCAGTGCTATATATATGCACTGTTACTGTAAAAATGACACTGGCAGGGAAGGGGTTAATTTTATTGGAGAGGGAGGGGTTAATGTATGCCTGGTGCTTACTGACGTGTGGGGGGGGAGGTGACTGAGTGACACAAGGACAGATCCAGGGTTCAGCTATGCTGAACCCTGCAATCTGACCCTGCCTGTCACTTCAGAGATCCGCCCGCTGTGTTTACACACAGCGGGCGGACCTCCAGACTCGATCCCCGGCGATCGGGTAAGAGCAGCGGGAGTCGCCGCCGCTCCTCCCCTGGCCCGACTCCCGCTGTGACTGAAAACAGCGGGAGCGAGCCTCCGGCGGAGCGCGATCGCCGCCCACAAGGGGCGGAGTCCAGCGACGTAGGTCTACGTCGCTGGACGGGAACGAGCCACTTTGCTGCAGTAGCAGCAAAGTGAGCGGAGGTCAAGTGGTTAAAGTTCATGTGCGTGGAAAGACAGGCGTTCCAATACTTTTGGTAATATAGTGTATGAACCATGCCTCACGAAAAGGAGCTCTCTGAAGACATACAATGAAGAGTAGTTGATATGCACAAGGCTGGAAAGGGAAACAAAGCAATCTCAAAGTGTTTAGGCATCCATCATTTGACAAGTAAACCAATTGTCTATATATGGAAACAGTATAGTTTAGTACTATGGCTACTCTTCCTCGAAAGTGGGTGCCCAACCAAGATCCCAAGGCACAACGCAGAATCCACAATGACATAAAGAAGAACGCACAAGTAACAGCTAAAGGCTTGAAGACCTCACTGGAACTGGCAGACATCTCTGTTCATAAGTCTACTGTTTCTAAATCTTTGAACAGACACGGTGTCAATGGCAGAATACAACTGAGAAAGCCACTGCTCTCCAAAAAAAAAGAAAAAAAATTGAAAAAAACGGCAGAGCTACTTGGAAAATGTTTTGTAGCCTGATGAAACAAAAGTTCAATTATTCGTTAAGCATACTCAGCACTATGTATGGCACAAAAAGGGCAAAGCTTACCAACGTCAAAACACCATCCCAACAATTTTATTTTTTAAATTTCTTTACAATTTTTTCGGAGCCCTATTGGAGGGCTTTGGTAAAATATCAGGGGTCCTAACAGACCTGTGATGTTTCACCTTTGCATACTAGTAGATAAGAGCGGTTCCTATGATGGTTGTATTAATTAAAAGATTTCTGTGAGAAAACATAAAAATAAATCAGGAGAAAATGGCACATAGGTGTCTTAAATTCTTTGATTGTATATTGGTCAGTGGAAATTGGTCAGTGCGGGGGGTGATGGGAGAGGATGGTGTGTACAAAAGTGGCACATTTTGGAGGGGTTTTCGTTTTGGGGGGGGGGGGGGCTCTAGGGTTATGTGTTGTTGGTGACAAAAGATGATGGATAATGGCTGGGCTGGAGTTGGGATGAATGGTTGGGGTGGTGGTTGGCTGGTGAGAGGGAGAAAACTGTAGTATGTAATAAGAGGCTTCATTTTGGGAGGGGGCGTAGAGCAGAGCATGATCATTTTGTAACAGGTAAGGACTGTGTGTGAGTTTAAAAATAGAAATTGTGGGCTGAGGGTGGACAGGGTGATGGACCAGTATGAGGAAAACAAGATATTTGGGATGAACAAACGGGTTTTTAGTGGTTTGGAGGGTGGGAGAGGGGAGCGGTGTATGTGATCGGCTCTGTGAGCTGCAGGATCACTGTTTAGTGGAACTGTGATGAAATGATGGCAAAATAAATAAAGACAGTTTTGGACAGAGCAATATTATGGCTGGTGTAGGGGAGAAAGGAGGCAGTTTGGGTGGGCATATCGATGTTTGATAGTGACAACTGGGGTGGATAATGGAGCGGGCTGTTATTTTTTAGAGTGTGAAAGTGTGCCTGAAGCAGCCAGCGAGAGAGGGGAGGGGGGGCCTAGCAGTGCAAGAGGGGTCAGGAAAGTACACAGGGGCTTGGGATAGCAGGATCTAGATAGGAGAGGTGCTGGGGGGGGGGGGGGGGGGAGCATTAGATCAACCGATGCCCTTTCTTTTTCTCCTGCAACTGCTGAATGCCTGCGGGAGGGAGAGGAGGAGAAGCAGGCTTTCAGCGGCTACAGGATTCCCCTGGAGCATGTGGCCGGGTCGCAATTGTGACCCTTGTAGCTACGCCCCTGTACTTTTGTTTTGGGGGTTGTTTGATTTAATCTTGCTAGGACACTTTTTTGCTTATTTGTAATGTGTAGTATACACTTGTTGCTGAACCAAGTTTAGATTTTCTGACATTTGAGAATTACACCTAACATAGAAAACAAGAGAAGTGGTACTGTGCAGTGCCATATACTGTATATATATATATATATATATATATATATATATATATATACACAGAGTAGGAACAGATACTGAGATTTACACCCAGCATATATAACAGGAGAAGTGGTACTGTGCAGGGCCCATATATACAGAATAAGCACAGATACTGAGAATTACACCCAGCATATAAAACAAGAGAAGTGGTACTGTGCAGTGCCATATATATACAGAGTAGGAACAGACACTGATAATTACACCCAGCATTTAAAACAAGAGAAGTGGTACTGTGCAGTGTCTGCACAGTTTGTACGGAATAAGACCAGATATTAAGAATTACACCCAACATATAGAATAAGAGAAGTTGTACTGTGCAGGGTCCATATTTACAGAATAAGCACAGATACTGAGAATTACACTCAGCATATAAAGCAGGAGAAGTGGTACTGTGCAGTGTCAAGATAACAGATACTGAGAATTACACCCAGCATATAAAACAAGAGAAGTGGTACTGTGAAGTGTCCATACATACAACATAACAGATACTGAGAATTACACAGAGCATATAGAAAATGAGAAGTGGTATTGTGCAGGGTCCATATATACAGAATAAGCACAGATACTGAGAATTACACTCAGCATATAAAGCAGGTGAAGTGGTACTGTGCAGTGTCCATACATACAAGATAACAGATACTGAGAAATACACCCAGCATATAAAATAAGAGAAGTGGTGTTGTGCAGTGTCCATACATACAAGATAACAGATACTGAGAATTACACCCAGCATATAGAAAATGAGAAGTGGTACTGTGCAGGGTCCATATATACAGAATGAGCACAGATACTGAGAATTACACTCAGCATATAAAGCAAGAGAAGTGGTACTGTGCAGTATCTGCACAGTTTATACAGAATAAGACCAGATATTAAGAATTACACCCAACATATAGAACAAGAGAAGTTGTACTGTGCAGAGTCCATACATTCAGGAACAGATACTGAGAATTACACCCAGCACAAAGCAAAAAACAGGGTGACTCCCTGAAGTTGACATGGCTACCTTTTTTAGTATTAGGGACATCATCCAAGTTGTGTTCAGGGATAAAATGTGTCTGCGTATTCTGTAAGCCACTGGAGAATTTTTTGGTTCTCTATAAATTTATAACCTATAAATTGTCCAATATAGTCAGTAGCTGAGAATCACCCTCTATGGATGGAACTGGCCATGCGTGTCTGTATTATATATCTCAGCTTTCCCCATCCTTTCCCTGTTCATATGAATGTAATAAGACGGGCATCTGGCATCCTCTAATATACATGTATGGATGGCGGAGTCCCCCAGGTCTGCAGTACAAGGCTCCGCATTGGAGGTCACATGTCAGTTCAGTTTCATATTAGCCTCCCACAGTTCCATTACACGCCGCAGAAATACAGTGTAAATGTCAGCACACAGGCTCCTGCCGCCCAAGGGGATCCCCAATACGGGAACTATGGAAATGGCATGCAAATTGTGTGTCTGATCCACCCACGGCCTCTGGAAGCTGAATATTCACTTATCGACTGGCTGCTTTGAGGAGAATTGAAGTGGAGTTTCAGGTCTCTTTGGTATGAAAGAGTTTTGTAACACTCACAGACATTTAAGTCTAGACTTGCTCGCCGTTTAAAAGAGCATGCGATTTCTCATTTGTTTTAGCATGTTTTTTTTTTTTTTTGCTATTTTAAAGCGTTTTTGTGTATTTTTTATGTTTTTATGTATTTTTCACATCAAAGTACCTGCTCAGGGCTTTCCTTTTTCATCCACCCTGTAATCCCATGATCTGGGAATCCCTTGAAGGTATGGATTTGTGTCAGAAGTCTTTTCTGCTAAAAAAAAAATCTTGCTCTTCTCCCTAGTAATTTTTATTTTTATGGGAACAATGAATGGGGGGGGGGGGGGCATGTGACATTTTGCGCACACTCTCGGCTCATTCCTGGTATCTGTAAGATGGATCGGTTGTCAGGAACAATGCAACATTTGTACTCACATGCAGAGTTGTATAAAGTACTCGAAACCCATACTTGAGTAAAAGTACAAGTGCTCAATCAAAAAGTGACTTGAGTAGAAGTGGAAGTGCTCAATCAAAAAGTGACTTGAGTAGAAGTTCTAAAGTATTCAACATTTTTTGTACTTAAGTATTGCAAGTAGTTTTTAAAAAAAATTTTGCTACTCAAGTACTGAAAGTAAAAGTACCAGTAGTTTTGAAAAAAAAAAATTGCTACTCAAGTACTGAAAGTAAAAGTACAAGTACTGTGTTATGTAGTTATTAAAGAAAGAAGTCAAAAGTTTGAACATCATATTGTTTTTTATTATTTCAAATGCAGCTTTTATTTATACATACAGTAGCATTTATTTTCGTATGCGCTGATAATACACATGTTTTGAGCTTCATGAAACCTGCCATCTACTGTTCTGGCAGTGGTAATTTTTATAATTGTAACAAGTAACTATGCAGCACAAAAAAAAAATATCGGAGTAGAAGTATTGAAATCATTGAAAAAATGTAGTGAAGTAAAAGTGGAAGTAGGAGAAAAAAATTCTACTCTAGGAAAGTACAGATACCGCCTTTCAGTACTTAAGTAGAGTAGTGAAGTAGTTCTACTTAGTTTCTATACATCTCTACTCACATGCAGGATTTACATCATCAATGGCCATCCGATGGCCAAAGAAGGAGTTTGGGAACCCCGAAGAAGAAGTATAGATGGCATAGTTGCCAACATTTGAAAAAAAAAATTCCAGGGACACTTTGCAGCACAGCTATCAATTACCACACCCACTTCCCTGAAGCTCCGCCCACTCCTGATAATTAATCTCCACCTACTTATCATCAGATTATAGGGTCTACTCAATATAGAGAGAATTACAGAAAATGAAAAAGGGATTTTCAAACTTAAGGCCGCAGTAGCAGAGTTGGAATAATCCTCCCATTCAGCTGCACTTCTGCGTAACATTTATGGGCAGCCTGATTAATGGGCGCTTCCAGGGACAATATAAATTACCTGGGACAGGCTCCTATTTGCCAGGACTGTCCCGGAAAAATGGGACAGTTGGCAAGTATGAGATGGTGGCTCGGAGGAAAAGAGCTTTCATCACATAGCGCTGAGGAAGAGCACACTTCTAGGATAAGTAAGTGTGCCATAATGTGTAAGTATGCACATTAACAAAAGCCCTCACATGACACAGAGGCCTAAAGAGAAACTATATCCTCAAAAATACTCACCTCCAACTTCCAGCAATGCGGTGGTTGCATCCCTCACCGGCCACTGTCATCTTTGTCCCAGCTAATTCTGGGTGCCAAGTTTTTAGCCTCCTAACTGGACGGTGGGGAATGACGTCATCCCGTAAATGCACACGTCAGTCATTCCGGCACAGCCGGATTGGGCCAGGAACACACATTAAGCTGCGCAGTGTCCATACAAAAGACTTCCAGCAAGCAGGTAAGTGTTTGTTATTGAAGAAGGGACATAGAATGTCTCTTCTGCAAAAAAGAGCCGTCTGCTGACAGTTTTTCCCTAGTTACATTTAGTTCCACTTTAATAACGCTTTAAGGGCCCATTCACAGTATATAGAGTGACTGAAAATTTTCTGAACCTGATTAGCGCCAGTCAGCATAAGGTCACAGAGAAAATAAATGTTTTCATGTGCTCTGCTCACATCACAATACTGGTGTGATGTGCAGCGCAGTGACACTGGTGTATTAACCTCTTCGCGACTGCGCTAAAGCCGAATGATGGCAGCAGCGAGGCCACACTTTGCTGGGAGCCTGCCATGGGATGTCCTCCCATGCCCCCTGTGGCGCATATTGACAGTGATCTGTGATTGGGGTAAAGAGCCAATCACGGCGTCTCTTTACCAAGTGATCAGCTGTGTCCAATCACAGCTGATCATGGATGTAAACAGGATTTGCTGTTTATCGGCAATCCTCCCCTCACGCCACAGGGCATGAGGAAAGGAGAGCCAGAAACTGGCAAATCCACACGGGACATCTGCACTGACAATCAGTGTCCTGATGATCAGTGCAGTCCCAACAGTGCCCACCAGGGCTGCCAATTAGTGCCCACCAGTGCTGCCAATCAGTGCCCACCAGTGATGCCTGTCAGTGCCAATTAACACCGCCTATCAGTAATGCCTATCAGTGCAGCCTCATCAGTATCTCCTGGTTAGTGCCCATCAGTGTCGCCTTAACAGTGCCGCCTATCAGTGCAGCCTCATCACTACACATTAGTGAAGAAGAAAAATGACTTATATACAACAACATTTTATAAGAGAAAATCCAAAATTTTCGTCTTGTTTTATTTGTTTAGAAAAAAATAAATATATATCACCAAAAGAAAGCTCGATCTGTCTAAAATAATGATAAAAATCTAGTTAGGGTACTGTGTTGCATGACCTCGCAATTGTCATTCAAAGTGCGACAGTGCTTAAAGCTGAAAATTGGCTTGGGCAGGAAGGGAGTGAAAGTGTCCATTAGGCAAGTGGTTAAAGCTTATATCTAATCCTGAGTACAGAAAAATAAAATATATTAGAGTTACCAATAGTTAGATGAGGTGGCGGGATTAGTTTTCCCTTTTCAGGTCCCCGCCCCCCCCTTTTTTTATCACCTGGTAGCCCTATATGGTATATAACACACTTGCTTCACCATTGTGGCCACACTCATTTCTCAACTGTATCTATGTAGAGAGCTATGGCTGTCACACAGACTGGACTAAAAATATATATTCCTTTATTCATTACATGGTGGAATGATGGAACTAGTAATGTGCACAAGAAAGAAAACAATGGGGCAAGGACTGGCAGGTCTAACAGGTACTTTCTGTACTTGTTAAAAACTGTACTTAGCCTGAAATGGAAAAGTAAGACAGCTGCCATTAGCCATACATGCACAGATTTTTCCACCCATGCTGAACATTGTCTGTAACTTTGATTTGGGCCTGGGAGTTCAGCTTTGATGCTTAGCGTATTTACTATTCTTATATTTTTTGCTCTTGTGGCTTGTGCGCCCTCTGAAATTGAATTGGCGTTGAGCAGTTTGTGTAAAAAGAAGCCAACCAAGGACTAACGGCACAAAAAAGAATAACACAGATTTTACACTAATAGGTGGCTGTTTCCTAACTGTTTGAAAAAATAAAATGAAATTATACATATATGTATATATATATATATATAATCTCACAAAAGTGAGTACGCCCCTCACATTTTCGTAAATATTTTATTATATCTTTTCATGTGACAACATATCTACACATAGTTACATAGTTAGTGAGGTTGAAAAAAGACACCAGTTCATCCAGTTCAACCTATGATGAGTGTCTGTGTGTTGTCAACAGTACATCATATACCCCTTTCCGTTGTGGTCGTTAAAGTGCCCATCTAATAGGTTTTTGAAACTATTGATGCTCCCTGCGTATACCACTGCTTGTGGAAGAGAATTCCACATCCTTACCGCTCTGGCGGTAAAGAACCCTTTACACAGTTTAAGGTTAAACCACTTCTCTTCTAATGTTAGTGAATGGTCGCGCGTCTTTTTAAATTCCCTTTTAATGAAAAGTTTGTTCCTTATGCTAGGGTCACCAGTACGGTATTTGTACAGTGATATCATATCCCCTTTAAAGCGTCTCTTCTCCAGAGAGAATAAGTGCAATGCTTGTAGTCTTTCCTCATAGCTGAAGTCCTCCAGTCCCTTTATTAGCTTTGTTGTCCTTCTCTGAAGTCCTCCAGTCCCTTTATTAGCTTTGTTGTCCTTCTCTGAAGTCCTCCAGTCCCTTTATTAGCTTTGTTGTCCTTCTCTGGACTCTCTCCAGTTCCAGCACATCCATCCTGAGGACCGGTGCCCAGAACTGGATGGCATACTCAAGATGCAGCCAGACCAGAGTCTTGTAGAGTGGGAGAATTATTTTTTTATCTCTAAAGGGAATCCTCTTTTTAATGCATGCCAGTAATCTGTTGGCTTTGCTTGCAGCAACTTGGCATTGCATGCTATTGCTGAGCTTGTCATCTACTAGGACCCCCAGGTCCTTTTCCATCTTAGATTCCCCCAGAGGTTCTCCCCCTAGTGAGTAATTTGCGAACAAGGTCCGTAAAGACATGGATGAGTGAATTTGGGGTGAAAGAACTTGACTGGCCTGCACAGAGTCCTGACCTGAACCCGATAGAACACCTTGTGGGATGAATGAGAGCGGAGACTGTGAGCCAGGCCTTCTTGTCCAACATCAGTGCCTAACCTCACAAATGCTCTTCTGGAAGAATGGTCAAACATTCCCATAGACACACTCCTAAACCTTGTGGACAGCCTTCCCAGAAGAGGTGAAGCTGTTATAGCTGCAAAGGGTAGGCCAACTCAATATTGAACCCTACAGACTGAAGCCTAGTACACACGCAACAAATTTCCGCCGACTGGTCGTCCATCTCTTGTCCAGAGTGGAGTTTTGTTGGTTGGAATGTGCCAAGACTGCACACGAATTTTCCCGCACGACAAAATTCTACTTCAGAAGTGATGTCATGTGTTGGATTGCATTCTTTGTGTTCTTTCTTCTCTGAGCATGCCCAGTTTTGCTCATAAGATTTTTCCCTGTCGAAATCTGTACTGACTGCATGAAAATCGGCCGTGTTTTGACGGAGGACAAACATTTTATAGCCTGCACACCAGATTTTTTTCGTCCGAAAAGTCGGAGTCGGTTGTCAGAGGCATCATACTAACAAGCCGAAAATCGGCAGATCGGTCGTCGGACTAAAATTCCTGGCCGAATTTCGACTCGTGTGTACGGGCCTTAAGACTGGGATGCCATTTAAGTTCATGTGCATGTAAAGGTTAGGCGACCCAATACTTTTGATAATATAGTGTGTGTGTGTGTGTGTGTGTGTGTGTGTGTGTATATATATATATATACAGTGGGTACGGAAAGTATTCAGACCCCCTTAAATTTTTCACTCTTTGTTATATTGCAGCCATTTGCTAAAATCATTTAAGTTCATTCTTCTTCCTCATGAATGTACACATAGCACCCCATACTGACAGAAAAACACAGAATTGTTGACATTGTTGCAGATTTATTAAAAAAGAAAAACTGAAATATCACATGGTCCTAAGTATTCAGACCCTTTGCTGTGACACTCATATATTTAACTCAGGTGCTTTCCATATCTAATGATCATCCTTGAGATGGTTCTACACCTTCATTTGAGTCCAGCTGTGTTTGATTATACTGATTGGACTTGATTAGGAAAGCCACACACCTGTCTATATAAGACCTTCCAGATCACAATGCATGTCAGAGCAAATGAGAATCATGAGGTCAAAGGAACTGCCTGAAGAGCTCAGAGACAGAATTGTGGCAAGGCACAGATCTGGCCAAGGTTACAAAAAGATTTCTGCTGCACTTAAGGTTCCTAAGAGCACAGTGGCCTCCATAATCCTCAAATGGAAGACGTTTGGGACGACCAGAACCCTTCCTAGAGCTGGCCGTCCGGCCAAACTGAGCTATCGGGGGAGAAGAGCCTTGGTGAGAGAGGTAAAGAAGAACCCAAAGATCACTGTGGCTGAGCTCCAGAGATGCAGTCAGGAGATGGGAGAAAGTTGTAGAAAGTCAACCATCACTGCAGCCCTCCACCAGTCGGGGCTTTATGGCAGAGTGGCCCGAAGGAAGCCTCTCCTCAGTGTAAGACACATGAAAGCCCGCATGGAGTTTGCTAAAAAAAACACCTGAAGGACTCCAAGATGGTGAGAAATAAGATCCTCTGGTCTGATGAGACCAAAATATAACTTTTTGGCCTTAATTCTAAGCGGTATGTGTGGAGAAAACCAGGCACTGCTCATCACCTGTCCAATACAGTCCCAACAGTGAAGCATGGTGGTGGCAGCATCATGCTGTGGGGGTGTTTTTCAGCTGCAGGGACAGGACGACTGGTTGCAATCAAGGGAAAGATGAATGCGGCCAAGTACAGGGATATCCTGGACAAAAACCTTCTCCAGAGTGCTCTGGACCTCAGACTGGGCCGAAGGTTTACCTTCCAACAAGACAATGACCCTAAGCACACAGCTAAAATAACGAAGGAGTGGCTTCACAACAACTCCGTGACTGTTCTTGAATGGCCCAGCCAGAGCCCTGACTTAAACCCAATTGAGCATCTCTGGAGAGACCTAAAAATGGCTGTCCACCAACGTTTACCATCCAACCTGACAGAACTGGAGAGGATCTGCAAGGAGGAATGGCAGAGGATCCCCAAATCCAGGTGTGAAAGACTTGTTGCATCTTTCCCAAAAAGACTCCTGGCTGTATTAGATCAAAAGGGGGCTTCTACTAAATACTGAGCAAAGGGTCTGAATACTTAGGACCATGTGATATTTCAGTTTTTCTTTTTTAATAAATCTGCAACAATGTCAACAATTCTGTATTTTTCTGTCAGTATGGGGTGCTATGTGTACATTTATGAGGAAGAAGAATGAACTTAAATGATTTTAACAAATGGCTGCAATATAACAAAGATGAAAAATTTAAGGGGGTCTGAATACTTTCCGTACCCACTGTATATAGTAACATTCTGAGTCACACATAATTCAATTATTGCAGACTGTACAAATGCATCAGGCGGCCTTCTATCATCTGAACATAAGAATGCTCTTTGCAGTCTCTTTTAGTCTTTCAATACAAATATTGTACACTGAAACAAATAGAAACAAATAGAATAGTTCTATTTGTTCCAGAGTATATTTGCATTGAAAGCATAAAAGAGATTGCAGAGATTCCTGTGCCTCATCTTTATTTTATATACTGTGTAGAGGCCAGGGGACAACCCAACCTCAGGACTGAGCCAAGTACATGGCTATGAAGTATTGATCTGGCTTCTCAAACACAATCTGGATTTAGTGGATAAAGTCTGCCAAGCGGTGACCGCTCTGTACAGTGCTACGTCAGTCTCAGTACGAGTCATTCTTCTGCAGATAGCATGAGCCAAAGAAACGACTGAACCATAGAAATGAAATTTTGGTTTGTGTGCAGAACTGAATTGCGGGGCTGGAACTGAGCACAAATGAAAAGATTGCTCCAGTCATGTCTCTGCGGGAGAAGGAGGGGGACATTATTCCCACCACTGACAACTAGAGCAGATGGTCAGGTCCACTCAGCCATGTTGTCAGTATGGTAACTACAGAGGCCTATGGGGATTGATGGGAAGCTTGTCAAAACATCAAGAGAGGCCAGTGCAAGAAAATCCGCCTGCACATCAAATCATTCTGATGGGGCTTCAGGATTCTGGCTTATTGACAGCCGAGGGACTATATGTTGCAGCATGTCTTGTCATCCAAGAGCTGGCAGTATGATAGTGGATGTAACATGATAATAAAAGAAAACAGATGAAAACATATCAAGGAGAGAAAAGAAGTGTATATGTAAACCCAATCACCTAAATCTCATATAGGCTTTTAACACGTTAAAGAGACACTGCGGCTCACTGGAATATCTCCTAAACCAGTCGTAGGCAATCTTTGACAAGTGAAGATCCACCCTGACAAACATAACAGAAATCAAAGATCAATAGTGTGTCTCACCATTTTTTTTTTTTAGAAGCCTATTTTAATTTGGCCTACCTTAAAAGAAACTTTGTGTTCACTTTCATTTACAAGTTTTTTCATGTCTGAAGAGGCTGGCTTGACTAGTTTCAGGCATGGCCTCAATGCCATTCTGGATGTCTTCTCTTAATTGCCAGTTATGGCTAGAGATGTAACATAAAATTTTCCGTTGGCGAACGCGAATTTCCGCGAATGTTCGCAAACGGGCGAACCGCCATAGACTTCAATAGGCAGGCGAATTTTAAAACCCACTGGGACTCTTTCTGGCCACAATAGTGATGGAAAAGTTGTTTCAAGGGGTCTAACACCTGGACTGTGGCATGCCGGAGGGGGATCCATGGCAAAACTCCCATGGAAAATTACGTAGTTGACGCAGAGTCGGGTTTTAATCCATAAAGGGCATAAATCACCTAACATTCCTAAATTGTTTGGAATAACCTGCTTTAAAACATCCAGTGTGTGAATATGATCAGGTATGATGTTGTATCGATCAGGTAGTGTAAGGGTTACGTCCGCTTCACAGTGACAGACCAAACTCTGACAGACCAAACTCCCCGTTTAACGCACTGCAAACAACCGCAAACAGTCCATTTGCAGTGGGCACAGTACAGTCTGTGGGCCTGACACTCACTGGCAGGCAACTGCAATTATATTACAGAAAAAAAATTAAATTACTTTTTTTATCTGCAAGGTGATGTGCCACCCTATATGAGTGGTGGGCAGTGGGCACAGTACGGTCTGTGGCCCTGACACTCACTGGCAGGCAACTGCAATTATAATACAGAGGAAAAATTAAATATATAAATATCACTACTTGTACTAAATTAATAGATGATGTTGTAATCCACTGCGCTTTAGGAAATACAGGTAACACAAACCTGACAGAATAACACAAATAACACAAATTGCTGCTACTTAAATGAGTAAATATAATAAAAAATAAAATTCATCCAGAAAAAAACAGGAACTGGCTTTTTCATTTGAATTTCAGTAGCACAGGGATGGTGATAACCTCTTACCAAATAAATAGGATGATAACATATACCAAAATATATGAATCAGATGTGATAAATATAAGCATAAAAGCATGAAATCACATCAATAGGAGTCCATAAAGTCCATAGGTATAAAGTGCATAGAGCAATGAAAGTGCAAACATGAAGGATCACAGGTGCGACTTATGGGGACCACCCTTGCTTGCCACCACCACACAGTGCCGGGAGAAGTATCTGAAATTCAGACTCACCAGACGCCTATGCCTAACCACTCTCATGGACTAGGCAACAACAGCATATAGTAAAATCAGGTTTCCTCCAGATCTCTGATTTGTGCTGCAAAGACTCCTCTGGAAGATTTCCTGGTAAATTTATAGTGCACTATAAATTTACCAGGAAATTTTCCAGAGGAGTCTTTGCAGCTCAAATCAGAGATCTGGAGGAAACCTGATTTTACTATATGCTGTTGTTGCCTAGTCCATGAGAGTGGTTAGGCATAGGCGTCTGGTGAGTCTGAATTTCAGATACTTCTCCCGGCACTGTGTGGTGGTGGCTAGTCCATGAGAGTGGTTAGGCATAGGCGTCTGGTGAGTTTGAATTTCAGATACTTCTCCCGGCACTGTGTGGTGGTGGCAAGCAAGGGTGGTCCCCATAAGTCGCACCTGTGATCCTTCATGTTTGCACTTTCATTGCTCTATGCACTTTATACCTATGGACTTTATGGACTCCTATTGATGTGGTTTCATGCTTTTATGTATTTATGATTTTATGCTATATTTATCACATCTGATTCATATACAGTATTTTGGTATATGTTATCATCCTATTTATTTGGTAAGAGGTTATCACCTTCCCTGTGCTACTGAAATTCGAATGAAAAAGCCAGTTCCTGTTTTTTCTGGATGAATTTTATTTTTTATTATAGGAAAAATTAAATTAATTTTTTATCTGCAAGGTGCTGTGCCACCCTATATGAGTGGTGGGCAGTGGGCATAGTACAGTCTGTGGACCTGACACTCACTGGCAGGCAACTGCAATTATATTACAGAGTAAAAATTAAATGAATGTTTTATCTGCAAGGTGCTGTGCCACCCTATAAGAGTGGTGGGCACTGGCAGTGGGCACAGTTCAGTCAGTGGGCCTGACACACACTGGCAGGCAATTGCAATTATATTAAAGGGTAAAAATTAAATGACTTTTTTATCTGCAAGGTACTGTGCCACCCGATATGAGTGGTGTGCACACAGTACAGTCTGTATATACTGTATATAGAAAAAATAAATAAAAGCAGACTGATATACCAGCCCTAAAAAGGGCTTTTTGAGGTGCTGTCAGGACGCTGTCCTTACAGCAGGAGTGGACACAGAACACTGGCCTAGCTAATGATTTCCCTATCAATTCAGCAGCAACAGCAGCCCTCTCCCTGCTCTAACTAACTCTGCAGCTTCAGAATGAATCTAAGATGGATGCTGTCCTTGCTTTTTTATAGGAGGAGGGAGGGTCTGGGAGGGAGGGTATGCTGATTGGTTGGAATGTGTCTGCTGACTGTGAGGTACAGGGTCAAAGTTTGCTCAATGATGATGTATAGGGGACGGACCGAACATCGCATATGTTCGCTCGCCGCGGCGAACGCGAACAAGCAGTGTACAGAGGTTAGTAGGATGTAGGACAGTGTACAGAGGTCAGTAGTATGTAGGACAGTGTACAGAGGTCAGTAGTATCCAGTGGCGGCCCGTGCATAGCAGGCGCCAGAGCGCCACCCCCCCTAAAAAAAAATAGAAAAAAAAATGACAAAAAGAACAAATAAAGTTTAAAAAAAAAAAATCGTGTTCGCAGGCCTATGCGCTCGGCCTGGTGGTCTTTTTGCACCACTTTTTTGTCAGTTGGATTTGCTAGCAGCTTTTCCTTTTGAGTTAGCGCGGTGTTTTCACACACATTTTTCTGATGTAAAGAGGCTCTGACAAGAAGACAGGGTAAAGGTGTCTGCATGCAGTGTCTCTTAGAAATAGTTCGCACAAGATGGGCTATTGCCCACTCACCAATCCGGTGGCTGAAGGCAAAAGGGAGAGATGTCCTGGAACAGGCTCTTTAGGAATACCCGACTGGTAACCTGGCAGCGGGAAGGCACAGCGATGTCTGCAGAGATGCACCTGGAGATACACCACTGGTTGGATGTCTGCCACTGACCGTGTAGCAGTGGTGGGAGATAGTAACATCGACCCTGGAGCTGTGGCAGGATTGTCACACCGACAGAGAAAAAGCATGCCCTCTCACTTGTGTCCAGTCTTCCCCTAGCCTCGTGGTGTCTCTCCTTTCTCCCAGGCAGCCTCGTGGTGTCCTTGCTTCTTTCTTACCCCCCCCCCCTCCCCCTGGGGTTTGTAGTCTGCCCCCCCAGGGAATTACAATAGGACCACTGGTGACCAGGACTACATCTCCCCTGGTGCTTTGCTGATGCAGACTCAGCTGTCCATTGGCTCTCCTCCTGCCAATGAGGAAACGGGAAGGGAGCAGAGTAAATTGCCCTCTGTCTTCTCTCCTGTGTGTGTGTGAAAAGGGGAGGGAGGGGGGAGGAATCCCGACAGATGCTGACAGGCTCTATGTCGCTCAGAGCCTGTCAGTGTGTGGGTGTCTCTCTGCGGTGACCAGCGGGGGGTGTGAGTCTCCGGGTGGGCTGAGCGGCACCCGCTACAGGTGGGTGGGACAGATGTGAGGGATGGATCATGGGAGACAGCATAGCCGGGAAGGATCACAGGAGCACGCGCAGCCGCGCTGTACAGACACTGCATGTGTAAGCAGAACTGCTGTGGGGAGAAGAGTCGGTACTGAGGGCATCCGAACTACCCGTCACCAGCTCACGATGGACAGGTTGCCAACCCCGTCCTAAACGGTGCGCGTTTAGGAGATATTCATTTTACCTACAGGTAAGCTTTATTATAAGCCTACCTGAAGGTAAAAATCACATTCATTCGTTTACTGCGGCTTTAACTATTTTTAATCCTTGCTGCTAGCCTAAGTAAATAGGTAGGAAGGTGTATTATATTTACTTGTTTTAAAAATTTTTTTTTACATTTCTTCAGTTGCTTCCTGTTTTCTGGCCTAGGCCAAAATGATGCCATACATCCCAGGAGTCTTCAGTAGGAGAGGAGGGGTTTTCTCAGCTAAGCACACCCTCCTGCCTGCATGCCTGAGGCTAAGGGCAAATAGATTCCAGGAAGTAAATGCTACATGAATCATCTACCCTTACTCAAGATGGCTGCAGCTTGAAATGCTAGTGGGATATTTTTCAAAGTGATTTCTCAACCAAATAAAGCATTGAGACATGGATAGATGGAGGAGTTTGCTTTGAATATTAAAAATAAAATAGCATTTTCAGTTTGTAAATACCTTTAAAAAAACAAACAGGCATTTTTATTTCTTTTCACTCTGTTCAAAAAAAAACATTTTAAATGATACCCGGGATATTTGGCAAAACGTGATATTTTGCAGCAGTTTCCAACAGACTGAGGGAATCAGGAATTTTTTTCCCCTGTTGAAGTACATTGGGTCATGCTTTAAACCATTATTTTGCCTTTCTTTCGATCAACTTTGGGTTTAAAGTTGTATTAAACCCAAAACAGACTTTTTATATAGTAAATTGACAACGCTATATAAGTACCTGTAATAAATAAATAAATATTTTAGCTTACCATTTCTTAGATGGAATGGCTGCCAGTGGCGGCTGGTGCTCCATGGGCCGGGGCCAGCAGAGGGACCGCACCATACAAACCCCCCCGGACCACACCAGCCCACACACCATATCCTCCCCCCTCCTGGTCGCCGGCTCCCTCACCCTGGATATGTGGAGGGCAGGCAGGCGGCGGCGGCTTCCCCCTCAGTCTCCTGCCTCCTCCTTTGTCAATGGCATGGCTTCTCCTTTCGGCCAATCGGGAAACGGGTCTTCCTGATTGGCCAGGAGGAGGATCCGTGTGACAATAGTGAATATTCATTCGCTATTGTGGCACAACTGGGTGGGCCCAGGGCGCAGTGCTCTGCACCCCGAGCCCACCCTTTTTTAAAGCCTATTAGTGTCTCTGGCTCTAATCCCGTGCATCAATAAAAAAACACATTGAAATCCATGCGTCCGGTGCCCTGCATGTAGATTAGGGGGCCGGACGCATGGATAGGGCTGCCACTGATGGCTGCATTCATTTGTTTTTTTTAGGCTTTTTGCTTCTATTTTCACCTAATGAACAAGCTCTCCTGTAGAAGGTGTCAGTTACAGAGATGAGACAAACCATTTAATACTAACAGGGGTGCTTACAATGATCAGTTTTTATTTATTTATGTAAAACCTTTGACCCAAAAGGAAAACAAACTGCTGTAACTGCCTAGAAAGAATTAGCTGGACTTTGGCTTCAGTATGTTAGTGTATTTAACCACTTGCCGCCCGCCCGCCGTCAATTGACGACGGGATGATGCGGCCATTGTTCTGGAAGACGTCATATGACGTGATCCCAGAACAGCAGGGCAGGCGCGCGATCGTGTGCGTGCTGCCCTGCACTGCCGGTGTCGGGGTGTCCCCGGGACACCCCCCGTCACCGGCAGGGGGGGAAACAGCCAATGGGCATGGCTGTTTCCCACGTGATCGGCTGTGTTCCAATGACACAGCCGATCACAATAGCGGAGCCCGGAAGATGACCGCGCATGCGCAGCGCGGTCATGTCGGTGGCACTGTGTTCCGTAGGAACACAGCTGTCACTGGTGGTAGTAAACAGTCACTGACAGTGACTGTTTACTATGTGATCGGCTGTGAATCCATTCACAGCCGATTACAAAATGTAAACAAAGAGCAGTAACTCAGTGTTACTAGCTCTTCTCCCCTCACACAGTTTCCAGTGTGAGGAGAGCAGAGCTAGAAATAGTGAGTTACTGCTCTGTGTACCTGTCAAAAGTAAAATCACACTAAAATCACACTAATAAAGGTCCCCACACAGTCCTCAGCCCCCCCCCCCCCCAATTGCACCTATCACCCAACAGTCACCTCATCAGTGCCCAGAAATTGACACCCATAACGTTCACATGTGAGTGTAGCGATCGCGGGCAGAATCACCGCGATTCTGCCCGCGATACGGAAATCATTGCAAATTGCGGGATACCTGTGCGTTGCCCGTGATTTGCAATAGCACCCCAAACGCTGTGCGATGCCGCGATTTCCACCTGCCGAATCGCGGTAACATCGCGCAAACAACGCATGACGCCCAAAAAAGGTACAAGAGCTTCTTTGGGGCGTCATGCGTTGTTTGCGTGATGTTACCGCGATTCGGTAGCGGAAATCGCGGCAACATCACACAGCGTTTGGGGTGCTATTGCAAATCACGGGCAACGCACAGGCGTCCCGCGATTTGCAATGATTTCTGGATCGCGGGCAGAATCGTAGTGATTCTGCCTGCGATCGCTACGCTCACATGTGGACATAGCCTAAAGTTTACCGGTCACCAGAGACTGCCATCAGTACCGCCGTGCACCATCGCCCGTCACCTGTCACTCATCAGTGACCATCGCCCGTCACCTGTCACCCCATCAATCACCGTCACCTGTCACCCCATCAACCACCGTCACCTGTCATCCCATCAGTCATCGTCATCTGTCACCCTATCAATCATCGTCACTTGTCACCCCATCAGTGATCGTCACTTGTCACCCCATCAATCATCGTCACTTGTCACCCCGTCAGTGATTGTCATCTGTCACCACATCAATCATCGTCACTTGTCACCTCATCAATCATCGTCAACTGTCACCTCATCGATCGTCACCTGTCACCCCATCAGTCATTGTCACCTGTCACCCCATCAGTCATCGTCACTTGTTTGCCATATACATGCAACCACTTACCGACCGCCTAACGACTATATGCGTCGGCCATTAAAAGCTAAATACTGGGGTTATGGCAGCAGATAGCTGCCATAACCCCGGTATTTTTTGAAACGGCGGGCGGTCGGCTTTCAGATAAGGGTGGTCCCCGTGGAATTACCCTTACGGTGCAGGGGAAGAGGTGCCCCCCCCCTCCTGCCGCGTCCTAGACGTTTTCCCAGCTTACCGGACCCGCCGGTAGCGGGGAAAACTATCCGGTCCCGGATCCTCAGAGACAGGAAGTCGAGTGAGGGCAAAATGGCCCTTACTCAACTCTATGGTCTTGGAGGACCGGAGCTACGTCAAAAAGTTGCCTAGCAACCGGTTTAAAGGGCCGCTTTTTTTTTTTTTTTTTCCTTTTTCAACAATTATTTATTTATTTTTTATTTTTTAGTGTAGTTGTGAGGTGTGAGGTCTTTTTGACCCCAGATCTCACAATAAAGAGGTCCTGTCAAGCCTATTTCTATTACAAGGGATGTTTACATTCCTTGTAATAGGAATAAAAATGGTCAAAACATTTTTTTTTAAACTGTGTAAAAATAAAAAAATAATAAATAAAATAAATAGGAAAAAAAAAAAAAATGAAAGCGCCCTGTCCCCGTTAGCTCGCGCGCAGAAGCAAACGCATACGCAAGTCCCGCCCACATATGTAAACGGTGCTCAAACCACACATGTGAGGTATCACCACGATCGTTAGAGCGAGAGCAATAATTTGAGCCCTAGACCTCCTCTGTAACTCTAAGCTGGTAACCTGCAGAAATTTTTAAAATGTTGCCTATGGGGATTTTTAAGTACCAATGTTTGGCGCCATTCTGTGAGCATGCGCAATTTTGAAGCATGACATGTTGGGTATCTAATTACTCGGCGTAACATTATCTTTCACAGTATGGAAAAAAAATTGGGCTAAATTTACTGTTTTCTTATTTTTTAGTTCAAAAAAGTGAATTGTTTTAAAAAAAAATTGCATTTGGAAGACTGCTGCGCAAATATGGTGTGATAAAAAATATTGCAACGATCTCCATTTTATTCTCTAGGGTTTCTGCTAAAAAAAAAAAATATAATGTTTGGGGGTTCTAAGTAGTTTTCTAGCAAAAAAAATGATTTTAGCTTGTAAACACCAAGTGTCAAAAATAGGCCCAGTCTTAAAGTGGATAAATGGACAACTTTGTGAAAAGTGCTACTTGGATGTTAGGCCTATGTATGTGGCCAGGCTGTGAAAAAGTGTTACACATGTGGTATCGCCATACTCAGGAGGAATAGCAGAATGTATTTTGGGGTGCAATTTTTGCTATGTACATGCTATGTGTTAGAAATATTGCATAAATGGACAGCTTTGTGTAAAAAAAAATGTGTTTTCGTTTTCTTTCCACATTTTCCAAAAACTTGTGGAAAAAAATTACATATTCAAAAGACTCATTATGCCTCAAAAATTATACGTTGGGCTGTTTGCTTTCCAAAATGGGGTCATTTTATGGGGGTTTCCATTGTCCTGGTGCTCCAGGGCCTTCAAAAGTGCGATAGGTTGTCAGGAAATTATATGTGAAATTTGTGCTCCTAGAATGCTGGACGGTGCTACTTGGATGTTAGGCCTCTGTATGTGGCCAGGCTGTGAAAAAGTCTCACACATGTGGTATCGCCATACTCAGGAGGAGTAGTAGAATGTGTTTTGGGGTGTAATTCCAAGTATACATATGCTGTGTGAGAGAAATAACCTGTTAATACATCAATTTGTAAAAAAAAAAAAAAAAAATCTTCATTTTGCAAAGAGTTGTGGCAAAAAATTACAACTTCAAAAAACTCACCATGCCCCTTATTAAATACCTTGGAATGTCTACTTTCCAAAAAGGGGTCATTTGGGGGGTATTTGTACTTTCCTGACTTTTTAGTGTCAAAAGAAATGAGATAGGCCTTCAGTACATCAGGTGTGGTCAAGTGTGATCAATTTTCAATGATTAGCACCATAACTTGTGGACTCTATAACTTTCACAAAGACCAAATAATATACACTTATTTGGGTTATTTTTACCAAAGATAAGTAGCAATATAAATTTTGGCCAAAATTTGTGAAGAAAAATTACTCATTTGCTAAATTTTATGACAGAAACAAAGAAAAATGCGTTTTTTCACAATATTTTCAGTCTTTTTTATTTATAGCACAAAAAAATAAAAAACCCAGTAGTGATTAAATACCATCAAAAGAAAGCTCTATTTGTGTGAAAAAAAGGACACAAATTTTTTATGGGTACAGTGTTGCATGACTGAGTAATTGTCATTCAAAGTGTGAGAGCGCTGAAAGCTGAAAATCAGTCTGGGCAGGAAGGGGGTGAAAGTGCACTGTAGGCAAGTGGTTAAAGTAGTTGTAAAGGCCAAAGGTTTTTTACCTTCATGCATTCTATACTTACCTATATTCAATCCAGCAATTCATCTCAATCCAGCGATGTGCACGCTCCTGGGACTCTCACTCCTCACTGGCTGAGACAGCCCGCTGCTGTCAATCACAGCCCATGAATCAATGAGGAGAGAGGGGGCAGTGCCAAGCTGCAGCTCTGTGTGTGAATGGACACGCAGACCTGCGGCTCAGGCACGAACCTGCTTGGATGCCCTCATTTCATGCTGCTTGCTCTGGGTGCACTCGGTAGGAGGTAGAGGCCAGGAGCTCCGGCAAGGGACCCAAGAAGAGGAGGACGTGGGCTGCTGTGTGCAAAACCTACCTCACAGAGCAGGTGAGTATGACATGTTTGTTATTTTTTTTAAATGTCTTTAATATCACATTAAATCTGCTAGTACATCTAACACTCCCCTCCCCCCAGATTGGCAATGCTGCTGTCCAAAGGTGCCCCCTGTGCTCCTTCATCTAGAGTGGAGGCACTCTAATACAGGAGGTGTGTTACTGGCCAGATCACCAGGAGAAAACTGAGAGGATAAAGCCTAAGAAAAGAAAACTGATACAGCCACCACATCTAATGATTGGTATGCTGCAATAATGTACATTTTGGCTTTAATACCACTTTAATGTTCTGTATATGGAAGTTTTTTCAATTTTTTTTCTATTGGTTGAACTCAGTGAACCTTTTTTTCTTTTTCAACCTGAATAACCATGTAAAGTATGTGCTAAATGGATATGTCATAATTCATCTACAATCTGTACGCCCTCAATAATAAATGATTCACAAATGTTTTTCCATTATTTATTTGAAACAGCACCTTTCCACCTCAACAATAAATTCATTTCATCTCCAGCGAGTAGTTCATTACTTTCTGGAGGTATTTTTCTCCTTTTTGCTGTGCAGACCTTAGTATCATTTGACACTTACTATTTTCTGCCCCAAGTGTCCATGTCAAGTTCAGAAACTACAAAGAAAGGAAAGATGGGCTTAGATTTTATGTATGGGCTATTTTATTCATTTTTTGGTAGGGTAAGGAAGGGTTACAACCCTGGTCATGTTTTAATTGGTGTCTGTACCCCATCTGGGAAGATTTACCCTCTCCATTAGTCCTTGTGGCTTTCATTGAGACAGATGTGTGATGGGAAATCCTACATTTTAGAGTTGTCACCAGAGCAGTAGATAAGGCCAAGTCTTCCAATGGGGACACCAGGTCTAGTGACATCTGTCAAAGAACAGAATTACCCTCACTTTGTCAAGGAATATCCTTAATAGAATGCAGATTGAAAAAACTGGCCAAGGTTTTAATTCCTTTCCATACACTTAAAAACTGTAATGAGAGATATGTGCAGGCTCCAATTGCTGAAATACTAGTTGCTTGACTGCTACAACTCTTTTTTTCTGACCATCCTTCGCTCCTCTATGTTTCTATGTTAAACGTTTTCTTATTTCTTACAAGGACAACTGATGATGTGACCGCTGTTTAAGAGGAGATTTCCCTAACTTTGGAGAGATTTCCTCTCCCTTCCTGGTGTGTGTACAAAACAGGAAATTAAGGGAAAGCTACTCAATAAAACATAAGTAGCAAGAAAAAATAAATAAATAAATAACTAGCAAGGTTTTAACCATTCACTACCCAATTTAGAACCGAAAAACATTTTAGACTTAGATACATACGTTAAATCCATGGAAGGTCTTCTATGGTTTGCCATAGAAAGTTTGCTTTGATTAACCATGTAAGGTCTCCTTGGTGTGCTATGGTAAGATGCGCTTTGGTTTGCCATAGAAGGTCTGCTTTGGCTTGCTTTGGAAGGTCTGCTATGGTTTGCCATAGAAGGTCTGCTTTGGTTTGCCATGGAAAATCTGCTTTAGTTTGCCAAGGAAGGTTCCCTTTAGTTTTCCATTTAAGGTCTGCCTTGGTATAGCATGCAATGTCCACCTTGGTTGGCCATGGAAGGTCTGCTTTTGTTTACCATGCAAGGTCACATTGGTTTGCCATGGAAGATCTGCTTTGGTTTTCCATGGATGATCTGCTTTGGGTTACCATATAAAGTCTGCTTTGGCCTGCCATGGAAGGTTCTCTTTAGTTTTCCATGAAAAGTCTGCCTTTGTTTGCCATGAAAGGTCTCCATGGTTTGCCATGGAAGGTCTGCTTTGGTTTTCAAGGAAGGTTCTCTTTAGTTTTCCATAGAAGGTCTACCTTGATTTTCCATGTAAGGTCCACTTTGGTTCGCCATGGAAGGTCTGCTTTGGTTTGCCATGCAAGGTCACCTTGGTTTGCCATGGAAGATCTGCTTTGGTTTGCCCAGGAAGGTTCCTTTTAGTTTTCCGTTGAAAGTCTGCCTTGGTTTGCCATGTAAGGTCCACTTTGGTTTGCCATGGAAGGTCTGCTTTTGTTTACTATGCAAGATCACCTTGGTTTGCCATGAAAAATCTGTTTTGTTTTGCCATGGAAGGTCTGCTTTGGTTTCCCATAGAAAGTCTGCTTTGGCCTGCCATGGAAGGTCCACTATGGTTTTCCATAGAAGATCTGCTTTGGTTTGCAATGGAAGGTCTGCTTTGGTTTGGCAAGGAAGACTCCCTTTAGTTTCCCATGAAAGGTCAGCCTTGGTTTGCCATGGAAGGTTTACTTTGATTTGCCATGGAAGGTCCGCTATGGTTTCTATTGGAAGGTTCACTTTAAAGTTTTGAATCGAGTAGTGAAAAAACCTGGTTAAGATTTTTTTTCTATTAAAAAAGCCATTTGGGGAAAAGCTGTTTGCCCCCCCCCCCCCCCCCCCCACCAAAAAAACGCAACCTGGCCCCCGTCTCTGACATTTCCAGGAAGCACGTTTGACTTCTGACAGTCAAGGGGGGGAGCTTGAAAATCTGCAAAAATACATTATTACAATGAGCTGGAGTGCATTCTCATGGGATTTCCGAGCTCTCAATTCTGCCAGGTAGTAGTGACATCACTTGCACCTCCTAGGAGCACCAGAGGCCGGGGGTTGATGTTGTGTTTTTTTTTTTTTTTTTTTTTTTTTAATGCAGGGAAGAATTCTAGGTCACATCACTAGTAAGCCTGGTAAAATTAATTGTTTTAGTTTTCTGTTTTATTCAAATGATTTATTTGGAAAAGCGCTGTGAATGCGTGTGCAAAATTCCCCAAAGTAGGAGGTTATGATAGCAAGCATTCAAAGAAAAGGCAATTAAGAATGAGAAGTATTATGATACAGGAAAATGATTATGGCCAAAGAGATTACCAAGAAAACAATAATAACCCCAATGACTCCGTCTATCTTAATACCCATATAAGCAAAAGGGAACAAAACTATCCTGTTCTATAAGGGAAAGGTGTTAGCCAGGATCCATGACTCTCGTTTATTTATTTATTTGTTATATGTAGCACTGCCCCCTAGAGAGCCGCTGAGAATTACACTTCTTGGGTTCCCCTGGGTTACCCCTAGCAACTGAAAGCAGATGAACATTAAATACAGTCCTTGGCTCAGTCAATGATCAGTCCAGGGGATGTGGTTTTTGTGTTTTATTTAGAACTGGGATAGGAGAAGGGATGAGTGGGATACTCCAACTAGAACTATGCACAATCCTGAGGACAGCTAACTGTAGAATGCGGCAAGGCCGCTGCTTCACCTTGCCACTGAAGTGAAGATAGATTAACTGTTCCCGCTTTAATATACTCTTCAGGGTTAATAACTTGGCACCCCCTTTCCTCTCACTGTCTGTGTGCTGATTCCCGTCTGCTGATTCTAGCCACTGGAGAGATCCCCTTACTGGGCAGACCCTTCAGCAAGCTCCCCCTGTACTCACGGACACTGTTTATCCAGAGTTGCTCGGTTTTCACCTCCTAAGTCAGCTTCCACTGGACCTCTGAGTTCAGCCACACTTTGTTGGTCTACTAGGCCGACTGCCTGTGACCACCTTCCACACCTTCAGAAGAAGAGACAGCCGTCACCCTCCTTCTGGGACTTGGCTTCCATCCCAAAGACCCCCTGCCACATGTGCTCCTGGATTTTATACCCTATCCCAGGATGCACCTCTCTCTGTGCAAACCCACTGAGACAGTACAAAAGCCTGTGCGTCATTGGCCAGTTTTCCTCCACTGTCCAATGAGCCTCCTCATTGGATACAGTGGGTACACTCCCTCAGCCCACATGAATCGCACATCGAGCACACTCAGCAGGCCTAACTACTGATCAGGCTCCCCTGATAAGCAGACAGAGCAACTACATTTTACCTAGCACCTCTCAGTGCCCATTAGTGCCATCTCTCAGTGCCCATCAGTGCCGCCTATCAGTGCTCATCAGTGGCACCTATCAGTGCCCATCAGTGCGGTATATTAGTACCTCCTCATCAGTGCCACCTCATCAGTGCCCATAAGTGCAGCCTCATTAGTGCCCATAAGTGCCACCTCATCAGTGTCCATCAGTGCAGCCTATCAGTGCCCATCAGTGCTGCCTCATCAGTGCACATCAGTGAAGGAGAAAACATTTTTATTTTCAAAATTTACTCACAGAAAATAAGAAAATATTTTTTCAAAATGTTTTTTCTTTTTTTTGTAAGAAATAAAAAACCCAGCGGTGATTAAATACCACCAAAAGACAGCTCTATTTGTGTGAAAAAAATTATACAAATTTCATATGGGTACAGTGTAGCATGACCGCGCAATTATCATTCAAAATGTGAGAGCTGAAAATTGGCCTGGGCAGGAAGGGGTGAAAGTGCACTGTAGGCAAGTGGTTAAAGTTAGATCTTAGCTCCAAAACATTTTTCTCTACTTCTTTACTTACATTACGTACCTGTAGTGAAGAAGGTCCCAGGATGTGCAGGCTGGTGGATTCTGTGGAAGTCTTCATTGCAGGACTACCCCATCCTCTTCCTGGTGCTGAGCTCCAGGGCTGTGGGGGTTATTAGCTTTAGGTCTCCGGGCTCATCTGCACTAAAGGTGATCCCATGGGGACACGTCACCTCTTGCCCTCTCCTTCATGGAGAAACGTTCTTTCATCGATTACTCTGCCTGCAACATTATCTGTGAATGGGGGAGAGAATCCTGTGGCTGATCAGACTTCCACCCATTCACAAGTCATGTTACATGCAGTGTAATCAGTGAAAGAACTTTTCTCCATGAAAGAGAGAGCTGGACGGGGTGTGTCTCCATTGGATCACCTTTGGTGCAACTGAGCACGAAGACCCGAAGCTGTTAACCTCCACAGCTCTGGAGCTCAGCAGCAGGAAGAGGACAGGGCAGTCCCGCAGTAAAGCTTTCTATAGAATCCAGCAAGTATGTAGGTGGGTGGCGCTAATGTTGGTTCAGTAAATTAGCGGCTCACCCAGGCCGGAAAAAGGGTTAAGTGACGTGTGCTCATTTCCTATGCTTTTTGGTCCTAGCCAGTCCACTAGTGCTATAAAAAGGGAGAACGCTGAGGTCCAGGATCCATGATTGGTTCTGTTCCTGCTCGTGGTATCGGGACTGCTGCCCAGTATTTTGGGAAGACATCCAAGTCATGGAGAATACCAGGATGGATAATCACCTCATGGAGGTATGCCTGAGCAGCCATACTACTGTAGTTAGGATTAGGAATTGGACTTGTTCATATTGGATTGTAATGTTGAAGTTTCCCAAATAAAGTTAAATTAACTGTTTCAAGCCTGGTCTGAAGTTATTCAATGGGGTGCATGGTGGTATATTGTGTAACAGAAGAACTAGGGTCAGTAAAGCAGATGTGAAGTATGAAGCCCAGCTGCTACAAAAGGTCTATTCCGCAAGTCAAGCAAGAGCAGGTGGAGGTACTATGGGTAACCAAGCACTAGTTCACAGCCGTGGTATCTGGTAAGGGTGATGGCGAGGGGGTCAGTGTTCTGGCTCTCTCCCTAGCGGTCAGTTTCCAGTAGCAACCGGAAGAAACCTATGGTACGAAGATCCATGACCTGGTCATGTGGGTACAGAAGTGATGGAGTTACCAAGTGCACACATGAGGTCTGTGCTGTGTGCACAGTGGGACCCCATGCTGTTACTGGGAGTGAGGTAACAGAGGTACGCTGGACTGATGGAGAGGGCACGGGCTCAGCGGTATTCTTCCTAATAATATACATCAAGTTACAATGTGTAGTGATGCAGGACAGTACTTTCAGAGGAACTCAGAGGTTTGACTTTCACATGACCACAGTCTCCGTCTGGTCCTAGGCATTGAGGAGTGCATTCACGGCCAAAGGTAGCCCCGCCCACAACTTGGGGTAGTCGGCCAGGATACACTGCAGAAGCAGTGTTGCCAACCTACCAGACTGAAATGTACCCAAAATTTACTGGCCCAGCCAAGATTTTACTGGCTTTTCAAAAGTTACAAAATTACAGTTTTAAGTGCAAATGTCAGTATTTAGGCAACAAACAAGTACAATATATAATTAGCATTTACTGGCAGGAGAAAAGTGCCCATTTTTTTTACTGGCTGCCAGTAAAATACTGGCAGTTGGCAACACAACAAAACAACAAAATGTTACTAAAACTCTAGGAAAAGAAAAGGTTTTAACCACTTGCGGACCGCCCACCGTACATATACTGCAGCAGTGAGGCCGCTCTGAGCCAGATCACGTACCTAGTATGCAATCTGATACTTCCAGGTCTGGGGCCCAGGCACGTGCTGTCAGCGACCTTTTCTAGCTGTGATCACACACAGCGGCAGTAAAGCAGCGGGAACTGCGGATTCAATGTTCACCGGCACCCGCTGATTATACAGTACACAGGCAGAACAGCAATCTGCCTCATTAAACAAGGCAGATTGACTTTCTGTCAGTAGGGAAGGTATTGATCCTGTGTTCCTGCAAAGCAGAAACATTGATCAATGCCTTCCCCTAGTCAAAGCACCTCCCCTACAGTGAGAAAGCACAGGCTAGACACACAGTTAACCCTTTGATGCTGATGCTAACCTCTTCCCAGCCAGTGTCATTAGTACAGTGACAGTGCATATTTTTTAGCACTGATTACTGTATTAGTGCCACTGGTCCCCAAAAACTTAAGCCTAGTACACACGGTCGTCCATCTTTTGCCCAGAGTGGTGTTTTGTTGGTTGGAATGTGCCTAGACTGCACACGAATTTTCTCGCATGACAAAATTCTACTTCAGAAGTGATGTCATGTGTTGGTTTGCTTTCTTTGTGTTCTTTCTTCTCTGAGCATGCCCAGACTTGCTCATCAGATTTTTCCCTGTCGAAATCTGTACTGACTGCACGAAAATCGGACGTATTTTGACGGAGGACAAACATTTTTTAGCCTGCACACCAGATTTTTTTCGGCCAAAAAGTCGGAGTCGGTTGTCGGAAGCATCATACTAACAAGCCGAAAATCGGCAGATCGGTCGTCGGACGAAAATTCCCGGCCGAATTTCGACTTGTGTGTACAGGCCTTTAGTGTCTGATTTGTCCACCGCAATGTCACAGTACCGCTATAAGTCGCTGATCGCCGCCATTACTAGTAAAAAAAAAAAAATCCATCCCATAGTTTTTAGACGCTTTAACTTTTGCACAAACCAATCAATATAAGCTCATTGGGATTTTGTTTTACTAAAAATATGTAACACAATACATATTGGCCTAAATTGATGAAGAAATTAGATTTTTTTTTTTTTTTTATTGGATATGTTTTATAGCAGAAAGTAAAAAATATTGTTTTGTTTTTTCAAAATTGTCGGCCTTTTTTTGTTTATAGCGCAAAAAAATAAAAAACCCTGCTGAGGTGATCATATACCATCAGAAGAAAGTTCTATATTTGGGAAAAAGGACATAAACTATATTTGCGTAGTGTCGCACGACCAGTTAAAGTAATGCAGTGCCCTATCCCCAAAAAATGGCCTGGTCATGAAGGGGTGGGGGGGGGGATCTTCCAGAGGTCAAGTAGTTAAATGAAACTTCAGTTTAACTTCCATTGGGGCCTTACAGCCTGAAGTAAATATAAAAGAACAACAGCCCACATAGCCATCCTTCAGAAGTAAGGTTCCACAAGTGTATCATATTAAAAAAAAGAGATTCAGATCTTTAAATGGCCATTCCTGACCTCTTTTGAAAACAGAATACTTTATCTCTGCTGCCTGACCGATAAAGCTAATATTAAATAAAAAGTGATGACCCTGATGTGCAAATATCCTAAAGGATGGGGAATCACAGGAGATCTTTGTTATGTGATCTCTTTGTATCTTGTGAAAAAGCTCCTCAAAGCAAACCAGTGGAAGAGGAATAGCGTGGTGAAGTTTATCATACAAGTCATCAGAGAAATACCATTGCTGGAGTAGGCAGCCAGAACCGAGGATACAATTAGGTTTTCCCTGTAGATGGATCTGAAAGTTTCATGGGTACGAAGCTTGGAGGCTGTAGGAGCTGCAAAGAGGAAGCAATAAAGACGAAACGCTATGACAGACTGTGGGGAAGAGACTTAAAAGGTCAGTTTGTTCCAGGGAAACGTTTATTAAATAAGAAGTAACACTGAGATGGATGCACTGGAAATGGAAAACTGGAGCTACTGATGACACCTAAACAATGGCTTAAGGAATAAGACGGATGTCGGTGTTATTGTATTTATAGGAAAGGGATGGGTAGAGGAAGATCACAGCAGACACTCAGAAGTGGAGGTCTCCAGTATCGGAAAGCTGACATAAAGAATAAAAGGTGTAGGCTGAATAGTTTAGGAATTCACTAAAATGTACTCAAGCCACAATATGCGTTATTCATTTATTATCATTTCTTTATTTTCTAAGTCTTAATTGCTTATATTCTGTCTCATACACTCTCTATAGCCAGCACATAAAAGAAAAAAACTTTACAATTTTGGCACGATGGTATAGGTGTCCGGATACCTTACATGGTTACTATCCCTCTGTATCTAATCTGTGTTAGCAGTGCAGGAATCAAGAGGGTACTATGCTCAACATATGGGCCCAATGCCACCTGATTCAGAGGTTCTGGGTCTCTGTCCTACAAGTGACATGAACCTTTATTCCAAATATCCCTCAGATTACCTTATTGTCCATACTGCCAAGTTCAACCAGAACCGCAAAATGTGACATTCTTCGCCACTTTTTGCTGCTAGAGTTTTAATTCCTAGACACTGGAAATCCTCATTTGTGCCTACATTGCCTGTATAGGTACTGAAAATGGATTCCCTCATGGACTTAGAATGTTTTTTTTTTCTCTCTGTTATGTTTTGTGTTAGGTTTATTCTTTTAAGCTTAGTTACATATATTTGTTTTTTAATTGTATTTCTTTTATATATTTTTATTTTTTATTTTTTGCACTTATTTTTATTTTATTTCTTATGAGATTCTGGGATCTGGTGGTCACCATAGCGCATAAAAGATAAAAACTTTAAAATTTTGGCACAATGGTATAGGTATTCAGATACCTTACATGGTTACACTTATTAACATAAGGGAGTGGTAAGTGGGGTCCCCCAAGGCTCAGTCCAGGGACCAATTTTGTTGGATTTATTCATCAATAACATAGAGGATGGAATCAGTAGCTCAATTCCAGTTTTCGAGGATGACACAAAGATATGCAGGGCAATAACTTCTCATCAAAATATAGAAATCTTACAGAATGACCTGAACAAAATATCAGAGTGGGCAACTATGTGGCAAAATAGATTTAATGTAGAGAAGTGTAAGGTATTGCACTTGGGTGCAAAAAACATAAACGCAAATTATGCTCTAGGGGGGAACCTCTGGGGGAATCCAGAATGGAAAAAGATTTAGGGGTTCTAGTAGATGATAGACTAAGTAATAGCATGCAATGTCAAGCTGCAGCTGTCAAAGCCGGCAGAACATTAGTATGCATAAGGAAGGGGATATACTCCAGAGACAAAACTATAATCCTACCACTTTATAAAACTCTGGTCCGGCCACACCAGGAGTATTCTGTCCAGTTTCGGTCGCCAAACCTCAGAAGGGATGTGTTGGAACTGGAGAGAGTCCAAAGAAGGGCAACTAAACTTATTAGGGGATTGGAGGACCTTAATTACGAGGAGCGATAACTAGCGCTTTATTTATTCTCCTTGGAGAGGAGATGCCTGAGAGGGGACATGATAGCGATTTACAAATACCTCAATGGTGATCCCAGCATAGGAAAAAAACTATTTAGTATCAAGGAGTGCAAGAGGACAGGTGGCCACACAATGAGATTAGAGGAGAGGCGGTTTAACCTAAAGCTGCGTAAGGGGTTCTTCACTGTAAGGGCGGTAAGAATGTGAAACTCTCTTCCACAATTGGTGGTAGCTGCGGGAGTATGGCAACTTTTAAAAGACTATTGGATGTGCATCTCACAGATCACAACATTCAGGATTATGGGAAATGATCACGTCACTGACACTCACACACACCTGTACAGGTTGAACTGGATGGACTGTTGTCTTTATTCAACCTTAACTACTATGTAACTATGTAACCATGAAGTGTTTGGGTACCCTGCTACTTTATACTCAGATGTAGTGGTATTTTGATCCTGACAGGTTCTGGTATTTTTCCCAAAGCTCTATAGGTAATTATGAAGTTTTGTTTGCATTAGTCTGTATTTGTTCTGATTTAAAATAATAATAAAATAATAATAAAATAAAAATAAGATTGAACCAAAGAGGCCCTGACGAATGTTGGTGGTCATTCCCGGGAGGGCCCAAACCTAAAGTTGTGTAGGGGGCCCCAAAATGTCTGATGGCAGAGGCGGCTCTAGACTTTATGAGGCCTTAGGCGAAATTAAAATATGAGGCCCCCCTTGCGCGATAAAACCCCAGGCGCTAGGTCGCTAATTCTAGTCGCCAATGCGCCAATGTCGAGCCCTGTGTTATTATTAATATATTAACAATATATGAATATATATTATAATAATTATTAATATAATAAAAATAATATATCCACCATCCTAAAGTCTGTTTCTGATTGTTTAGTCAGATATTCACATCAGTAGCCTGCTGGAGGACATTTTGTAGGGCTCTGGCAGGGCTCATCCTGTTTCTCCTTGCATAAAGGAGCAGATACCGGTCCTGCTGAAGGGTTAAGGACCTTCTATGGCTCTGTCCAGCTTTTCTAAAATAACCACCTTTCTCCTGGTATCTCCTCCATGCTCTTCTGGCAATGGCACGTATTGATGTTCCATCCTGGAGGAGTTGGACTGCCTGTGTAACCTCTATAGGGTCCAGGTATGGCCTCATGCTACCAGTAGTGACACTGACCCTGGCCAAATGCAAAACTAGTGAAAAACAATCAGAAAAGAGGAGTAGGGGGAAAAAATTCAGTGTCCTCCACCTGTAAAACCATTCCTGTTTTGGAGGTCAACTGTTGCCCATCTAGTGCACCTGTTGTTAATTTCATGAACACCAAAGCAGCTGAAACTGATAAACAACCCCCTCTGCCATTTTACTGACCATTAAGTATTGATTGCTACACTCTGATTAAAAAAGTGTTCCTTTAATTTTTTTGAATAGTGCATAGTTTGTAGACGTGATAACTTTCACACAAACCAATCAATCTACACTTATTGGGATTTTTTTTATTATCAAAAACATGTAGCAGAATACATTTTGGCCCAATTTAATGAAGACATTCTATTTTTTTTTCATTGGATAGGTTTTACAGCAGAAAGTAACACATATTTTTAACACCAAAAGAAAAGCTCTATTAGTGTGATAAATTGTATTTGAGTATAGCGCTGCAACTGCAAGAGCTGCAATAACCAGTTAAAGTAATGCAGTGCCGAAATAGCAAAAAATGGCCTAGTCATAAAGGGGGTAACATGTTCTGGAGCTGAAGTGATTAAAAGAGTCAGTGCCGGTTCACATATGTGCGGCTGCGGCGATCGCATGTAATGTCGGAGCGCACTGCTCCTTCATTACATGCGATCGGATGTGCGGTGCGAGTTTAGCCATACACTTTGTATGGTTGAAATTCGCACTGCACCCGCAGCAAAGACGTACATGACCCTTTTTTTCAGCCCTATCAGGATCGGATCGCACAGTGGTTCACACTTGTGCGATCCGATCCTGTGCGAACTGTCAGATCGCACTGCGATATGAGATCAAACTGGGGGTGTCGTTAACATTTAATTGACACCTCCTGCGTATCGCATATGGCAGTGTGAACTGCCAGGGGTGCGTTTGCAATGCGGGAACAGGCTGTGAATTCGCAGCCTTCCTGCATTACACAAGTGTGACCCGGGACTTAGTGAATTGTTAATTGTTTATATTTGTAAAAAACAATAAAAAAAGGCCGCAGACATTAATCCAGTTTGGTGTGTCCAGTATTCTTTGTATATTTGGAGTATATGTAATGCCACCTACCGTCCCCTGTTACATCACTTCTGCTTTGAACGCAAAACATGTCGTCACTTTGACACCTGCGATTCATGAAGTGTATCCATATTTTTGACCAAACTCTGTGTGTGTGTGTGTAAATATATATATAAAAATAAAGTATATCAGACGGGGTTTCTCTTTTCCCCCCATCTTTTACCACTTGCTGACCAGCCACCGAAACATATACTGCAGGTTGGCAGATTCCTGCAACATGATGTGCCCATATGTCGCTTTGCAGGAGCTCACGTACCCATTTGTTAGGGCAGAGGGGAAGCTGATCTTTGAATAAAATATCTGGAAGGTACCTAACTATGGAGATCTCCTTTTTTATACCCATGGGGGGAGCTATGTAAGAGGCACCGTGACCCAAGGACTTGACTGAGAGCCATGTTTATGCCACGGTCTTATCTTCAGCAGAAGTTCTGCAAGTCCTTGGGTCACGGTGCCTCTTACATAGCTCCCCCCATGGGTATAAAAAAGGAGATCTCCATAGTGAGGTACCTTCCAGTTATTTTATTCAAAGATCAGCTTCCCCTCTGCCCTAACAAATGGGTACGTGAGCTCCTGGAAAGGTACATATGGGCACATCATTTTGCAGGAATCTGCCAACCTGCAGTATATGTTTCGGTGGCTGGTCAGCAAGTGGTAAAAGATAGGGGGGAAAAGAGAAACCCCGTCTGATATACTTTATTTTTATATATATATTTACACACACACAGAGTTTGGTCAAAAATATGGATACACTTCATGAATCGCAGGTGTCAAAGTGACGACATGTTTTGCGTTCAAAGCAGAAGTGATGTAACAGGGGACGGTAGGTGGCATTACATATACTCCAAATATACAAAGAATACTGGACACACCAAACTGGATTAATGTCTGCGGCCTTTTTTTTATTGGTTTTTAAAAAAATTAACAATTCACTAACTCTTTTAACCACTTCAGCTCCAGAACATGTTACCCCCTTTATAAGTGCAGGCAGTCTACACACCATTCATCTGGGATCTGGCACCTTATTGAGCCCCGGTTCACACTCATGCGAGTGCCGGGTTCGCATGTAATGTCGGAGCGCACTGCTCCTTCATTACATGCGATTGGCTGTGCGGTGCGAGTTTAGCCATACAAAGTGTATGGCTAAATTCGCACCGCACCCGCAGCAAACTCGCACAGGATCCTTTTTTGGAGCCGCATCAGGATCGGATCGCACAGCGGTTCACACTTGTGCAATCCGATCCTGTGCGAAGTGCAAGATCGCACTGCGATATGCGATCAAACTGGGGGTGTTGTTAACATTTAAATGACACCCCCAGCGTATCGCATATGGCAGTGTGAACTGCCGGGGGTGCGTGTGCGATGCGGGAACAGGCTGCGAGTTCGCAGCCTTCCCGCATCGCATCAGTGTGAACCGAGGCTAATGCTGTGACACTGTGACAGGCGTTTTTCCCTTGAGGCCCGGTTCACACTTGTGTGATGCGGGAAGGCTGCGAATTCGCAGCCTGTTCCCGCATCGCACACGCACCCCCGGCAGTTCACACTGCCATATGCGATACGCTGGGGGTGTCAATGTAATGTTAACGACACCCCCAGTTTGATCGCATATCACAGTGCGATCTTGCAGTTCGCACAGGATCGGATCGCACAAGTGTGAACCGCTGTGCGATCCTATCCTGATGCGGCTGCAAAAATGCCTCCTCTGCGTGTTTGCTGCGGCTGCGGTGCGAGTTTAGCCATACAAAGTGTATGGCTAAACTCGCACCGCACAGCCGATCGCATGTAATGAAGGAGCAGTGCGCTCCGACATTACATGCGATCGCCGCAGCCGCATCAGTATGAACCGGCTCTGAATTGTACAGTGAGAATTTGGGGGGGATTGAGAGGGGAGCACTGAGTGGATGCACTGGATAAAAAATAAATTGTGAGGAATCTATCTGACTTAGCAGCACAGAGCACTTATATAAAGAAAGAAAAAAACCATACCATTTGGTTGTCATAAGAGAAGAACTAGTGGCATGATACATGAAGCAGAAGCACTGAGAGTGAGCACTTTTTTATTATTTTTTTTTTTTCATCTCATTTTTTTCAGTTGCATAGCGTTTCGTTTCCCATATAGCCTTTTAAATTCAAGCCAGCCTGAATGGTAAGGTATTATTTAATTTATTAATTCAGATTCAGAATAAGGATGACAGGAGTCAGGATGGCTTCCCTGATAGTGGTACATGGTCCAGAGGAACTAAAACATTAGTAGAAGATTGAGTCACATTATATTGTAGATGGTGGTGGCACGTTTAGTTCAGAGACATTATGGGATCAGAATTGTCTCCTCAAAGATGCAATCCCACTTGTTCTTGAAGATCTGTAAGCTTGGAAGAGAAAATGCTAATTTGTGATTAAACAGAACTGCAGATCCTCGGAAGCCTGTTTATTAACATGTCAATATGCTTGTGAGGGCTTTAGCGGCGGAGGAGGTGATAAATAATATAGACACTGATCAAATTTCTTTAGCCTTGTGTCTACATGTCTCCATCATTTACAGCGCTGAAGATCATCCCACACTAAATCACCGACACACTCAATATATTGAACTGAAACCTACACAGCATGTGTTGTGTATGGGAGCGAAGCAATAATAACTACTTTGTTTTCCGGAGGAGAAGCTGGGTACATTTTAAAGTGTTTTTCTAGCCTCGATTTTTTTTTTAAAGAGGAGCTTTTCTTACATCCCTGCCTATTAGAAAACAAATTACTGGGTTTACTTACCATGGAGGCCTCATGCATACCTCCCAACTTTTTGAGATGGGAACAAGGGACACCTATTAGCAAAAGTATGTAGGCATAGGACACGTAGCCTTAATACTGGTTTTTGACATTTTTAAATGCAGCAAATTAGAAATTGGATGAAAGGTTTAGCACTGGGAAACACTTTCTGACAGATAAATAGTGCACTTAATATACAACTCTATAGATCAGACCAAAATGAGGGACAAATGAGGAGGAAAGAGGGAAAGAGGGACAATTTTTCAAATCAGGGACAGTCCCTCGAAATCAGGGACAGTCCCTTGAAATCAGGGACAGTTGGGAGCTAGGCTCATGCACACTGGGCATTTAGCCCTGGTGCATGAGATCCTAGCATCTCAGTGCAGGAGGAAGGCACACCATCCAGCCTGGTAAACTTTAAGACTCTAAGACTGTTTGCAGTCCTGGCATTTGTCCCTGGGTACATACTGCCCTAAACGTTAGTACCCCTTAGTGTATTTTCCAATCACAGTAGCTTTTAGCCTTTCAGGCATTGGGGCTAGACTGTGCCTTTCGCCCCCACCTAAATGCCCAGATCTCATGCAGCAGGGTCCAATTCCCAGTGTGCACAAGGGCTTATGCAGTCTTCAGGTCGGGTCAGTGACATCATCTTTATTTACTCCTCAGCGGCAATCCTTCCCCCTGGACTGAGTGATGCTCATGCAATGATGTTTTAGCACCATTTTGTCCAGGAGTACTGTGATCCCAGTCTGTGCAATGGTGGGCCCCATTGATTGCATAATTGACAGCCAGGGCTTGCAGAAAGTTCATTGGATGTCGCGGTCCCCCATTCAACCCAATAGTTAAGCGGGGCAAAAGCACCAGAATAGAGGTGGGTAATACAGACAGGGTTCATTTTTGTTTTTTAAACAAATGCTGGGCAAAGGCTATTTTGATTTCTACCACAAGGTGAAGTTGCCCTTTACGGTGGTTTTTACCAATAAAATACTTTGAAAAATAGAAAAGAAGGATTACAGACAGGAAGAGACTTTAATTAGAATTCTTAGTGCCAGGTATTATCTGCCAGGGTTCATGTATTGTAGAGTAATAACATCAAAGATAAATTCATTAGCCTTTTATAAGATGCTAGCCATGACCATGTAAGATTCATGTGTGTTTCAAGGAGACCTTGAACGTAAAACACAGATACAATAATTTAAGTATTTATTATTTATTAAATTTTGTATTCACTTCTTGATGTATGCAATATGCGTGATAGTGACCTTCCAGCAGGCAGTGATGCAGATGAGTGCTGTCATACAGATAACTTAGGGGAGTCTGCGCAGGGGGTTTTGTTTTGGATATATAAACCAGCAACATCACCGGAGAAAGTTTCCCCTAAAATAAATAGAAAAAAAAAGTGTGTGTGTGTATATATATATATATATATATATATACAGTATAGAGAGAGAGAGAGAGAGAGAAGGCGAGAGAGAGTGTTCCTTAACCTTTTCGACTCGGCACTACGTTACTTTAACTAACAATTGCTTGATTGTGCAATGCTGTACCCAAATAAAATTGTTGTCCTTTTTCCCACAAATAGAGCTTTCTTTTGGAGGTATTTGATCACCTGTGTGATTTTTATGTTTTGCGCTATAAACAAAAAAAGAGCGACAATTCTGAGAAAAGAAAAATATATTTTTTATTATTTTCTGCTGTAAAACATTCCCAAAAAAAAAAATGTAAAAATCTAAATTTTTCATCATTTTAGGCCAATTTGTATTCTGCTACATATTTTTGGTAAAACAAAATCGCAATAAGTGTATTTTGAATGGTTTGCGCAAATGTTATTGTGTTTACAAACTATAGATGTATATAATTTTTATTTTTTACTAGTAATGGTGGCGATCTGCGATTTTTTGCAGGACTGCGACATTGCAGCGGATAGATCGGACCCCTAACTGACTTTTGGGGGGATAAGTGACATACAAATATGCACTGTTACTGTAATAATGACACTGGCAGGGAAGGGGTTAACACAGGGGTGATCAAAGGGTTAAGTGTGAGCCTCGGGGGGATTTTTCGAGCTGTATAGGACTTGTGAAATGACCACAGGGACCTGTGATCATTTCAGAGAGAACAATAGTCAGCTGTGTTTACAGCAGCTGACCGTCCTTCTCTCTCAGCGGGGAACGATCGCGGGTGCCCGGCGGCAATCCAAGACCCTGAAACTTAGCTTCAGCACAGTGGCCAAGACCATACAGCGGTTTAACAGGACAGGTTCCACTCAGAACAGGCCTTGTCATGGTCGACCAAAGAAGTTGAGTGCACGTGCTCAGCGTCATATCCAGAGGTTGTCTTTGGGAAATAGACGTATGAGTGCTGCCAGCATTGCTGCAGAGGTTGAAGGGGTGGGGGGGTCAGCCTGTCAGTGCTCAGACCATACGCTGCACACTGCATCAAATTGGTCTGCATAGCTGTCCTCCCAGAAGAAAGCCTCTTCTAAAGATGATGCACAAGAAAGTCCGCAAACTGTTTGCTGAAGACAAGCAGACTAAGGACATAGATTACTGGAACCATGGCCTGTGGTCTAAAGAGACCAAGATAAACTTATTTGGTTCATATGGTGTCAAGCGTGTGTGGTGGCAACCAGGTGAGGAGTACAAAGACAAGCGTGTCTTGCCTACAGTCAAGCATGGTGGTGGGAGTGTCATGGTCTGGGGCTGCATGAGTGCTGCCGGCACAGGAGAGCTACAGTTCATTAAGGGAACCATGAATGCCAACATATACTGTGACATACTGAAGCAGAGCATGATCCCCTCCCTTCGGAGACTGGGCGGCAGGGCAGTATTCCAACATAATAACGACCCCCAAACACACCTCCAAGACAAATACTGCCTTGCTAAAGAAGCTGAGGGTAAAGGTGATGGACTGGCCAAGCATGTCTCCGTACCTAAACTCTATTGAGCATCTGTGGGGCATCCTCATACTTACAGAGGTGATGGTATATCGATGGGGGATTGGAGGTATATACAGTGCATCCAGAAGAAAGTATTCACAGCGTTTCACTTTTTCCACATTTTGTTATGTTACAGCCTTCTTCCAAAATGGATTCAATTCATTCTTTTTCTCAAAATTCTACAAACAATACCCCATAATGACAAAGTGAAAGAAGTTTGTTAAAAAATGTCTGCAGCACTGAAGGTCCCAATGGCACAGTGGCCTCCATAATCCGTAAATGGAAGAGGTTTGGACCCACCAGGACTCTTTCTAGAGCGGGCTGCCCTTCCAAACTGAGCAATTGGGGAGAAAGGCCTTAGTCAGCGAGTTGACTAAGAACCTGATGGCCATTCTGACAGAGCTCCAGCGTTCCTCTGTGGAGAGAGAGGTGAACCTTTCAGAAGAACAACCAATAAACTAAATTCTCTGCAGCTTTTGTAAGTTTGCCCACTTACAAAGAAATGAAGGGTCTATAATTTTTATCATAGGTGTATTTTAAATGAGAGAGACAGAATATCAACCAGTTCAGTGAGTAAAATAAGTTTCAGACACTCCTCATTTAACAACTTACCTGCGCTCTGATTTACGACCAGCTTTTACTTTTTGGGCACTGAACATCATTGTATTGTACAGTACAGTACAGGATTTTTTTTGTTTATATTTTTATTTTCTGTACTTCTGCAAATGAAAACAACGTTATTGAGTTGGTGTTTTGTGCTTAGACCTTTTTTTTTCAGAATACAGTACAGTACCGTAGTTAGGTATGCTTAAAATGTTTACTACTTGTGCTCCTTGTTCAACAACCTATTCGTTTAACAACCTGGTCGCTGGAACGGAACCTGGTTGTTAAGTGAGGAGAGCCTGTATTTGGTCCCCAAGCAAAACATCACTTAGTACTTGTTGGAAAACACAGAGGTAAGACGTTTTTTGTAGTTAGTACCCAGGTTTGCACACATCTCAGGAGGGATTTTGGTCCACTCTTTTTTGCAGATCATCTTTAAATCCTTAAGGTTTCTTGGCTGTATCTTGGCAACTCAAGGTTTCAGCTCCCTCCATACATTTTCTATAGGATTAAGGTCTAGAGACTGGCTAGGTCACTCTATTACCTTAATGTGCTTCTTTCTGAGCCACTCCTTTGTTGCCTTGGCTGTGTGTTTTGTGCCAATGTCATGCTGGAAGACCCATCCATGACCCATCTTCAGTGTTCTGACTTAGGGAAGAAGGTTCTCATCCAAGATTTTACAATACATGGCCCCGTCCATTGGCTCCTCAATGCAGCAAAGTCCACCTGTACCATTAGCAGAAAAGCAGCCCCAAAGCATCATATTTCAACCTATAGGGATGGTGTGCTTAGGGTCATAGTCAGCATATTTCTATCCCCAAACATGGTGAGTCCCCCTCCTCAAGAAGGCACATGTTCAGCCATGCCAATGAACAGCTAAATGATTTAGAGAAGGATTGGGAGAAAGTGCTGTGGTCAGATGAGACCAAAATTGAGCTATTTGACATTCATTTGTTTCGCCATGTTTGGAGGAAGAAAAATGCTCCTCCTCCTTGCACAATGCAGTCAGGCAAGTATCGTTCTCCTGGCAACTGCCCAACCCAGACACTTCCATCGGATTCCCAGACAGAGAAGCGTGATTGGTCACTTCAGAGAACACGTCTCCACTGCTCTATAGTCCAGTGGTGTGCTTTACACCACTGCATCCAACACTTTGTATTGCACTTGGTGATGTAAGGCTTGGATGCAGCTGCTCAGCCATGGAAACCCATTCCATGAATTTCTCTATGCACTGTTGTTGTGCTAAGTTGCAGGCCACACGAAGTTTGGAGGTTCGTAACTATTGACTCTGCAGACAGTTGGTGACTTATGCGCACTGTGCACTTCAGCATGTGTTGACTCTATTCTATCATTTTACATGGTCTACCACTTCAAGGCTGAGTTGCTTGTGTTCCCAGTTGCTTCCACTTTGTTATAATACCACTAACAGTTGACAGTGGAATATTTAGTAGCAAGAAAACTTCACGGATGGACTTATTGCACAGGTGGCAACCTTTTACGATACCCAGGTTGAATTCACTGAGCTTCTGAGAGCGACCTATTCTTTCACTAATGTGTGTGGAAGCAGTCTGCATGCCTAGCTGCTTGATTTTATACACCTGTGGCCATGGAGGCGATTGGAACCCCTGAATCCAATGATTTTGAGGGGTGTCCCAATACTTTTGGCAATATAGTGTATAAGTAAGTGCAGAAACTGATAGGCTGTTCAGCTAAAATAATCTCAAATCCTTTAAAATGGCAACCAAAACCAGAAAGACGTGGAAGAAAATTGCAAACTACCATTCGAATGGATGGAAGAATAGCCAAAATGGCAAAGACTCAGCTGATGATGAGCTCCAGGGTGATCAAAGATGGTGTAAAGTTACCTGTGATTACTGTAACAATTAGAAGACACCTATGTGAAGCCGCGCTATCAGCAAAAAGCCACCACAAAGTCCTATTGTTGAAAAAAAACTACATGTGCTGAAGAGGTTACAAATTGCCATACAACACATTGACTGGCTTAAAGAGAAATGGCACAACATTTTGTGTACTAATGAAAGCAAGATTGTTCTTTTTGGGTCTAGGGGCCGCAGACAGTTTGTCAGACGACCCAGAAGCACTAAATTCAAGCCATAGTACACTGTGAAGCATGGTGGCACAAGTATTATGATATGGGGATGTTTCTCATACTATAGTTTTGGGCCTATTTATCGCATACCAAGGATCATTTTAAATACTTTAAAATGCATGAAGAGGAAATGCCCTTGAAATGGGTGTTGCAACAAGACAATGACCCCAAACACACCAGTAAGCGAGCAGCATCTTGGTTCCAGACCAACAAGATTAACGTTATGGAGCAGCCAGCCCAATCTCCGGACCTTAATCTAATAGAAAACTTGTGTGACATCAAAAATGCAATTTCTGAGGTAAAACCAAGAAATGCAGAGGAATTGTGGAATGTAGTACAATCGTCCTGCTCTAAAATACCTGTTCACAGGTGCCAGAAGTTGGTCGACTCCATGTGGTTCCCAATGTAATCAGTAGGGCAGCCTTGTGGTCCCCGATCAATACATTTTTGGCTCATTATTGTGTAGAGCTAGCCTCTTTATCTTCTGTTAATTTTTGGTTTATAAATCCTGTCAGTTGACAGTGTCAATTAAAGCCTTTTCTTTTGTTCTGCAATTGCCCACCCGGTGTGTATGGCTGATTATTTCCCATGCGTATGCTGCCATGAAGTCTGTCAAGAAAACGGAAAATTTCCTATCAAATACTTACCGTAATTTTCCTTTCCGGATGGACTCCATGGCAGCAGGAATTCCCTCCCAGAGTCATGAGTAGGCTAGTTGCGGAACGCGACCTCTGGCTCAGAGCAAAGATTTATTGGAGTGGGGTCCTATAGGGGAGAACCGGGGTAAACCTATACGTGTTCTGCCATGGAGTCCATCAGGAAAGGAAAATTACGGTAAGTATTTGATAGGAAATTTTCTGTTTTACCAGAAGAACAAGTTGTTTGAATCTATTTAAAGTAGGGGTCGTCCTTTTAAATTGAGAGCTGTTTTGGTATAGTAGCAAAAGAAGTAGAAAGGGGGCATACTCGTCACATCACTTGAGCCGAATAGGTTAAAGTTTGGGACTACGCTATTTAATTTGTGGATATGACCATAATAAATGATTTAGATCAGGTCTTAGAGTGACATTTTGGATAGCTGGTGAGACAGCTGATACGAGAACGATGTTGGATGGGTATGTTGAAAGCATAATACGCTTAGGCTCCATTCACACTACCGCGACTTGTCAGGTGACTTGTCAGCCTGACAAGTTGCGGTCCGTCGCGGTCCATTGACTGCTACAGGACCCGTTCTATTAGGAGCGACACAAGTCGCTCCGACTTAGAAAAAGGGTCCTGTACTACTTCGGGGCGACCGCGGAGCGACTTGCATATACATTCATTATATGAAGTCCGTGCAAGTTGCGCCAAAGTCGCGGTGCACGGGACTTCACAAGTCGCCCCCGAAGTGGTACGGAGTCGTGCCGCTGCAGTGTGAATGCGGGCTAAGTGTAAGATTTGAAGTTGCATTTGCCTCCAGGTTTTATTAGGGGTAGCTTTGCAGAATGTTTCTTTTATTGCACTTCATGTGTTAAACCAGAAAATGCTCAGGGTTTATTACTACTTTCAGCTTACTTACAATAATTGCATTTAGCTGATTTAAACTGAAAGTTCAATTGGGCTTTAAGCCTTCTTTATATTTGAAGTTATGTTCAGCCAAAACGTTAACTTTGGATAAAGCTGGGAAGGATTAGAGCCCCTGTTGGGTTTCTACTGCTATCTGGGGCTCCACTAGAGAGATTTTCCTTTACTAATTGTCTAAATGTTACACGTACAGGTGTGTATAACTCTAGAAATCACAGTATTCTTTCTGATAATCGGGCTTTGGTTTACAAAAGTAATGGAAAATTGTGTAAATATTCACTTCAATAACCTAAATCATGTGAAAAGCCTCTGAACATGGTTGGATATTCAAAGTGACCAGGAATTTGCTTTTCACATAACGGGTTAATTGAAGTGAATATTTTCTCACATTTTTTTGAGGAAAGATTTTCAACTCCTTTAGTAAATCAGACTCAATGCTTTTGTCTTTCTGCACCATCTTTGTTCAGGTGTAACCCATGGTCAGTTTCTTCTTCCAGGACTGAGATGTTGGTCCAGGCATGATGCAATAAATACTGGTGCCTGTGCGGTAGTATTGTTGTTGGCTGTTTATACACTTCTTACACAGTCCTCTGCTGCAGAATGTAACCTTGTATGCTGCCAGAACATTACAATATTAGACCAGTTAATGATCAGTGTGAAGGCAGGTCCCCAAGTGGTCACCAGCAACGCCACCTGCTGACCTAGGGACATCCTCCTGCTGCCTCTTGGAACATGGGGAGATGGTTTAACTGACTCTCCTACCTTCAGTCTTCTTGTCTCCATGCATACACTCCAGTCCCAAGACCCTGCAACAGGAATCCAGATCCTCCTCAACATTAAACCCTTTGTGCTGACTGCCCCCCTGACCTATGAGAGTTCTAAAAGCCAGGAGGCGGGCATTCAGGTCATGTGCCTGCTGTGATTGGCTGTCACAGAGGTTACATGAATGGAAAGTTCCCGATCGCAAGTATGCATTGGGAGGTTACTTATCCCCGCCGACTACCATGCTTGGAGTGTGCAGGAGCATGCTCTCAGCACTGAAGTTGTTTTAACAGGGCGGTATATATTTGGCTGCATATATACATTAACGCCCACTGGCCAAGCGGCTGCATATATGCGTGTGGCCGGCATCAAGAGGTTAAAAACTGTCCAATCAGATCCTGCTTTTCCAATGACTTACTAAACTAAGAATGTCATAAAATATCCCAGTCTCAGGGAACATCTTCCAGATAACAGATACACGTATCCTAGACAGAGGGGTTGCCAGCCAGCAATCTGATGTCCTCATTTCACACTTCATCCTCTCATCTCCATACCCTGGAGGTACTTGCAGGCCAGACAGACTCCCCAAATAAAAAAACTCTCAGGACAGCTTATTACATCATGTTGAGGGACTTCAAGGCTTCTTCTTCCCATTAGACCCTTCTCAAACTTCTTCTTCCTCTTTTTTACCTTTCCAAAGGAAAAAAGCCCAGCCCAAATGAAATAGGGAATAGGGTGGGTCACATTAAAATAAATCATAATCCCTGCTTACAAGTGGGTAAAGGAAAGTTAATAGACCCTACAAGGAAAGCCTTCTTTATGCAAGCCTGCAGGGAGATCACTTGTCCATCAAGCCACAATTGAAAAGCCATGGCCAAAAGTTTTGAGAACTACACAAATATTAATTTTCACAATGTCTGCTTCAGTATTTTTAGATCTTTTTGTCAGATGGTACTATGGTATACTGAAGTATAATTACAAGCATTTCATAAGTGTCAAAAGCTTTTATTGACAATTGCATTAAATTTATGCAAAAAGTCAATATTTGCAGTGCTGACCCTTCTTTTTCAAGACCTCTGCATTTCTCCCTGGCATGCTGTCAATCAACTTCTGGGCCACATCCTGACTGATGGCAGTTCATTCTTGCATAATCAATACTTGGAGTTTGTCAGTATTTGGCAGGGGGAAGTTGGGGGGGGGGGGGTGGTTGTTCACCCGCCTCTTGAGGATTGACCACAAGTTCTCAATGGGATCAAGGTCTGGGGAGTTTCCTGCCCATCGACCCAAAATTTTGATGTTTTGTTTCTCAAGCCACTTAGTTATCACTTTTGCCTTATGGCAAGGTGCCCCATCATCCTGGAAAAGGCTTTGTTCGTTACCAAACTGTTCTTCGATAGTTAGGAGAAGTTGCTCTTGGAGGATGTTTTTGTACCATTCTTTATTCATAGCTGTGTTCTTGGGAAAAATTGTGAGTGAGCCCACTCCCTTGCCTGAGAAGTAACCCCACAGATGAATGGCCTCAGGATGCTTTTTTGTTGGCATGACACAGAACTGATGGTAGCACTCACCTTTTTCTTCTCCGGACAAGGTTTTTTTTTTTGGATGCTCCAAACAATCAGAAAGGGGATTCATCAGAGAAAATTACTTTACCCTAGTCCTCAGCAGTATGAACCTGTACCTTTTGCAGAATACTTGTCTGTCCCTGAAGTTTTTTCTGGAGAGAAGTGGCTTCTTTGCTGCCGTTCTTGACACCAGGCCATTCTCTAAAAGTCTTCTCCCCACTGTGCGTGCAGATGCACTCATACCTGCCTGCTGCGATTCATGAGCAAGCTCTGCCCTGGTGGTGCCCCGATCCCACAGCTGTAGGAGACAGTCCTGGTGCTTGCTGGACTTTCTTGGGTGCCCTGAAGCCTTTTTTTTACAAATGCAGTAGAAATGTTTTTTATGGGAATAAGTTCATTTTCATGGCAAAGAGAGCCTTTGCAATTCATTGCAGTTCATCTGATCACCCTTCATAACATTCTGGAGCATATGCAAATTGCCATCATAAAAACTGAGACAGCAGATTTTGTGAAAATAATTATTTGTGTTATTCTCAAAACTTTTGGCCACAGCTGTACATCTCAAAAGATGGACAAGTGTGCACATATGTCACCTATCCTGGCCTAAGCCGTGGCTCCTGCAATGGTTCATCCACTAATCAAAGGTATTTTTATATACCCCTTATATTTAACCCAGATTATACTCTAGCCTCCCTCTGGGAAAAAAAGCTAACTGTAAAAGCCTAAATTCTTTTAGATTTTTGATAACATCACAGGTTAAGGTTTTAGCTCTTCCTACAGCAAATTTGGAGGATCTGTCTTTGGGGTGTCATTACTGCTACCTTGATGATGTGGGCACTTACCATGGACTGTCCAGTGTCAGGATCCTCCTAGACTTTAAATGGTGTCATTATAAGCAGACCAGTTGATAAGAGTACTGAGGTCTGCAAGCTCAGACTACAGCATTGGTTCATTCATATCCAGTTCTGGAAAGACATTGTTGACAATTTGCCCAGGGATTGGGCTTTAAAACTAGACGTATCCCTAAATTAATGGGAGCTCTTGCTCAAACTTGTTAAAATTTCTCTTTCAAATTACCCACTTTTACAATTTAGTAGGAGTGACTCCTCTATGATTACCAATGCACAAAAAACAGTTGCAATCTCTACTTCCTACAACTATTACGCCAAAGCTAATGGTAATAAATGAAAAATAAATAAATAAATAAATGACGTTCGCATAAAAGTCAGCGAGAGCACAAAATATCATTGTAAGGCGTTAGCAATCAGTCTCAATCCTTGGGTTAGTCACAACCACTCCAGACACAGGAGAACCAACAGAAGAACAAGCTGTTCATTAGCTTTGGAATATTAGCTGTAGGAAGTAGTGAATGCAACTGATTTTAACATGGTAGTAAAATAGAGTGTTTTTTATTTTGAGGGGGTAGCAACCCTTTTTCCACTGCAGCTTTCTACTAGTCTCTACCACAACCTTTCTTATAGTTTTGTTTGTGTTACTATTGTTAGCTGAAGCTGTTCAAATGACAAGTAGCACATACATCAGCAGCCAAACACACACCAAGGGGTTTATTTAAAAAAAAAAAAAAAAAATTGTTAGATGAATGTAAGAAGCATGCCAGATTCCAATAAATATGAAAGAAAAATTGGGAAAATGGACAGAATTTAAAGAATCTATTAAATATACTGAAATAAATGCTCAAACATTACTGCACCAGGGAAAATAGGAGGAAGAAAGCTATATGGGCAGGAAGGGAGGGGAGTTTTTGGGGGGGGGGGGGAGTGGTAGGGGGTAGAAAAAGGGATAAAGTATTATAAGTTTACATTAAACATTGTTTTTCTTTATAAATTTATGTGTATATGTAATTCCACTTTTGGAATTTCTTGTGAGATATTTGTAAATTTTATATGCAAATAAAAAGAAAAGAAATAAAAAAGTAAGAAGCATGCATGCAAACTTGCAAACTGAACAAAATGTCCTTGTCTTTTTTCTAATAGAATCATTTCGGCATCATCCGCTCCATCCAGTGGCCAAAATGCCTTATATTTTCTCATTGAGTTATTTCAGAAAACTGTACAGAATTTTGGCCACTAGATGGAGCTGCCAAATGGATCTGTTAGAAAAAATATGGAGACATTTAGTTCAGCTTGCACAAATGTTTCTAACATTTGTGTAACAAATGTTTTATTAATAGACCCCTCTAGAAGATGATTGTAAAGATTAAGGACTTTAAAGTGGTATTAAAGCTTTGTTTTTTTTTTTGTGTGTTTTTTAAAATAACAAACATGTTATACTTACCTGCTCTGTGCAGTGGTTTTGCACAGAGCAGCTCCAATCCTCTTCTTTCTGGGTCCACTGACTGTGCTCCTGGCTCCTCCCCCTCCAGCAGTGCCCTCAGAGAAAGCCGCTTGCTCTTGGGGGAACCGCTGCATGCTCACTCCCGAGCCGCTGCTCTATGCATCATGGAGCTGCGGCTTAGCCCTACCCCCTCCCCCTGCCTCATTGGTTCACTGGCTGTAATTGACATTTGATTCAGCCAATGAGCAGGGAGAGTCCTGGGACAGCCGAGGCTATCGTGAACATCGCTGGATCAGATCAAGTTCAGGTAAGAATTGGGGGTGCTGGGGGGCACTGCACACAGAAGGTTTTTTACCTTCATGCATAGAATGCATGAAGGTAAAAACCCTCAGCCTTTAGAACCACTTTAAAGCCCCACTCCAGACATGAAAAAAAGTGGTCCCCAATTACTTAATTCCATCTTATTGCACCACCTGTAGACTTAAGGTTTTGTTCACATATTGGTGTCCCAGAGAGGGATATAGGCAGAATCGCCGTGATTCTGTCTGCGATTCAGAATCATGGCAAATCACGGGACGTCCGCGTGATTCCCGTCACTTCCAATGGAAAAAAGAGAAATTCCCCTGGGGGCTTTAATGGCAATTGACCATCCGAATAATGAAAGTATATGCACAAATGTAAAACAAGTAAGTTTATTAAACATCAAAGTTAGAAATATCATACAAAATGACATCTAAAAACAGGGGAAGAAAAAATATATACATGAAACATAACATGCGGTAAAACTGCGTTGCTGTGGAAACATACAAAGCGATGACATGAAAAGATTCCCAAACAAGGACCTGACGTGTTTCGGGTAGAACCCTTTGTCCGAAGGTCAACTGGGATACAATTCGTTCATCGAGTTTCCAGATGGAAGCAATCGCATGCAAAACGTCTGCCGCAGTCCAAAGAATCTGCAGCGCTAATTAAAAGCGCACTAGTCAGGGGAAGGCAAAAAAGGGGACCAGAAGGGGGAGGGGTAGTAGGAAAGCCAGCAGCAAGTTGACCTTGTAATAATCATATTGTGATGTATTGGAAGATTCCTGTTGTGTATAAGTCCTCCGTGACCTATCCCACGAGGGTCCCAAAAGGGAAGGCAAGTTGCGAAATATAAGAAAAATATCTAAATGGTGACGGAAGGCCAAGAAGAAAAGTAAAGCAGAAGGCTTGTGTGGACGTACGCTCCTTCCCCAGCGCGGCGAGGGAAGGAGCGTACGTCCAGGGGAATTTCTCTTTTTTCCAAGTTCATATTAGGGATGTCGGCAATTGTCCATCTAGACACCATCGCCTGAGCAATATTTTATTTTTTTTTTTTTTTAAGTCACTTCCAATGGCACCCCAAACAATATTTTATTGTTTTTATTTAAGTCACTTCCAATGGCACCCCAAACGCGGTGCAATTTTGCCGCGATTGTTGACCGTCGAATCGCGGTAAAATCACGCAAACAGAATCGTGTGATGCCCAAAACAAGTTCTTGCCCCGCGATTCTGTTTGCGCGATTTGACTTAGATTCGTTGGGCAGCAATAGCGGCAAAATTTGCCTTGATTCAGAATCACGGGCAGAATTGCATCGATTCTCCCCACGATCCGGGACGCCAATATGTGAACGGAGCCTAAATGAGCATTTAACCCTTACAATGCAAAGGGGAACCATTGAAATGGTAGACCCAAAGAATCCCGGCTTTAGCTTTAAATATAAAGTACATGCCTTGCAGCAGAAGGGCTTTCATTTTTTATAAAATAAACAGAAATGTGTTAATATCACAATGCAGCAACCCCTGTGGGAGATCCCCTTTAAATTCATAAATGCTGTGTTTAGATTCATGTTTACTCTGAAAAGGTTATAGGTAATCATTACCCCGAGGAAACTTATAAATAGACAGAGATGAAAGTACACATTTTATCGGGGGAGAACTGATTATAGTAACTGAAATGCACGATCACTTACTGCAATCACACCAAGTTTAAAAACAAGATCCCACTGGGAATATGAATCATAAATGCGGAAAATGAATCAGAGCATCGTGCGCATAAATACCCAGAATCATCTCTCTATCATGAGTATGTAAACAATAGCGGCCACTGCCACCAGCACTCATAATTGCTGCACTTTTTCTAAATTGCTGGTAAATACAATGGACACTGCATCAATGCGTCCTAATAAAATTACACCAAATAGGTCAGATCTTGTTAGGTTAAAGCTGTGTAGGCATTGCCATGAATAATCAGCCAATGAAGTAAAAGGCCAGGGATTTTCATGCTTTTCAAATGATTGCAGGCTGCAGAGCACTTTTTAAACACATCTCTCTACAGTACTGTCCAAAAGTGTTATACGGGTGTGACAAAATGCTGTAAATTCGGAATGTTTTCAGAACTAAAAATGTTAGTATATAAATTTGGAAATGGAGTTGAGGCACTAAGAACTTTCATGCAAAAGGAAGAACAAATTGTTCAGAAATTGTGGGACTTTAACTGAGGTAAGTCAATTACTGAATATCAGATTACTGTAAAGATCACCAAAAGATGATTATTTATTAAATAATTCATGATTTAACAGTAGTATAAAATACAGATAGACATACACAATTCAAAGACCTGACATGGAGTATACAAATTCATATAAATAATTTCAATAGTAATAAATGTATTATATAACACAACCAACATATAATTGATCTCCAAAAAGGTATGTCATCATTTCTTGTAGACTCTACGCGTTTCGTGGCTCTACGTCCACTCATCAGGAGCTAATTAAAAATATATAGATCTGTAAAAGTAAACTGATATTAAAATACTATAATCTCAAATAAAGGAATATAACAGATTGCTCCTAGTTTATAAATATAGAATCCAGCTACTTACTGTGCTGACCCAATAAATCTGGAAGACCACCCCAAGCAAAAGCTGTCTCACCCGGGGCTGAGGCGGGTATTGGCCCAAGCCGGCATGAAGAGGGGAGAGGAGATGGGGGGAGTTGGCAAAATCACCCCACAAAGGGGGCATATAGGTACACCACCAAGGTATCCAAAATTGTGAGCACACATTGTGACCAATGATCTAAGAAAAGAGGGAAGGGATTTTGTTTATAAGGATTAAAGGCTAGCGCTGAGGATTATAATTATACTTATAATTATACTGATACCACTGTATAGTGGGCTGCTGCTGGTATAAAAGGTGATGTACCTTCATAAAGTGTATAGTGCAAAAGTATACCTGCGCTGCTAACAAAACAAACTAATAAATAAATCTCAATAATTATTGTGTATAAATAATCTGTGTAAAGTGCTAGTGCTCAACTTGAAATACACAATCCTATATCTTAAATACCAATCAATATAAAAATATACATAAATACAAATTTTTTTACGTGAAATAAATAAATGTGAATAAAAATCCTTCAATTAACGACGTGCTGAAATAGTGACAGTCTTTGTGCAAAGTATAAGTCCAAAGTGCTGCGTGCTCATAAAACAAGTGCCGGTGCTCTCTCTACATGGGTAGGTGCTCCCCTCCTGGACCCCTACTCACCAGAAGCCAAATAATACACCGCCTTCAAAAAATATCCTTAGGTGGGACGAGCCTTATTGGACCATCAACTCAATGGCTTTACTGTAGATCACATCATCCAGGTATTTGCTCAAAAAAAGGAAAGAGATGCTGGCATCGTGAAGTATGTAACTACTTTATTCGATGCACACAATACAAGATACACTTACAATATGGCAAAGGTTCAAACGCCTAAAAGTCATCCCACGGGTTGCCAATCCAAACGACTGTACTTACTCCCCGTGTCCCCGTAACTCGGAAGGTGGATGTATTCCGGCGTAGTGCGTACTCGGACGGACAGCTTGACGCGTTTCGCTCCTCACACAGAGCGTTATCAAAAGCTGGTCCGCTCCAGATACGTACTATATTTATAAGGTAACAAAATTACATAATTGCTGACACCTTAGAGGAACCGGAAGTAGAATGCCGCCATTTTGTGATTCCTATGGTGGTGAACTTCCTGTTCACCATCATCCTACTATGCCTATTCATTGATATCTACAACAGTTTATCCCCACATCATAAGCTTTTGTTAATCGCTTTAATATTTTCTGGTGCAATTTGATATATTCCTAAAATTGTAAGTAAAAAGCTAGTATGGGCAGCGTAGTATTCCAATGGCGGAACCGGAAGTGGCTCCGCCATGTTGGGACTCACAATCTCTCCATATGCCGGAACCGGAAGTGATGTCGTCATATCGGGGTGAGCCGATGACGCACTTCCTGTTCCTCGTGACGATCTGTTCTTGACTTCATCCAGCTCATGGGGCATATCAATCCGACTCTAGATGCGTCTAGCCATGGGGCCACTTCGCCTTTACTGCCTCATTACAAACTAAGCCGGCCGTGACTTATTATTAACCTTCGGCGGCGGAACCAGAAGTCCCGCCGCCATATTGAAACACCCATTGTCATATAGAAATATCATAGCGGCCGCCATATTGGGACTCCTAATCCTATTGTACTTCCTGTACACCACCTTACTAATCCTTACTGCTCATATTTGATTACTGCTATAATTAATAAGTGTCAAAACTTTTAAAACACGGAGGCATTCTAATTGCGGTGCCCCTTTACATACAATACACCTTACAAATAAAAATTAAATTAAAATAAAATGAATTTCAATAAAAATACTCAATACATCCACATATATTAAATCAATTATTGTATGACCACTATGCAAAATCTTTTTCATAAATTCAAGATAATTTATATGAGCCTATATCAAGTTTCCCTGAGAAGGCCTATATATATATATACTGTAAATGTCATTATGTTATACTACAATTCCATATCTAATACATTAACAAATTATTAAATAATTAAAAAATTATTAAAAAATTATTAAAAAAATTATTAATAAATATATATACTTTTCTCAAATCATTCTATATGCCTAATTATACTAGAAAAGGCTAAAAAGTACATAATAATTGGCTACACAATATCCCAATTTTTGTCCTATTAAAAAACTTAAAATTAAAAATTATTAATAAAACAATTAATATCCAATTCTACATTAAGACCTGCAGGGACCATGGTTTTTAACTGTTGAATCCACCATGTTTCGTTCTGAGACACTGCTCTTTTTAAATGTGTCCCTCTCCAATGCGGAATAATCCTATCTATACCGCAAAAGGTCATCTTCCGAGGGTCCTTATTGGATAGGATGGCATAGGATGATGGTGAACAGGAAGTTCACCACCATAGGAATCACAAAATGGCGGCATTCTACTTCCGGTTCCTCTAAGGTGTCAGCAATTATGTAATTTTGTTACCTTATAAATATAGTACGTATCTGGAGCGGACCAGCTTTTGATAACGCTCTGTGTGAGGAGCGAAACGCGTCAAGCTGTCCGTCCGAGTACGCACTACGCCGGAATACATCCACCTTCCGAGTTACGGGGACACGGGGAGTAAGTACAGTCGTTTGGATTGGCAACCCGTGGGATGACTTTTAGGCGTTTGAACCTTTGCCATATTGTAAGTGTATCTTGTATTGTGTGCATCGAATAAAGTAGTTACATACTTCACGATGCCAGCATCTCTTTCCTTTTTTTGAGCAAATACCTGGATGATGTGATCTACAGTAAAGCCATTGAGTTGATGGTCCAATAAGGCTCGTCCCACCTAAGGATATTTTTTGAAGGCGGTGTATTATTTGGCTTCTGGTGAGTAGGGGTCCAGGAGGGGAGCACCTACCCATGTAGAGAGAGCACCGGCACTTGTTTTATGAGCACGCAGCACTTTGGACTTATACTTTGCACAAAGACTGTCACTATTTCAGCACGTCGTTAATTGAAGGATTTTTATTCACATTTATTTATTTCACGTAAAAAAATTTGTATTTATGTATATTTTTATATTGATTGGTATTTAAGATATAGGATTGTGTATTTCAAGTTGAGCACTAGCACTTTACACAGATTATTTATACACAATAATTATTGAGATTTATTTATTAGTTTGTTTTGTTAGCAGCGCAGGTATACTTTTGCACTATACAAGGGATTTTGTTTATTAAAATTATATGGGAATATTGTATAATTATTAGGTATGGAGAAATATCATTTTAGTTAAGTAGGAATGTGGTCATGCCATCGTATGGAAAAAAATATATATATGGAAATGGAGTTGAGGCACTAAGAACTTTCATGGTACCGCAAAGACTTACAACACAATGATTATATAAAAATAACAACAGTTTATTACTACTACAAAATATAAAACAAACCGTCCGTAGGAGACGAGAAGTGAACAACACACGTAATAGTATAATAGTCCACTGACGGCACATAGGCCATTGAAAATGAACAGAGCCCAAAAGGGGATGATTTCATGAGAAATTCCTTGGTACAGATTGGATAACAGTGCATCAACCCAGACAGGAGGGACCACTCAAAATGATTCTACATGTTTCGCGGGGAATCCACTTCTTCAGGAGTTCTGTTCAAGAGGAATTAATCTATAAAAAGAAACAAACATAATACAACAAGAAACCAATTGAATTGTAAATAGCAATGAACTCACAAAGTTAAACCCTTGTGTAACATGTTACACAAGTATTTTACTTTGTTAATTCATTTCTATATACACTTCAATAGGTTTCCTTACTATATACACTTCAATTCTGCTAGGTACACTTGTACACAGTTTTTGAAGGAACTCGGTAGGTAGGTTGTTCCAAACATCTTGAAGAACTAACCTTAGATCTTCTGTGGATGTAGGCTGCCTCATATCCTTCTGTTTCTTCATGTAATCCCAGACAGACTTTATGATGTTGAGATCAGGGCTTTGTGGGGGGCCAAACCATACCTTCCAGGACTTCTTTTTCTCCTTTACGCTGAAAATGGTTCCTAATGACATTGGTTGTATGTTTGGCATTGTTGTCCTGCTGCAGAATAAATAGAGGGCCAATCACATGCCTCCCTGATGGTATGGCATGATGAATAAGTATCTGCCTGTATTTCTCAGGATTGAGGACACCATTGACCCTGACCAAATCTCCAACTCCAATTGCAGAAATGCAACCCCAAACTTACTGGAAACATGCTTCACTGTTGCCTGCAGAGACTGATTATTGTGCCACTCTCCGTTCCTTTGGTGAACAAGCTGCCTCCTGCTACAGCCAATTATTTAACATTTTGACTCCTCAGTCCAGAGCACATGCTGCCATGTTTCTGCATCCCATTTCCTATGTTTTTTGCGCAAATTTAAATCGCTTAGCCTTGTTTCCATGTCGGAAGTATGGCTTTTTGGCCACAATTCTACCATGAAGACCACTGCTGGCCAGACTTCTCTGGACAGAAGAACAGAAGATAGGTGTACCTGGGTCCCACTTGTTTCTGCCAGTTCTGTGTTTATGGCATTACTGGACATCTTCTTATGTTGAAGAGAAGTAAGCATGATGTGTTTTTCCATCTGCTGCATTAAGTTTCCTTTGCCAACCACTGTATCTACAGTTTCCCATTTCTGTGTGTTTCCTCAAAAGAGATTGAACAGCACATCAAGAAACCCTAGTCTGCTTTGAAATCTTTGCCTTGGAGAGACCTTGTTTCTTGTTGCTGTGCTCAGTCTTACCATGGTGTACAATCAGTGACATGAAACTGTCTTTGACAACCTCAACTTAGTAGCTGTTCCTCACCCAGTTTTAAGCATCCTACACAGCTGTTTCTGTTTCGGCTAATAGCTGTTTCAACCTACATATGAAATTGATGATCATTAGCTCCTGTTTGGTATAATTGTTAATCATACATCTGACTCTAATCCTACAAAACCCCTAACCTTTTGCAAGTGTACAAAGCTTGTAAGTATAAGAACTGATGCTGGTTTGAAGCCAAATGGTAATCACACCAAATATTGATTTGATTAAGATTTTTCTATTAAAAAAGGACCGAGAAAAAAAAAAACAAAAGTTTAAATCCCAATCACCCAGCGCTCTGTACTCCAAAATGTGGTGTACACTGTCACACAATGTAACAATAAATTGAAATGCAAAAGCTGCCGCCTGAATAAATACAATATAAACACAGATGTACATCAATAGAGCAAGTCTAATCAATATACATAAGCAGCGCTAATCCTATTATTAAAATCAAAATCAAATTGATTATCTCTAAAACCACATAAATAGAGATAAAATTAGATAAAATAAAGTCCAATAATGGAAAAGTCCTTCAATGGAAAAGGCTCTTGTAGGGTCCCAGTGAGGAATGTAACATAGGAATGGAACAGGAAGCAGCCACTGTATCCCTTCACCTCACCACGTGTGAATCTCGCCAGAGGAAACACACTTACCAGATCCCACTAATAACGAGCATGTAAGATAATTCTCAATCCAATCCGGACCATCCAAAGTATACAGAGTTCTGAAGCCCTGTTTCTCAGCTGTGACAATATCTCAATTGCAGTGCATGGGAGGGAGCAAAGAAAAGCACATAGAACAGTACCGCTAGATACAAATGCAATTCTTTATTGAAAACACCCCCCCTCACCCATTGCACTTACATCATACAATTACAATTACAGCATGAACACAACTGTGCTGACATTGCGAGCATTTGTGGCCGCTTACCGATCCTCCGTCCGCTCGTCAGCGTTCCCGGAAGTTCACGGACTTAGCCGAAGATGCCGCATTATTTTTTTATTTTTTTTTACTAGTAATGGCATCGATCTGCAATTTTCTGCAGGACTGCGACATTGCGGCGGACAGATCGTACCCCTAACTGACATTTTTTACACTTTTGGGGGTACCAGTGACATTACTACAGTAGTCAGTGCTAAAATATGCACTGTTACTGTAATAATGCCATTGGCAGGGAAGGGGTTAATACTATTGGCGATCAAGGGGTTAAGTGTGACCCTAGGGGAGTGATTCTAACTGTGGGGGGGTTGGGCTTGTGAGATGATCATAGAGACATGCGATCCTATATAGCAGGATCGCATGGTCTCTGTGATCATTCAAGGGAGAAGGACGGACGGCTGTGTTTACATCAGCCGTCTGTCCTTCTCTGTCAGTGGGGAGAGATTGAGAGTGTCAGGCGGCAATCGGAGCCTAGAGTCTCCTGAGCGAGCAAAATAGTACTACATCAGTTTGCCCAGGAGCAGCTGCCTTCCACAGTTAATCTGCTGTCGGCGGTCATCAAGTCGTTAAAGTGGTTGTAAACTCTATTCATGAAATCTGATCTGGGCACATATATCTCTAGTGTTTACTTATCTCTCTCCAAAGCTCTGAGTTTCGTGTATTTCTGCTGATCCATTCCTCTGTTATCAGCATGATAACTTTTGACAAGTTCTCCGGCACACGAGATAAAAGCAGCTGGAAATTTGTGTATGGGAGGGAACTTGGAGATAGATAAGCAGAGAACTTGTCTATTTAGACTGCATATCTGCAAGTTTCTCCATTCAACTGGCTATGTGGAGAGGGTGGGGGTGCCTTTCCTCCAATCAGCTCTCACACAGTGTATGCCCAGACTCCGCACCCACTGCTGGAAGAGGAAAAAAGATTTGTTAACATGATCTGCACTTTCTAAAAAAAAATGTAGAAGGCAAGGACAGCAGATATACATAAAACATATGTAGGAAGATTTGTTTCATCTCTGTGTATCATCTGAGGCTGTTCACTTCACTGGGTATAGGAGAGGGTTTACAACTACGTTCGAGCCAAATTAAAGCTCCAGCAACTATTACAGTCAATCTGCATAAATAGTAAAAATTGAAGGCTTCTTTTATTCTTAACAGTCATTTTTTCTAAAGCAAGATCTAAAAAATCCAGTGCTAGCTGCATGGTAGAGCGTTAAAATGCCTCAGCCCTGTCCTATACTGACTGCACAGTTTATCAATCACTTCTCTACATGCTTGTTTGGAAGCATGCTGTCCCTAAGACTTGTTAGATTGTACAAACATGTCCACCTATCCCCTCCCCTCACATCTATGAACACTTTTTATCACATCCCATGCTGCTCTCACATCTTGCAGTGCAGGGCTTGTAAATCAGGTTAACAGAACACCTATATTTTAACTTGACATCTCTATCTACTGTAGAAGAGGAAAGAAAGAAGATGTATCCTAGGAATCCAATTGTTAAGCTGGACATACACTAGCAGAATTGTGTTAAAACATTTTCATTGTCTAATTTTCGAATTATTAGTGGGGTCAGATTGATGGTTGTTTTCGACTGCAGTGACAAAAACATTTGAAGGAGCAGGATTATATTTCTTAAAGCGCATGTGGTTTTTCATTCAGGAAGGTCCATTCCTTCCAAAATCAGAGGTTAAAAGCAAACAAAATTTCAAAAGGCATTCGTCAAGTTATCAAATGTGCTAAGAATTTTCATACAAATGCTCATACAAACATTCATTCAAAAATCTACTAGTTTATGGCTGGCTTATTACTAGCCAACAAGCATTCTTAGAGGCTGCTTTTGGGGGAATAGTATATATATGACAAAGAATAGTGTTCTGTATAATTATTGTAGCACTGTCCCGTAGGGCTTGTTGTATGATGACTTCTTAGGCCTACTCTGATTATCTTCAGACAGTTCACACATCCATCCTTACTCCCAATGGCTCGTTTTCCACTAAACAGTACAGGGGTTTTGGTTTTATATTTATTGTGGAACTTGGAAGGGAGAAGGGAATAGTGGGATACTCCAACTCAAACTATTCACAGTAGATAAGGACTGTAATGATGTCCCCGTACTGGGCACACGAAAAGCTGTAGCAAGCGGCCATGTTGTTCAGTCATTATAGGTCAACCATGACAGTCTTGCAGAACAGTTACACATTGCCACAGTGATATTACCCCCTCCCTCTTCCTTTAATGAATGGAATGCGTTGGTTTTACACTTCAAAAGAGCCATTATCTCAACTTAGAGACATCAGAAACCAGCATTTAGAACTGTGCAGAGCTGTAAACCGCTAATTGAGTCCTGGCAGGATGTTTGTTTCAACTGTCCAGGCCTATCGTAAAGCTATGACCAAATCCATTAAGAATACCCAGAACTAATGGGGATCATAAAAGGCAATCAGAGAGTTTTGCCCAATTCAAAACGTAACAAATCCACACACGATTCATAAACTCAGACAGAAATATGACACATTAATAATAAGTATATATTTGGATGAGCAATGTCGTACTGAATGAATCAAGGTAATACATGACCACACTAGCACATATAGAAGGGAAGATAGCTGTCAGATATTCCCTGGGTGACAGGTTTATCTGAGCTACCCTGCATTTAGTATTCCTGGATGCGAAATTTAATGCTGAACAATAATCTTTCAGTTTTAAGTATGCAACCAGTACATATTGGAAGATATGAATAGTGGTATAAAACTGTCTTTAGAGGGGAGACATGATATTGCCATAAACTCAGTTTATGGCCCCTGGCCACTCTATTTTATTGGTCAGGGGCTTCTGTCAACACCCTTTTGATCTCAGAGAAAAAGGGAGATCCCTAACGAGTTGAGAGTTCTCAAGGTACCATCAAAGCAGCAACATCTGTCAAGTTTGAGAACCAATAACACCTGGCTCATCGACTGATGTATACAGTATCCCAGCATGCACCGAGGCACTTTCCTCTACCAATCATTAGGGCTGTACTAAATGCCTGTGAACTCATTTGTCAGGTTTTCTCCCACTGTCCAATATGCCTCCCTATTGAACCAGTGTGAAACACTTCAGACAAACTGAGCTGCACCTGAGCACTATGAGCAGACCTCACTAGCAGATCCTGCTCTCTGGTAGGCAGAGAGCAATATAAATTTACCTGGCAATCTCTCTGGTAAGCAGAAAGATCCGAAAATGATATTCTCTCTTCTAACACCTACCTAGGAGGGTCCTATTGCCTCAAAGAGAGAAACTCATGCGGTGATCAAACTTAGGCCACTTACGATCTGTTGGAGCCCACCTGCTCAGTGGGGAATCTGTCTGCTGATCTCTGCTGAGCAGGCGGATGTCTTGTCCGTGTTCGCTCTGCTTATGCAGAGTGGACACAGCCCACACTTCTCTATGGGCGGTCGGATGTATACCAACCACCTGTCCGTTTACACCCAACTGCCATCCAATCCGATCTACCAGACAGATGGGGAACAGACCCCAATACTTCTGTTTTCTTGGCGGATAGGATCTGGAGGGTCCAACTGGGTCCGCCTCAAAAAATGACAGACATGATCGTGTCATGTGAAAGTGACCTAATGCTGTTCTAGAACACCTATTGTGATACCATCACTGTTGCATTGGATTTCTATACTTATGTAGTGGCAATTCAGTGTAACTACAACTCGGATCTTTCATATCTTTAAATGGTATATTCCAGTTTACCTGGGTCTTGGGGCTAGTTGATTAAGTACTTAGATAGGCCTCCCTTTATCTACATGTTCCACTTTTATAGTGGGCATACAGTTTAAAAGATTATTGTTTTTTTACATTCAAATGACTGGTGAACATCTCATGTACTGCATTTTAAAGCTGTCTATGGAGGGCACTTATTCACCAGGTAACCATACTGGCTAGAGGGACTCAGGAAGCATGTCAATCCATAAAGTGGTGGGGTGTTGAAACAGAACAACTTTTCTTCATCTAAATAAGCCTCAGGCGTCCCACAAGTGCCTTCTTCGAATGATGCTGATGTTTGGCTTTGTATATGGATACCCTTTAATATGCCAAATGTTGTTTCCTACTAGGAGTTCCATGACACCAGATAGAGAGGTCTTTGTAGAAGACTTTACTTTGTGAAGAGACTTCTGCTGTGTTCCTATTGTGCTTAGGAGATCTTTTACAAATGTAGATACTTCTCATGCTCAGGACATAGAATAAGGCACTTTCGGCCCTCATACGGACCTACTAAAAGTTGTCTGCTCACTGCATCTGGCTTGACATTCTGTGTAAGTCTGGGATATTATAGGATTTTCTTCAGGAGATAATCCACTCTGCAACCAGTGAATTCACTCTTACAGGACTAATCTAAAGCACATTGCCATGGCAGAGTAAATTACTGGAATCTAATTTGTTTTCTGGAGCATTGTAACCGTGTCCAGAATTGTGTAATGCATCTGCTGGGAAATCCTGCCAGTTTAATGGCGAGGGTCATACAGAGTGTTCCTGTCTGAATATATTCTGGAGCCCTGTCTGAGATCGACCATAGCCATATAATAATACCTGGGCATAGTGTTCCTGTACGGTATGAGCCAGAACAACAATGCACAGTCTAGGTCATCAGTGGATAAAATATTGTAGCGTTCAGATGCCAGCAGGGTTCCATAAAGAGTCATTTTTTACGTTTTTTTTAGATTTTAATATGAAAAATGATCAACTTAAAGTCGTACTTTGGCCTTCGATCAAATGAAAAATAAATTGCTGTAGCATGTAATTGTGACTGAATTTAAAGTGTTCCTTTAGACAGCCTGCAGAATCTTACAGATACCTGTTGATCCTATGAACGAACTTCCTTCCTATGATGGGGTGACAATACCCCTGCACTGTTCCTGAATTAGCAGAATCTAACCCTCCACCTCCGCTAACCTATTCAGTATGCCTTTCTTTTTTAAATACCTTCGGGAGCATTTTATACTTACCTAAGTCCGTCGGCTGGCTCCCTCATTGGTGCTAGTTCCAGGTGTGGGTGTGCCAGCCAGTCCGCCATGAGCCTATTGCACTGATGTCATCACCTTTAGACCATCTACTGGATCCTGAGAGGAAACAAACACAAAGAAAGGGTGCACCAGCCTAGCGCATTATTCTCAGCAGGCTTTTTAATAACAGAAGTTAAAATCAACTACTCACAAACATGCGTGATTAATCAGCATATCAATTCCAAAGAACAGCATCAAATGGAAAAGTCCAATATCTCATGTAGACGGAGGGTTGACGCGTTTCGAGGCCTTGCCTCTTCCTCAGAGCCCAAGAGGCAAGGCCTCGAAATGCGTCAGCCCTCCGTCTACATGAGATATTGGACTTTTCCATTTGATGCTGTTCTTTGGAATTGATATGCTGATTAACCACGCATGTTTGTGAGTAGTTGCTTTTAACTTCTGTTATTAAAAAGCCTGCTGAGGATAATGTTTAAGGCTGGTGCGCCCTTTTTTTGTGTTTGTTTTACAGTGTTTTTGACCACCCCGGTCGTAGAGGGCAGCAGGGCGTAGCCAAGGGCAGCGGGATGCCAAGTGTGGGTTCCTAGATTGAAACAGCCTGAGGACCTGATTTTGAGCGTAAGAGCAGGGTGCTTAGCATCACTCTTTTTTCTGGATCCTGAGAGGCCCCTGGTGCTGGACACTCAATAGGAATTGTCCATGTCATGAAGCCAGTAACACGGACACCTGAAAAATGGGCCCACCTTTTGTAACCAAAGAAGAGAGAAAACTAAGGACTGGAGCATCACATGACTCTGAAGAACAAAAATAGGGCTATCAATTTTCAACTTAGCTAGTGGGTGTGGGGAGAGGGGCTGAAGTGGAATTTGGCTTTAATGATAGGTTCACTTTAAAAAAAGGCTGAAAATTAGCTCCAATTATGCCTAAAATAAGTCAATCTCAAATGACTTTTCCCTACAATGTCAGATTGAAGTCAAAGCTTCTGATCTGTATACTTGTTTCACCATAGGGAAAGTATCTAAACTGTTGATTTAGCATGACAACCAGATACCTAGCATTTATATAATAAGAGGTCTTCAGTGGCACCCCATGTACTTTTCATAATACATTTCCTTTAATGATTCTGCACTCTAGAGCAGGGGTATTAAATGAAAATTCATGATGGACTGGTTAGTAACATTTTTCTCCAGCAGATGCCTAAATCTTATGTTTGTACTATGACTCAGATCCTTCACATCACAATCCTCCCTCCCCCTTTACATCACAGTATCCCGTTTACATCAGCGTTCTCAGTCCCCCCCCCCTCACATCGCAGACCCCCAGTCCCCCCTCAGTCCCCCCTCAGTCCCTCCCCCCCTCACATTGCAGACATCAGTGCCCTCCACCCCCAATTTTTTTATCTGCAATCAGTGCCTTCAGCTCCCCTTTACATGACAGCCCCCTACTTTCACATCAGTGTTCTCAGTCCCCCTCAGCAGTATTTGGCTCTTTAAATATCATTTTGTTCCACACTGCACTTTTCACGTGCCTAAAGAAAGGGTCCTACGCAGTCCCAAAACTCACTGTTTTAAGCTGTGAACGTTAAAAAAATGATTGGACTATTTTTTAGAGATCCTTGGTGTGCTCTCAACATTTCTCTTGTTCTCTTGTTCCCTCCACATCATCGTCCCCATCTCACATCAGTGTCATCAACCCCCTTCACATCACAGTCCCCACTTCACATCAATGTCATCAACCCCCTTCACATCACAGTCCCCACTTCACATCAATGTCATCAACCCCCTTCACATCACAGTCACCACTTCATATCAATGTCATCAACCCCCGTCACATCACAGTCCCCACTTCACATCAATGTTATCAACCCCCTTCACATCACAGTCCCCGCTTCACATCAATGTTATCAACCCCCTTCACATCACAGTCCCCACTTCACATCAATGTCATCAACCCCCTTCACATCACAGTCCCCACTTCACATCAATGTCATCAACCCCCTTCACATCACAGTCCCCACTTCACATCAATGTTATCAACCCCCTTCACATCACAGTCCCCGCTTCACATCAATGTTATCAACCCCCTTCACATCACAGTCCCCACTTCACATCAATGTCATCAACCCCCTTCACATCACAGTCCCCACTTCACATCAATGTCATCAACCCCCTTCACATCACAGTCCCCACTTCACATCAATGTCATCAACCCCCTTCACATCACAGTCACCAATTCATATCAGTGTCATCAACCCCCGTCACATCACAGTCCCCACTTCACATCAATGTTATCAACCCCCTTCACATCACAGTCCCCACTTCACATCAATGTCATCAACCCCCTTCACATCACAGTCCCTGCTTCACATCAGTGTGATCAACCCCCTTCACATCACAGTCCCTGCTTCATATCAGTGTCATCAACCCCCGTCACATCACAGTCCCAACTTCACATCAATGTTATCAACCCCCGTCACATCACAGTCCCCACTTCATATCAGTGTGATCAACCCCCATCACATCACAGTCCCTGCTTCATATCAGTGTCATCAACCCCCTTCACATCACAGTCCCTGCTTCATATCAGTGTCATCAACCCCCTTCACATCACAGTCCCTGCTTCATATCAGTGTCATCAACCCCCTTCACATAACAGTCCCCACTTCATATCAGTGTCATCAACCCCCGTCGCATCACAGTCCCCGCTTCATATCAGTGTCATCAACCCCCTTCACATCACAGTCCCCGCTTCACATCAATGTCCTCAACCCCCTTCCCGTCACATTCCCTGCCTCACATCAGTGTCATTATCCCTCTTCACATCACAGCCCCCCCTCCCCCCCTCTGTTACATCACATTCCCTCTCACATTAAAACCCCCCACCTCCTTACATCATAACCACCTTTCCAATCACAGCCCCACCCCTTAGCTATCCTAATTTACACAGCAGGGCAGAGAGTGGTAGGTGCAGCATCTGTGTACAGAGGGTGGGAGCTGCCCCATTTTTTATGTTAACAAGCAGATGATTGGTTGCTAAGACCACCCTGCCTCCTAGTAAGCTGAACACATAATGAAAATATTATGTGTTGTTGTTGCGATAAGTGAATTGCATTTTTGGCATCAAAACTCCTCTATAAGGATCAGCTAAAACAATTTCTGGAGGCTGAAAACTAAAATAATGATTGTATAAATTATATCAATTGCCAGAGTCATACTTTAAAGCTGAGCTCTGGGAATTCTTTTTATTTTTCTTTACATTTACTATCTAAAAATGAAGTGCCTCTAATGATGGGTGTTCTGTTTTTCATTCAAGCAGGGCATTTCTTCTCAGTAAATAGGTGCATGAACTCCTCCCTTCCGAGTCACCCTTCACCCCCCCCCCTACTCACCTTTGAGCACCGTTCCTTGGTTCCACCCACCTCCCAGTATTGCCCCTTTTAGAGAATATAGATTGTAAGCTCTAACGTGCAGGGACCTCTAGTTCCTCCTGTTTTGAATTGTGTTGTAACTGTATTGTCTTCCCTCACATTGTAAAGAGCTGCGCAAACTGTTGGTGCTATATAAATCCTGTATAATAATAATAATAATAATAATAATAATATAGAACCAGGTATAATTTTCTGCTACTTATGCCTCGTTTCCACTGAGTGGTACGGTACGGTTCGGTTCAGTACGGTACGGTTCGGAACGGTACACATTGCGTTTCCACTGCCAATAGTACCCTTTCATGATAGGCGTGGTGTAGCAGGAAAGCTGTGATAGACGATTCTCTGTCAACCAATCAAAGTTCTGCAGAGTGTAGCTCCACCCTGTTGGTACGGTACTAATGTGCTTGGTACCCCAACGAAAGGGTACCAAAAAAGTGGTACGGTACGGTTCGGAATTAGGGTACCATTCATAATGGAAACGGCATAAATAGCGTACCGCACCGAACCGTACCAGAAAGCTCAGTGGAAACAAGCCATAAGTGACTTGAATGGAACTGGTTAATGATAGCATGAAAAATGGTAAAACAGAACCCCTGCACTAAGCAAAAATAGACTCCATCCCAGCAACAGAAGACCCCCCCAGCAACAATGGACCCCCCCCCCACAACAAAATACCACAACAGCACCAATAGACCCCCAGCAAAAACAACAGATCTCCCAGCAGCCAACATCAATAGACCCTCCAGCAGCCAGCAGCAATAGATCTCTCCCTTAACAGCAGATCCCTCCCAGCAACATAAGACCTCCCACCAACAATAGACCTACCCTGCAACAGTAGACCCCTACGCAAAAAAAAACATCCCCACCAGCGACAATAGATCATCCAGCAGCCAGCATTAATAAACCCCCTCATCATTCCTTGCCGTTACATACATTCAGTGCTGGAGGGACTGAAACAGCATTCCCCAGCGTTCCAGCTGAAAAAAAAGCCCTGCTTTCAAGTTGAGAGGAGGGGGGGGGGGGGTAGATGAAAATGACATTCCCCCCATGTCCATTCACAGAACACCTTGTACTCTAAGGTTGTAATACTGTATCTCACAAAAGTGAGTACACCCCTCACAGTTTTGTAAATATTTTATTATATCTTTTCATGTAACAACACTGAAGAAATTGCACTTTGCTACAATGTAAAGTAGTGAGTGTACAGCTACAGTGTATAACATATATACAGTGTATAACTCAACACACAGCTGTTAGGCTCGGTTCACATATATGCGATGCGGGAAGGCTGCGAATTCGCAGCCTGTTCCGGCATCGCACACGCACCCCCGGCAGTTCACACTGCCATATGCGATACGCTGGGGGTGTCAATGTAATCTTAACGACACCCCCAGTTTGATCGCATATCGCAGTGCGATCGTGCAGTTCGCACAGGATCGGATCGCACAAGTGTGAACCGCTGTGCGATCCGATCCTGATGCGGCTGCAAAAATGCCTCCTGTGCGTGTTTGCTGCGGGAGCGATGCGAATTTAGCCATACAGTTTGTATGGCTAAACTCGCACCGCACAGCTGATCGCATGTAATGTCGGAGCAGTGCGCTCCTACATTACATGCGAACCCCGCACACGCACAAGTGTGAACCGGGGCTTAATGTCTAAATTGCTGGCAACAAAAGTAAGTACACCCCTAAGTGAAAATGTCCAAACTGGGCAGAAAGTGTCAATATTTTGTGTGGCCACCATTATTTTCCAGCACTGCCTTAACCCTCTTGAGCATGGAGTTCACCAGAGCTTCACAGGTTGCCACTGGAGTCCTCTTCCACTCCTCCATGATGACATCACTGAGCTGGTGGATGTTAGAGACCTTGCGCTCCTCCACCTTCCATTTGAGGATGCTCAATAGGGTTTAGGTCTGGAGACATGCTTGGCCAGTCCATCACCTTTACCCTCAGCTTCTTTAGCAAGGCAGTGGTCATCTTAGAGGAGTGTTTGGGGTCGTTATCATGTTGGAATACTGCCCTGTGGCCCAGTCTCTGAAAGGAGGGGATCATGCTCTGCTTCAGTATGTCACAGTACATGTTGGCATTCATGGATCCCTCAAGGAACTTTAGCTCCCCAGTGCCAGCAGCACTCATGCAGCCCCAGACCATGACACTCCCACCACCACCATGCTTGACTGTAGGCAAGACACACTTGTCTTTGTACTCCTCACCTGGTTGCACATATGCTTGACACCACCTGAACCAAATTAGTTTATCTTGCTCTCATCAGACCACAGGACATGGTCTCAGTAATCCATGTCTTTAGTCTGCTTGTCTTCAGCAAACTTTTTGCGGGCTTTCTTGGTCATCATCTTTAGAAGAGGCTTCCTTCTGGGACAACAGCCATGCAGACCAATTTGATGCAGAGTGCAGCGTATGGTCTGAGCACTGACAGGCTGACCCCCCACCCCTTCAACCTCTGCAGCAATGCTGGCGTCACTCATACATCTATTTCCCAAAGACAACCTCTGGATATGACGCTGGTCACATGCACTCAACTTCTTTGGTCAACCATGGCTCGATCTGTTCTGAGTGGAACCTGTCCTGTTAAACCGCTGTATGGTCTTGGCCACCATGCTGCAGTTCAGTTTTAGGGTCTTGGCAATCTTCTTATAGCCTAGGCAGTCTTTATGTAAAGCAACAATTCTTTTTTTCAGATCCACAGAGAGTTCTTTGCCATGAGATGCCATGTTGAACTTCCAGTGACCAGTATGAGAGAGTGAGAGTGATAACACCAAATTTAACACAGATGCTCCCCATTCAAACCTGAGACCTTGTAACACTAACGATTCACATGACACCGGGGAGGGAAAATGGCTAACTGAGCCCAATTTGCACATTGCTACTTAGGGGGGTACTCACTTTCGTTTCCAGCAGTTTAAACATTAATCGCTGTGTGTTGAGTTATTTTGAAGGAACAGCAAATTTACACTGTTATACAAGCTGTACGCTAACTACTATACATTGTAGATAAGTGTAATTTCTTCAGTGTTGTTATACTCACTGTGGAACCTAAGGGGTTAATCCTCTTCCACAGTCCCATATCTATCTGCTAATAAAACAGAGCCTTGGGTCACTCTGTACAAGCTCAGTTTGGGGTATATTGCTAGAGAGTTTTTTTTTCTTCCTTGGGAGGGTGCATGATCAGCACAGGACCAACCAGCACTGTCCAGACAGAGGGTCAGGGGTCCTGCAGCTTCATAGGACAGTCAGAGGAGAATGGCTTTAACCAGAGCTCTGCTGGACACTGATAGAAGTCACAAGACTGCTATATACTGCTGATGAGAAAAGGTATTTAGCAGTTTATATTTGCTAGGATAATTGCATTTCCATGTTCTATGTACTGTGGGAGACCAGATGTAGTGAATGCAGGCTCCTGGGTTTAGTAATGCTTTAAGCACCCTTTGTTAGCCTTAAAATGTTTTATGTTGTTTTATGGAAACTTGTATAATAAACTTTGATGATTTTATACATTTTCATTGTATGGCTATGTACTTAGCTGTGTATGTGCCTTAAAAGTCCATCCATATATAACATTGACATGTTTCATTGTATTTTGTGAAAAGAAGACAGGGCATTTTGTGAATGGATCAGATGGAGAGCAGCGACTCATTATTATTATCACTGTATTAGAGCCAACTCTGTAAGTTTCAGTGCTAATAGTTCAAACCTCATCGTGGTGTATGAGTTAAAGGACAACTCCACTTTCATGGGGAAATAGCAAATAAAAAAAAATAAAATAGCGTATACAATTGCGACACAAATCATATTGTAATTGAATGTTATTAAAAATGACCTTTCCTTTTCAATCTTCAGCTGTTGTAATTTTCTGGAAATGCAATGCAATATGGCTACCGGGAGGTGTTCTATACACAGAATGTATACTGACCACACTCCAGAAACATAATTTCCTGCTTGTGTGATTGGCTCACCAATTTTCCCAGAAGTCTGCCTAAAATACAAGTCAGATTTCTGGCATTCCCTGCAACAAAAAATTTAATTTTTGGGGAGATACTCCCAATAGGAACACGTCTAAAGGGATGCAGGCCCAGTGGCTTTCCTCATTAGAGGCCTGCAGCTGCAACATAGATAATTATGATACCACTCCCATTAGACCCACTCAGCACAGAGGAACAAACAATGATCTCTTCAGAATAACAAAAGCTAGGAATCTACAACAAAGTTTGTTACAATCCTTGTAATGTACAGAGATCACCCAGAGGGGAATGTTTTTTTTTTTTCAACAAAAGTGGAGTTACGCTTTAAATTAGAATAGGGATTTTACTCAATGAAGCAGCATTCTCACATGTGGTGCCAATCATTAGAGATAATTTATTTTATATAGAAAAATGTCAAAAAGTTATTTTTCCCAGGAGTTCAGCATTATGATTCCTGAGCTCCAGCTGATTCCAGTTAGGTTCCTTGGCGACACCCTGGCATTTATAGATCACTAACCATCATTAATGGAGATAGCTTTTTTGACAGTGAAGCCATATGGAAAATCTATTTTGAGTAAAGAAATTAGTACAGCTACTATAATTTTCCTGGCACACACATACATACACATATCCACATGACATCCGTGACTGTTTCATTCAGTACTTGGCATTGAAAGGGTAGAAGAGGATGTCTCTTCCCTCCACAGTCCTTCTGTTAAACGTAGTTTTGATTTATGGGCAAATTAAGTGTGTGAGCTGTGTAAAAAAAGATAAACTGGTGAGAAGTGTGAGACAAAGCAAATGGGTTCTTTTCATTTTTAGGGTGCACAAATGTCCCCCTTGCTAAGGTTATAGGTCTCTAGCCAGAAGCAAAAAGAAAAAAGAAAAAGCACTAGGGTCCAACCTTGCTATGGTTATGGGTCTATATCCAGAAGCAAAAATAAAAAAAAGCACTGGGGTCCAACCTTGCTATGGTTATGGATCTATAGCCAGAAGCAGAAAAACAAAAAACAAATAAATAGCCAGAACAAAAAAAAATAAATACATACATTTGGATCACAAAATGCTACATATTATCATTCTATCCAGCAGGGGGAGCTATAGTCTCTTTTTTTGAATGTTTGTTTACCTTTACTCCCCCCTAGGCAAATTTGCCTGTTAACCACTTAAGCCCCGGAAGATTTTACCCCCTTCCTGAACAGGGCCTATTTTGCGATTCGGCACTGCGTGACTTTAACGGACAATTGCGCAGTCGTGCAACGCTATACCTAAACTAATTTGACATCCTTTTTTTCCCACAAACAGAGCTTTCTTTTGGTGGTATTTGATCACCTGTGCGATTTTTTGATCATGCGCTATAAACAAAAAAAGAGCGTCAATTTTGCAAAAATAACAATATTTTTCAAATTTTTTTATATGAAATTCCCCCAAAAAAATGTAAAAATCTAAATTTTTTAACATTTTAGGCCAGTTTGTTTTCTGCTACATATGTTTGGTAAAAAAAAATTGCAAAAAGCGTATTTTGATTGGTTTGCGCAAAAGTTATTGCGTTTACTAACTAAGGGAAAGATTTTTGTAATTTTTGTTGTTTTTTATTTTAACGCGTAATGGCAGCGATCTGCGTTGTTTTTGGCGGGACTGCAACATTGCGGCGGACAGATCGGACCCTTGACTGACATTTTTGACACTTTTGGGGTTACCAGGGACATTTCTACAGTAATCAGTGCTATACACTGTTACTGTAAAATGACACTGGCAGTGAAGGGGTTAACTTTTTTTGAGAGGGAGGGGTTAAGTGTGTCCCTGGGGGCGTGATTCTAACTGTGATTGGCTGTGGCTTGAGGAGTAAGAACAGTGATCAACAGTCCTACATAGTAGAACCGTATGATCACTATTCTTACACAGGCGAGAATGACAGGCGGCTTGTTTACATTAGCCACCTGCCTTTCTCCCGCTCTAACGGACGATCGCGAGTGCCCGGCGGACATCGGGTTCGCCGGGCACACGCGCGGGGGGGGGGGGTCCGTGACCAAGCGGGAGCGCACATCCGGCGGTGCACGCTTGCTCCCCAGAGCCTCACAGGCTAGTGACGTATACATATGACACTTTGCCTGTGAGGGGCTGACCGCCGCAGTATATGTACTTGCGGCGGTCGGCAAGTGGTTAAAAGAGTTTAATAGTTCAAACCACAATGTACAAATCAAAAAAATGAGTCAGAGAAGTGAGTCCTGCACCTCACCCCCCCTTCACCCCTTCATATCAGGTTCAGTAAGTGAGTGAAAATGTGTTTTTCTCTTTTCTTTACATTAAAAAAAAAACAAAACAAAAACATAGTGGTGTGTAATACATATAGTGTGTGTGTACACTGCTCAAAAAAATTAAAGGAACACTTTTTAATCAGAGTATAGCATCATGTCAATTAAACTCCTGGGAAATTGATCTGGTCAGTTAAGTAGCAGAGGGGGTTGTTAATCAGTTTCAGCTGCTTTGATGGTAATGAAATTAACAACAGGGGCACTAGATGGGCAACAATGATACGACTTCAGAAACAGAATGGAGGCCACTGAAATTTTTTTCCCTACTCATGTTTTCCATCTGTTTTTCACTAGTTTTGCATTTGGCTAAGGTCAGTGTCACTACTGGTAGCATGAGGTGATACCTGGTCTCCCACCACAGTTTCAAGAGCATGGAGAAGATTCCAGGAGAAACGCAGTTACTCTAGGAGAGCTGGACTGGTCCGTAGAAGGTCCTTAACCCATCAGTAGGACCGGTATCTGCTCCTTTGTGCAAGGAGAAACAGGATGAGCACTGCCAGAGCCCTACAAAATTACCTCCAGCAGGCCACTGGTGTGAATGTCTCTGACCAACAATCAGAAACAGACTTTAGAATGGTGCATGAGGGCCCAACGTCCTCTAGCGGGCTCTGTGCTCACTGCCCGGCACCAATGAGTTCGATTGGCATTTGCCATTGAACACCAGAATTTGCAGGTCCGCCACTGGCACCCTGTGCTTTTCACAGATGTGGGCAGGTTCATCCTAATCACATGTGACAGACACGAAGGGTCTGGTGAAGCCTTGGAAAACATTATGCTGCCTGTACCATCATTCAGCATGACCAGTTTGGTGGTGGGCCAGTGATGGTCTGGGGAGGCATATCCATGGAGGGACGCACAGACCTCTATAGGCTAACTAATGGCACCCCGACTGCCATTAGGTATTGGGATGAAATCCTTGGACCCATTGTCCCAGTCTTAGTCCATAGGGTTTAATATTAAGTTGGCCCACCCTTTGCAGCTTCAACTCTTCTGGGAAGGCTCTCCACAAGGTTTAGAAGTGTGCCTATGGGAATGTTTGACCATGTTTCCAGAAGCGCATTTGTGAGGTCAGGCACTGATGTAGATGAGAAGGCCTGGCTCGCAGTCTCCACTCTGATTCATCCCAAAGGTGTTTTATCGAGTTGACATCCAGTTTCCTCCACCCCATACTCACTCATCCATGTCTTTATGGACCTTGCTTTGTTCACTGGTCCACATCATTTGGTGGAGGGGGATTATGACGTGGGGTTGTTTTTCAGGGGTTGGGATTGGCCCCTTAGTTCCAGTGCAGGGAACTCTTAAGGCCTCAGCATACTAAGACTTTTTGGACAATTTCATGCTTCCAACTTTGTGGGAACAGTTTGGGGATGGTCCCTTCTAGTTCTAACATGACTGTGCACCAGTGCACAAAGCAAGGACCCTATGCCCTCTTTGTAGCTATTGATGAAGTACGAAAAACACCTTGGAGAGGAGGATCACTAAAGGGGGGGGGGTCTCCCAACTGGAAACAAAATAGATTTATGAGTTGAAATCCTATAGCCCATATGATATGAACATCGAGTGGGATATCAATATGTTTATCATATATGAACCCAATCTGGTTCTGGTTTGTTCTATAGATATGGGCTTAATAAGTTCTAACCCACTCATGTTTTAAATTGTCCTATCAGTATTGTCTTATGTTGCATATTTTATAATTTTTTGTAAATTTATTATTGACTATCTTTTAAATTGTGGTGATATTTTGTATATACTTAATAAGGGTTATTATTTTTGTAATTTATTTTTTATTTATAATTTTTATACATTTTTTTGTATTATGTCCTGATTGCAAATTTTTTTGTTTTATTGTTGGTATACTCATCCAATATTTTTGGTCATTATGTATGTCCCACGGTTTACATTCTGGCCTTTAAAACTTTTTCTAGATGTAATTAGTCCTTTGATTTAATTTACATTTTTCCACTATTTGGGCAGAGTTTCAGGCTTTTTTCTGCATAATATTATATAATATTTCCATATTTTTTTCATTAGGAGCTGATTACAATTGAGGCTCAGTTTCGGCTTGTTTATTCAGGACCGAAGCCGAGGTGTGGCTGTTGTTCCGCCGGCCATCTTTATATTGATAACGAGGCTAAGTCATTTTTGGTCTTTTGGCCATCTTGGACTTGATAGTGAGGCTTAATGCTATCTGGTTCCAGCCTGGCAGTCATTTCCTTTTTTTAAAACGAGGCTTGAATGGCTTTGTCGTGCCATCTTAGAATACAGTAAGTACTATTTGAGACTTTGAGAATTTGATAGTGAGGCTTTGTACTACCTAGTTCGGGCTGGGGGCCATTTTCATTTTTCAAAACAAGGCCGGGATGGCTTTGTCGGTCATCTTAGAATACAGAATCTACAATTTGAGACCAATAATCATGAGTACATAAAAAACAGGTGTGAAGACAAGCGTGACATTTATGCCCCCCAAGGATGTCACATTTAATGAAACGCGTTGGGTAAGCTAATGCACATGACGTCACCACACCTACTTGGACCGGTAATCATGCATCTTGGTAATATTATGCATACGAAGCGTGTATTGTTTTTATCCATGTGAGTAGTATTCATACTTTGAAGTGCAATAAAACCTTTTAATGTGCATTCTTCCATTTTGATTTTATGTGGGGTTTCGTGCATTTATGGTTGCCATTGATGTTACCATTGATTGGATTCACAAGATATACTGCTGAACTCCTGACAAACAATATGAACAGGATCTCTGCTTGATGGGATTGTTATATATATATATATATATATATATATATATATATATATATATACGCTGATTTGACTTTGTAGTGGAGTCCTCATGTTTTGTTGAGAGTCCATTGCTTATGGTTGGTGAAGGCTCACGTGGTGCTTGTCAGAGTGGATTGAACACCCCCTTTCTGCAAAGTGTTTTGGAAGATCGAATCTGGAATTTCTTTTCACTTACACATGCGTTTTATTTTCAGTTTTTATATGTTATATTTTTAATTGAGTCACCCTTGCATATTATCATATTTAAAGTGCCAATTTACACAATTATCACTGTTACATAGTTTGACTACGATATTTTTTACCAGCAGCTTTTTTCTGTTTATATACTGCCAGCATGTTTTCTATTATTGTTTTAGGAATTAACATGAGTTTAGTTAGTGGCTCAGACAAGCAGATGATTTGCTTCTGCAATGACAGGATAGGGTGCCCAAATGATTGGATTGGAGGGTAGAATTGATGGACTGGAGGGTAAAATGGATGAATTGATGGACTGGAGGGTAGATCTAATGCACTGGAGGGTAGAATTAATGAATTGATGGACTGGAGGGTAGAATTGATGAATTGATGGACTGGAGGGTAAACTTAATGGACTGGAAGGTAGAATTGATGGACTGAATGGTAGAATTGATGGATTGGAGGGTATAATTGATGGATTGGAGGGTAGAATTGATGTATGGAGGGTAAACTTAATGAACTGGAGGGTAGAATTGATGGATTGGAGGGTAGACTTGATGGATTGGAGGGTAGAATTGATGGATCGCAGGGTCTAATTGATGGATTGGAGGGTAAAATTGATGGATGGAGGGTAGAAATAACGGACTGGAGGATAGAATTGATGAATTGATGGACTGGAGAGTAGAATTAATGGATTGGAGGGTAGAATTGATGGATGATGGGTAGAGTTAATGGACTGCAGAGTAGAACTGTTTGTTTGTAGGGTAGAATTCCAGGATAAGGGGACATATTTGTTGCATCAGAGACAGTAATGAGTGGTTCTAGCCCTTTTCCAGTTTGCCCAATAGTAAAAAAAAGTTTTTGTCTGGATCTGGAACACCAAAATACAATTTGCCCATGGGACTTTTTGGAAGTGGTGGAGTAAAATAGTAAATGAATATATTAAAAAAGTACAAAATGTTATTAAAGTTTACATGAAAAACATTTACACTTCCACACTGGTTTTATCACAATAACAAATGGTTTCACCAATGTACATACAACGTATTAGCATAGTAGAGAACCCTTTTTCATTAATAGGAGCTGTCATCTCTATGTATTTCGCGGAACAGCGCCCACTTCATCAGGAGACAGCTGCTGTTGGTTTATGTGTACAAATAGAAGTTAGTGACGTAAAAACCAGGACCACATGGTAGAGGTCAACCAAGATGACAGGTGAATCTTGATGCTGTGAAAAAACATCACAGCAGAGAGTCGTCGTCCTCGGGATTTGAGGGTGAGAAGGTGGCCAGGAGATGGGGCATAGAGATCCGACCCCCACTGCAGAATCCCTTGATGAGGAAAGGTTCAAGGAACATGACAGTGTGAGGTAATGCTGCACCCACCCAGGTGATCAGACTTGTCTGGATCTGGTCTTAATTTTGTAACCAGCTTTAGAGAATGAGAGCCTTAAGCCCCGTACACACGCGCCGAAAATTGGCAGGGAATTTTCGGCCAACGTCCGATCTGCCGATTTTCGGCTTGTTAGTATGATGCTTCTGGTGTGCAGGCTATAAAATTTTTGTTGGCCGTCAACACAACGGCCGATTTTCCGTCAGTCAATACAGATTTCGGCAGACAAAAATCTGATGAGCAAGACTGGGCATGCTCAGAGAAGAAAAAACACAAGGAAAGTAAACCAACACATGACATCACTTCTGAAGTAGATTTTTGTTGGGCGAGAAAATTTGTGTGCAGTCTAGGCAAATTCCAACCAACAAAACACCACTCTGGACAAAAGTCGGACGATCGGTCGGCCGATAATCGTTGCGTGTGTACGAGGCTTTACTCTGATTTGATCTGTTGGTGTGTGGTGAATTTTATCTGTAAAATAATAATAGTGCCAACAAGTGAGCAAATATTGTAGTGGGTTTATTCCAATAGTGATACAGTGCAATTCAAACAATATATAATATATAAATCCCTGGTGGTGAAGTGATGGATATATGTGACCAAAGTGAATACTGAAGTGCTGTATTCCTTAGAGGTGTAGGTGCTGTAGTACCCCCGATGACCACTAGGTGAGGTATATACGACCTGTTCACATGAAGTGGTCCCAAGAGGGGTAGATCGTGGGGTCCTCTCTTTATCCCGCAAGGCACCGACTGGTAATCTCACGGAAAGAAAGGAAAGGGGAGCCCCATCAAGTAGTTTGCAAAGTTATACCAATGTAGAAAGTAGTAATAACTCACGGTGAAGCTGCCTCGGATCAGTGTAGAGAGACGCCGGGAAGCTTCCGCGTTCCACGGCTGCCAAGTCCGAGACCGGAAGTGACGTAATGACGCAATGGACCCGCCCTACGCGTTTCATCAGAGGACGTCTGCTGGAGCGGCGATAAGGAAATGTGTGGTTTTTAACCCTTTGGAAATATAATCAGTGTTCACATATTTATTATTTGCCGGTGTCACCCCCCCTTTTTTTAAAGGTATTTGCACACTATTGCACTACAATCAGCACTCAATCACTTTTCAGGTAGCGCCGTTTCAACCCCTTTTGCACATTTCACTTTATCCTTAACCCTTCGGGGTTTGGTTGTTGGCTGCTTACACCTTTACACCCGTTTTACACTGTTCTACCTCATACTCCATAGCGCTGGTCACCCTTGCCTTCTACTTTACTCTGATTTGTTGGTATAGGTTCATCCATCACTCTTGTGTGCTCCACTATAACAAACTATCCTTTAATATTATGGAGTTGTTTATTGTTTTTTTAATGTTTATTATGAAGTAAATTTTCATACATTACTTTTACCTATAGGTAAGCCTATAATAAGGCTTACTTATAAGTAGTGTAAATATCTCCTAAACGGGTGAAGAAAGAAGCGGCCCCCCAGCGCTGACATCTTGGTGTGGCAGGGCTTCGCTTTAAGGTGGGTTTACCATAATGCACATTATGACTTTAACTTGCAGGGTAAAAAAATAACCCAAAAAAAATGCTGTTTACCTCCTCTTTAAGACCTGCCATTATAGCTTACATGTATAAATGGATAGGGCTCAGACAAAAAGTCTTCTAAGAATGATTTGCCTTTACATAACACGACCTTGTGAAAAAAAAAAACAACTTTCCTTTCTGTTCAAACCATTTAGCGGTTTCTGTGATAAGGCAGTCCAGAGTGCAGTTACTAAATCTAAAACGCAGTCATGCATGACAACACATTTCACGTTAAATTTATCATATGAGGGAAAAAATTAAATCTGATTGCTATAGGCTTCTTTCCTTTGCACAGTCCTTGGACTTTTTCAATAACTTAAAGCCCATCTCTAGGCAAAATGTGCAGCCCCCCCTTACAACCCACCACCCCCTCCCACCCATTCATGTTTTTTTATTATTCTGCATAATATGACCCTCTGCGGCACCTCTTCCAGGAGTCCCAACGCTTTAGTTGTGCACAAGCGCTGTGATGCCTTGTTAAATGCATGGCAGTGCTTGTCAGTTTTCTTTTTTTTTTTTTAAAACTTTATTTATCTTTACACTTTATTTATCTTTATGCGCAGCAGCATGTTGAGATGCAAGATGTCAATTTTTTTTCAGCTAAGAAATTTGTTTTTTACAGAAGATAGCTAGGTGGGAAGATTGTTTGTAGTTTTAATTCAATTCACAGCAAGTTAACAGAAGGACACTGTATATCTGCCACCCCTGAAGAAGTCAAACGTGTGACGCAACACGTGTGGGGGGGGCGGAGCCTTACATCCGATGCATCTCACGGACACCCAGTCTTAGTTCACCTTTCCAGCCGGCATAGCTTATGTGCTTTTCATATAAGTGCATCACTGTTTTACTTCGGTCAACCACTTCTGGAACGGAAGATTTCCCCCTTAATGACCAGGCCATATTTTGCGATTCGGTACTGCGTTCATTTAACGGACAATTGCGCAGTCGTGCAGCGCTGTAGTTAAATAAAATTGATGACCTTTTTTCTTTTGGTGGTATTTGATCACCTGTGCGATTTTATTTTTTTTGCGCTATAAACAAAAAAAGAGTGACAATTTTGAAAAAAAAACAATATTTTATTTTTTGCGCTATAAACAAAAAGAGTGACAATTTTGAAAAAAAAAAACAATATTTTTCACATTCTGCTATATAACATTCTCAAAAAAGATTTAAAAATCTAATTTTTTTAACATTGTAGGCCAATTTGTTTTCTGCTACATATTTTTGGTAAAAAAAAATCGCAATAAGCGTATTTTGATTGGTTTGTTCAAAAGTTATCGCATCTACAAACTACGGGAAAGATTTATGTCATTTTTATTTTTGTTTTTTACTAGTAATGGCGGCGATCTGCGTTTTTTTGCGGAACTGCGACATTGCGGCAAACAGATCGGACACCTAACTGACATTTTTTACAATTTTGGGGGAACCAGTGACATTATTACAGTAATCAATGCTAAAAATATGCACTGGTACTGTAATAATGGCATTGGCAGGGAAGGGGTTAGCCCTGTGGGTGATCAAGGGGTTAAATGTGAGCCTAGGGGAGCGATTCTAACTGTGGGGGGGGGGGGGGGCGTGGCTTCTGAAATGACCATAGAGACATGTGATCCTATATAGAAGGATTACATGAGCTCTGTAATCATTCCAGGGAGAAGAACGGTCAGCTGTGTTTACAACAGCCGACCGTTCTTCTCTCTCAGCGGAGAACGATCGTGGGTGCCAGGCCAATCAGAGCCGCCTGCCCCATGCATTGGAGTCCCCGCTGCCAACTAGCTCCCTGCTCGCTACGGACGTAGCCCTACGTCGGTTTGCCTGGGGGAGCCACAATGCCGCAGTAGATATACGGCGTGTGGTCGGCAACCGGTGAAACGGAGAGCACTAGATTTTGTTATTATTTTCCCTATATCCACACGAGGACTTTGAGAGAGTATGGAGAGAGATCTGTCTTTGGCTTCCTTCAATTTAAGGATATTGGATCGCTTTCATCGCTTTCATCCCTTTTCGGAAATTGCAGGTTCTGACCCGTTGGAAGAATAGGGGTCAGAATGGGAGGTGAGCCACCATTTTTACCGGTGGAGGACAACACAAGCACTTTATTCATCCAGCACTGAATAGCACCTTGTTTTTGCACCTTTTGCACAAATTGCCTATTTTGCACTTTATGGACTTTTTGATTATACACGTTTTATCACATGCATTTTCTTAGCTGAGTTTATCCACTATCATCATTGATATTAGTTCACTTACTGCATATTACATATTTTGCTGATTTTGCACTTTATGGACTCTTTTGTTATTTCAAGATTTACTTTATGACATTTTTTTAGTTGATTCCTTCATCAATAGCATTTATCATTTCACATATTGTATATCATGCATTTTGGCACAGCAATGCTGTTTTTTTGATCATATACACTCACCAGCCCCTTTATTAGGTACACCTTGCTAGTACCGGGTTGGACCCCAAAAGCCTTCAGAACTGCCCTAATTCTTCATAGATTCAACAAGGTGTTTGAAACCTTCCTCAGAGATTTTGGTCCATATTGACATGATAGCATCACGCAGTTGCTGCAGATTTGTTGGCTGCACATCCAAGATGCGAATCTCCCATTCCACCACATCCCAAATGAGCTCTATTGGATTGAGATCTGGTGAGTGTGGAGGCCATTGGAGTACAGTGACCTCATTGTCATGTTCAAGAAACCAGTGGGGAGATGATTTGAGTTGTGACATGATGCATTATCCTGTTGGAAGGAGCCATCAGAAGATGGCTACACTGTAGTCATAAGGGGATGGACATGGTCAGCAACAATACTAAGGGGCCCAAAGTGTGCCAAGAAAGTATCTCCCACACCCAGGGCTCCCTCCCCCCCTCCAGAGAATAGGTGCATGAACTCCCTCTTTCTGAGTCAATTCTTGTCTCCACCCCCCCCCTACTCACCCCCAAGCACCATTTCTTGATTCAGCCTGCCTCTCAGTACCGCCCCTTGAAGAGAATTAAGAGCCAAGTATTATTTTGTGGTGCCAAGTAGTTTGTATGGAATTTGGTAATGATAACAAGAAAAGCAGAAAAATAGATCCCCTGCAGCCAGCAGCATTAGACCCCCCCCCCCCCCATCCCCAGTAACAACAGATTTCCCCCAGCAACAATGGACCCTTGCAAAAAAAAATACTACCCAAGCAAAAATAGAGTTCCCCCAGCAATATTGGACCCCCGCAAAAAAATACCACCTCAGTAACAATCGACCTTGAGCAGCAACAACACATCTCCCAGCAGCAAGCTTTAATAGAGCCCTCCCTCAACAGCAGATCCCTTCCAGCAACAATTGACTCCCCCGCAAAATAAGCACCCCCCCTTAACAACCAACAGCAACAGATCTCCCCAGTAACAATAGTTTGCCATGCAAAAAAGATCCCCTCCAGCAGCAATAGATCCTCAAGCAGCCCTTGTCATTACATACAGTACATGCAGTACATTCATACATACTGGAGGTGCCAGAACTATGTTCCGGCTGAAAAAAATCCCTGCCCACACCATTACACCACCATCCTGAACCATTGATACAAGGCAGGATGGATCCATGCTTTCATGTTGTTTACGCCACATTCTGACCCCACCATCTGAATGTTACAGCTGAAATCGAGACTCATCAGACCAGGCAACATTTTTCCAATCTTCTGTTGTTCAATTTTGGTGATCCTGTGCGAATTGTAGCCTCAGTTTCCTGTTCTTAGCTGACAGGAGTGGCACGCGGTTGTAACGTTATTTGAGTTACTGTTGCCTTTCTATCATCTCAAAACCAGTCTGCCCATTCTTTGACATCAACAAGGCATTTTTATCCACACAACAGCCGCTCACTGGATATTTTCTCTTTTTCAAACCATTCTCTGTAAACCCGAGTGATGGTTGTGCGTGAAAATCCCAGTAGATCAGCAGTTTTTGAAATACTCAGACCAGCCTGTCTGGCACCAACAACCATGCCACTTTTAAAGTCACCTAAATACTCTTTCTTCCCCTTTCTGATGCTCAGTTTGAACTTCAGCAAGTTGTCTTTACCACTTCACCACATCTTTTTTTTTTTGCTATAATTTTTATTGGTTTTCAGTTCAATTTTACAAACAATTATAAAATAAGTTCACAAATTTCAAACTCACTTTAATACCCCCTTATTCCCAATCCCCCCCCCCCCCCACACACACACACACTTATTTTTTATCCTTCTATTCCTTTATAGCACTCCTTCACCTACATCTCTGTATGTAATTACCTGACCCCCTGATCCGTCTTTTTTTTTTTTTTTTTTCAGTCTTTTTAAAATCTGTCCATTTTCTCCATTTGTAAGAAAAGCAAAGAAGAGGAGAGGGTTGGGACTTTGAATGAAGACTTTGAAGACCTGATGAAGTGGCAATGTGCATCCACGAAACACGTTGAGTTTATGATGTTTTTTATACACCCAATTACTCAATTACTTGGAATCTGAATCCTATATGATGTGAACATACTCTATATTGTACTACTCTCTGGAATCAGCACTGTTGTTTGTCAATTCATGAATTTGGAGATGCCTTAGCAGCTTGTTATCACCTGTGCAATATATATTGATCTAACATAATTGTCATTCAATTGTTATGTATCAATAAATGTATTTTACCTTCCCTGTCGGCCTCCCATGACTCCCAACCCTCTCCTCTTCTTTGCAAATTGATTAGGGATGGGGGAGCCCGCCAATCCCACCGTGCTCCCCATTTAAAGTCCCAACCTTCCCCCATTGTTTCTATTTGTTAGAAAAGCTGTCTACTTATTCTTCATCTCTGCTACTCATATATTCCACATCATATAGGTGCTCAACTCTGCAACACCACTCTTACAGTAGGGCTATCCGTCTCTGGCCATTTTTTTGGGGTATTTTCCCTTTTGCTGCATTTAACAGGTTTGGGGCGATCGTGTTTCTATACTGCTTTAAAGATCCATCTTTTTTATGGAATAGGCATGTCCATGGGTCGTCTGAAATATTCACACCTGTAATTTTTCTGATAAAATGTTGTACCTTCAACCAGTATTCCCCAATCTTAGGGCATTCCCACCAGATACGAAGCATTGTGCCTTGCAACTTACAACCCCTCCAACACAAATTGGATTTCTCTGGCTGACATTTATGTGCTTTTACTGGTGTCATATACCTTCTCGATAAACATTTGTAATTCATTTTGATGGTATTCACATCTCTAGCAGTGAAGTGTACGGCTCTCAGTACTGCATTCACTTTGTGCTCTTTTAAGTGTAATCCTATTTCTTTTTCCCAAGTTACTATGTACGAAGGTTTCCCCATCTTAGTTAATACCTTGTACTGTATATCTGAGACAGACTATGTTTTATTTTTGTTAATGGATTACAGAGCTTTTCCACGGGATTCCGCTTTATTTTCTGTTTTAATAGGCTGGGGTAACAAAATGTTCTAATTATAAATATCTCCATTCATTCAATATCATTCCCAAACCCCCCCTTCCCCCCCATTTTAAGTTCATGATATGGCCTAATCTTTCCATTATGTGTTATATCTTTTAGCTGCAAATTTTTTACCCAATTGCCAAATTGTTTCTTAACTCCTGGTGCAAAATATTTTGTGTCATCTAGTGATAATAACGGAGAGTTGTATTCCTATTTGGCTTGTCATATCCAAAATCTTGTATACAACTCTCGTCATTTCATGTGTGTCTTCGTGTATTTCCCTAAACCTTGGTGGAATCCATATATTCCTATCCAGTTGTGTTCCACTTAACGTGGTTTCAATCTTGACCCATCTTTTATCCATATTTTTTTTGTCCACTCTATCATATGTAAAATCACAGCTGCCGTGTAATCTTTTTATATCTGGTGCTGCTAATACGCCCCCCCCCCCCCCCCCCCCCATCGTGATTTATCTCTTCTGAGACCCAATACTGCACTCTAGGTTTTTTCCCTTGCCAGATGAAATTGAACACCATTGTTCTTATTGTTTAAACCACTTAAGCCCCGGAAGATTTTACCCCCTTCCTGACCAGGGGGTATTTTGCGATTCGGCACTGCGTGACTTTAACGGACAATTGCGCGGTCGTGCGACGCTGTATCTAAACTAATTTGGCGTCCTTTTTTTCCCACAAACAGAGCTTTCTTTTGGTGGTATTTGATCACCTGTACGATTTTTTGATCATGCGCTATAAACAAAAAAAGAGCGTAAATTTTGCAAAAATAGCAATATTTTTCACATATTTTTATATGAAATTCCCCCCCAAAAAAATGTAAAAATCAAAATTTTTTAACATTTCCGGCCAATTTGTTTTATGCTACCTATGTTTGGTAAAAAAAAAATCGCAAAAAGCGTATTTTGATTGGTTTGCGCAAAAGTTATCGCGTTTACTAAGAAAGGGAAAGATTTTTGTCATTTTTGTTGTTTTTTTTTTTAACGCATAATGGCGGCGATCTGCGATTTTTTTTGCGGTACTGCGACATTGCGGCGGACAGATCGGACCCTTGACTGACATTTTTGACACTTTTGGGGTTACCAGTGACATTTCTACAGTAATCAGTGCTATACATATGCACTGTTACTGTAAAAATACACTGGCAGTGAAGGGGTTAACTTTTTTTGAAAGGGAGGGGCTATATGTGTCCCTAGGGGCGTGCTTTCTACTGTGATTGGCTGTGGCTTCAGATGTATGAACAGTGATCAACGGTTCTACATAGTAGAACCGTATGATCATCCTTCATACACAGGGGAGAATGACAGGCAGCTTGTTTACACAAGCCGACGGACTTTCTCCCTCTCCCCCGACGATCGCAGAGTGACCGGCGGACATCGGGTCCGCCGGTCACACGCGCGGGGGGTGCGGGAGCGGGAGCGCGCCTCCGGCGGCGCGCGCTCGCTCCCTAGACCCTCACAAGCTAGCGACGTAGACCTACGTCGCTTTGCCTGTGAGGGGCTGACTGCCGACGTAGATCTGCGTTAGGCAGTCGGCAAGTGGTTAAAATAAGCTGGTGGAATGGCACTTGGTAACATTTGAACTCTATATAGTATTTTGGGCAGTGTTATCATCTTAAATATATTTATTCTCCCCAACCATGAGAGTGGACGGCACAATATTTTTCTGATGTCTGATTTTATCGCATTTAACATGGGTATATAGTTAGCCTGATACAGGTTTTTCAATGATAGAGTTAAATTTATCCCTAGATATTTAAAATTTGATTTTGCTCAAGTAAATGGGAATTCCCTCTGCAATGCATGCTCTTCTTTATTATTAAACCCAATGTTCAGAATTTCTGACTTTATTGGGTTTATCTTAAAGTTCGACAATTCCCCATATCTCTTCAACTCATTAATAACATTTGGAAGAGTTATTCTAGGATTATTAATGAAAAACAAAATATCATCTGCATATGCTGCAGTTTTATGTTCTTCCTGCCCGACCTTCACTCCCCTTAAATCTGTATTATTCCTTATAGTTGCCAATAATGGTTCCAATGACAAAATGAACAACAGGGGTGGGAGAGGACACCCCCCTGTCTCATCCCATTGCACAATTCAAACTATGGTGATAGGTTGCCGTTCACTTTTACCAATGCTGATGGGTTCTGATACAGTGCTCCTATCTACTGAGTCGTCCTTGGACCGATACCCAAATCCTTTATTGTTTGGACCATGAACTCCCAGTCCAGCCTGTCAAATGCTTTCTCAGCATCAATTGACAGCAGGAGGGCTGGGGCGTCCCAGTCACTAGACTTATGTAATAGCAGTTGTGTTCTTATCCCATTATCTTTTCCTTCTCTTACTGGAATAAATCGTGTCTGGTCTGCATGGATCCATTCTGTCATGAAAACTTTTAACCGGGTTGCCAGTATTTTTGCATACAATTTTGTTTCTGGATTTAATAGTGCTGTTGGCCCATAACTAGAACATAGAGTTGCATCTTTCCCATCTTTAGGTAATACTGTTATATGAGCTTGCAGTGATTCTACTCTTATCTCCCCTTTTTCTCCTATCTCATTCAGATATGAGCAAAGTTTTGGGACCAATATGTCCTTGAATCTCCTTTAGTAACAGGGGGTAAACCTGTCTGGACCGGGGCTTTTCCCAGTTGGAGAATTCTTTAAGGCCTCCCTTATCCATTTCTGGGTAATTGGAGTCTCCAATGCTGATAATTTATCTATTGCTACTTTAGTCAGTTTTGATTCTTTTATATATTCTTGTATCTTTTGTTTTCTGTACTTTTCTACTTCACGTTTCCTTTTGACGGACAGTGTATAGAGCTTTGTAATAATTTTGAAATGCTTTAATTATTTCTGTCATTGAATGAACCAATTCCCCCTTGCTATTTTTTTATTTTTTCTAAGAACTTTTTTTTTTTTTTTTTTTTAATAATCTTGCTAGATATTATTCTGGTTTATTTCCCCATTTATACCGTATATACTGGAGTATAAGTTGACCTGAATATAAGCCAAGGCACCTATTTTTACCACACAAAACTGGGAAAACTTATTGACTCAAGTATAAGCCTAGGGTGGGAAATGCAGCAGCTGCTGGACCCAACTGGACCACCACGAGACCCAAACAGGGGCTGTGGGCATGGTGCAGGGGCTGCGAACATGGTACAGGAGATGCAGGGCTGTGGGCCAGGTACAGGAGATGTTACAGGCATGGTACAGGAGATGGTACAGGAGATGGTACAGGCATGGTACAGGAGATGAAACAGGCATGGTACAGGCATGTTACAGGAGATGGTACAGGACATGGTACAGGCATGGTACAGGAGATGGTACAGGAGATAGTAGAGGCATGGTACAGGAGATGGTACAGGAGATGGTACAAGAGATGGTACAAGAGATGGTACAGGAGATGGTACAGGCATGGTACAGGAGATGGTACAGGCATGGTACAGGAGATGGTACAGGAGATGCAGGGCTGCGGGCATAGTACAGGAGATGCAGTGCTGCGGGCATAGTACAGGAGAATCTCCTGTACCATGCCCGCAGCACTGCATCTCCTGAGGTGATGCAGGGGCTGCAGAGGAGTCTCACTTACCTTATCGGTGAGGCGCCTTACATTTATGTATATGTGTATGGCCCATAAGTCTTACCATGTGGCTGTCTCTTCTGCCTATCAGGCAGGCTGGGAACCCCCAGTTGTAATATATTCCTTGCTTTTGCATCATTTCCACAAGTGGTTTCAATAGTTTTCTTCTTCTTAAAATGGCCTCAGGCCTGTGATAGATCTGTAAAAATCTGAATATTCATAGTTTATAGATGGCTTTCTATTCAGGCCTTCCCAGATCTGGGCCTTTTCTACATAGCTCTGGAACCTTACATCCCCGGCAGCCTCTGCTGGTATACCTTTTGGTCTTCTGACCCGGTGTACTCTTTCCAAGCAGTGGATTACATTTTTACAGGAACTGGTACAGGAGATGCAGGGCTGCGGGCATAATACAGGAGATGCAGTGCTGCGGGCATAGTACAGGAGAATCTCCTGTACCATGCACGCAGCACTGCATCTCCTGAGGTGATGCAAGGGCTGCAGAGGAGTCTCACTTACCTTATCTGTGAGGCGCCTTACATTTAAAAATGGTGCCGCCCGGTGCCAATGCGTCACCGCGCATGCGCCGTCTGCCCGGGAATAGCCGAACGTGTACGGGCTTTCCAGAGCTGTGGCGGGGCATGCGCACTGCACCGGAGAAAGGTAAGTGGGGACCCTGACTCGAGTATAAGCTGGGGGGGGGGGGGGGGCTTTTTCAGTATAAAAAAACGTGCTGAAAAAGTTGGCTTATACTCGAGTACGGTATCTTTCCCTAGAGACTCTGTTAAAGCTTCGTCTAATCTCTTCCTCCAGCAACTCCCTCAGTTTATCTAATTTTAATATTAGAGCTTTCTGTGTCCCATCTTCCATGTTCCCTTTATGTTTCTGTTCTAACTCATGTATTTCTGTTAATAATCTATTTAAATTGATAGTTCTTTCCTATTTTTGCGTGGAACCCATTGAGATAAATATTCCTCTAATATATGCTTTATGAGCCTCCCCGATGCTGAAGAGATATCTGGGGTTTCATTCACAAGGAAATATTGGTCTAGTTCTTTTTCTACCCTTCTTCCCACATCCTCATCCTGCAGAAGTTCTTCATTTATTCTCCAAGTATTTGGTTTTTTTTATGGGACCCTGGGAGTTGTATTTCCAAAACAATTGGGGTATGGTCTGATATAGTCATTGTCCCTATTGATGTACTAACTATTGCTTCTATCAGCCTATGCTCTATCATTATATAATCCAGTCTTGAGTACATCGAGTGCGTGGGGGAATAGAAAGAATAATCCCTCTCCCCAGGATGTTAGATCCTCCAAACATCTACCAGTTGGCTGCGGAAAAGCTTTTTCCTTACCTTTCCTTCGCCCGCGCACTCGATATACAATCCAAAGAAGGATTTATGCAGAAATTAAAGTCCCTTGCAAGGAACAAATTTCCTTTTTTAAAAAAAGATCAGCTTGTCAATTACTTTTCCTAAATACCCTTTTGGATTTTTATTTGTACAATAGATATTTGCCAAGGTACATTCTATACCCTACAGTTGCCCCTCAGGAAAATGTATCGGCCCTCTGGGTCGACCAATATTTCCTCAAGGGAGATATTGGCTAGGCCGATTGCTACCCCCTTTGCCCTTTTAATTGGTGAGTCTCCATAGTACCATACCTGATAATGTTTTGAATATATTTTAACATTTGTATCTTGTGCAATAAATGTCTCCTGTAAGAAAACTATACTGGCAGAGTTACATCTAAGCTCTCCTAATACTTTATGTCTTTTAGTAGGCGTATTTAATCCTCTGACATTATATGACAGTATTTTCAGAAGGTTCATGTCATCTTTCCTTCCCCTCTCACCTCCTACAGCTTATTGACCCCCTTCTCCCACCTAGCCTTGGCCAAGTGAAGGAACAGGGGCATCTTCTGCAAAACCTCTGCAAGGTTCTATGACTTAGTTCAATGAATATGGCGACAGCTGCTGGAAGTGCCATGGTATTAGCACAACTTTGTTTTCCCCTTCCCCTCCCATGTAAACTCTCCCAAGCTTGGCATTTTTGATATGGGGATTTCCAATTTTTCACAAAAGTTCCGCAGCATTTCTCAGGGAATCTTAAGCTGGATACACACTATACGACTTTTGTTGTTAGATTTCCTATAGATTTACCTTCAACTATGTAGTGCTAGGGCCTTCCTGATTGCATACAAATTGAAAGTGCTTAGATTTGACCTCCTATTATATGGTTTTGGTAAATCTAAATTAAAAAATCTAAAGACAATTGTATAGTGTGTATGGCCCAAATGTGGCTGTCTCTTCTGCCTATCAGGCAGGCTGGGAACCCCAAGTTGTAATATTTTCCTTGTTTTTGCATAATTTCAATGGTTTTAATAGTTTTCTTCTTCTTAAAGTGGCCTCAGGCCTGTGATAGATCTGTAAAAATCTGAATATTCATAGTTTATAGGTGGCTTTCTATTCAGGCCTTCCCAGATCTGGGCCTTTTCTACATAGCTCTGGAACCTTATGATTACATCCCTGGTAGCCTCTGCTGGTATACCTTTTGGTCTTCTGACCCGGTGTACTCTTTCCAAGCCGTGGATTACATTTCTTTTTTTAATTTTTTCTATTAAATATTTTCTATGTGTTGGTTCTGGCAAGCCACGGATTCTCAGATTCTTCCCCCTACTCCGATTTTCTTGATCCTCCATTTTATATGCGAGGTTTCGGTGTTCCATCTTTAAATCTTTCATCTCTCTTTTTAAATCTTTTATTGTTTGTATATAGTCTCCTTTATAGTTCTTCCACTGGGATTAATAGGTGACCAAAATCATTATGCTTGTTGTCAGTTCTATTTTTAAAGATTTTTCTAATGCTGGGCATGGCCGCCATTTCGCCCCCTTGTGGGTAATTGATCATTTGCTGTTTGCTCTGTATTACAGGCCAACCATGTGTCAGCTTCTGGCTCTTGTTCTGATCCTATTTGCCCTGTAGTATCTAGGCCTGATGATAGCCTATTTTTGCCACCCTTACCCCCTACTTCCGCCTGATTTCTACGAGTGTCCTGTGCCTTTTCTAGGGTTTGATTCTCCAGGGTATCCTCATGTATCATAAGCTTTTTAATCGCGATGGGGCTGGAGCTCACTTTAGGTGACTTACTGACTTTAAGATCGCACCACCTTTTACCGATTTACCTCTCATGTATTCAATTTTATCTTTCTGCCCCCCCTTGTGCAGTCAATCAAGGTCTGGATCAACAGGTGGGCAGGCAAACAAGCAGGGTCAGGAGGCAGTCATTTAGCACCGTTCAGTGAGAGATAGGATCATTACCATGATTTACAATTAGGAGCAGTAATTGAAAATAAAAGAGGATTGGGTTGCTCTCACCCTTTTGTTGAAGGGAGTTACTGAGCTGTGAAACTTGATCAGTTTGGGATCTTGTTATCTAGTGTAAGTTGTCTGATATATCCTCCTGATGTTCTTCTGTTACAAAGAGTCATCTCGTCTCCTCCGGGCTCAGATGTTACCTTTACCTCCTTCCTTCCTGCTCCGTTGCTCCAGACGTGGGCGAACCAGCGGTCTCCGATGTCCACTGGTGGCAGCCCAGAAGCCCACAAATTACTCCTCCTATACCACCGTCAATCGTGGTGGTTTGCCAGGCTCAGTCTCTGGTGGCGGGGGATCGTACCGTATTAGGTGGGGGGGAGGGGGTGGCGGTATGGCTATGGAGTGAAGATCCGCCGTCTTATTGCCGGATAGTGCAGATATCACCCGTGCACCATACAGGTTCCTCTTCCTTGTGCCCGTCTTCACCACGTCTAGATGCCTAAATGCATTGGGTTTCTGCCATGTGATTGGCTGATTAGCAATTTGTGTTACCAAGCAGTTGAACATGTGTACCTAATAAAGTGGCCGGTGATTGTATTTTCTGTACTTCCTGAAGATGCTCTTAGCCTGAAGAATAAAAACCAATGCAGCCACCACATCTAAGGACTGGAATATATAATACATCTCTGTTGTTGTGTTTACATAGTCTTTAGCCCCAGTTCACACTATAACCTGCATGTGAATCGTACAGGAACTACACCACATTCTTGCGCAATTCACATGAGATTCAGTGCGGTGCGATTTGAGCCCATTTATTGTGACCATGCTATCTGATGCAGGCAAATCGCACTGTGTTTGCGAAGCATTTAGTGTGTCATTAACTTTGTATTGACACCCGCATCAGATTGCAAACACAGTACGATTGCAATGCGGTGCGGGAAACACTCAGTGATCGCTGCATTTCCCGCACTGCATATGTGTGAACCTAAGCTTAAAGCCCAACTCCAGGCAACTATAAATATGTCACTTTGAGTTGGGCTTACTTACCTGATCCTCAGCTCCTCCCCGCAGCTTCTTCTCTATGCTCCAGCGGTCTAGGGTCCTGATGTCCTCAACACCAAAGCAGGGTCAATAGCCCTCCATTGGACTTGATGAGTCTAAGGGACAGTCCATTGTCGGAGAGTGGGGGAGTGCCATCAGTCAGGGGAGCGGAGGATCACATAAATAAAATTGTTTCCACTTACCCTTAGACAAAACAAGCCCAATAACCCTTGCAGTGTGGGCATGGTCCCATTGCAAAAGATAATATTTTTCAGTTGTCCAGAGTTGGGCTTTAAACCCCACCTTTAAAAGACCATTCTGTTTTTTGTTTGGAAGGGTCTAACTTACATAAAGTAAAGGAGGTGGGAATTAAAGGATACCTAAACCCAAGAACTTTTATTAAAAACAAAGGAAAATGTGTTTATAGTCCAATCAGGAGAGCAGCTTAGTCACAATAATGGCTTCCTCCATAGATACAGTGGAGTGAGTGAGTGTAGCCACCCCGAGACAGAAAGTGTGCTATTTGCAGGATTACCAGGTAAAAGTGAAGGAAAAATTATTAAGCACTGTTAGTGGTGTGAAATGCGTCAGCTGTCTGTGATCCATACCTCTGAATGCTGTGGTATTTTATCCTCTTTTGGAGTGCGGCTGTCCAGACACACTTTTTGTTTTATAATGGAAAAAGAAGCTAAAAATAGGAAAACTAATGCAGCCACCACATTTAACCACATAACGACCGCCCGCTGCAGTTTTACTGCGGCAGGCAGCCGTTCCTGGGCAAAGCGACGTTATGTTACGTTGCTCGCTCAGGAGACTCCAGGGGGCGGCGCAGCGCCGGCAGCGCGCTCCCGCTCCCGCTAGTTAGCTGGGGAGCCAGTGCGTGTGGCCGGCCGCTCCGATGGCCGCCGGCCACTCGAGTACTCCCGCAGGGAGAAAGACAGACGGCTGATGTAAACACAGCCGCCTGTCATTCTCCCTGAAGTAATCACAGAGGCTATGTGATCCTGCTATATAGGATCGCATGTCTCTGTGATTACTTCACAAGCCACGCCCCCTGACAGTTATAAGGGACACATTTAACCCACTTATCACCAGTTATGTTAACCCATTCCCTGCCAGTGTCATTTTTACAGTAACAGTGCATATTTTTAGCACTGATTACTGTAGTCATTTCACTGGTACCCCCAAAAGTGTCAAAAATGTCAGTTGGGGGTCCGATCTGTCCGCCGCAATGTCGGAGTCCGGCAAAAATAATCGCAGATCGCCACCATTGCTAGTAAAAAAAAAGAACAATAAAAATGACTTAAATATTTCCCGTAGTTAGTAAACGCAATAACTTTTGTGCAAACCAATCAAAATACGCTTATTGTGCTTTTTTTTACCAAAAATATATAGCAGAAAACAAATTGGCCTAAAAATGTTAAAAAATTTAGATTTTTACTTTTTTTTTTTTTTGAGAATTTCATATAAAAGAATGTGAAATTTTTTTTATTTTCTTTAAAATTGTCGCATTTTTTTGTTTATAGCGCAAAAAATAAAAATTGCACAGGTAATCAAATACCACCAAAAGAAAGCTCTATTTGTGGGGAAAAAAAGGATAAAATTTTGTTTGGGTACAGCGTCGCACGACCGCGCAATTGTCCGTTAAAGTAACGCAGTGCCGAATCGCAAAATAGGGCCTGGTCATTGAGCAGCTAAATCCTCCGGTCCTTAAGTGGTTAAGCTGCAATATATTACATTTTTTCTTTTGGGTTTAGATAGACTTTAAGCGTGTGATAAAAACATCTTGCCCAGTTTTTTGCTAGGAAAAATCATGTTCAGTGATTACTAATGAACTAGTCATCAGTAGTTGTAATTAACCAAATTTTGACCTTTGCCCCTTGCAGTCACTTTTCTTCAACATAATGATAGACTGAATATTGGCTTAGTTAACAAAATAACAGACATCATTTCTTGTTAGGGACAGGTACACTTTAAGCTGGTTTATGTTAATGGTCTTTTACTAATGCTTAGGGACAGCAAACAATTTAGAGAGCTTGGGCCATAAATCTGTATTGAAATACATATTCATTGGTTCCAGCCTTCTAATGGATTGGGTAATAGGCTTTATGGGTTGAAACCGAGGTACAATGTTGTATTAAATTACATCTATCTGAATTATTAAAAAAAGGAAAGTAACCAGAGATTAGGGTTCATGTGAGAACATACGCTTAAATGAAAATGTACTCATCTGCCTCTGGCAGAGAAATGACTGGTTAAAGTCTAATATAAAGAGTATTACTAGAAAATTCACTTTATGCTATATATGCAGTATATATATATCTGTGTGTTTCTGTGTGTGTGTATATACTGTGTGTATATATGTATATTAGGGATCGACCGATATCAGTTTTTCGTTGCTGATACAGATATTTTGGTCATTTCATATTGGTATCGGCCGATATTTTGAACATTTAAAGTTTTGCAAAATAAACACAATTTTCGACACAAATTTGTTACTGAACATGTTAATCTTTATTTATTAACATTTTTAACATTTAGGGCTCATTCTTCACACCTTAACTGCATGAAAAACGGATAGGAAAACCGCTCTTGCAGGGACATCAGTTTCACATCATCTGATTGTGAATGATGCATAAACTGCTGTAGAAGTGCACTCACTCACTGCAATCATTTTAAATCACTACTGCAGTGCAGTCAGTGCAAAACTGCTAGAAAAAAAGCTAGACAAACAGCTAGACAGTGGATTGGAGGAGTCAGTGGACTACCGCTGCAATAGTGCACTCACTGCAATGATTTTAAATCACTAATGCAGTCAGTGCAAATTAAACTGCTAGAAAAAAAGCTAGACAACAACAAACAGCTAGACAGTGGATTGGAGGAGTCAGTGGACTACATTGGTGGGTGGGTGGGTGGCTGGCTGGCACCCTTTGGTGGGTGGCTGGCTGGCACCCTGTGGTGGGTGGCTGGATGGCTGGCACCCTGTGGTGGGTGGCTGGCTGGCACCCTTTGGTAAGTGGCTGGCACCCTGTGGTGGGTGGCTGGCTGGCACCCTTTGGTGGATGGCTGGCTAGCACCCTGTGGTAGGTGGCTGGCTGGCACCCTGTGGGGGGTGGCTGGCTGGCCGTCTGGCTGGCACCCTGTGGGGGGTGGCTGGCTGGCTGGCACCCTGTGGTGGGTGGATGGCTGGCTGGCACCCTGTGTGGTGGGTGTCTGGCAGGTACAACAGGCCCAGGGCCTGTGGCTGGCTAGCTGGTACAGGCAGGACTGACTGCAGGAAGAGAGAGATCTGTGTTCCTGATTAGTAGGAACACAAAATCTCTCTCTTCCTGCCTGACAGAATGGAGGTCTGCCTTGTTTACATAGGCAGACCGCCTTTCTGTCATACCCCTGAACGATCGCGGGTGACCAGCGGCCATTGCAGCCGCTGGACCTGCAGATTGGCTTCCCCTGTGTCCAATCACAGCGGGAGTGCGGCTTCGGTGACACACGCGCCCTAGAGCTCATCTACAAAATCATGTACAGGTAGGTGATTTTGCGCCTGAGGGCAACCCTGCCGCAATAAATGTACGTGGGGCGGTCCTTAAGTGGTTAAACAAGCTGAGGTTAGACGCTGATTGGTTTCTCTGTAGAATTCTGACTGTGATTTTGCACTCTCTAGCTTTAGTAAATAGCTTTAGTGTCAGTGTGCACTGTTACTAGGCTGTACTACAGGTACAAACAACAAGCAACATGCACATATGTGCCATCGCTGCGATCGTCAGGAGCAGAAGAATTTATTTTAAGTTGTTCTTTGGTGGTAGGCTATGGAAGTAGCAGGAAATATAGTTACGTTTTAAAAACATTTTTTTTTTTTTTACTGTTTTGGGCTAGTTTTCCTTAGATAATAAAAAAATCAGGAGATATATCTATTACTATTTACCACCAAATGAAAGCCCAATTTGTCCTGGAAAAAACACGGTATAATCCACCTGGAATCACAAAGTAGTTGTGATGATATGTATGGTTTTTCTAACACATGTCAAAGTTGAAAAGTTGGGCTTAGGCATTAGGATTTGTTTCACCCTAAGGCCCCTTTTACACGTATGGTCCGTTTTTCATCCATCTGTTTTTTGGAACCGATGAATGCCCTATTTTTCATCCGTCAAAAAAACGGATCGGACAAAAAACGGATGAAAAATGGATGAAAAACTGATACATTTTGACGTGAGTGAACTGATGAACTAAATGGACCGTATGTGTGAAAAGGGCCTTAGGCGCGAAGGGGTTGTTTATCACTGCCATGTTACAAAAGGGTGATCTCTTAAGGCCCCTTTCACATTTGTGCGACCTGAAAGTCACTCAATTTGAAGCAACGCCTGTGTAATCTTGAGGTCTATGGACCTCAAGTCACATCAAAGTTAGACCAAAGTAGTGCAGGGATTACTTTGAAGTTGCTGCGACTTGAAGTCACACAGATATGAACGTTACTTATTGGAAATTATGGTGTATGACTTGTCATGCGACTTTGCAGTCTCAAGTTGCAGGACAACTCGCACAAGTGTGACAGGGGCCTTACCGGAGATAAATTACAAGAGGCTGCCAATACATTGTATGAGATCAATGAAAACTGCTAACATGTTAACCACTTGCCGACTGCCGCACAACTATTTACGTAGGCAGTCAGCCCCTCACAGGCAGAGCGATGTAGGGCTATGTCGCTAGCCTGTAAGGGTTTTGGGAGTGAGCGCCGCCGGATGCGCGCTCCCGCACGGTCACAGACCCCCCCGTGCGTGTGCCCGGCGGACCCGATGTCCGCCGGGCACTCGCGATCGTCCGTGACAGCGGGAGAAAGGCAGGCGGCTAATGTAAACAAAGCCGCCTGTCATTCTCCCCTGTGTATGAATGCTGATCAAACGGTTCTGCTATGTAGGACCGTTGATCACTGTTCTTACACATCAAGCTACAGCCAATCACAGTTAGAATCACGCCCCTAGGGACACACTTAACCCCTCCCTCTCAAAAAAAAAAAGTTAACCCCTTCACTGCCAGTGTCATTTTTACAGTAACAGTGCATATGTATAGCACTGATTACTGTAGTAATGTCACTGGTAACCCCAAAAGTGTCAAAAATGTCAGTCAAAGGTCCGATCTGTCCGCCCCAATGTCGCAGTCCCGCAAAAAAAATCGCAGATAGTCGCCATTACGCGTTAAAAAAAAACAACAAAAATGACAAAAATCTTTCCCTTTGTTTGTTAGTAAACGCAATAACTTTTGCGCAAACCAATCAAAATACGCTTTTTGCGATTTTTTTTTTACCAAACATATGGTAAAGAAAAATTGGCCTAAAATGTTAAAAAAATTTGATTTTAACTTTTTTTTTTTGGGAATTTCATATAAAAAAATGTGAAAAATATTGTTATTTTTGCAAAATTGACGCTCTTTTTTTGTTTATAGCGCATGATCAAAAAATCACATAGGTGATCAAATACCACCAAAACAAAGCTCTGTTTGTGGGAAAAAAAGGACGCCAAATTTGTTTAGGTACAGCGTCACACGACCGCGCAATTGTCCGTTAAAATCACGCAGTGCCGAATCGCAAAATAGGACCTGGTCAGGAAGGGGGTAAAATCTTCCGGGGCTTAAGTGGTTAAAGGGGGATGCTGTGATAAGGTGGGCCCATGATGACCAGCAAGCCGCTGGTGAAAAGTAAAAAGTCTTTATTGGTCTCTGAAAACAGGCAAACACAAATCACTTTCGTAAACTAGAGTTATAAAGAAAAGCATACAACACCACCATAGCTCAACACCAGGCTCCCGGTCCCACACTGGAGTCTCAGTACCAGAGAATACACACTTGTTCACAGCTCATAGACAGGTCCTAGTTCCTTTCTGAAGCTTTTTAAGACTCCCTTGCAGGTGACTTACCCCTGAGTACTCAAACTGCATACTGCAAGTCCTCCCATTTAACCTCCCTGGCGGTATGATTCTTTTGGATTTTAGGTGCTGAAAGCGGTACCATTATTTTGCATGTAATTCTTGTGAATGAGCAGCCCAAACCAACTGTATACATTTATTATATATATATTATATATATATATTATATATACATATATATATATAATATGTATACAGTTGGTTTGGGCTGCTCATTCACAAGAATTATGTATATATATATATATATGTGTATATATATACGTATATATATATATATATATATATATATATATATATATATATATATATATATATGTACATATATATATATATATACGTATATATATATATATACGTATATATATATATATATATATGTATATATATATATATATTTACATAAAAAGTACAGTAAAACTGCAGGAAAGGGCACTGGGGGGTAATGTAATGTGATTTTATTTTATTTTGAACGGTATCAGTGTGTTTGGTGTGTTTTACATTTGAATTTTCCGCCGGTTCCACCCCCCCGGCGGACGTCACGTCGCCGGAGACGGAAGCCGGGGCTCGCAGACGATCGGGAGAGAGCTCCGCCGCCGCATACCGCTCGCAGTCTTCGCTGGATCCCGGAGAAAAGGTAAGTAAAACCTCTTCCAGCTTCCAGCGATCTTCCTAGCGCTACCCCGAGTGTGACTCGGGGTTACCGCTTTTGGCTCTAAAATCTTACCCCAAGTCACACTCGGGAATACCGCTAGGAAGGTTAAAGGGAACACAATTCAAAAAACAGGAAAGTATACCTGCTATCATGATACACATGCATTGTTTGCTTGTCTGCCTTTAATCATTTTGTCCCTACCTCACTCCGTAGCTATGGAATGCATAGATGCAGATGTAGTTACACCCCCCCTTCTTCTACATGCTTTAGCTTTCATTCACCACATGTACAGTATTCTGCTGGAGCTAGACACACTATGACTTTTTGACCTATCTTATTTTCATCTGTTATGATCTACACAAGGTTTGGATTAAAGCTTTCTATGATCTGCAAGATGTCATTTGGATGGAGTCACTGGGGTTGATTTGCTGAAATTGGAGAGTGCAAAATCTTGTGCGGCTCTGCATGGTAGCCAATCAACTTCTAACGTTAACTTGTCCAATTAAGGTTTGACGGAAAAAACCTTGAAGGTCATTGGTTTCTATATGCACCAGATTTTTCACTCTCCAGTTTTGGTAAATCAACACCACGGTCTGCTAAGCTACTGAGACTATAAATTAACCTCACAACAACTAGATCAATTATAGAGATCAGTGCTGGGACAAGGTCATCTAGAACCCAGGGCAAATATGCCACACTGCACCCCCCCCCCCCCAAGATGTATGAGGAATATATGCCAGCAAACCTCCCCCCCCCCAAAAAAAAGATTAGGCAGTAATCTGCATGCTTATCACCCTAAGCATAAATTCCCCCTCCTCCCGGGACAAATCCACCCCCCTGCTGAATTCCCCCCTCCCAGCACAAATCTTTGCCCCCTCATTCACTTTCCAGCTCAAATCCTCCCTGTCCACAAATTACCCCCTCACATATCGACCCCCCAGAAAACTCACTCCTTCTAGCACAAAACCTCTACTCCTTAAAATTCCCTTCCAGTATACATTTCCCCTACTCCAAATCCTCCCTCCCAGCACAAACACCCCCCCCCATCCACCCTCCTAGCACCACCCCCAAAACAATTTTCCCTCCTAGCACAAATACCCCCCCCAATCATCCCTACTAGCACAAATCCCCCCCCCCCAAAAAAAATCCCCTTCTAGCACAAATTTCCTCCCCCCTCTACCATATAACCTTTTCTAGCACAAACCCCACAAATCCCCCCTTCTAGCACAAATCCTGTTCCCCCGTCCCCCCTCCAAACACAAATCCCCCCAGATCCCAGATCTCAACTCCTAGCATCCCCCAAATTTCCCCTCCTAGGTCAATTCACACCCCCTTCTGCCCCCCAAATTCCCCCTCCCAACACAAAACTCTTCCCCCCCAATCTCCATGCTGCACTCCCACCCACCTCTCATTTAACTACAGTGCCCAGAGCAGCTTCTCCTCCTGCCCACCCCTTGTCCCGGCCCTGATAGAGTTCACACGTTCAGTGTATAAATTGGACACATTGCAGGCATCCTGCACACTGCCCAAATGTTACTAGAGACTGCTGAGGGCTGTCTGCACACTACAAGGGAGGGCAAGGACTGCTGGCACTTCATAGCTTAAAGGATTTCATGGAAAGAGAAATGCATCTACACAATAGATTTCACTGGTATAAATCCATCTATTTTCATCACAATACAGTAAAATGAATGTCAAAATTGCTCAGAGCTGCTCTTGTAAACTGTCAAAATGAAAAATCAAATGTAGACTTTGACCCTTTACAAAATGCTTTTTCGATAAAGGCAATTTGGGCTGAGGGGCAGACTAACAAATGATTCTGCGTCTGTATTCCTGAACTCCGTCTCCTCTGTGCAAGGTATGGAACTGCTATGGATGTACCTGCAGGCTTCACAAAGTAATACTGACACAAGCCTTATTTACAAAAAGTCAAGTGAAACCAACTTTACAACGTCTGACTTTGATGAAATTTTCCTTCACTTTCATGATGTTTTTTCTTTGTTTAGTTAAAAGCAGTATGTGTTTTTTTTTTTTTTTTAATATTAAAAATTATTTTAGTTAAATCTGCTTTTTTTTAGTTGGGGCAGGTTCACCAGAGTTCTGCAGAAGCTGTGCTCCTCCCCTTTTTACCGAAACCTGTAGCTACAAAGTAGGTAATAGTTTGATTGGGCCCTAGTTCATTATATGCATTGTAAGGCTGGATTCCCCACTATGCTTTCACTTATAGGATACATTGTGGTTATACACTATATTATCAAAAGTATTGGGACCCCTAGCCCCTAAGCCTGCCTTCTGTAAGGAAATGCTGGGATTTGTATATCTTTGGCTGAACCAGCATCACACACACTATATTACCAAAAGTATTGGGACGCCTGCCTTTACACGCACATGAACATTAATGGCATCCCAGTCTTAGTCCGCAGGGTTCAATATTGAGTTGGCCCACCCTTTGCAGCTATAACAGCTTCAACTCTTCTGGGAAGGCTGTCCACAAGGTTTAGGAGTGTGTCTATGGGAATGTTTGACCATTCTTCCAGAAGGTCATTTGTGAGGTCAGGCACTCATGCTGGACAAGAAGGCCTGGCTTACAGTCTCTGCTCAAATTCATCCCAAAGGTGTTCTGTGGGGTTGAGGTTGGGACTCTGGGCAGGCCAGTCAAGTTCCTCCAACCCAAACTCTCTCATCTATGTCTTTATGGACCTTGCTTTGTGCACGGCATTGGACATATTGTGATATCTTTAATACTCAATGACCAGAGAAAACATCTGCATCTCAATATATTATATTTATATTTTCCATCTCTGTCTAGTTCTGCCTCATATACCAAGGCTGTCTCCTGAATTACTTTCTGCAGTTAGCTGACCTAGCAAGCCGTCCGGCAGCCTTAACAGGGGAAAAGATATAAAATATTTATTTAGCGCCTAATGTGAACATTTTTCTCTTTAATACAAAATGTGAGAGGTGCCGGGAGCCTTGGTATCTCTTTGGAATAAAAGAGGGTCAGTTCAGGCAAAGGCAGTCATGTTAGCTCATTGCCAAGTCACTTTTTTATACTATGGAACATGAGCTGGTGGGGACAATAGTAGCACCTTGATGAAATAGGGACCATAGCAGGGAGATCTGCATTTTATGGTATTTAGCACTTCAATACTGGGCACTTTCACCCCCTTCCTGCCCAGGCCAATTTTCAGCTTTCAGCGCTGTCACATTTTGAATGACAATATCGTGTTCATGCAATGCTGTACCCAAACTACATTTTTACCATTATTTTGAGACAGATAGAACTTTTTTTTGGTGGTATTTATTCACAACTTGGTTCTAAATGTTTTGCTAAGCAATTTAACCACTTTACCACTGGAGGATTTTGCTGTCTTACGTCCAGGCCACTTTTTGCGATCCGGCACTGTGCGAATTTAACTGACAATTGCGCGGTCATGCAACACCGTACCCAAACGAAATTTATGTCATTTTTTCCCACAAACAGAGCTTTCTTTTGGTGGTATTTGATCACCTCTGTGCTTTTTATTTTTTGCGATATTAATAAAGAAATGCTAAAATTTTGAAAAAATAACAATATTTTTTTACTTTGACAGTTAAAAAATGTCCAATATATTACATTTTTGTCATATATTTAGGCCAAAATGTATTTAGCTACATGTCTTTGACAAAAATATTCTCAATGAGCGTATTTTTAACCGATTTAGGACCGGAAGGTTTTACCCCATTCCTGACCAGGCCATATTTTGCGATTCGGCACTGCGTTATTTTAACGGACAATTGCGCAGTCGTGCAACGCTGTACCCAAATTAAATTTATGTTCTTTTTTTCCCCACAAATAGAGTTTTCTTTTGGTGGTATTTTATCACCTGTGCGATTTTTACTTTTGCGCTATAAACAAAAAAAGAGCAACATATTTGAAAAAATAACAATATTTTTCACATTTTTTTTATATGAAATTCCCAAAAAAAAAAATTTAAAAATCAAAATTTTTTATTATTTTAGGCCAATTTGTTTTCTGCTACATATTTTTGGTAAAAAAAATCACAATGAGCGTATTTTGGTTTGCGCAAAAGTTATTGCGCTTACTAACTAAGGGAAAGATTTCTGTCATTTTTTTTTTTTTTTAACGAGTAATGGTGGCGATCTGCAATTTTTTTTACGGGACTGCGACATTGCGGCGGACAGATCGGACCCTTGACTGACATTTTCAACACTTTTTGGGGTACCAGTGACATTACTACAGTAATCAGTGCTATACATATGCACTGTTACTGTAAAAATGACACTGGCAGGGAAGGGGTTAATTTTTATTGGAGAGGGAGGGGTTAATGCATGCCTGGTGCTTACTAACGTGTGTGGGGGGAGGTGACTGAGTGACACAGGGACAGATCGCAGGTTCAGCTATGCTGAAGCCTGCAATCTGACCCTGCCTGTCACTTAGGAGATCCGCCCGCTTTGTTTACACAATCGGGCGGATTTCCACACTAGATCCCTGACGATCGGGGAAGAGCAGCGGTGATCACCTCCGCTCCTCCCCTGGCCCGACTCCCGCTGTAACTGAATACAGCGGGAGCGAGCCTCCAGCGGCGCGCGTGCGCTGCCGAGGGAGGGGAATGTCTGGTGACGTAGGTCTACGTCGCCAGATGATAACGAGCCACTTTGCCGCAGTACAGTCAACGTGACTGGTCGGCAAGTGGTTAAAAAGAACCGAAAACTAAAACAAAAACGTTTTTCTTCGTTTCTGTTATAAAATGTTGTAAATAAGCTAATTTTCTCCTTCACTGATGTGCACTGAGGAGGCTGTACCGATGGGCACTGATGAGGTGGCACTGATAGGCAGCACTTATATGCAGCAATGATGGGCATTTATATGCAGCACTGATGGACACTGATAGGCGACACTGATGGGCACTGATAGGTGACACTGATGGGCAGCCTTTATGTGCACTGATAGGCCGCACTGATAGATGGCACTGATAGGCGGCACTGATGGGGAGGCACTGACAGGCATCACTGATGGGCACTGAAAGGCATCACTGGTGGACACTGATTGGCTTCACTGATGGGCACTGATTGGCACCACTGATGGGCATCACTGGTGTGCACTGTTAAGGTCTGGTGGGCATCACTGGTGGGCACTGGTGGGTATCGCTGATGGGGCTGCTCTGATAATCACAGCACTGATTCTCAGTGCAGACTCTCCCCGTCTGGAGAGCCGCTTATCGGCGCTCCTCTACTCACGCCCTGTCAGCGTGGATAAAGAAATACCGATAACTGGCCCTTCCTAGTTACGATGTGATCAGCAGGGATTGGACACAGCTGATCACATGGTAAAGAGCCTACATCAAAGGCTTTAGCGTGATCGGAGATGCTGTGTGTTGGAGCGACACACTGCACTACCGATCGCTGTGCTAGTCATATGACATCCAGTTAGAATGGGAGAGCCATCCCCTGGCCATCATTTTGCTATAGGCCAGGTGGGATGTGGTTAAGGAAGCTAGGGGCCCAACAGGTTCTTGCTATTACAAAAATAACACATTTGCATGAACTGACCCAAGATCCTAAAGCTGAAGTTTATGCTGCTTATATTTTGCCTTTCCTGCCCCCCCCTCCTTCTCTCCTAATTTGCATGCTAATTACATTTTTATATAAAACCTTTCTATTTCTATTATATACTGCATCTTATTTTAGACCCAGTGAAGTCATCATTGAGTTTTTGTGACCTTCTATGCAATGCAGACAGATCATGGCTGGTGGGAGGGGAAGCTTCCTGAAAAGATCACAACACCCAACCAGTACTTCACTCAAGAGCTCTCAGCCCTGATGCAAGCATTGTACTGGCTCTTGGGAGGTGTGGGACATCAGCACAACATCACAGGGATGGGTGGGTGGTGATGCGTTTTAAGGGCTCTGCCACCTTGGTCAAGCCTGCCCAGGGAAGGGATCAGCAGATTGTCCAAAAATTGTTAAAAAAAAATGTATTAATATCCATGCTTCAAACAACAAAAGCAGAAATGATGATTCACGCAATTCAAGACAGACAAGGCGTGGCATTTCATAAAAATGAAGACATTGCTCTCCAGCTCACCCAATACTATGAAAAACTTGTATACCAGATTTGGGTTTCCCTGACTTAATCGCCTCTACATGTCAAACTATAACTAAAGAATACCTACAGGAACACAGCGTTCCTTCTATTTTTCAAGTAACGACTAACCTATCACTTTGGATGAGTTCATATCTGCCCTTAAATAATTGAATCTCGGTAAAAGTCCTGGTCTGGATGGAATGACGTTACAATATTATAAAAGCATCATAGATCTCCTCTCCCTACAGTTTTTTAGGACCTATCATAACACTTCATGACAATTTTTGGAAGCCCACAATATCATAATACATAACAAGGGCGAAGACCCCACTAATGTAATAAAGTACAGGCCAATATCTCTACACAATGTGGACATAAAACTTGAAACGTGAAAATATTGGTGAATCATCTCCTTCCTCTGCTCCTTATGCATATTTCCCTAGATCAGGTTAGCTTTCTTCCAGGAAGAGAGGCCTGCGACAACACCAGAAAAGCATTAAACATCCATCATTGGCTTACTAAGTCGGGCAACAAAGGATTCCTCTTGTCTATGGATGCCAAGGTGTTTGATAGAGTAGCCTAAGACTATATGATAGCAGTATATACCTCTATGGGCTAGGTGAGAAAATGTATGATATGCTTTGTACGCCAACCCTTGTGTCAATGGTCACCTATCAAACCCCTTTTAAACAGCACCAGACAGGGGTGTCTGCTTTCTCCTATAATTTTTTGTCTTACCGATCAAGTTTTTTATACACAGTCTTCGCACTAATGGGGGCATTAAGGGCAATGACATGTTGCTTTTCCTCTGATCTTTTGACACCCCTTCGTAACCTAGTTAGGGCTACAAAACTTTTTTGTTCCATATCACATTTGAAAATTATTCACATAAAATTGTATGCTCCTGATGTCACATTACCACAGGAGGAGGTCTACCACTATCAACTCGCTTTTCCGTTCACCTGGAAATGTGACGCAGGTACATACCTGGGGATTCAACTCCTGTCCGACATAAACAAGCTGTATGTTAGAAATTTCTGCCGCTACTTAAAGTGATTGTAAATGCAAAATTAAAAACAACAAGGAGGATAACAAGTGTAATGAAAGCCTACAGTTTTGTGACTCCATTCCAGTGCCTAGACTTCCACTAGATCTTTAGGTATCAAATGAACATCACACTAATAATGCACACCCATAGGTTATTTCTTTTATTAAAGCAGAACTAAAGTCACAGTCCTTACCTCCTCTCCAACAGTCCAACATCCACAAGGGGTCCCTCGTCAGTGCCGGCATCTTCTGGGTGTCACTTTTGCAAATACACAGGGCAGAGGCGTAACTAGAACCTTCAGGGCCCCCGTGCAAGAAACCATGAAGGGCCTCCCGGACAGCAGAACACAAGTGAACTAGATAGGAGGAGTGGCAGGGGCAGCATACAGAGGAACCAATCTCCTAATTTTCCTGCTGCAGCTACAGGAGGAAAAAGGAGGACAGTGATTTCTCTACATGCTGCCCCCACCGCCCCTCCTATCCAGGTGTACAGGGGAGCCACATAGGCCCCCTGGAGCATGGGGCCCGGTAGCCATTGCAACCCCTGCAACCCCTGTAGTTACGCCCCTGACACAGGGGTCAGTCATCCCGGCACACAGAAGATGACTGATGTGATCTTCAAGAAGATTGTGAACGGGCAATTACTTTATTGCAGAAGAGATGCTGCATATCTCTTCTGCAATTATCAGCCGGCTTTGCTTACACATTTTATATATTTGCATTTAGTTTACATTTAAGCCCACTGTGCCTGACCCTCCACAAGCCTAATTTCAGTTTGAGATGTATATAGCACCTCCATACTAAGACTAAAATATGATAATCACAGTAGCTGAAAAGAAAAAATTATATTCTGACTTTTGAAAGAATGCGCGAGCGATCTAAAGTGTATTTTTATATATGTTTACTTGGGGGTGTTCTTTCAATAAGTACTTACATACAATGATTGTTATGTTGGATTGTATGTGGGCTCCTTTCTCTGCTCCCATAATTAAATAACAGTGAGTACTGCAGATTGGCCTTTTGCTAAAACAAGTATTTCATTTTCCACCTCAATAACGCTTCTCTTTTCTTGTAACTTATTTCTAATTAAACTTCAATCAACACACGAGACATTCTCCATAGTGCGGAGGAGATAGCGTCCTTGAGAGAGCACACACAATTACAGCGCTGCATGGCTTTATCACCGGTCTCCTGTACATGGTGTCTGCAGAATTGCTACTGGCACAGCGAGGGGCTGGAAGAAGAATGATCAGTTTGCAGAAGAAGACTTGTAAAATGGGCAAATACATTTCTGTTTACTAAGCCCTCATCATCATTAGCGCAGTAGCTAGCTAAAATATCACAAAGATGAGGATTAGAAACTGTAGATTTCACTCCGCTGAACTCCATACAAACAACTAAGCACACATTTGAAATAAATATACACTATATTACCAAAAGTATTGGGACACTTGCCTTTTCACGCACATGAACTTTAATGGCATCCCAGTGTAGCACCCGCCTAGGTAGGTGTTAGAGAGAGAAATATAGTTTTGAATCCTGTCTGGTTATCAGAGGAATTTTAGGTAAATCTATGTTGCTCTCTGCCTACCAGAGAGTAGGATCTGTTAGTGAGGTCTGCTCATTGTGCCTGGGTGTAACTCAGTCTGTCTGCAGAGTGTTTCACACTGGTCTAATAGGGAGGCATATTGGACAGTGGGAGGAAACCTGACAAAGGAGTGAACAGGTGTTTGATACAGCCCTGGTGATTTGGCAGAGGAAAGTGCCTCCTTACATGCTGGGATACTGTATAAATTCCATGTGCACATGTGCTCTGGGTCTTTGGGCTGGATAGCAGAGTCGCGGAGGGAGGCGGCAGCTCTCTCTTCCTCAATAGAGGTGCCATGCAGCCTCAGGCCTGAGGGCCTAGAGAGAGCTAGAGATGAATTGAACCCAGAGGTCCTGTGAAGCTGAATGAAAGGGGAGAGACAGGAAGGGTCTGATTATGCAGTACAGTGAGTACAGATCTGTGTCAAGGGGCCTGACCTAAGGGAGACACCCTTGCAGCTAGAAGAGTCAGTGGACGGGTTTCAGTAAAGGGGATGTTAGTGAGTTCCCAAAGATAATGTAGTTCATAGAGTCTATTGCTGGAGAGAAAGAGCAAGGAGACTTAACCTTTTCCATACATGCGGCAGTATGGATTAAGCAGTGCAGCTGCTTCCGCAAGCAACCTGGTGAGGCCAAGTGAGAGTTGTCCTTATCCATTGTGAATAGTTACAGTTGGAGTATCCCACTATTCCCTTCTCCCATCCAAGTTCCAAAATAAACATAAAAAACCAATACCCCTGGACTGTTTATTGAGTGACAAGCCATCGGGAGAAAGGAGGGATGTGTGAACTGTACCCTGAGTAACTGTGTGCTGGTAATCAGAGTAGGCCCAACAAGTAATTAGACAGCAAGCCCTACGAGGACAGTGCTACACCAGTACTAGTCCATAGGGTTCAATATTGAGTTGGTCCACCCTTTGCAGCTATAACAGTTTCAACTCTTCTGGGAAGGCTGTCCACAAGGTTTAGGAGTGTGTCTATGGGAATGTTTGACCATTCTTCCAGAAGGGCATTTTGAGATCAGGCACTGATGTGGCTGAGAAGGCCTAGCTTGCAGTTTCCGCTCTAATTCATCCTAGAGGTGTTCTGTGTGGTTGAGGTTGGAACTCTGTACAGGCCAGTCAAGTTCCTCCACCCAAATCTTGCTCATCCATGTCTTTAAGGACCTTGTTTTGTGCACTGGTCCAAATCATTAGTGTGGAGTTGTTTTTTATGGGTTGGGCTTGGCCCCTTAGTTCCAGTAAAGGGAACTCTTAAGGCGTCAGCATACCAAGACATTTTGGACAATTTCATACTTCCAACTTTGTGGGAACAGTTTGGGGGTGACCCCTTTCTGTTCCAACATGACTGCGCACCAGTGCACAAAGCAAAGTTGTCTGGTTACCTATGACACATAGCACAGCAAGCCTCCAGACCTCACCTTTCTTCACTGCATTTAACCAATACAGTTGAGTCATTGACATACACCCAGATGACTATTTTTTCAATGAAGTATGATCACGACACTGATAACGTTATCACTCTGCTCACTCCATCCCATTGTTAGAGTAATACTGCTATTCAATTAGTCCTTCCATTGCATTAAAGGAAGCTATTATAAAGGCAAATTTAAAGTAAAAATATGGCCTCTCTTTTTAAAGTAATGTGCAGCAGCAGTACTTGAAGGGTTAGTTCACCTTTTCAGAAAAAATGGCGAACTAACATTTTAAACCCACTTAACCCTGTGAATAATGAGCTGTCAGTGCCCATGCAGCCGGTGTAGCAGTCTGGAGAGTTGAAATCTTCTTTCTTTCTGAGATGGATCAGAGTGGTAAAAGCTGTCATGTGCCGGTGCTTTCCAATGAGAATTGCTTTGATCCCTCCTGGAAGCCCTACAGGAAAAAGCGGAAGAAGAGCTAGGATTTCAAATGCCAGGACCGCAACACCCGCTGTGTGGACGCTGACAGGCCATCTTCCCGGAGGTAAATACAGTGGGGATGGGGATGGGGATGGGGGGGGGGGAGGGGGTTAGGTTGTTAGTTCACCTTTTCATTTTCTGAAAAGGTGAGCCTACACTTCAAATATACATGCATCTGAATTTACAGTTCTCTCTTGCCCTCTGCAAAGTTCCACAGCTACCCGTTGATCCTGCCAATGAAGTCCACCTAATGCAGCTTTTGTGATAGGGAACAATTGGGCGATTGGAGAGGCGGGCCCAGTGCCCAGAAAAATGTCTCATTTGATTATTTTTAAGATTTTTCATTAAGGATAAAACTATACAAGTGGAGCCAACACGTTTCAAGGGAATTGTCTTCCCCTTTTTCAAGGCTAGTATGCTGAGAGAAAGATAAATGGTAAAAAAAAATCCATAGGCGGTCTATAGGGTTTGTACGAAGTGCAAGGCAAAAATCTGTGTTGATATATATATAGTTTCTATATAGAGTGGAATCCTGATTTGGTATCTATAAACATTTGCGCACATTGAACTTTGAATCAGAAATATACAATATGAATATAACAGATTATAAAAATGTCCAAACTCACTTCTTTCTTGATCGACAGCACTGAATGTGCTGAAACCCTCCTACTCTGAGCTGCAGTGTCTGGGAGGGGAGCATATGAGACATACATGAAATCTGGGAAGGTAAAGAAAGGTTTTGTTTGCTTTCGAAGGTTTTTGCATTCCTTATAGTAAGTGGATTAGGCACTTGCTTAGCGTTCGCTGGACTGTAAGCATCTTAAAGGAGTTGTAAAGTCAGAATGTTTTTTATCTTATTGCATTCTATACATTAAGATAAAAAGCCTTCTGTGTGCAGCAGCCCCCCTCAGCCCCCCTCAGCCCCCCTAATACTTACCTTAAGCTGCAGTTCGGCTCGGGTGCCCCATAGCAAGCTACTTGCTGTGGGGGCACTCGACAGGAGGGAGGGGCTAGGAGCAGCAAAGAGGGACCCGAGAAGAGGAGGGTCGGGACTGCCCTGTGCAAAACTAACTGCACAGAGGAGGTAAGTATAAAATGTTTGTTATTTAAGAAAAAAACAAGACTTTACAATCCATTTAACTAGCTATGTTTGAAAATACATTTAAAGTGGTTGTAAACCCTTAGGTGATACACAGAGATTAAACAGATCATCCTACATAAGTTATATCAGTTTAACCACTTGCCGACCGCCGCACGACTATCTACGTCGGCGGTCAGCCCCTCGCAGGCAAACTAACGTAGGGCTACGTTGCTTGCTTGTGAGGGTCTAGGGAGCGAGCGCGCGCCCCCGGAGGCGCGCTCCCGCGTGGTCACGGACCCCCCCGCGCGTGTGACCAGCGGACCCGATGTCCGCCGGCCACTCGGCGATCGGCGGGGGAGAGGGAGAATGTCAGGCAGCTTGTGTAAACAAGCTGCCTGTCATTCTCCTCGCTGCAAAGACACTGATCACATGGATCTACTATGTAGATCCGTTGATCAGTGTCCTTACAGCTGAAGCCACAGCCAATCACAGTAGAAAGCACGCCCCTAGGGACACACACAGCCCCTCCCTCCCAAATAAAGTTAACCCCTTCACTACCAGTGTATTTTTACAGTAACAGTGCATATACATAGCACTGATTACTGTAGAAATGTCACTGGTAACCCCAAAAGTGTCAAAAATGTCAGTCAAGGGTCCGATCTGTCCGCCGCAATGTCGCAGTACCGCAAAAAAAATCGCAGATCGCCGCCATTACGCGTTAAATAAAAAAACAACAAAAATGACAAAAATCTTTCCCTTTGTTAGTAAACGCGATAACTTTTGCGCAAACCAATCAAAATACGCTTTTTGCGATTTTTTTTACCAAACCTAGGTAGCATAAAACAAATTGGCTGAAAATGTTAAAAAATTTAGATTTTTACATTTTTTTGGGGGGGAATTTCATATAAAAAAATGTGAAAAATATTGTTATTTTTGCAAAATTGACTCTCTTTTTTTGTTTATAGCGCGTGATCAAAAAATCGCACAGGTGATCAAATACCACCAAAAGAAAGCTCTGTTTGTGGGAAAAAAAGGACGCCAAATTCGTTTAGGTACAGCGTCGCACGACCGCGCAATTGTCCGTTAAAGTCACGCAGTGCCGAATCGCAAAATACCCCCTGGTCGGAATGGGGGTAAAATCTTCCGGGGCTTAAGTGGTTAACTTCAGCTCTCATGTCTCTTTAGCCTTCTAAATCACTCACTCACTCACTCACTGAATATCATAGAGCAGGGAGCTGAGTGTAATCTGAGACCTGAGTGGAGGGTAAGGACACACCACTCTACACAGTCTCATAGGTAAACATGCATAGCTGAGGCTTTAATTTACCTACTCTGTGCTGGAGATGAGGAGGGACTGTCTCCCAGGGATCTGTAGTGTCAGGATAACCTGTTAGAAGTGATTAATGCAGATAGTTGAGGGAAGAGAGAGAAGACTGAAATCACACTTGGTTCTTTGGATTGAGGCTCCAACACACTATAGAGCAGTGGTCATCAAAGGGCGGCCCAGTGACCAAATGCATCCCTTTGCTGGCCTTTATCTGGACCTTGAGGCACAATTGACACTAATAACGGGGCATACAGTAGATCCTGCTACTCACATTAACAATGGAGCACTATTTCTCCCATTGACACCAATATTGGGCACCGTTTCTCCCACTAACACCAATGACAAGGCACTTTTCCTCCTAATACCAAATATAGGGCAATGTTTACTCCCACTGATGCCAGGACAATTTCTATTACCACTATCCACCGGCCGGCCTCCCTAAAGTCCAAAGGACAGTAAACTGGCCCTTTGTTTAGAATGGTTGAAGACCTCTGCTAAAGAGAAATACGCTCTGTTCATGATTTATTTCAGAGGGTTATAACCACTTTAATGTTTTTTTTGCTGAATGTATAACTGTTGTAAATATGGATCATCCTGAAGTCCAGCTTTATTCAGACTGACAATTGTACTGAGGTCTAGAAGAATAGATCCGGCTTGAGGCATGTGTACATGTGAATTTGATCTGAAGTTTAAATGCCTGTGGAAAGTGATTTTTTAAGGTTCTTCAATGCATTGGTTGAATTGTAAACTGAAGAATGTGCCTTGGTGGTGTTGCAGAGTGTTGGCTGTGCTATACATTCTTTAGCGAAGCTTGTCCTATTCAGAACTGATATGTTGTTTACGTACAAGTCAAGTATCATTTTTCTAGAAAAGGAAATGCTAAAATGCCTAGATCAAGAAATAAAAAGTTGTGTGTGCAACTTAGTTGCACTGGAGTCCTGGGTTCCATCCATTGGGGTATGAGCTGTTTGTAACTACCAGTCGTGTTGTGCCACTTGCCTCTGTTTTCTTCCAAAACACAAACATGTACAGGTAAGTATATTGGCTTCTACACAAAATTGCCCTTGTGTCTGAACAGATATAGTATGAATTCTGTAACTTTTACCATTCAAGGCAATTTGACTCTCTGATTCTCACCATGCCAGCACCCCCTTGTGACTTCTTCCAATTCCCCAGTGGATGTGCATCTGACCTCCTACCATATGCTAGGGCTTGCATTAGCCACAAGATCCTACACCCAAGCATTGTCACATGACATAGAGAATGATATCATCACTTCCCTTAGCATCCAACATGAGCCAAAAGTGGGGATTCTGGTGCCAGGCGTGATAGAGGAATAAGGAGAAATGTTAATGATTTTATACAATTTTAGTTTTGTCTTTAAAAGTTTTTAAACTGCTGTTTTTATGTCTGTTATTTTTAGTGTAATATACCAGTCTTTCTCAACCAGAGCTCCATGGAGGGTCTTCCAGAGCTTACATAGTTACATAGTAGGTGAGGTTGAATAAAGACATCCAGTTCAACCTGTGTAGGTGTGTGTGGCTGTAATCATCTCACATAGACCTGAATGTTCTGATCCTTGAGATGTACGTCTAAGAGTCTTTTGAAAGCCACCATACTTCCCGCAGAAACCACCTCTTGTGGTAGAGAATTCCACAATCTTGTAGCCCTAACAGTAAAGAAAAGGTTGCTAGGGGTTTCATGAGCAATGTTCAATACTTGCTTCTTAGATATGTAACCACTGACACCAATCATCTAGAATTATCTATCTATCTATCTATCTATCTATCTATCTATCTATCTATCTATCTATCTATCTATCTATCTATCTATCTATCTATCTATCTATCTATCTATCTATCTATCTATCTATCTATCTATCTATCTATCTATCTATCTATCTATCCATCTATCCATCTATCTATCTATCTATCTATCTATCTATCTATCTATCTATCTATCTATCTATCTATCTATCTATCTATCTATCTATCTATCTATCTATCTATCTATCTATCTATCTATCTATCTATCTTATATATGTAGGGTACTGTGAAAAGGTTTTAGGCAGGTGTGCTATAGAGTAAGAATGCTTTCAGAAATAAATATTTTAATTGTTTATTTTGTTATCAATATACAAAATGCAAGATTAAAGAACGGAAGAAAAATCCAAATCAAATCAATGTTTGGTGTGACTACCCCTTGGCTTCAAACCAGCATCAGTTCTAACACTTGCATACTTTCTACACTTGCACAATGTCACTCCTTCCTATTCCCCAGGGGATGTCCATCTTACTCCCTAACATATGCTAGGCCTTGCATCTAACAACCAGTTCCTACACCCAAGCATTGTCACATGACAGAGGGAGTGACATCATCACTTCCCTAAGCATCCAACATGAGCCAAAGTGAGGGTTCTGGTGTCGGATGTGATACAGTAAGGGATAAAGAGAAACAATTATAGTTTTGTTTCAATTTAATTTTATCTTTCTAATTTTTCAAACTGCTGTTTTAATGTCTGTTATTTTTAATGTATTATACCAGCCTTTCCCCACCAGAGTGCCATGAAACCTTAGGAATCTTCCAGAGGTTGCTAGGGGGTTTAATAAGCAGTTTTCAGTACTTGCTTCTCAGATAAGTAATCACGGACACCAATTATCTATAATCATATACTGTATATATGTATAGTGCTTTGAAAAGGTTTTAGGCAGGTGTGAAGAAATGCTATAGAGTAAGAATGCTTTAAAAAATATATATTTTAATTGTTTATTTTTATCAATTTACAAAATGCAAAATGAAAGGACGGGAGAAAAATCTAAATCAAATCAATGTGTGGTGTGACTACCCCTTGACTTCAAACCAGCATCAGTTCTTACACTTGCACACTTGCACAGTCAGGGATTTTGTAGTACTCTTTTGTCAGGTGTATGATTAGCCAATTATACCAAGCAGGGGCTAATGATCATCAATTTTATTTGTAGGCTGAAACACAGTCATTAACTGAAACAGAAATAGCTGTGTAGTAGGCTTAAAACTGTGTGAGGAACAGCCAAACTCTGCTACTAAGGTGAGGTTGTGAAAGACAGGTTCATGTTACTGGTCATACACCATGGTAGGACTGAGCACATAAGGCAGTTCTACTGTATCAGCAAGGTCTCTCCAAGGCAAAGATTTCAAAGCAGACTGGGGTTCCAAGATGTGCTGTTCAAGCTATTTTGAAGAAGCACAATAAAACAGGCAATGCTGAGAACCATAGACACAGTGGTCAGCCAAGGAAGCTTAAAGTGGCTGGAAACCTCGGTCATGAAATATGAACAAAGTATACCCCTCTATAGTGTGTTTTTGTCTCAACTAAGAGCACTTAGGCTACGTTCACATGTTAGCGTAGCGGATCGTGGGCAGAACACCATCATGCAAATCGCAGGACGCCTGTGCGTTGCGGTTGATTTGCAATGGCACCCCAAACGCTGTGCAATGTTGCCATGATTTCCGCCTGCCGAATCGCGGTAACATCGCGCAAACAAAATCGCGGGTCGCATTACGCCCCAAAAAAGCTCTTGTACCTTTTTTGGGCATCATGCGACCTGCGATTCGTCAGGCGTAAATCTCGGCAACATCGCACAGCGTTTGGGGTGCCATTGCAAATCAACGGCAACCCACAGGTGTCCCGCGATTTTCAATGATTTCCGGATTGCAGGCAGAATCGCGGTGTTCTGCCCGCGATCCGCTTTGCTAACATGTGAACGTAGCCAGTGTCATTTCTGTCTGCTGCTTCGTTGCTCTGCTATCCTCATGAATCACTTCTGACAAGTTTTCCTGACACCAACAGGGGAGGGACCTACAGCTGATTGACAGCATCAGCTATGTTCCTGTGTGCTGTGTGAAGGAGAGGGTGCCCCTTCCTTCCAATCAGCTTTTACAGCTCTCCTCACTGAGCTCTAAAGTTTCTCATTTCTGCTCTCCAGCAGGTACTTTGAACTGATGAGTCAAAATTTGACATGACTATTAAATATGGAGACAATCCATAAATAAAAATGGGGATTTAGTCCCACCATATGGCCATATCGTGCTCAAGCCCACCACTGCGTCAAAGTACCCCATTATCAGTGGGTCCTACACTATCCATAAAAAAGGGGTGAATCCAGCCTCTCCAACCCTTGGAGACAACACTCCTTGCTGGGATGGATGTGCTAATGCACTACAAAGGACTCCTCCTATATCTACTTGATGGTGGACTCTGATAGAGTACAGGTGTGTGTGGGGGGATGCTCAACCTCAGAAGTCTGGTCAGACCGAATACATAATAAACAAGCAAAAAATTGGGGGAGCAAACCCTGAACATGTATATCTAAAGCCGGTGCAGCTATGGACCAAGCAACATGTATATTAAAAAAGAATAGCGCAACCATGCAAAAGAAATGACTATTAAACATGGAGACAATCCATAAATAAAAATGGGGATTTAGTCCCACCATATGGCCATATCGTGCTCAAGCCCACCACTGCGTCAAAGTACCCCTTTTTTATGGATAGTGTAGGACCCACTGATAATGGGGTACTTTGCCGCAGTGGTGGGCTTGAGCGCGATATGGCCATATGGTGGGACTAAACCCCCATTTTTATTTATGGATTGTCTCCATATTTAATAGTCATTTCTTTTGCATGGTTGCGCTATTCTTTTTTAATATACATGTTGCTTGGTCCATAGCTGCACTGGCTTTAGATATACATCCCCCAATTTTTTGCTTGTTTACAAAACTTGACATACCTGGCTGCAGCAGGAGGCAGTTTGTTCGCCGAAGGGTTGGAGAGCGGTACAATTATGAGTGTATGCAGGTAACAGTAAAGCATGGTGGAAGTTCCTTGCAAATGTGGGGCTGCATTTCTGCAAATGAAGTTGGTGATTAGGCTCAATGGTGTCGTCAATGCTGAGAAATACAGGCAGATACTTATCCATCATGTCATACCATCAGGGAATCGTGTAATTGGCCCCAAATTTATTCTGCCTTGGGGCCGCTTTGGGCTGTGGGCGGCTGCAGCAGTACACTGTATACACACACAGCCCGCCTTGCCTCACCCACAGATGTACTCTCACTGATTGACATCAGGTCAGGAGGGGGCCGGAGACACCGGCAGGCACGCCCCTCCAACCACTTCGGGGGACTCACCCCGAGCGCGCATGCGTGTTATTGACAGGCTGGGCCATCCCAGGGAAAAGTGTTGAGGAGTCCCGGTGGAGCCGCATAGTGGGCAGCATTCAGGTGAGATGCCGGGGAACTGGGGGCACACTGGCCGGGTCTCGGGAGCCATGGTGAGCAGTCCTGTTTTTATCTGGGGGTGGTTGAGTGAGAGTGGGGAACGTGTGAGACGAGACATGAGGGGAGGAGGGGGGACAGTAGAGAAATGGCGGGCGCTCACCTGAAGGGAGGATGTGAGGAGAATTGAATGGAAAGGACCTGAGTGTACGGAGCCAGGAGACACCAAGGGACAGGACACGTCTACCCCTCCTCACAGCCCCTCCGTCCTCCCTGGGGGGCTCATTCACTACAACACTGCCTGGCCTGCTCTGCTGTGGCATTTCACACTTTTTTTTTCTTAAATGCATTTTGATAGAAACTTTTATTGCTCATTTACCCCCCAGTCCCTGCGTCCACTCAGCGTTTCTGCAGAATTATATTTGTGTGTGTGTGGTGCACTTTTTGGAATACTTTTTTCATTTATTTTATTTTCTTCACTAAGTTGCGTTTGTAGTGTGTTTTGCGCATGTTTTTGCTGCGTTCCAATGTAAGAAAAACGCAGCCTGCTGTACTTTATTTTTTCCACACATGAAAGCACCGCAGAGATATAAGTTAGGCTCATTTAAATACATGCATTTTTCTTCCATATGTGTTTATACAGCATTTATTGTCGGTTCACATCGGAATCACGCAGGAACCCACTTTGCTTTCTGTTGCGATGCTCTTTTCAACCCATTCATTTGATCACGCCAAAAGTAGCACATACACTTCTTTTAGAAACGCACTGCACCCGGATCCCGTTGGTGCCGCTGTACAATGCGATCTGGTGCAGGCAAACACACTGCAATTGGGGTGTCAATAATGAGGTGGTTTTGCATGGTTTTCCCTTTTATGAACAAGAAAATAATGACGTTATGCTTTTGGGGTGGTATGATAATTCTATGGGGCTGGTATGAAATTATTTCTAGGGCTGAATTTTATTCCCAGTCCGGCCCTGATCTTCAGTATAAAGAAGAACAAGGAGTCATAAGGAAATAATTCCTGAGGGCTGCACTTCCAAAAATCCTTTTATTGAAGCTTCATATGACAAGTGGTTGACAGATGGAGCAGAGATCAAAGAGGTAGATGCGTTTCATGCAAATGTTAGTGCTTAGTTATGATAAAGACTAAGCGTTAACATTTTGGCAAAACGCATCTACCTCTTTGTCCATCTGTCAACCACTTGTCATATGAAGTTTCTATAAAAGGATTTTTGGAATTGCAGCCGTCAGGATTTATTTCCTTATGATATACAACATGCGAGCTGGGCTAGAACCTGCCCAGTGTGTGTGGGGATTACCTAGAGCAGTGATGGCAAACCTTGGCACCCCAGATGTTTTGGAACTACATTTCCTAGGATGCCAATGCACTCTGCAGTGTAAGTGAGCATCATGGGAATGCAGTTCCAAAACATCTGGGGTGCCAAGGTTTGCCATCACTGACCTAGAGACTCACTTACATGGCATGGAGCGGGTATTTATTTTTTCAAAAACAAAGGAGTCCCTTAAGTGATAGCTTGGCCCCCACAGAACCCTGATCTCAACATCATAAAGTCTGTCTGGGATTACATGAAGAGACAGAAGGATTTTAGGCAACCTACATCCGCAGAAGATCTGTGGTTAGTTCTCCAAGATGTTTGGAACAACCGACCTGTCGAGTTCCTTAAAAAACTGTATGCAAATGTATCTAGAAGAATTGATGCTGTTTTGAAGGCAAAGGGTGGTCACACCAAATATTTATTTGGTTTGGTTTTCTCTTCTGTTCATTTAATTTCTATTTTGTTAATTGATAAAAATAAACTATAAACATTTCTATTTGTGAAAGCTTTCTTCATTTACAGCATTTTTTCACACCTGCCTAATACATTTGCACAGTTTTGTATATGTATATATTAATTTATTTACTTATATGAATAATCATTAACATTACAGCATTTGATATGTGACAAAGGATAACCTGTTATGGCACAGCACAGGTGAAAAGTGTTGAAGTTTCTCTGATCTCACTATTCTGTTTTTTTCTCCAGCAACAGAAACCAAAAGATGAGTCGGGCCGGTACAGCAGATCCTACACATCGTCCAGCACTCTGGGTGCAGATCTCCGCAGGGGGCGGAGGCGGCCCTCTTCCACCCTCCAGGTGCCACCCTGGAGACCAGGTGAGAGAGCCCGCTCCCCCGACTTTTCGAGCATGCAGAGACCCACTACTCTTCCCCTGCGCATCCCTCCTCGGATCTCCATAACGCATGCCGATTCCGACAGGTAGGAGACTGCGGCTGATTTATAAGTAATATTTTGAGATTGAACATCTAACTGTTGCTTTCTGAATGAATCCATTAGACTTTAGACATAAAAATATGACATTGGCTGGTTACGCATACTACTTTCGCCTTTTTTTTTTCATTTTTACTTTAGCCCCTCCGGGCTTAACCTATGTTCTTGAGCCACCATTGTCTCCAACTGCTCATGTTCTCTTTCCTAGACCCGAGTGGCATAATCACCAGATCATTGTACACTGTTGGCTATCTTTGTACCTCTTTGCAGACTGACATGCTGTACTTTGATATTCCCAATGTTGTGTACCTTCCTTATGACTCAATAAAAAAATTGAACAAGAAACTTGAATGGACTCACAATAGGGCTTTCTTATGTAAATCTATGTAGGGAGGTTATTTCCTGGACTAGGAGAGTTACTAGCCAGCAGCATCTGCGTGAGGAATTCTACACATGGTGGGGTTGATTTAATAGAGGAGTAGACATGTTTGCTTTTAGAGTCAATTTTAATTTATCTTATCGAATTAGGTGAAACGAAGTAAAAATTATTTTTGTAAAAAGTACTCAATTATGTGCAGGGGAAAAAACGATTTTTGCTCACACATAGCGGAGTGATTGATGTTGGCAACAGTTCATTCACTAAACTAATGGAATGTTCTCTTTGCAAAGTGAATGTTCATTTAGCTCAGTAAATGAGGTGATGCACCGACTTCCATCATCCAATCTCTGCAAGTAAAAATTCTGTTTTCTGGTGCCAGCATGGCAGCATACCGTCACATGTATGCCGCTATGGATTGGCAACAGGAAAAGAAAATTATTGTAAGTATTTCATACACTTTTCTGTTTTCCTGGCCCCAACACGGCAGCATACATGTGATTAGAGATACACAGCAGCCGAAACATATCGGCCTAAAATGGTGTTACCGGCATTTTGCCGATAAGAGAAAAAGGTGTCGATAATGGCGGCGAAAAGCGCACGCAATTTTGCCACCATTTTATTGAAATTTTAATCATGATTTTACCACGATTTTACTGTGTTTATGGTGTGTTTTTCATAGGTCATGTGATTTAAAAACCGCATCAAAAACATAACACGGGTGCATTATTAGTGCATTCTTGCTGCACCGGAGAGGTGCATTTTTTTTAACTGACCAAAAATGCAGCAATCAGGATTTCTAACACCACAATGGAAGCGCAACGGACCAGTGTAGACATATATAGAATTTAAAGGGATACATTTTTCTTGAGCTTTTCTTTTGTTAAAGGTGCCAATAATGGCTGACAATAAATTCATATTAATTAAAATTGATGATAATAATTGAAAAGTTGAATATAATTTAAATATTTATATAAAAATTTATTTATATTTTAAAAACTTTCATTTTCGGTTTTCGGCCAAGTGCATTCTGCTTTTTGTTTATGCACCAAAATTTCTATTCGGTGCACCTCTACATGTGATACATCCAGTAGTATTCTGCCACAGATGGGGGCCAGGAAAGGAATATTATGATGAAGTATTTGACACAATTTTTCAATATTTTTTTTATTTTTTTAGCACATGATTGGGCATTCTTTGCAAAGTGAAGTTGTGGTTTGTTTTACTGAATTCACTAAAGTAAGGTAAATTCACTTTGCTAATGGCTACTATTTAATACATCAGTGTCACCGGCTGATATCAATACACTATGGGGCTTATTCTGTCATCTTAGCAGTTGTGATGCTGCATTGATGACCATCTTGCCTGTTACAAGTAAAGATATTGGAAGGAAACAACGAATCACTATCTGGGGTACAGCCATGAAAATATAGAACAGCAAGCATGTAAAAAATGTAAAACCCACATCAGAATTAAAATAATAACTAAAAAAGTTTATAGAACCACTATAATTTTCATTTAAGAGAAGGGTGGGAGGAAAAGGCGACTACACACGGGAGTCATAAACTGGTAAGCAATTTTCTTTAAACTGGAAATCCCTTTAAGTACTCAGATAATGTTTATTAAATTTTCATTAAATTGAAGTATTTAGTACAACATTTAACGCAATAGTAAATTCTCTTGGCGTTTGCAAGATCGTTAACATGTCCTAAACTTGTGCACAAATGTGTTAATCTTGCCAATGCATAATGGTTTGTAATTTACACTCTTTAAAAATATATTCATCGCTGAAGTCATTAAAAAGGGGACATCTTCCTTCCACGTAACACATTTTTATAAACTGTGACATATCATTTTCAACAACATACTGGGTTGCCTGGGATAAGAGAGATGGTTTTTAAAGAATGAGCCCCCTTAAAAACAATCTTGTAATGATCAAATCCAAAAAAGCTTTGCCCCACTTTTACTAACTACTATGATTAGCCATACTCTCTGACTTTTTTGAATATCCTCATAGACTGGCCATATAGTGCTATAGTAAGACTCTTTGGGGTTGATTTACTATATGGTTAGTTTTTTTTTCCTTCAGCCAACTCCTTAAGGGCCCACAGCTCCTCCCTTTTGCACCTTGTCCCATCTTCAAGGAAACAGTAGACCCACTCTGCTGCTGGGTTTCTGTAGAGCTTCTCAGGGGCAGGCAGAAAAATGCTATATCTCTCCATTACTGGCAAAAAAATAAGGTAATTTACTTTCCATGACCTTAAATCCCAGCAGTCTGCCATTCACAGCTTATTTTATTTTTTTTCCATTTTAGAGCAACTAAATATCTAAACTGTGGTGAAAATCAAGTTTGTATGTCATTTCCACTCAATCTCCATGCCAGTTTTGGTTGTTTGGCTACTGGAAACCTGGAAAAAATGGGGTTGATTTACTAAAACTGGAGAGTGCAAAATCTGGTGCAGCTCTGCGTAGAAACCTCCGCTTCCGGGGTTTTTTTTTGTCAAAGCTTAACTGAACAAGCTGAAGTTAGAAGCTGATTGGCTACTATGCACAGCTGCATTAGATTTTGCACCCAGCAGTTTTAGTAAATCAACCCCAATGTTTGGTTGAAAGATGATCAAAACAACAAAAGTGAAGAGTGTATGGCCAGATATTTCTTCCCTCTGTATTCCCCATATAGAGATACAGATGACATTATTTTCAGCACCCCCTCTACTTAGGACACGGTAATGTTATCTGCTGGGTTATATCCTGTGGCGTATGCTGCATGCATCACAAAATTCACTGGACAAAATTACAAATACTTTGGCAGATATAATATATATTTTTTCAAGAGAGAAAAAAGAGAAATTTTCCTAGCGTAGTGCTGTTTTCCTGCAGTTCAGCTTTAACACCACGCATGCACTGTCGTGCCTTTGATCTCAACACTTTGATATAAATGAGTCTTTATCAGTCACAAAACGGCTTCACACAAGCTAAAGCTGAAATTCAGGCAAGAATAAAAAGCCACCAATCTAAAGTGCAAGTTCCATGTAGTGATGAAGAATGTGACTTACCTAATAAACTACTGTAATTTTCTTCTTAAGGTCTAAAGGCTAATTCTACCTTTATCCTGTCCCAAGAATATTATAAATGCACTTATATTGATTAATAAAAAAATAATGCCCATTTAATATTTTTGTACATTGGATCACTGGTACAATGCTCTGGCACCACAAACTATTCCTCCATCCGCAGGTCTGTATCAAGATACAGACCTTCAGTTACAGGGTTAAAGGAAGTATCAATGGGCTACAAGTGGGATGATGTCACCACATTTGTGCTCCATTGAGAACTACCAGTCCATCTGCTAGGGTGGATGATGGGACTTTATTCACAGATTCCAAATTAAAAAAATTACCAGAGACTCTGGGGAGTAAAAACCCCCCGGATTCTGTAAGAGGTGGGATTGTTTGCGGGTGGAAGGCTACAGACCGTGACCATGTTTTTTGTATTATAGCTTGAATATGGATGTAACATGAAACATGGGGGAGATTTACCAAAACTGGAGTGTGCAAAACCTTGTATAGCTCTGCATAGAAACCAATCAGCTTCCAGGTTTTACATAGTTACATATTTGGTAGAGTTGAATGAAGACACCAGTCCATCCAGTTCAACCTGTGTGTGTGTTCATAAAAAAAAAAAAAAAAATCATATCCCACATCCCTGTATATTGTTCTTGCTAAGATGCTCACCTAAGAGTTTTTTGAAACTATCAATACTTCCCACTAACACCACCTATTGAGAAAGTGAATTCCACATCCTTACCGCCTTAACAGTAAAAAAAAAAAAAACCCACGCAGTTTAGGGTTAAACCACGTCTCTTCCAGTTTCATTTAGTGGCCCTGTGTCTTCTTATTCTCCCTGCAACTGAATAGTTTATTCCCTATGCTAGAATCACCAATGAGGTATTTGTATATTGCTATCATATCTCCACTCAAGCGTCTCTTCTCCAGGGAGAATAAGTGTAATGTTTGTAGTCGCTCCTTGTAACAGAAGTCCTCCATTGCCCACATTAACTGTCTTGCCCTTCTCTTGGCTCTCTCCAGCTCCAGCACATCTGGAGGACTGGTGACTAGAACTGGACATCATACTCCAGATGTGGCTAAAACTAGAGTTTTATAAAGTGGCAGGATTATAGTTTTATCTCTTGAGTAAATACCCTTTTTATGAATGCTAATAGTCTACTGGCTTTGCTTGTTTCAGCTTGGCATTGCATACCCTTATTAACTTTCTTGCCATTCTCTTGACTCTCTCCAGCTCTAGCACATCTGGAGGACTGGTGACTAGAACTGGACATCATACTCCAGATGTGGCTAAAACTAGAGTTTTATAAAGTGGCAGGATTATAGTTTTATCTCTTGAGTAAATACCCTTTTTATGAATGCTAATAGTCGACTTGCTTTGCTTGTTGCAGCTTGGCATTGCATACCCTTATTAACTTTCTTGCCCTTCTCTTGACTCTCTCCAGCTCTAGCACATCTGGAGGACTGGTGAATAGAACTGGACATCATACTCCAGATGTGGCTGAATTAGAGTTATATAAAGTGGCAGGATTATAGGTTTATCTCTTGAGCAAATACCCTTTTTTATGAATGCTAATAGTCTACTGGCTTTGCTTGTTGCAGCTTGGCATTGCATACTATTGCTGAGTCTATCATCAACCTGGACCCCCAAATCTCTTTCCATCCTCAATTCCTCCAGGGGTTCTCCCCCTAGTAAGTAACTAAGGATGATCGAACTTTTGAAAAGTTCGGTTCGGCCAGAACATCCGAACTTCCCGAAAGTTCGGCCCGGATTTCAGAACCCTATTGAAATCAATGGGACCCGAACTTCAGTAATCAAAAAACACAATTTTTAAGCCCTAAAACCCAATAAATGCCCCTAAAAAGTGCCTAGGGTTCTGGGTCATGCCCCATTAACTATTACTCACACAAAAAAAAGTTCTTAAAAATTGTCATTTTTGATAAAAAAGCCAATAATTGAAAAAATTAAAAAAAAAAAAGAGATTTTTTGATTTTGATTTAGTATCTGGGGGGTCTAAAAGGTGTGCATGTGAAGTTTCAGCTCTGTAGCATGTCCAGAACCATGAAAAAAAAAAAAAAGAAAATTTTTCAGTAGAACAGGGATGTAGGACCCTCCTTTAACACCTATATGATCTTTTTTTCTGGTTCTGGACATGCTAGAGAGCTGAAACTTCGCATGTACACCTTTTAGACCCCCCAGACACAAAATCACACAAAAAAAGTTCTTAAAAATTGTCATTTTTGATAAAAAAAAGCCAATTATTGAAAAATTAAAAAAAAAAAGAGATTTTTTGATTTTTACTTTGGATTTAGTATTTGGGGGGTCTAAAAAGTGTACATGTGAAGTTTCAGCTCTGTAGCATGTCCAGAACCATTAAAAAAAAGATAATTTGTATTAGAAAACTTTCAGCTCAGGGGGTTGGCTTCGCTGCTGTAACACCTTGCCGGTTTAATAGAAGGCATTTTTTTGGGTTCTTTGCAGTCAGGAAAAACATCTGAACTTGTGTATAGTGGTACTGTGCACAAGTTCTGATGTTTTGCCTGCCTCCAAAAACCCCCAAAAAATGCCAGCAAAAACACACCTGGGCATTTTTTTTGACGCTAGCGTTTTTTTTTTGGCATTTTTTTGGGGTTCTTTTGAGGCAGGCAAAACATCTGAACTTGTGTATAGTGGTGTATATACACACATCCATATATTTATATACACACCTAGACATATATAGGTGTGATAGTAGCAGAAATATATGCTTGCGCTAATGAAATCATTTACACTAATATATTTCTGCTACTATCACACCTATATATGGCTAGGTGTCTATATACATATAATTATGTGTGTATATATACCACTATAATCGAATCAATAATTTTATTTTATTATTTAATATATATAATAAAATTATATTATTGATTAGATTATAATTCATGCATTATATATTATATATATATATGTGTGTGTATATATATATATATATATATATATATATATATATATATATGTGTGTATATAGATATATATATATATATATATATATATATATATATATATATATATATATGTGTGTGTGTGTGTATATATATATATATATATATATATATATATATATATATACAACGCATGAATTATAATCGAATCAATAATATAATTTTATTATATATATATAATTTTATATATATATATATGTGTGTGTATATAGGTATGCATATATATAATATAAAATGTGTTATGTGTTTTGTGCAACGTTTTTTGTTTTTTTTTTAATTTCCCTCTCTAGTTCCGCTCCCATGCAGCATTGCTGCTGCAGGGAACGGAACTAGGAAGTCCTCCTACCGACAGACGAGCGGCGGAGATCTCGCTGGCGGTCACAGCAATGAGAGCTCATCGCTGGATCGCCAGGATAAGGTAAGAGACGCTCCGCTGCGCTGTCTGCATAGCTTTGCCATTCACCCAGAGCGTGACTCGGGGATACCGCTAATAGTAGAAAATTCCTACCCCGAGTCACGCTCGGGGATACCGCTAGCGAGGTTAAAGCTATGCTGATTCAGCGAAATATTGGATCCCTTATCATCCCCTCCAATAGTTTACACAATATATATGTTATTTTCAAAGCTTAATTGAACAAGCGGAAGTTAGAAGCTGACTGGCCAACATGCACAGTTGCACCAGATTCTAAGTGCTTCGATTTAAGTAAATCTCCCCCATGGTCAGACTTTCCTATCTTTTAAGTCAGGTTAGAAGAGCTCCTCTTGCCTATAGAACTCCTCTCTAATTTATATTTATTTAAATGTCCCACATACTCACCTAAATCTGCAATAATTCAACATGCCTGGTCCCGAATCTTCTGGTCTCTTCACTGCAGAATAGGAAGGTTCTCCTTCAGGTTCCCATATCACTGCCTGATGGCATTGATTCTTCTCATTAGCTCCATCAACAGGGTCTTCACAAGATCATGAAGACTCCATCCATAGTGCGATAACCTACTGTCGTTGAAGGGCCCAACTTCCGCATCTGAGATCTGAACACTTGCTCCCAACAGATTCTTATAGGCCCATCAACTGTTTTGGTTGACAGGCCTATGTGAGCCTATGAGAAGAGAGAGCGCAGGAGTGACTGGCGCTAAGAAAACTTCTGTTGCCAGCGGATGAAGGACGAAAGAAGACCGGTCCATGGTATGATATGTATGGTTCTGTGGAGGGGGAGGATAATTTCATTTTAGCTAAGGATCCCAGAGATCAAAGATAGATGTACACTAACCCTTTAACATCCCAGAAAGAGTAAAAAAAAGTGTTGATGCTGTCACACATCTATGGACTCGGTTCAGGGGATTCAGGTTTGCTTATTTTGATGTAATTCACCCCACACTTTAGTAATAGCAGACAGGCATTTCTTCATTGAGTCATTTAAAAAAATATATTTTTTTAAACTCTTTTTTACTTGTATTACAAAGTGACAAAGGTTGGGTTGCTGCAGGCAGAAGAACCTTCCTTAAGACTGTTCCGAACTTTCAGTCCTATCAGATAAAAGTGATTTAATAAGTACAATCCGATAAGTAAGGGGAGAGTTCAAGAGCACAAAAATATGCATTTCATTTACAAAGATTGATTCAAGGTTGGCAGACAGTAATGGCGCTGATCCATCAGAATAGTTTACATTGTGTATGTGAAATACTTTTGCCTCCATTATGTCTTCTTAACTCATTTTCCCGATCACTGGTTCTTTTAAATAGTCGCTTTGCTTGCAGAGTTAACGCTACAGCGCTCAGTGATATATTTATGTACTTTCCTGTCCAGGCAAGCCTCAGATGGAGACATGATATAATAACCTGTGTAGCCAGCGTTAAATGTAAAGGTTTCAAGCTTAGCGCAAACACACTATATTAACCTTGGGTTATTCCAGCCATCAAAGGAAAACAGTTAAAACAATATATTGGTCTCACTCTAATGGGCACATCTATAATGTAAAGACAGCTGGCAGAATTAAAGAGCAACTACAAGCATACTGAGTACAATACACTTCAAATACATATTTGTTAACTGTTTCACCCACCTAAGTATTTAAAGCCCAACTTCAAAAAATCCAAAAATTCTGCCTTGCAGTGGGCCTGTGCCTGAACTGTCAGGGTGACCTGTTCATTAAGTTTTAGGGGGGGAGTAAAAGCGCTTTAACATACTCAAACCTCTGTTTCCCTGGCAGACATGCTAGCCCAAGCTTAAGTGGTGAACTGTCCCTTAACCACTTTACCACCGGAGGATTTTGCTGTCTTACGTCTGGGCCACTTTTCAGCACTGTGTGACTTTAACTGACAATCGCGCGGTTGTGCGACGCCGTACCCAAACGAAATTTACGTCCTTTTTTTCCCCACAAACAGAGCTTTCTTTTGGTGGTATTTGATCACCTGTGCAATTTTTACTTTTTGCGCTATAAACAAAAAAAGAGTGTAAATTTTGAAAAAATAACAATATTTTTCAAATTTTTTTTATATGAAATTCCCCCCCAAAAAAAAATGTAAAAATCAAAATTCTTTTTAATTTTTGGCCAATTTGTTTTCTGCTACTTATGTTTGCACAATCACAATAAGCGTATTTTGATTGGTTTGCGCAAAAGTTATTGCGTTTACTAACTAAGGGAAAGATTTATGTCATTTTTGGTGTTTTTGTTTTTTAACGAGTAATGGTGGCGATCTGTGATTTTTTTTGCGGGACTGCGACATTGCGGCGGACAGATCGGACCCTTGACTGACATTTTTGACACTTTTGGGGGTACCAGTGACATTACCACAGTAATCAGTGCTATAAATATGCACTGTTACTGTAAAAATGACACTGGCAGGGAAGGGGTTAATTTTTATTGGTGATCAAGTGGTTAATGTATGCCTGGTGCTTACTGACGTGTGTGGGGGGAGGGGACTATGTGACACAAGGACAGATCGCATGTTAAGCTATGCTGAATCCTACAATCTGACCCTGCCTGTCACTTAGGAGATCCGCCCGCTTGTGTTTACACAAGCAGGCGGATCTCCACACTCGATTCCCCGACAATTGGGGAAGAGCAGCGGCGATTGCCGCCGCTCCTCCCCTGGCCCAACTCCCGCTGTGACTGAATACAGCAGGAGCGAGCCTCCGGCGGCGCGCGCGCGCCGCCGAGAGAGGGGAATGTCTGGTGACGTAGGTCTACGTCGCCAGACGTTATCGAGCCACTTTGCCGCAGTACAGCTCTAGTGAGCAGTGCGGAAGTGGTTAACGCCCTCAAGTCAAACATTGGGTTTTGTACCCTACATCTGTCTTGATTACGTTAGGACCTTGGACGGCTAGAGTGTGGAGTAGAAGATTCTGCATAGACTGGTCTAGTAGCACAGATGGTCGGATAAGTAAATATAATTTTCCATTGTTCAAGGGGGCAGTCAAAGTGCTTTTACTTACTCAAACCTCTGCTTCCCTGGAAGACAGTTCTAGCCCACGCTCAGGCGACGAACTGTCCCTTAGCGCCCTCAAGTCCCATGTTGGGTGTTTGTGTGGTTTTTGAGTTGCCTCTTTCCTTAAGGCTCCATTCTCACATGAGCGTAGTAATTTATTGGCGCTTTTCAGGCATTTTTTAAGTGTTTTTGCAGCTTTTACAATTGTTTTTAAAGCATTTTAGAAGCGTATTACAAGCATTTTACAGCTTCAGGCACTTTTGTTTAGCCAAAAGAAAGAACTAGAGGGGAGAGAGAAAGAGGAAATCAGGGGTGGAGAGCTGCTGTTTGAACAGAAAACGAGTGACAAAACGCTCATAAAACGCTCAAGTCAGATGTTTCTATTGAAGTCTATGGGGCCAAAAACGCTTATAATCTGCCAAAAAGAAGCTCATGCACTTTTGTGAGGGACAGGTATTTTGCTTCAGGCGACAGAATGCTCATATGTGAACAGGGGCCATTGAAATTAATAGGATTTGGCTTGTTGAGAGTTTTGGATCTACAAGCTTCAAGCAGAAAATCGCTCAGGTGTGAATGGGGCCTTAGGTTTTCTGCAGCCTACTTTATTCCTTGCGGATGGGAAACCTACACCGCCATTCTATATAAAAAACAAAAACACACCTTTTTCGGGTCCTGTGACATTGATTACATCTGTATGTGATCTCACGCATGTGTTGTAGGGGATCTGGTGCAATTTGTTATTGAACAAATCTCCTAGTGCACATACACTGATCTTGCACCTAAGCCGTACGATACTTGGCAGGGTTGGTTATTTTTCAATACCAGGGTTCAATACCAACAATGCCAGGTCTCATATGGCGTATGCACAAGATCAGGCAAGATCTCCATGGAAGGCACTAGTGACATTCCTAGGAGGCATTGAAATTCAGGAAGTGGGTAAAGAACCTGCTGTAAGTCCTCTAGTTAGACCTCATTAAGATGGTTAGTTGAACCTCATTTACAATATTGTGTCTAGTTCTGTAGACCTCACTTACAAAGATATATTGATAAGATAGAACTAGTCCAGAAATGGATAACAAAAATGGTGAAAGGTTTGTGAGATAAAATATATCAGAAGAGACTTCAAGAACTTAACATGTACAGTCTGGAGGAAAGACAGGAAAGGGGAGACATGACGGAAGGGGAGACATGATGGAAACATTTAAATACATCAAGGGGGTGAATATTGTTCAGGTGGGCAGTATTTTCAATATGAAGCTAAGTTTAAGAACACAGGGACATGACTTCAAACTAAAAATTGACTTCTGAAAGCATGGGACATCTGCAAATACCTAAAAAGGTAAGAAGGAGGACATTGCAGTGAGATGTAAAATAATCAAAAGAATGTAAGGAATGGTTGTATACTATGTCCAATACTACTTTGATCTTATACTTGGTCCAAGCAGGCTCAAGGAGCATATGGTAATGTGGTAGGGAAAGTTTATTCCACAATGGGGCATTAGGTTAAACCTCAGGGCACAGATAACCTTCACATGTGAGGCCTGCACTCCAGGCCTGTAGGGTAGTGAGCGTAGCAGGGGTTAACTCATAAGGAGTTCTAGGGCCACGAAAGAGTAATGGCGCTTTTCCACGGCATGGAACCGAACGGTTCGGCTCTCTTTTGTGCTTTTCCACTGCTGGTACCGCTGGTATGGTGTAGGAACGGTTCGGTACGGTACGGTACAGCGGCGCTTTTTCACTGCATGGAACCGAACGGTACGGCTCTCAAAAACAGTACCGCCTCGATTGTGGTTCCAAGAGGTACCATACCCGGTACCATATCCCACAATCCTTTGCATGCAGTCACTACTAGCCACTGATTGGTCAGAGAATCCCACCCACCCTGTTGTTATCCCACCCACTTAACTTTAGTACTACTTTAGTGGAAAAGCAAACCAGACCGTACCGTACCGAACCGTTCCAACACCGTACCATGCGGTACCAGCAGTGGAAAAGCAAACCGGGCCAATTAGGGCCGAGTAGAGCCGAGCCGGTACTTGCAGTGGAAAAGTGCCATAAATGATGGCGGGCTTCTACAGAGCGCACCACTGCTACTGCTAGGACCATAATGAGATTGGAGATGGACCAGAATTTTAAGGGGAAAAAAGATTTATTTGCAATTATAGGGAGGGGAGGGAAGCAGGGGAGTGCAAAAAAAAGAGTATGAAGGTCCGCTTTAAGGCTAATATAAATTGAATTTAAAAAAAAGGGAGGGTTGTGGGGGCTTTAAGGAGGAAGGCAAGGGTTGGGAGGCTTTTAAAACTCAAGCTGGGCTTGAAGCTCTAGATGAGATCCCCCTTCTATACGTCATCTCCCCATCCTCCACATTATTATGAAGTTATAGCTTAGTCCCTTTAGAAATCACCTTGTATCATTATTCCTCATACCAATCTCATTGCTCATAATTACTCTGTGCTAATCAATAAAAGATCTTAATTATACTCGTTACTCTATAATAGATTTTACTGTCTGTTCTCCTAATTACATAATCATAAAACCTAAATTAAAGCACCATCAATATATGCATGGTGTATAATCTATACAAATGTGCTGCACCCAGACAGATGTTAATTGTGTTTTATTAAAGACACAAATTGATTACATTAACCTGAGCTGATACCTAGTTTTGCTGGGTGACATTCATATGGATATTCCCTTTAAGTTGAGCAGCTCTGCCAGGGTTTGTAGCGGTGAGACAGCCACTGCAGAGTGTTGCCCTGAGAAGAAATTGTTGGATGTTCCCTGCGGCGCTGTTAACATGAATCATCATAGATGTGACAGTCACCCGGGAACAAGGCCTACAGCAGCTTTTCTTGCGGCTCTTTTATGCAACGCAGACCCCCACTCACTGTCGTTTGAAATTGTTAAAACCTACCATATGCTTGATGAGGCATTGGTTTCAGAATTATTTTTAATTTTTTTTTTTATAGGGAACATGATAATATAGGTTGCATAATAATGAAGTTTTTCTATTGGGTCTATCTTGAGTCAAAATAGAAGCTGCCATTTCTGGGTCACATACCAGTCCCAGGACAGTAAAGCAGTTCAGCATCCCTGCCTATGTTTGATCGGACCCCATAGCAAAACCTTTAAAGTGTATGTACTGCCAACACTTTTTTTGTGTTTGGATAACATAGGAAAGGGTTAAAACCCCAGGTTTTTTTTCTTTTTTTTTTGGTATTTGTGTGGAAATTTGCCATTCATCTGATATCATTGAGTTAATGGTGTGAAGTTCACGCAGTAAGCGGGCAGGGGCACAGAGTGTGCAGAAAATTGTTTTCACCCTCATTTAGGAATCAATGAATATAAGTGTTTCAATGATGATTGGGGCATTTTTAATAAACTTTCACTCTTGTAGAAAAATGCATTGGAGTAGATAGGAAAGACGAAATTTTGGTATTTTTTAAGATTAAAGAAGCTGCTTTAAACTACCCTGGGCCTGTCTTTTTTTTTTTTTTTAACCAAAAATGGCCCCTAATTAGCCTCATTATTTTACTTAAAAATGTTAAAGTATATGTAAATCCTTACCTTGCAAAACAACACACTCAAAACAGCCCTGACCCTTTGAGGCATGGACACCAATGTAACATCCACATAAATGGCAGAACCCAAGGTTTCCCTGCAGAACATTGCCCAAAGCATCACACTGCCTCTGCCGCCTTGCCTTCCTGGTGCCATCTCTTCTCCAGGTAAGTGACGCACACGCACCTGGCCATCCACATGATGTAAAAGAAAACATGATTCATCAGACAAGGCCACCTTTTTCCATTGCTCCGTAGTCCAGTTCGGAAGTTCATGTGACCATTGTAGAAGCTTTTGGCTGTGGACACAGGTCACCATGGCCTTCACAGCCAGGGGCTGACTGGCAACTTTCTGCCCAGGGGGCATGAACAAAGCAGAGGCCCATGGTGCAGTGACTCGGCCCCCCTCCCACACTCACTCCTCCTCCTGACCCCCATTCCAAGCTGAAGCTCCACTTCAGATACTCTCTACTCACCGGCCATGTTTGGGTTCCCGACCTGGCCAGCAGGGGGCGGTTGGGGGGAGCTGGGACAGCTTGGTTGGGGCTTGCTGGGGGAGGAGAGTCTCCAGTAGGGCATGGAACTGGCCTCCGCTCAGACACAGTTTACACCATCCATGCTGGGTGGAGGCCTGTGCTCTGTCCTTGTCTTCATCCCACACTAAGTAGGTCAGTGGCAGGGACCTTTTACTTCTCTTCACCAGGAATCCTTTAGGCATGCCTTTGGCAGAAGCGGTGCAGCCTTGCTAAAAAAGTTAAATATAATATATAAAATGACAATACACAAATAACAAGCAAATGCTCAGAAAAAAAGGAAAATAAGAATACAATTGAATAAACCAAATAATAAAGACCAGGTAGGACATTTTTAATCCACGCAAATTTCACCTGTGCACCTCAGAGAAAGCATCGACTTTGTAAATCAGTTTTAAGAAAATCACTGTCATCTTTACTCCCTATGGGGAGTGGCAGGACCAAAACAGGATTGCAATGTTTTGCAAATGTTGTCAGAGGTACTTGTTTTGTTGGCTTTTCCCAATCTTTTTTCTTTTTTAAATTCTTTGTTTTCAGTTTTCTACCATACAGAATAAAGAAAAAAAACACAGAAAAAAATAGCTGAGAGATCAAGGATCTTGGATATTTTCTAACCAAACCATGATGTTTCCCTTTTAAGGTTGATCACACTTACAGTGGGGATCGAAAGTTTGGGCACCCCAGGTAAAAATCTGTATTAATGTGCATAAAGAAGCCAAGGAAAGATGGAAAATCTCCAAAAGGCATCAAATTACAGATTAGACATTCTTATAATATGTCAACAAAAGTTAGACTTTATTTCCATCAGTGACACTTTCAAAATTACAGAAAACAAAAAAATGGCATCTGCTAAAGTTTGGGCACCCTGCAGAATTTATAGCATGCACTGCCCCCTTTGCAAGGCTGAGACCTGCCAGTGTCATGGATTGTTCTCAATCATCGTCTGGGAAGACCAGGTGATGTCAATCTCAAAGGTTTTAAATGCCCAGACTCATCTGACCTCGCCCCAACAATGAGCACCATGGGATCTTTTAAGCAGTTGTCTAGAAAACTGAAACTGAAAATAGTTGACGCTCACAAAGCTGGAGAAGGCTATAAGAGGATAGCAAAGCGTTTTCAGATGTCAATATCCTCTGTTCGGAATGTATTTAAGAAATGGCAGTCATCAGGAACAGTGTAAGTTTAAGCAAAACCTCTTCTACGTCCTCGCCACAAAAATCAGCGTTTGAACTTTGCAAATGAATATATAGACAAGCTTGATGCATTTTGGAAACAAGTTCTGTGGACCGATGAGGTTAAAATTGAACTTTTTGGCAAGAATGAGCAAAGGTACGTTTGGAGAAGAAGGGGCACAGAATTTAATGAAAATAACCTCTGTCCAACTGTTAAGCATGGGGGTGGTGCTTTGGGGTTGTATTGCAGCCAGTGGCACAGGGAACATCTCACGAGTAGAAGGAAAAATTGATTCAATAAAATTTCAGCAAATTTTGGATGGTAACTTGATGCTATCTGTGAAAAAGCTGAAGTTAAAGAGAGGATGGCTTCCACAAATGGATAATGATCCTAAACACACCTCAAAATCCATGGGGAATTACATCAAGAGGCGTAAACTGAAGGTTTTGCCATGGCCTTCACAATCTCCTGACCTCAACATAATTGAAAATCTATGGATAGACCTTAAAAGAGCAGTGCGTGACAGACAGCCCAGAAATCTCAAAGAACTGGAAGACTTTTGTAAGGAAGAATGGGCAAAGATACCTCAAACAAGAATTGAAAGACTCTTGGCTGGCTACAAAAAGCGTTTACAAGCTGTGATACTTGCCAAAGGGGGCAGTACAAGATATTAACTCTGCAGGGTGCCCAAACTTTTGCAGATGCCATTTTTTTGTTTTCTGTAATTTTGAAAGTGTCACTAATGGAAATAAAATCTAACTTTTGCTGACATATTATAAGAATGTCTAATCTGTAATTTGATGCCTTTTGGAGATATTTCCATCTTTCCTTGGCTTCTTTATGCACATTAATACACATTTTTACCTGGGGTGCCCAATCTTTCGATCCCCACTGTATATAATAAAAAAATAAAATTAATATTGTAATATATGATTATACTATACAATAATCCCCCATGCTTAAATGGATATAGAACTGTAAATATACGTATAAAATGCTGCTACTTTGAAAAAACATATATATGACAAAAGAAATCCAGCATAAAATGAATACAGTACACAATTAATGTGTAAGAAATCAGTAACGCAGTCCAAAATACAGAATAGTAAATGTAAATCCGTAATGAATTAGTCCATCTGTATACTTCACAAACAATCTGAGTCCGGCTCTCAGGAGCGTGACTGTACGGCATCCGGAATGAGCTGTTACCTCGGGTTACCTCGGGTACCTCCAGACGATCGGTGCACCAGCGTGGAGAGGGTGCGATCTGAAGCAAACGCTTAGAACGGCCATTCATGCGGGCCCTTTATTACGGTCTTGCAGCGGGACCCTTTCACAAGATCTGCAGTGGGCTCCCTTCCTGCCATCTTGGGGCCTCCCCATGGTGGTGGAATGTCAGGACCTGGTCACAAGTGTCACCTTTACGATCCTGGAAGTTCACCCACTGGTGTAAGTAGTTTTTATTTTTTGGTATTTTAGTTGTATTATTTTTTATCATTTTATTTTATTTTTTACAATGTCACTGACTATGACTCTGTCCATTCAGAAAAGGAAGGAGCTGGTAAATTACATATTTACCGACCCCTTCTTGGTTCTCTATTGTGACACATCCTCTGCAGCAGCCGGCAGGAGGGGGAAGGGAGCACAGTGAGGGGGGGGGGGCACACAGGGGGCCCAGAGACAGCAGAACACAAGTGAACTGAATAGGAGGAGTGTCGGGGGCAGCATACAGAGGAACCAATCTCCTCCATTTTCCTCCTGCAGCTACAGGAGGAAAAAGGAGGACAGTGATTTCTCTACATGCTGTCCCCTGCCGCCCCTCCTATACAGGTGTACAGGGGAGCCGCACAGTTGCAACCCCTGCAACCCCTGTAGTTACGCCCCCCTGACTAATTTATTATGAATTTACATTTACATTTACTATTCTGTATTTTGGACTACATTACTGATTTCTGACACATTATTTGTGTATTACCACTTAAGCCCCGGAGGATTTGGCTGCTAAAAGACCAGGGGGTATTTTGCGATTCGGCACTTCGTGACTTTAACGGACAATTGCGCGGTCGTGCGACGCTGTACCGAAACTAATTTGACGTCCTTTTTTTCCCACAAACAGAGCTTTCTTTTGGTGGTATTTGATCACCTGTGCGATTTTTTGATCATGCGCTATAAACAAAAAAAGAGCATCAATTTTGCAAAAATAACAAGATTTTTCACATTTTTTTATATGAAATTCCCCCAAAAAATGTAAAAATCAAAATTTTTTAACATTTTCGGTCAATTTGTTTTATGCTACCTATGTTTGGTAAAAAAAAATCGCAAAAAGCCTATTTTGATTGGTTTGCGCAAAAGTTATCGCGTTTACTAACAAAGGGAAAGATATTTGTAATTTTTGTTGTTTTTTTTTAACGCGTAATGGCGGCGATCTGCGATTTTTTTGCGGTACTGCGACATTGGGGCGGACAGATCGGACCCTTGACTGACATTTTTGACACTTTTGGGGTTACCAGTGACATTTCTACAGTAATCAGTGCTATATATATGCACTGTTACTGTAAAATTACACTGGCAGTGAAGGGGTTAACTTTATTTGAGAGGGAGGGGCTGTGTGTGTCCCTAGGGGCGTGATTCTAACTGTGATTGGCTGTGGCTTGAGCTGTAAGAAAAATGATCAACGGTCCTACATAGTAGAACCGTATGATCATTGTTTCTACACAGGGGAGAATGACAGGCGGCTTGTTTACACTAGCCGCCTGCCTTTCTCCCTCTCCCCCGACGATCGCTGAGTGACCGGCGGACATCGGGTCCGCCGGTCACACGCGCGGGGGGTCCGTGACCACGCGGGAGCGCGCCGCTGGCAGCGCGCGCTCGCTTCCCAGAGCCTCACAGGCTAGTGACGTACCGATACGTCACTCTGCCTGTGAGGGGCTGACCGCCGCAGTATATCTACTTGCGGCGGTCGGCAAGTGGTTAATTTTATGTTGGATTTCTTTTGTCACACACTTATATACTGTATATATTTATATACTGTATATTTAAGATTACCTGTAATTACCTTTAATTGTACCTACTGTTTAAAATAATTTTTATAACACTGTTTTTTATATGGGTAGCCCACTTCTCTAACAAAGCCTACTGTAGAGTAAGAAACCCTATTTTGTCATTAAAACTCCCTCGACAGCAACGATCAACACCTCTTTGCTGTATGCAGGTTATTGTTATATGTGGGTAATAATAAGCACTTTTATAGCATTTAAGGCCCCTCCTGGGGTCGCTTCTCCACCTCCAGAGCCCTCGTTAATTTCCGCTAACCAGACACTATTATATCCCACGTTAGAAAAATTGACATTTTAATGGGTGACAGCCCACACCTTGCTCCCCTCCTACCAACTTCTTTGTGTGCGCTATTTTACAAGCTCTTTAACAAAGTTGCAATCCATCTTCAAAGCCGAATGCGGAACTTTTCTTATTTGTGGCAATGGTTTTCTTCTCTTTCTATAAATTAAGACTGGTAATAAAGGGATCATTCCCCCACTCCGCTGATAACTTTAATTACACGTTGACCGGGAAAAAAAAATTGCAAACATAATGGCACAATCAGGATGTTTTCAAATATAATGAGAGAGAAAGAAATTCAGTATACGCTTTTATAAAATAGAATTAAGCATTGTTTCTAATCAGAGTGATGTGCGTTGGACCTCACAAAGGGATTACTGGTATTATTTAGCCAGCGTTTAAAAACAACTGATCAGTGCACACTTCTAAATGACAGGTTCTCTTTATTACGTACAGTGGTTTGGTTATGTTTACCTAAGGCTGGGTACAGACAGTTCATTTTTTTCATTCAGCCAACTGGCAAAAAAAAAAAATGGATTTCTTCAACCACTCAAGCAAGATGGATGGAGGTGTAGTACTGTCCCCGTAGGGCCTGCTGTTAGATGGCCTCCTCTGATTACCAGCACACAGTCACTTAGGGAACAGTTCACACATCCCTCCTTACTCCCAATGGCTCGTCCCAGAATAAAACAGTCCAGGGGTGTTGGTTTTTAGTGTTTATTTTGGAACTTGGATGGGAGAAGGGAATAGTGGGATACTCCAACTGTAACTATTCACAATGGATAAGGACAACTCTCACTTGGCCTCACCAGGTTGCTTGCTGAAGCAGCTGCACTGCTTGAACCATACTGCCACATGTATGGAAAGGGTTAAGTCTCCTTGCTCTTTTCTCTCCAGAAATAGACTTGGTGAATCTACATTATCTTCGGGACACTCACTAGCATCCCCTTTATTGTCACCCGTCCACTGACTGTTCTAGCTTCAGGGGTAGCCCCCCTCAGGTCAGGCCCCTTGACACAGATCTGTATTAACTGTACTACAGAATCAGATCCTCCAGTGTCTCCCTTTTCAGTCAGCTCCACTGAACCTCTGGGTTCAGTTCCTCACTATCACTCTGCAGGCTCTCAGGTCGACTACCTGAGGCCGCATGGCACCTCTACAGAGGAGGAGGCAGCCGCCCCCTCCCTTCAGGACTCCGCTATCAGTGGTACATGCAGAATCCAACATACCCTAGTGAGGGGCTCTCCTAAATAAAAATATATCCAGGGATGTAGACCAGCCTTTCTCAACTTTTTACCCGAGAGAAACCCTTGAAATAAGTTTAAGGGCCCAGGGAACCCCTAAAAAACCAATGTGTCAGTGGACAATGGGTAGAATGCCCCTTACATTGGGGGTTAGTAGTAAGAATCCCCCTTACAGTGGTAGTCACAATGCCACCCTTACTAACAGCAAAAAAGAATATCAGTGTCATATCGCTAGGTCTGCCAAGTGGCGCCAGATGGGAGGTCAATCAGTCACAGCTTAACCACTTCTGGACCGGAAGATTTTCCCCCTTAATGACCAGGCCATATTTTGAGATTTGGCACTGCGTTACTTTAATGGACAAATGCGCGGTCGTGCAATGCTGTACCCAAAAAAAAATTGATGTCCTTTTTTCACACAAATAGAGCTTTCTTTTGGTGGTATTTGATCACCTCTGCGATTTTTATTTTTTTGCCCTTTAAACAAAAAAAAAGCGACATTTCTGGAAAGAAAACAATATTTTTCACTTTCTGCTATATGACATTCCCAAAAAAAAAAAATCTAAATGTTTTAACATTTTAGGCTAATTTGTTTTCTGCTACATATTTTTGGTATCAAAATCGCAATAAGCGATTGCTTATTTTGATTGGTTTGCACAAAAGTTATCGCGTCTACAAACTAGAGGAAAGTCATTTTAATTTTTTTTTTTTTTTTTACTAGTAATGGCGGCGATCTGCGATTTTTAGCGTGACTGCGACATTGCGGCGGACAGATCGGACCCCCTAACTGACATTTCTGACACTTTTGGGGGGACCAGTGACATTACTACAGTAATCAGTCCTAAAAATATGCACTGTTACTGTACTAATGACACTGGCAGGGAAGGGTTAACACTGTGGGTGATCAAGGGGTTAAATGTGTACCTAGGGGCGTGTTTCTAACTGTATGGGGGCGGGGCTTGTGAAATGATCACAGAGACCTGTGATCCTATATAGAAGGATCACAGAAGCTCTGTGATCATTCCAGAGAGAACAACGGTCAGCTGTGTTTACAACAGCCTACCGTCCTTCTCTCTCAGGCGGCAATCAAAGCCGTCTGCCCCATGGATCAGAGTCCCCGATGCCGAGTAGTGGCACGCGCTCGTGCCCTAGCTGCAGGTGCGCGACCGACATAGACATACGTCGGTTCACGCAGGAGGGCCGCCCTGCCGCAGTAAATCGGCGGTGGGCGGTACGGAAGCAGTTAAGGAACCCCAAGTAATCTCTGGAGGGAACTTAGGATTGGTGTCACATCGCTAGCCCCCCAAGTGAAGTTGGACCTGAAACTATCCATGCACCATCAGATGAATCCTTAGGTTCCTCCAGAAATTACTTGAGGATCCTTGAGCTGTGATTGATTGATCTCCTATCTGGTGCCTTGATAGTTCCAGGTCCAACTCCACTTAGCCGGGCTAGCAGTATGATACCAATGATATTTTTAGCTGTTACCAGGAGTAGCAATGTGACCACCACTGTAAGTGGGGCGTTCTTCCCACTAAACAGAACCCTGGTTGAGAATGGCTGATGTAGACCCCCACACTCCTTATTTGGTAAACGTTGATTATTAGACCAAGTTGAAGTAAACGTGCACATGTATTGGCAGTTCAAACTGTGCATATGATAAATACATGGGTAGAGGTTACCTCCGGTGAAAGCCACAGGTTAACATGATTGGTAGGTCCAAAGGTACCTGAATGTCAGAAACATTCATGCAAGCTGAATAAAATATCACCAATTTTTTTTAAAAGAGATTACTGACTGACTATATCTTCAGCTCCTTCTAGTGGCACAAATGTAGTGTAGTTTTCTGAAATACCTGTGAGAAAACTATACTGCATTTTGGCCACTAGATGGAGTTGATGATACTGGAATGAATCTCTTCGAAAAAATATGGGGAAATTTTGCTCAGCTTCCAAGAATTCTTAAAAACTTGAGGATCTATAAAAAGACCCCAGGTTAGATGTCCCCCTGATTTCGAGAAGGTTATCATGTACTTTATATTGTTCCCTGGGGATAGGGAAATCTTTAACCCATCCCCAATCTATTCCAAAAAAAAAAAATGATTCCCAATTTTTTCAAAACCATACATTTTGTCCAAAGTTACCGTCCAAAAAGTAGCACAGTGACTAAGGTTAGGTTCAGGCCTTTGCATGTCGGTAACATGTGCGAAATTGTGCACTTTTCCGCCATGCAGAGAAACGCGCTGCCATGTATCAGACGTGTGGCGGCGTCAATAATGGTTAACCTCCCTGGCGGTAACCCCAAGCGTGACTCGGGGTGGATTTTTTAGGCTAGGATCGGTATCCCCGAGTCACGCTCGGGGTAGATGTGCAGAGCGCGCAGCGGTGTCTCTTACCTTCTCCTGGCGATCCAGCGATGATCTCCCATTGCTGTGATCGCCAGCCGAGATCCCCGCCGCTCGTCCGTCGGTGTGATGACTTCCTAGTTCCGTTCCCTGCAGCAGCAATGGTGCATGGGAGCGGAACTGGGAGGGAAATTCAAACGTTGCACAAAACACAAACACATAACACATTTATATTATATATATATATATATATATATATATATATATATATATATATATATATATATATATATATATATATATATATATATATATGTGTATATATATATATATATATATATATATATATATATATATATATAATATATAACGCATGAATTATAATCTAATCAATAATATAATTTTATTATATAATATAATATATATTATATATATATATTATATAATAAAATTATATTATTGATTAGATTATAATTCATGCGTTTGTGTTTCAAATTTATCACATCTGGGATGTCTACTAGAGTCTTGTTTTGGTCAGGTTTAAGTCAGTAATTACTAAGAATTGTAGGACTATAATACATAACGCCAAATTTCCATGCAAAAAATTGTACCGCTTTTGGTATATAACTCCTGACATAATCATACCGCCAGGGAGGTTAATGGCACCCCCATGCATTTGCAAACTTGCCCATTTTCGCTGGTGCTGCTGTGGCACGTTGGAGTCAGTGATGTCTTTTGTACATTTCTGGCATGAAATGAATAGGCTGCCATAGGCACAACACACGGGAACGTGCTTGCATTCAGTCAAACCTGTACATGTGAACCAAGCCTAAGCTGTTAGCTTTCTTGCCTTGCAGTGCGGGGGTTGTATTTTTAAACCCCCACAAGGATTCTATCTGCATGGAGTTTGCAGAGTTTGCATGTCTGTATGAGATTCATTCATTTGCACTGCTTTAATCCCACAGTCCGAAACTCTGTTGGAAGTAAACCTGCTTCAACCTGTCTGGCACACACTGAATTGGTTTACTAAAGGCAAATAGACTGTGCACTTTGCAATTGCAGTTGCACTCTGAGGGTTGATTTACTAAAAGTGGAAAGTGGAAAATTTGGTGCAGCTCTGCATAGAAACCAATCAGCTTCCCGGTTTTATGAAGAGCAAGCTGAAGTTAGAAGCTGATTGGCTATCATACACAGCTGCGCCAGATTTTATACTCTCCAATTTTAGTAAATCATACCCTTAAGGGTCCTTTCACACGGGCGCAACCGCCGATGGAGTCTGTTCTGCTCAGCGGGGGATCGATCCGCCAATCCCTGCTGAGCAGGCGGGTGACAGCTCCATCTCTGCTCTGTGTGCAGAGATGGAGCTGTCAGATCCCTGCTGTTCTCTCTCTATGGGAAGATTGGATAAGGATGGACCGCATGTCTGTTCTCATCTGATCCCATCCGATCCGCCAGACGGATGGAAAATAGGGTTTCCATCCATCTGGATTTCACAGACAGGATCGGATCGAAGAGCAGCGGGTGTCAGTGGAGATGTCACCACTGACATCCGCTGCCCCATAGGAATGCATGGAGCATTCGATCAGGTCCACCTGAAAAACTGACAGGCGGGTCGCCCGTGTGAAAGGACCCAAAGTGTTCAGTTGCTCCAGTGCTATGTAAACGAGGAGAAGCTCTGCTAAATTCCATCATCCAATCAGTGCAAGCCGGCAGTTGATCGTAGATCTCGCAGAAAAAAAAACTGGAGAAAAGAAGCCATTTAAAAGGAAAAAATTGCAAGGACTCAAGTTCCCAGCAGGGAACTAGGTCCTTACTCCTGACTAGGCAGAAAAAAACTGAAGACCTATAGCAGAGAGGGGGAGTATACCACCTGGGACTGCCCATAGGCATAGTCAAGATCTTTTTTCTGCCTCCCTGTAGGGGGCAGTATAACCCAATGGTTCATAATCCTGGATAGCTGTGTCCATCAATGAACAAAAGAGAAATGCTGATTTCTTTTTATTTTCCTTGCATGTGATTGGGTATTCTTTGCAATGTGAAGCTTTGCCTCTTTTACTAAGCTCTGGAGCACCTGCACATTTCGCCTCTAGCATAGCAACCCCATTGTCTGCTTGTGCTCTTGGCTTGGGATTGATATGAATGCTTCAATGCACTCTGTAAAACTTTGCAGAAAAAAAATGCTACATTAATAAATAAAAAACTAATTTCTCCCACAGACCAAAGGAGAAAGTAAAATATTAAAAAAGGAATAAAGGGTGATATGATATGTTTAAAAAACAGCATTAATCTCTTTAGCAGTCAGCGATATAATGGCGAGTGTTATAATGAGTTAAGAAGATGAAAGTTTGGCTTTCACAGTTCGTAGTGCCCAAGGACTCCCCATCCATCAATGTGAACTGCTTTCTCTAAGGCTACCCAAGATCTATTGTTTGTAAAACTGTGCTGCTCTCCTACTAGTTTTATAGATCCCAAAGAAATACAAAACTAAAACAAAGTAAATATATCATGTAATACTAATGCTGGTCATGAGAAATAAGCACAATTTCTAGAATCGTGTCCCTTGCAGGCCTCTCGTGGCCAACATTCTGTTAATTGCAGCTGGAGGACCAGAGAAACTATGGGCGAGTTCTGCACAACTACAGCAAGGCAAGAGGATGTCTATGGGGCTGTACTGACTTATCAGTGAACCGGCTTGTTTTTAGTTAGTTTTAAATAGAGTAAGGAATAATTGAAAGTCTTATTTATTTATTTTTTACGCTGACCATGCGCTATTCAAATTTCGTCTGGGTCCTGATTTTTGTATCTCCCGTCTGACATCCCTTGACTAAAAAAATGAAGGAGCCAGGTGGAAAATGTTTGGATGGAGGAATCTGTTAGATTTTCTAGATCTATATGTATATGACTAGCTTTACTTTTTACTTATTTTATACAATAAAGTAGCGTTTCTTCTAAAGAGCCCTGGGGACATCCTAAAAAAAAGATTAACAAAATAAAATTCTGACTTTAAATCAAAATTCTGTGATTACAAGTCTGAATTTCAAGTTTCAAAGTCAGAATTCTGAGCCTAAAATTCAGAATTATTCTGAGAATAAAATTTAGAATGTTCTGATTAAAAGTCAAAATTCTGAGTTTCATAGTAATAATTCTGAGATTAAAAGTCAGAATTTTGAGATTTAAATATCAGAATTATTTCAAAATTCTGAGATTGAAAATCAGAATTTGTTTCAGAGTATAGTTTATAGTATTTTTCTGAAAAATGTAAAAGGGTGCGCTGATATGTGAATAAGCTGCTACCAGAAATAAATAAATAATATAGTGTGAAATGAATTGGTGCGCTAAATTAAAATTACATCCAAAACAATTATGACATTATGACCAATAATCCAAAATAAATGTGAATCTTCCAATCCGTGATGATGTGAAGATACGAGATCAAGGTGCAGGAATCAAACAAGTGCTATCCAAATTGATAAATGTGAAATCCCACCACCTTGTGGATTTCCTCCTTACCCGGCGGATGAGAGGTAAGTGCAATAAATAATTTCCAAAAAAACACTCTTCTTGTGACAACAACCGCAAACTCTGTGCTCTTCACCAATCAGGTGCAAACGGTCACTCTAGCCTCTTACCAAATATAAATAATATGTGGGCTCTGAGACACTACCGAAGAAGTCACTGCTTAACGCGGTAGGGGACCCCTACTGCAGAAGTCACCATTTGACGCGCCGACGTAACGCGTATAGGGGGCGGGCCCTGTTTTGCTGAATCTCACATGCTCTCAAACCGTTTGCGGAACTGTGTCTTATATGCACTATTGAGTGCTTGCTTTGTAAGTACATTGATTTTACAATAAAATTACTTGCGATTGCCTATCGGAGAGCATTCGATTTTCTGTGCCTTTCCCTTTCATGCCTGGGATCTCTCCCTGTGGTTGAGTTGAACCTGGTCCTGGAAAACCTTCAGGTGTCCTATATGCGATCCCTCCTACCATCTTTTGGCCCCTGTGGGGTATAGCTGCATTTGACCCGGGGTGACTTTTGGGTCAGAGATTAAGGTGAGAGGCTTTAATTTCTGGTGGCGGTGAATGGGAGCACATTTACGGAGGTGCAGTGTTGGACACTCGTGTGAATATTGGGACTTTTTTATCACTGGCGCAGCACTGTTTTGGTTTTATATCCTAAAGGGACTGAGCCTGGAACTATGATGTGCAAGGCATTGGGAAGTAAGGGCAGTGGCTCCTCTCTTTGCTTTCGGATTGAAGATGGTTAAAGAGGAAGTAAACCCTCCTCTGACACTTTTACCTATAGGTAAGCCTATATTAAGGCTTACCTATAGGTACTGTAAATATCTCCTAAACATGCACAGTTTAGGAGATATTTACCTTACATGCAGCCAGTGACATCACTGGCGCATTCGCTCTGAAGGAACGGCCGCTGGTGCAGTTTCTTCAGAGCCCCGTGCCGTGACCGTCGGCTCCCACGCGCGTGCGCGGGAGTGACATCACCGCGGCACCGGCCAATCAGATGGCCGGATGCCGCGATCCCGGAAGACGGGCGACTGGACATGTCGCCCGTCATACAGGTGAGCGGCGGCACGGCGGCACGGCGGGGGCTCGTTCTTAGGTAAGTATTTCATAATGAGCTAGTATGCGATGCATACTAGCTCATTATGGGTTTCTCTTTCAGGTTGGAGCTAAAAAAAAAAAAAGTTTCATGGGTTTACAATCTCTTTAAGTGTACAATGTGAAAAGAGCTGATAGAGAAACTCAGTGCTCAGTGCTTTATCTCTCAAAATGACTCCGTAGATGGTGCCGAGACAGGTGTCACTTGCAATTGTAAAGTACATCCTTCTGTATGTGTTGCCTGGTGAAGTCATTTGGCCTCTGGCCAGGAGGAGGCACTGAACCCACATGAGTACCAGTACAATTCTTACAGCATGCAGTTCCCCCAAGCTGTTGGCACATTACCATGCTGACCGCTAGAAGCACCTCTGCCAGTGTTGTGTGGTTTGTCCCACCCCCTGTAATGGTCACTTTTGCTGGACAGCTTGTCCTGTTAGAGGAAATGAAAATTAGCAGGATAAAAAAAAAAACTGTGTTACAGGAGGACTTAGAAAAACTTGTGTGAAAGAACTGTGTTACTGCTACTGACAGACTGCAACAAATAGTAAAACGTCATTTTTTATTTTGTCCAGAGTTACACTTTAAAGCGTAACTCCACTTTTGCTGAGAAAAAAACATTCCCCTCTGGGTGATCTCTGTACATTACAAGGATTGTAACAAACTTTGTTGCAGATTCCTACCTTTTATTATCCTGAAGAAATCCCTGTTTGTTCCTCTGTGCTGAGTGGGTCAAATGGGAGTGGTTTCATAATTATCTATCAGCTGTGCAGCTTCAGAGCTCTAATGAGGAAATCTGCTGGGCCTGCATCCCTTTAGACGTGTTCCTATTGGGAGTATCTCACCAAAAATGACATTTTTGTTGCAGGGGATGCCAGAAATCTGACTTGTATCTTAGGCAGACTTCTGGGAAAATTGGTGAGCCAATCACACAAGCAGGAAATGATGTTTCTGGGGTGTGGTCAGTATACATTCTGTGTACAGAACACCTCCAGGTAGCCATATTGTATTGCATTTTCAGAAAATTACAACCGCTGCTGAAAAGGAAAGTTAATTTTTAATAACATTCAAATACAATATGATTTGTGTCTCAATTGTATACGCTATATTGTTTTTTCTTTACTTGCTTTTTTTCCCCCACGAAAGTGGAGTTACCCTTTAAGTGTTGTCAGATTTGAATTACAGAGGCATACAGACAGGACAGTAGTAATCCTTCTTTTCATTTTAGTCATTTAGAATTGGAAATTGAGAATCTGGTTGGGTGACATGAGAAACAGAGAAAGTTTGTCTTTCAGTTGCTTTGGTAAAGGATTAGATGAAAAATGATTGTAAGAGTGGAAATGTCTCCTCGTCTTACATCTCCTAAAGATAACTCAGCTGGGATTTGGTTGGGATTTTCAGTTCTGTTTACACTGCTGCCTGCTCTTTGCTTTTTTATAAGCCCTGGGCTCTGATGTCCCGAGATTAGTGTTTTTTTATTTTTTATGTACTGAAAATTTGGATGACACTGGGAAAATAATATCACAGTTTGGCAGTCATACACCGCTCAGCGTTGGAGCCTCTCTAATTCTTCCTAGCACCGAGCCAAAATATTCATGTATATATATTTTATAAAGGCATGTCATAAAAGCAGCGGGTGCCTGCAGCGAGCCTGCACAGGAAGACAAATACCACACCATCATTCTCAGGAACAGAATTATGTACTCTCTGCATTACCTCCTATTATGGGGAATACAGCACCTTGTAGTATGGGGAATCCATTACCTCCTATCATGAGGAATACAGCACCTTGTAGTATGGTGAAACCATTACCTCCTATTATGGGGAATACAGCACCTTGTAGTATGGTGAATGCATTACCTCCTATTATGGGGAATACAGCACCTTGTAGTATGGTGAATCCATTACCTTCTATGATGGGGAATACAGCACCTTGTAGTATGGTGAATCATTACCTCCTATTGTGAGGAATACAGCATCTTGTAGTATGGTGAATCAATTACCTCCTATTATGGGGAATACAGTACCTTATAGTATGGTGAAACCATTACCTCCTATTATGGGGAATACAGTACCTTATAGTATGGTGAAACCATTACCTCCTATTATGGGGAATACAGTACCTTGTAGTATGGCAAATCCATTACCTCCTCTTATGGGGAATACAGCACCTTGTAGTATGGCAAATCCATTACCTCCTCTTATGGGGAATACAGCACCTTGTAGTATGGTGAATCTATTACCTCCTATTATGGGGAATACAGCACCTTATAGTATGGCAAATCAATTACCTCCTATTATGGGGAATACAGCACCTTGTAGTATGGTGAATCCATTACCTCTTATTATGGGGAATACAGCACCTTGTAGTATGGTGAATCCATTACTTCCTATTATGGGGAATACAGCACCTTGTAGTATGGTGAATCCATTATCTCCTATTATGGGGAATACAGTACCTTGTAGTATGGTGAAACCATTACCTCCTATTATGGGGAATACAGCACCTTGTAGTATGGTGAATCCATTATCTCCTATTATGGGGAATACAGTACCTTGTAGTATGGTGAAACCATTACCTCCTATTATGGGGAATACAGTACCTTGTAGTATGGTGAAACCATGACCTCCTATTATAGGGAATGCAGCACCTTGTAGTATGGTGAATCTATTGCCTCCTATTATGGGGAATACAGCACCTTGTAGTATGGTGAATCTTTTTCCTCTTATTATGGGGAATACAGCACCTTGTAGTATGGCAAATCCATTACCTCCTATTATGGGGAATACAGCACCTTGTAGTATGGTGAATCCATTACCTCCTATTATGGGGAATACAGTACCTTGTAGTATGACGAATCTATTACCTCCTATTATGGGGAATACAGCACCTTGTAGTATGGTGAATCATTACCTCCTATTATGGGGAATACAGCACCTTGTAGTATGGTGAAACTATTACCTCCTATTATGGGGAATACAGCATCTTGTAGTATGGTGAATCCATTACCTCCTATTATGGGGAATACAGCACCTTGTAGTATGGTGAAACCATTACCTCCTATTATGGGGAATACAGCACCTAAATACTCTACTTTCTGTAATGGTAAACCCAAAAGTTCCTAAAATGCTCTATACACTATGTTTTGTAATGGTGAACCCAATAGCTCCTATGATGGTCTGTAAACTATGTCCTTTCATGGTGAACCCAATAGTTGCTATAATGGTCTATTCACTATGTCCTGTAATGGTGAACCCAATAGCCCTATGATGGTCTATACCAATCTTTCTCAACCTTTTCAACACAGAGGAACCCTTGAAATAAATTTCTGGTTTCAGGGAACCCCTACTAAAAATGCCAGAAAAGGACCTGGGGGTACTGGTGGACAACAGGCTTGGCAGTGGCATGCAATGCCAAGCTGCTGCAAGCAAAGCCAACAAAATACTGGCATGTTTAAAAAAAAGGGGATTCACTCCAGAAATAAAGAGATTATTCTCCCTCTCTACAAGACTCGGGTCCGGGCCAGTGGCGTAGCGTGGGTTGTCAGCACCCGGGGCAGGCAAGTAATTTGCGCCCCCTACACAAACCTACTAGACCACTACACAGACCTACCCCCTCATACACTGACACCTACACTGACCCCCCTTCACTTACCCCCACTACACTGACACATACACTGACCCCCCATACACTGACCCCTACACTGACTCCCCCCTCATTTCTATACACTGACCCCCCCATACACTAACACCCCCTACACTGACACCTATACAGACCCCCCTACACTGACCCCCCCATACACTGACCCCTACACTAACACCTATACTGACACCCCCTACACTGACCCCCCCCATACACTGACAGCTACACTGACAGATATACTGACCCCCTTACATTCCCACATACACTGAATGACCCCCCATACACTGACCCCTACACTGACTTCCCCCTACATTTCCACATACACTGACCCCCTACACTAATAGCTATACTGACCCCCCCCCCCTGCACTGACCCCTACACTAATAGCTATACTGACCCCCCTACACTGACCCCTACACTAATAGCTATACTGACCCCCCCCCTACACTGACCCCTACACTAATAGCTATACTGACCCCCCTACACTGACCCCTACACTAATAGCTATACTGACCCCCCTACACTGACCTCCCCCATACACTGACACCTATACTGACCCCCCCTACACTGACCGCCACATACACTGACACCTATACTGACCCCCCTACATTTCCACATACACTGACCCCCCCTACACTGATCCCCCCATACACTGACACCTACACTGACACCTATGCTGACCCCCCTACACTGACACACCCTCCTCTACACTGACCCCCCCCATACACTGACACCTACACTGCCCCCCCCCCTGTACACTGACAGCTACACTGACACCCCTTTACTGACCCCTTACATTTCCACATACACTGACCCCCACTACACTGACCCCTATACTAATAGCTATACTGACCCCCCCATACACTGACACCTATACTGACCCACCTATACTGACCTCCCCCATACACTGACACCTATACTGACCCCCCTACATTTCCACATACACTGACCCCCACTACACTGACCCCTATACTAATAGCTATACTGACCCCCCCATACACTGACACCTATACTGACCCCCCTACATTTCCACATACACTGACCCCCACTACACTGACCCCTATACTAATAGCTATACTGACCCCCCCCCATACACTGACACCTATACTGACCCCCCTACACTGACCGCCACATACACTGACACCCCTACATTTCCACATACACTGACCCCCCCTACACTGATCCCCCCCATATACTGACACCTACACTGACCCCTACACTGACACCTATGCTGACCCCCCTACACTGACACACCCTCCTCTACACTGACCCCCCATACACTGACACCTACACTGACCCCCCTACACTCACCTCCCCAATCACTGACACCTATACTGACCCCCCTACACTGACCCCCACTACACTGACCCCTACACTAATAGCTATACTGACCCCCCCATACACTGACACCTATGCTGACCCCCCTACACTGACACCCCCCCACTTCCCTGGGCCCTGGGGGCAGGCAAGACATCACTTACCTTGTTCTGTGCCAAAACACTGGCGACTCGAGGAGGGGAGAGACAGCATGTCGGTGGCCGGCCGGACAGCAGGTGGAGACTCCTGAAGCGGTGCTGCACATGCACCGAGCCACAGACTGGCATCTTCATCCACGACCAGCCCCGCCCCCTGGCCACATGACACCTTCAGCGGTCCGCCGCTGTACTGCCGATGTACTGCCAATCACTGCTCGTCTTGCACAAAGCGGCGGTCACTGAGCCAAGAGGTGGAGTGCGGGCGGGCAACTTCAGAAAAAAGGGACACTTTGATCCCGCCGATTGCGAGCGTGGGATGCGCCCCCCTAAATGTTGCGCCCGGTGCCAGTGGCCCCCCCTGCACCCCCCACGCTACGCCACTAGGTCCGGCCACATCTGGAGTATGCTGTCCAGTTCTGGCCACCGGTCCTCAGGAAGGATGTGCTGGAACTGGAGAAAGTCCAGAGAAGGGCAACAAGAATAATTAGGGGAATGGAGGACATCGGCTATGAGGAAAGACTACAAGCATTGAACTTATTCTCTCTGGAGAAGAGACGATTAAGGGGGGATATGATATCAATGTACAAATACTGTACTGGGGATGACCCTAGCATAAGGAACAAACTTTTCAGAGAAAGGGAATACAATAAGACACGTGGCCACTCACTAAAACTAGAGGAAAAACAGTTTAAACTTAAAATACATAAGGGGTTCTTTACTGTCAGAGCAGTAAGGATGTGGAATTCGCTTCCACAAGCAGTCGTATCAACAGGGAGCATCGATAGCTTCAAAAAACTATTAGATGGGCACCTCAAAGACCACAACATACAGGGGTACACAATGCATGGTTAACAGCAAACACACACACACATCATAGGTTGAACTGGATGGACTGATGTCTTTTTTCAACCTCACAAACTATGTAACTTTATTTTTCAGCTAACTATACTGGGCTCCATTCATAGAACCAGATAGCATGCGGTATTTCGGTGTTTTCCAAAATACCGCATGCAATCCTGAAAATGTTTATTCACTACTGCTTTATTCGATAAAGTCAATTCACTAAAAAAAAAATGCATGTGGTAAATAAGTTGTGGTCCCAGCATACAATATTTAAGAGGTAACTCCACTTTCATATTTATATATGTTTATTTACTAAAGGCAAATCCACTGTGCACTCCCCCCCCCCCCAGAAACATCATTTACTGCTTGTGTGATTGGCTCACTGATTTTCCCAGAAGTCTGCACTAAGATACACGTCAGATTTCAGACATCCTCTGTAACAAAAATGTCATTTATGGTGAGATACTACCAATCGGAAATCACATCTAAAGGGATGCCGATCATGCCACTTTCCTCATTAGAGCCCTGCAGGTGAAGCAGCCGATTGATAATTATGAAATCACTTCCATTAGATTCGGTTACCACATGGACGCATACAAACACACAGGGATTTCTTCAGAATAAAAAAATGTAGGAATCTGCAACAAAGTTTGTTTAAATCCTTGTAATGTACATAGATCACCCAGAGGGGAATGATTTTTTCTCAAAAACAGTGGAACTACTCTTTAAAGAGGAACCACAGTCTGCTCACATAATTTGTAATAAGAACATATTTGCCATTCTGAAGCTTCCCTCCAACCACTTTGCATATTACTTTATATGTACTGTGATTCTGTACTTGCCAAATATGCTGCAGAAATCTCCCTCCACTAAGTCTGGCTGCAGCCATTTTAACTGTGGGCAGCTGAAGTTGCTGCCTGTTCACTTCCTGGATTTATGCAGACACATAGAGGCACACAGATACATACACATATATACACAAACACACATATATACACACACACAAATTTACAGACAGACACACACACACCACTGCTTGCCTGCACATTTCTCCTCTCTCGATGAATACTCATGGATCTCTGCAGTCTCCTGTTATCTCCGCCCTCATCCAGCCCCCTCCAGCTCTGCAGCTCTCATTCGATTTCCTATGATTCACCCCTCCTCCCTTGCTGGCAAACTCTCACCAGAGTGAGAGAAAGAGAGTTGTGCATGATGTCATTAGCTTAAACTAATTATCAGACAAGAAAGAGGAAGTGGGCTGTATAAGGTATTTACTGGCAGAAAAAAAAATGTTTTACTATCCAAGGTTAAAACAACAAGGGTAGAAGATTTAATAGATGGAAAGATGAAAAAATGACTAAAGAGTCACTTTAGGAACTGGCATCAGCCAGCATCCTTAAAGTGATTGTAAAATCTCGTTTTTGTTTTTTTTTCTAAAAAATAGCAAACATGTTATACTTACCTGCTCTGTTGCAGTGGATTTGCAAAGAGCAGCCCAGATCCTCCTCTTCTCAGGTCCCTCTTCTGTGATCCTGGCCCCTCCCTTCTGTTCATGCCCCCACAGCAAGCAGCTTGCTATGGAGGCACCTGAGCTAAGTCAAAGCTCCCTTTGTCCATTCAGATACAGAGCCCCGACTGGGCCCCGCCCCCCTCTCTCTTCTGATTGGCTAGTTGACTTTAACTGACAGCAGCGGCAGCCAATGGCGCCACTGCTGTGTTTCAGGTAAGTGTTAGGGGGGCTGCTGCACACAGAAGGTTTTTTATCTTATTGCATAGAATGCAACCCCTTTAACAACTAGTATACAACCTGGTTGTTAAGGAGCAGGTGGCCGCCACATCCTTAACAACCAATGATTCATCAGCTGTCAGCTGAAAGTAAAAAAAAACAATTGCCTGCTCTGCCCCCTTCCCAAAGCCCCTTGTCCCCATGTTGATGGGGACAAGGGCTTCTTCCCCCGAACCCTGGGCGGTGGCTGTGGGGGACTGTGGGCCGGGGGCTTATAAGAATATGGAAGCCCCATTTAACAAGGGGACCCCCAGATCCCACCCCCCATGGGATTGAGTATGGGGTACACAGTACCCCTACTCATTCACCAAAATAAAAATGTGTAGTGTAAAAAAAAAAGACATTAGACAGTTTTTGACAAGTCCTTTATTTAAAAAATAAAACAAAAATGTCCCCCAGTGTAGATCCATCGTCAATCACGATGCTGAACACCACCGCCGACCCGAAAAAAGAAAAAAAAAGAAAAAAGTGTCTGCTCGTGCCGAATGCTTCCACCTTCTGTCAGCTCCTCTGTCTGACAGTTCCTAAATAACTAAGGGGCAGGGCCACACAGTGACATCACTGGGTTACCCCACGCCCTTGTGATGTTGTCGGCCAGGGCATTGTTTTAAATTTTGGCGTGGGGGTTTACTCTAAATTCCATACCAAACCTGACCCGAAAGGCCTTGTTTGGATTTTGGGGGACCCTATTCATTTTTTTTTCCCAATTTTTTAATTGCCGCTTGTTTTCTTACTTTCAGCTGTCAGTGGGAAACCCTGCTGACAGCTGATGACTCAACAATAGATTGTTAATGATGCGCTCCTAACAACCATGACAGTTACTGGTTGTTAAGGACGCTGGCGGCTGCCCGCTCCTTAACAACCAGCTAGTGACAGCCTGTAGTAAGTACGCCAGCGGTAAATTACCGCAGGCTTTTACTACTAAAATACCGCATGACTTCATAAAATAACTCATGCGGTATTTAAGTAGGGTTTTTTAATGAATGCTAAAACACTTTTTGAAAAACGATATGTGGTATCTTGCGAAAAGATACCGCTTTTTGAATGGAGCCAATCGTCTTTGGCAGCTCGCCAGCCTTTTTCAGCATCTCAGATCTCAGGGCCTTAGTGAAAATTCTAAGCCCTCCCAACCCCACACCAAAGAAGTGTTGAAAGACGCGGTCTAGTAGTCTGTAAAAGAATAAACAGCAAAAATGTAATAGCAATAATAATAATAACCATAGTGCTATTTTGTATGATTACGTAATTGTTAGTATTGCTGCACAGAATTTCCCTATAATGCCAATACAAACTTATTAAACTCTGTCTTTTTTGCAGAGCTGTAAATTCAGCTGTCAAATCCAATATTGGCTGAGTATTTTTTAAAGCCTGAGGGAGACAATTTTAGGCATACAGAGTTAATTTCAGTGCTGGCTAGGGGCTGTAGCAGAGTTACTGAGAGCAACAAATCTATACTGCTAAGTCAACAAACAAGTGTTTCTTAAGCCCCGTACACACGTACCGATGGTCGGCATACAAATGTTCCTCTTTTCTCCCCGGAATGTCGGTGTCTGCTGAAAAGTGCAAAGACAGCACAAGGACAGCACAAGAATTTTGTCCGCCGACTGCAGAAGTGATGTCATGTAATGGTTAACTTTCCCTGTGTTTTCTATTTTCTGAGCATGCCCAGTCTTGCAAATCTGCGGTCTGTCGGCCGAATTGTGTACTGACAGGCGAACAATCGTCCGTTCTGGTGTCGGCATACAAAAATTTTCATGTTTGCAAGAAAGACTTTTGTCCGCGGATTGTGCGCAGACATCTGTCGGAGGCACCATACTAACACGCGTACAATCGGCAGATCCTTCGTCCACCGACGTTTGTATGCCGACGATCGGTACGTGTGTACGGGCCTTCACTGAACAGATCTAGTGAAAGGGATCTGTGCCTAGCAATCATCCTGATAAATTTTCTTCCATACTGGAAGATGTTATGTTTTATTTGTCTCAGCAGCCTCCAACCCCCACCCCAAGTCCCCATAGAAGCCATGTGGGCTTCCATGTCTATTGTTATGGCACTGGTTGGATAAAAGGCTTAACATGGTAAAACACTTCTGGTAGTTATATAGTGAATTTTGTTTTAGAAGCCTATACATCAGACCATAAAGAGGGACAACTGAGGAAAAAAGAGGGACAGAGGGATGTGGATGTAGAACAGATGAAGGCCATACAAATGAGGTACAGTTGGGAGCCATTTCCGATGGTGAATACGTTACTTTCCATTGTGGTGAGTCCATTACCCCTGGTAAAGTGAATACACTCTGGTTGATTTACTAAAGAAAATAGGCTTTCACTTTGCAAGGGAAAAATTCACCGAAGCTTAGTGAATGTGGTGAGATTTCACTTTGCAACGAATACTTAAAGCGGTAGTATACTTATTTTTTTTACTTTTACCTACAGGTTAGCCTATATTAAGGCTTACCTTTAGTTACAATTAATATCTCCTAAACTGGCACGGCTTAGTAGATATTTTCCCTGCATGCAGCCGCTGGCGCTAGCGGCGCATGCACTCTGAAGGTCCGGCGGACCTTCAGAGTTCCTTGCCGGGCACTTGCCGGAAAGTGACTAGCTCATTATGCCTTTGTCTTGCAGGGTTTTTTTTTTGGCAGTATACAACCACTTTAATCAAATGCAAGGAAAAAAAAACAGCATTTTTACTTGCACATGATTGGATGATGGAAGTCGGAAGAGCTTCAGCCCATTCAATAAGTGTTGGGGAAAGTTTCCTTGCAAAATGCAACTTGCCTTGCAAAGTGAACAGCTTATTTGTCTTTAGTAAATCAATCCCATTACCTCCTAATATTACGGTAAACACATTAGCTCCTGTGATATGAACATGTCTTCTTAGGGGTGAGCACATTACCTCCAATTATAGTGAATCCATTAATTCCTATGATGATGAATCCATTACTTCATATAATGGTGAATAGATTACCTCCAATGACGGTAAATACATTAAATTCTATGATGGTTAATTCAGTACCTCCTATGTTGGTGAAAACATTACCTCTTATGATGGTTATTATTACTTCTGATGAAGGTGAATCCAGTACTTCCTATGATGTTGAATACATTACCTCCTATGATATTAAATGCACTACTTTCTAGTAATAGAATCATGGTAAATACACTATACAGTAAAACCTTGGATTGCGAGCATAATTTGTTCTGGAAACATGCTTGTAATCCAAAACACTCTTATATCACAGCAAATTTACCCATAAGAAATAATGGAAACTCAGATGATTTGTTCCACAACTATTTATTCATAAATCCTTCAGTTTATAGTCCATATAAAAAGATTATAGCATTGCGATAGGTTGTGTAACCATAAAATGTCCATCCACAAATAGCCGCTTCCATAAGGGGATTAGAAGCAAAATCCAGCAGGAGCTCCAGAGTATCAAAGAGAAGAGAGGCGCCTCTAAGTGTAGCAATATGGTTCCATTTAATGAAGGTTCAACATTTAGCAACTCACATGGTTGATGAATAAAACAGGCACATCTAAGTATGCAGGCATCCGGGGTAAAGCTGTCCACATAGACTATCTTCTGCACCGCCGGCTGCCAGTCTGTAATTCTGACCGGGAAGACCACCCTGCAGTAAAGCGATCTGAAAGCGAGGGGCAGCATGGAAGGGATGACGTAGATGTCGGTGCGGAGGATGGTCTATGTGGACAGTTTTAGCCTGGATGCCGGCATCCTTAGATGTGCCTGTTCCAATCATCAACCATGTGAGTTGCTAAATGTTGAACCTTCATTAAATTTAACCATATTGCTACACTTAGAGGCGCCTCTCTTCTCTTTTATACTTAGCTGTGACTTGAGGCTACTTGTATATCAAGACATCGCTTGTATATCAAGTCAAAATTTATTTGAAAATTTTGCTTGTCTTGCAAAGCGCTCTTAAACCAAGTTACTCTCAAACCAAGGTTTTACTGTATTTTATTCAGACATTTAGCTGAATTGCCAGCTGTTCTTTTATAAAGTAAGGCACTAGAACATTAGCTGCTGGAGCTCCCCAAGAATCTTATCTGGCTGAGGGTCAGAACACAATAGCACAGCAGGGAGATCGCTGTACTTATATCGAATAGTTAGTACAGAGACCTCCTCACAAGCTGCTTAGTACGAATATAAGGGCAATGAAATTTCAGGGACCATGTGGTGGTAAGTCAACATGGGCCAAATCTCCCAAGAAATGTTTTTAGCATCTTGATAAATCCATGCAAGGAATTCAGGAGGTTGTGAAGGCAATAGGACTTCTACTGGCTACTACGTATATGTACCTAATAAAAATGCTACTAATGTGTATATAATTGGTAGTGCATTCACAGCAGAACAATCCAGGCTGTACATGACTTGTGTATGGGGGTCAGAAAGTAATTCTCAATTACACAGACCTGGTGTTCAAAAGAAGACACCAAAGCATTGACCTTTCATCCTCGTTTAAAACATAGATATCTCTATTTAGCTTGTTACTCTCCAAGGAACAAATATGGTTATTATTTATTTCCACCTTTGTCTCACTGTTCTTTTATGGCACTCATAAAAAAGACCAATATCACATTGAACAGTGTCGGGACAGGGGAGTTAATACAGAGGACTCTTTTATGAGCACAATAAAGGCTTTTAAAGGAGTTTGTTTCTAAATTACTGCCTCTCTCAGTCCAGACGGAAATGCCAAAACAATAAAAGGAAAATTATTTGTCTACATCTTCAAATGGAAAACCAAAATATAATCTTATCCTGCAGTGAAATGCAGGTCAGGCAGTTATTCTGAGTGGTGCACGAGGGAGGGTTCATGAAGGCAAACAGTCGTAAAGTCATGTTTAAAAGAAGGAACATTTAATTTTACATATACTGCGGCGATCAGCCGCGGCCAGGCAAAGTGACGTATGGGTACGTCACTCGCCTGTCACTTGCTTGTGAGCCAATAGCGGGCAAAAGCGCCCGCGGAGGCGCGCGCCCGCCCCGGCTCGTTCCCTGGGAAGTCCGTGCATGTGACCGGCGTAACCGATGTCCTCCGGTCACTCGCGATCGTCCGCCGTGAAGGGAGAAAGGCAGGCGACTAATGTAAACAAGCCGCCTGTCATTCTCCCCTGTGTAGGAATAGTGATCAAACGGTTCTACTATGTAGGACCGTTGATCACTGTTCCTACACCAGTAGCCATGTCCAATCCCAGTTAGAAGCACGCCCCTAGGGACACACTTAACCCCTCGTTCCCCAATAAAGTTAACCCCTTCCCTGCCAGTGTCATTTTGCAGTAGCAGTGCATATATATAGCACTGATTACTGTAGTAATGTCACTGGTGTAGTATGGTAAGCAACGGGTTAAGTTGCTGTCTGCAAAATGTTACAATTATGTATATGTCTGGGAGCTGGGTGTGGCTGAAGTTAGTTGCATGCTGATGTGCAGTGAATAAAGAAGCAACCTGTACAGCTTGTCTGTGTTAATACACTACATTTTGGCGACGAGGATGGCTAGCTTTCTGGATTTACCGGCTATCGGACCGTTTGATGTGTCTGGAGACCACACTAGTCTCTCACAGCGCTGGGACAAGTGGAAGAAGGGATTTCAGCTCTATGTTATAGCCACAGGAGTGACTGCACCTGCTCAGAAGAGAGCCATGCTGCTGCATCTAGCTGGACCTCAAGTTCAGGACATTTTTGAAACCCTGGGAGCAACAGGGGAAGATTCAGACTATGAGACAGCCATGAATATACTGAGTGAGTACTTTGAGCCAAAGAAAAATATTCCCTATGAAAGATATAAGTTTAGACAGGCTGTGCAAGAGCCGGGAGAAACCGCAGACAGTTATGTGACTAGGCTGAAATATCTGGCAAAGTCTTGTGATTTTGGGACTGTAACTGAGGAGATAATCAGAGATCAGGTCATAGAGAAATGCACATCTGTGCACCTCAGGAGGAGATTATTGAGAGAACCTAGTCTCACACTTACTAGTCTGCAGGAGATTGCAAGAGCCATTGAACTGTCTGAGCTTCAGGCTCTGCATATTGAAACCAAGAACACTGCATCTGTCAATACAGTCTCCAAACCTACCTATAATAATAGGAATATCTGGAGTAGGAAAGAGAGTTTTCCAAAGAGGACTTTACATATCACCTGCAATAAATGTGGCAGGGCGGGACACACAAGTCAGGACTGCACTGTGGTACAGCATAAAATGTGCTATGCTTGTGGAAAGACAGGTCATTTTGCAGCTGTGTGTAGAAGTACAACCAGAGATAACAAAACCAAAGGACAATCTGCACAAGTAAATGTTATAGCTGAGGATAAAGAGAGTGCTCCTGACTGTGAATTTATATTCTCCCTGTGTTCTCTGCAAGCCGGGACATTAACCATTAAGATTGGAAATACGGATGTGTCAGTGTTGATTGACTCTGGAGCTACATGCAATGTTATGGACTTGGCTTCTTGGCACAGTCCTAATGGCAGAGAAAATCACCTTAAATTGTGTAACACCACTAAACAGATTTATACTTATGGCTCCAGTACACCACTGCAACTTAAAGGTAAATTTTATACCTCTGTTCAAACACATGAGACTGGTCCTCCATTGCAGACCGAATTCTATGTTGTAGATGGCACAGGGTCGCCTCTGCTTGGTCGTCAAACCGCAATGGCACTAGGGGTCTTACAGATTGGCCGTGATGTAGGCAGCGCAAGAGTGAATATGGTGTCTCCTGCTATTTCTGCATTGAAAGAGGAATTTAAAGATTGCTTCTCTGGGTTTGGAAAATTAAAGGATTTTCAGTTGGAGCTTCACATTGATCCACATGTAAAGCCTATTGCACAGCCAGTACGCAGACTTCCTTATAGCCTGAGATCACCTGTTGAGCACAAACTTAAGAGACGGCTGACTTGCGCCACAACTTTGGCTTATTTCAATCCTACTGCACACACCCAAGTTATTGTCGATGCTAGCCCTGTGGGGTTAGGCGCCATCTTGGTTCAGAGACAATGCACAGGCGATTACAGGCCTATTCAGTATGCAAGCAGATCCCTCACTGATGTAGAGAGACGTTATTCTCAGACCGAGAAAGAAGCTTTGGCTGTTGTTTGGGGATGTGAAAGGTTTCACACCTATCTCTACGGCCTTGATTTTGAAATCATCACAGACCACAAGCCTCTGGAAGTGATATATTCGCCACGCTCAAAACCATCCGCCAGAATTGAGAGATGGGTTCTCAGATTGTTACCATATCGCTTTACAGTGCGGTACAGACCTGGACCGACTAATGCGGCAGATGCACTTTCCAGATTGCCTCAGTCTTCTGCACCTGTTCATAACCTGGCAGAAGAGTACATTCGTTTTGTGGCTACTAACGCCATGCCTCAGGCATTGACACCGCGGGAGGTTGAAGAATTGTCATCTGTGGATCCGGAAATTGCTCGGTTGAGAAAATGTGTAAGACAAGGGGTTTGGGTGGATTGTGACCCAAGCTATCACAGAATCAAACAAGAGCTGAGTATTGCAGGACAACTAGTTCTACGTGGCAATCGTATTGTGATGCCTAAAGATTTACGGAAACGTACATTACATTTAGCCCATGAGGGCCATCAAGGCATTGTACGCACCAAACAAAGATTACGTGAGAAAGTCTGGTGGCCAGGAATTGACAAGGATGTGGAACTTTTGGTTTCTTCATGTCGAGCATGTCAGTTGGTGGGCAGCAAACCTAAACCAGAACCAGTAACTCACACTGTTCTACCTGAGGGACCATGGGAAGATTTAGCCATTGATCTGTGCGACATTCCATCTGGACACCATCTTTTAGTTGTTGTGGACTATTATTCAAGGTGGCAAGAGGTGGTAGTTCTCACTAAAGCTACATCATCAACTGTAATTGAGGGGTTGGAGAGCATTTTTGCCTCTCATGGGTTGCCTAAACGGATTGTGAGTGATAATGGTGCCCAATTTACTTCTCAGGAATTTCAGGATTATCTGAAATCAAATGCTATTGAACATCATCGTACAACTCCATACTGGCCACAGGCTAACGGGGAAGTGGAACGCCAGAATCGAACCTTGCTGAAAGCTTTGCGGATTGCTCATTTAGAGAGAAGAGACTGGAAAAAGGAACTGTGGCATTTTCTTTTGGCTTATCGCACAACTCCGCATACTGTCACTGGCGTTAGTCCTGCGGAACTTCTTTGTGGTCGCAAATTCAGGACAAAATTGCCAGACATTGGGGGTCCTCCTACAAGTCAGAAACCTTTTCGGCATATTGATGAGGGAAGGAAGATCCGGGCTGAACAGTATGCAAACCACCGCCGCCATTGTCAACCTAGTGGCCTTCAACAGGGTGATAAGGTGTTGCTTCAAAGTGATCGGTTTAACAAACTGGCTCCGTCCTTTGAACCTGAGCCTTATGTTGTAAAGGAGAAAAGAGGTACTCAAGTGGTTTTAGAGGATTTAGATGGACACACAAAAGTGCGTAATTCCTCATTTGTGAAGAAATTTATTGAGTCAGAAGGTCAAGTATCGGAAGATGGCGAACAGGCAAAGAGTAGTGATGATACTGCCAGTGATCCAGACTTCAATCCACAACCATCCACATCGGAATGGCCAAGAGAAAAACGAGCAACAAATCCACCGGCCTACCTTAAGGACTATGTGTATAGTCAGGAGTTTATAGGTTAAATTTTTAGTTGTTCATCCATGCATTTTGTTAATCTTATTAATACGTTGTGCATGTTATGTTTTATTCAAAGAGAGGAGGGAATGTAGTATGGTAAGCAACGGGTTAAGTTGCTGTCTGCAAAATGTTACAATTATGTATGTGTCTGGGAGCTGGGTGTGGCTGAAGTTAGTTGCATGCTGATGTGCAGTGAATAAAGAAGCAACCTGTACAGCTTGTCTGTGTTAATACACTACAACTGGTAACCCCAAAAGTGTCAAAAATGTCAGTCAAGGGTCCGATCTGTCCGCCACAACGTCGCAGTACCGCAAAAAAAATCGCAGTTCGTCGCCATTACGCGTTAAAAAAAAAACACCAAAAATTACAGAAATCTTTCCCTTAGTTAGTAAACGCAATAACTTTTGTGCAAACCAATCAAAATACGCTTTTTGCAATTTTTTTTACCAAACATATGTAGCATAAAACAAATTGGCCTAAAATGTTAAAAAATTTTGATTTTTAAATTTTTTTGGGTGGGAATTTCATATAAAAAAATTTGAAAAATATTGTTACTTTTGCAAAATTGACGCTTTTTTTTGTTTATAGCGCAAAAAGTAAAAATCGCACAGGTGATCAAATACCACCAAAAGAAAGCTCTGTTTGTGGGAAAAAAAGGACGTCAAATTCGTTTAAGTACAGCGTCGCACGACCGCGCAATTGTCCGTTAAAGTCACGCAGTGCCGAATCGCAAAAAAAACCCTGGTCGGAATGGGGGTAAAATCTTCCGGGGCTTAAGTGGTTAATGGAGATCACCACTTTTAAACTGGTTTTCATAACTCCAAATGGTGCTCAGACAGTTCGGTCTCTGGGAAGCTTCACTGACATACCATCTATAAGGTACCTGAAGGAGAACCGAGTATTTGGGCTTTTGGTTCTCCAGCTTTGAGTCAAGGTGTACACCGGACACAGTAACAATACCTCCAGTACCAGTTACTGGGCAAATGCATAGCTCCCAATCGTCCCTCATTGGAGAGACCCCTTTTTTGGAACCAAATCCCTGTGTCCCTCTTTCCTCCTCTATTGTTCTTCTTTTTGACTTGAAGTATAGGTCTCTGTAAAAAATATTTTATTGAACTATCAAAAGTGCTTTACGGCACTAAATCTGTTATCTACCCTTCCCATTATTACATCTGTTGTTTAAAAAAAAACTATGAAAAGTAGTGGTTAAAAAAAGAAAATTAGGGATAGACCAATAATTTTTGTGCATCAGTTTTCCTATCTGCATTGCTGGGGGCATGACAGGAACGTGTCCTTTGCCTACATACAAAGTGCTACAATTTGTTCCTCTTTCCCATCTGACAATGTTGAGAGTTTTGCAAATGGCAACCAAGAGATATGCGCTGTAAGTGGAGACCCAAAAGTGAAAGACAATCTTCCAAAAATCTCTGTGCCCAGCCATGTGCAAGAAGGCTTGCACAAGCTTCAGGATAGGCTATGGCATTAAGATTGATGGTGCTTGCAGCCAACAAGAGCTCATCATGAAATCTCCCTTCTCACCTAGTTGGCACACGCTCAAAGTTATTTTGAAGACCTGTCTCTTGAACTCGGAAAAGTTCTACCAGGACACACTATTTTTTTTTTCTAGGCATGATCTGTGTTCTCTGCTGTACGCATACTGACCTGTATCTTCTATATTGTAGAACTCTGCACTGTGCTGTACATTATATAAGTATTTCAGACAGTTTCACTGTCCACACTGTGATGTACATGTACATTTTGTACTGTAAGCCACTCCACTTTAAAGATTAGGCATAATTCACTAAATTAACACACCAGGATAAGGATCCTTTTTCTTTATCCTGAATGAAACTCCCTCAATCTACATTAAATGCTTTTAATCCTTATGCTGCTCAGTGGTGTATTTTTGTTTTGTGCTTCCCTAGGCAAGGCTAAAATTGGGCGCCCCCCACATAAATTTTACCCCACTTCTTCCTTTTTAACAAATGTGACTACCTCCAAAATTTAAGGACTACAAGTCCCAGCATGAACCCCTGAGATCTCGTGAGGGGGTTGGAGAGGGAGGGGGTGAGAGAGAGGGAGGGGTGAGAGAGAGAGGGAGGGATGAAAGAGGGTGAGAGAGAGAGGGGGGTGAGAGAGAGGGGGGTGAGAGAGAGGGGAAATGAGAGAGAGGGGTGTGAGAGAGGGAAGAGGGGGGCAACCAGTGGCCAATAGAGTCTCAGGTGGAGGGGGGGAGGATTTTTTGCTGCCCCCTGCAAAGTGCTGCCCTAGGCCTGGGCCTTGTTGGCCTAGGCCAAAATACAGCACTGATGCTGCTAGCATAAGTAAAGAGAGGGTAGAAGGTATATTATATTTACATGTTTTAACCTTTTTTTTTCATTTCTCCAGTTACTTTCTAGTTTCTGGACTTAGCAAAAATGATGTCATGCTTCCCATGAGTATTCATGGGGACTTATTTTTTTCATCTGAAGGAGGAGGGGAGGAAGGGGTTTCCTGTCTGCATGTCTGACCTAGGGGCAGACAGATTCCATGAAGTAAATACTACATGAATCATCTGCCCTTACTCAAGATGGCCACAGCTAGATATGCTTGGGGGGGGGGGGGGGGTAATGTAATGTTAGTCTTGCGAGCAAAAAATAGGTCTATCGCAGATCGAGGTATTGGGGGGGGCACAGCACTCGCTCATAAGTGTAAGATGGAATGAAATAAATAGTGTTGCGCAATACAATAGAGTAAGTAAGTGATGTTTCTCAACAAAATAAAGCACGGAGACATGGATGGATGGATGGTGCATTTGCTTTGAATATTAAAAATGAATTAGTGTTTTCAGTTTTTGGTGCTCAGATACAATTAAATTCTGCTTTAAATTGACAGTAATTTTCACCTGACTCAATGAGTTTTGAAAATCGGAAACATGGTTGAAAAAAACCCTTAGGCCTCATGCAAATCATCGATTAGAGCCATACCATGCCGAGATCAGCATATTTCTATAATGCGTACAGCCGCAGACAGGAAGTCTGTACAAATCAATGATAGGTGGACACTGTCACATGGAGTTACGGCGAGGTGAGCATCCCTGAACACAAACTGTCTGCATCCAGGGTAACACATCTGTCCCTGTATGCATATAAATACTCCATGTTCCTCCTTGCTTGGATCCAGAGTTGTATTTTTGTCAAGATAACAAAAGCAGCCAATGGGAATATCTTTAAATATGAGTTGCAATGGAGTTTCTAGCAAGTTCCCAAGGAATGGGACTCCTTCTGCTGATTGGAAAACAGTAGATTCTGAATTTCTCAATTTAACAACTGTTGAGAAAAGGTATCAGCCACACAGGATGGAAGTATCCAGTTTTATAATGCATCAGCTGAGCCATAATGGACTTGCATTAGGAAAAGAGCAGTAAAGCACAACTATTGTGTAGTACTGCAAAGCAGGAATTTAAGCCTGCCTATGGTACGGGGGATAGACTCAGCTGGTATTGGCTTATCCATACTGTGTGCAGTGCACAGATTGGCCTCAAGAGGGATAGGGCTGAAAGTGCCCTCACTATAAACATTGTGGGTGCGCTCTGCATCGGGTACCATCACTTATAGGGTGCCTTGGTGCAATAGTCAGAGTGGAAGCAGTGTGCCGTACTGGAACAATCTCGGTGTTCTAGCACCTAGTACTGAAAAAAGCTCCTGTCCAGCAACCAACTGGAAACAGGCAGAGGGAGATGTGTGCGGGCAGCTCTGTACATAGTGGCATCCTATTGGACACCTCACAGCTCAATCATCAGAGCTGATGCAGTGCATAAGAGCACTGTGTGGAGCCAGTGCCCTTCTCCCTCTGGAGTCTTTTCCCAGTTTTAGATTACCCCACATTTTAGGCAGCCTTTTTTCAACCAGGGTTCCCAGGCACTCTTGGGTGCCTTTGGGTTTCTTCAGGGGTACCTTGGCAAAAATGCCAAGAAATTATATACAAGCCAGCAAGTAGATGAAGCCTGCCCCATATGGAAGAAAAATGTATTTCCAATATATTTAGAGGAAAAATATTTTTAAATATATTGAATATGGCCAAAATTGTAGCATTTCAAATATATTTCCAATATATTTGCACTAAAATTGTAGCATTGCAAATATATTTCCAATATATTTGGGAAAAATTAAAAATGTTTATTTTTTTTTAAATATATTTTTAATATATTTTTCTTCCATGTGGGTGCCTTTGGCCCCTTTCACATGGTCTGGTCCTGGTTTTGCTCAGCAGGCTGATCCCCTGCTGAGCTGAGCTGGGTGGCCAGATGACAGGTCCAGGTCCGCTCCATTTATGCAGAGCAATCATGGACACAACCAGCTTTGTTCTATGGGAAGCTGGATATAAACAGACAAGCTGTTGGTTTACACCCAAATGCCATCCGATTCGATCTGGCCAGACGGAGGGGTACAGATACCCTTCCGATTTTTTTTGCCATATCGGATCGGAAGTCAGGTTTAAATGGACACAAATCCGTTTACCTCTTACTCTCCACCAAAAAGGTAGGTCTAATCGGGTCCAGCTAAAAAATGGACAGCCAAACCCGATCTGACCTCTAGTGTGAAATGGGCCTTTTAATTACACAAAGCCACATGTTTTCATTTTGCAACATTACAACCTTCCAGCTACCGGCATCCTAACAGTCAATGATGTTGGTTGATAAGGAGGACATTTGGCATCTGCACAGCACCCTTGTTTTCCCCCTCTCCTGCCCCTCTTTGTTAGCACTGGTGGGGTCACATTAGTGTGAGGGAGGAGAATAAAAATATTGAAAAACTAGTTAGTAACAGTTTACGAAGGTGTATTTTCTTTGGAAGAATAAATCACCTCTAACATTGGGTGTCCTATGTGTGTGGATGCTGCTGCGTTATGGAAAAATGATTAGCTTCCTTTTTTTTACATTTTGGAATGGAGTGCCTCAAGATTGTACAGAATTTTAAAGGGTGTGTTGACTGAAAAGAGGTTGAGGAACACTGATGTAAGGAGAAAACGGAATTTTTGTAAAATCTTACCTGTAAAATTCCTTTCTCTGAGTCCTCCGACAGTCGCCGCCTCTTCATATTCGTCACATATGGGGTATTAGACTTTGCTCCGAAGGAGTAGCTAGGCAACAGAATATGTTAACAATAAAGCTTTAACATATCCCACCCTCAAGGGGTGGTCCCCTCAGTCAATACCCTCCTACTTCCTGCAACCATATCTCAGTTTTAGTGGAATAGCAGTAGAGTATACATTCAAACCCCAAAAGAGGGGCGGGGGCGGCGACTGTCGGAGGACTCAGAGAAAGGAATTTTACAGGTAAGATTTTACAAAAATTCCGTTTTCTCTTACGTCCTCCGACAGTCGCCGCCTCTTCATATTCGTCACATATGGGGACGTCCCAAAGCAGTGCAAACATGAGGGGTGGGAAACGCATCCGCGCCGAAAGGCAACGCAGTCTCCACATCAAAGAAAAGGAACCTTACCAAAGGAAGGAAACCAGCTGGGCAACAGCAAAAATAAGTGCTCAACAGGAGCAACAACCCAGGAGAAGACAAAAAACCAGGGGATACAAAACTTATCCCAACAGCCAGGAGTCCCCAACAAGGGACCCTAGGGAACAGCCGCACAAGAACCTTGCGGCCAAAGGAAGCATCCGCCGATGCCTGAACATCTACTTTGTAGAATTTTGTGAAAGTGTGTACGGTCGACCAAGTCGCCGCCTTACACACCTGGGCTACAGAAGCCCCATGACGACAGGCCCAAGACGTACTCAGAGATCTAGTAGAGTGCGCCTTCACAGGCACAGGGGGAACCTTCCCCTGCAAGGCATAGGCCTGTTCAATGGTCTGCCTGATCCATTTGGCAATGGTAGAGGCGGAAGCCGCCATGCCCTTCCGAGGACCCTCTGGAAGAACAAACAAGGAGTCCGTCTTTCGAAAAGACTCAGTCGATTTAAGGTAAACCCTAATCGCCCGAACAACATCCAGAGAATGCAATCTCACCTCCTTTGGATGTTTAGGCTTCGTGCACAACGAAGGCAAAACAATATCCTCGTTAAGATGGAATTCCGAAACTCGTTTCGGCAGAAAAGAAGGATTAGGTCGCAAGACCACCTTATCCAAATGAACAACCAGGTACGGAGACTTGCAGGACAAAGCCGCCAGTTCCGACACTCTGCGAGCCGAAGTGATCGCCACCAAAAAGGCGACCTTTTTGGACAACATAGACAACGAGATCTCCCTGATCTGTTCAAAAGGAGCACGTTGTAACACAGATAGGACTAGATTCAAGTCCCAAGGGGGCAAAGGATCCCTCCTAGGAGGAACCAGATGCCGCACACCCTGAATAAAAGTGCCAACCAAGGAGTTGGAAGCCACGGGACGTTGAAACAGAACGGCCAGCGCAGACACCTGACCCTTTATCGTAGCCAGCGCCAAACGCTGATCGACACCCGTCTGAAGGAAAGACAGCACACGGGAAACCGAGTACATGCGGGGGGAAAACCCCCTGGACTCACACCAGGCAAAATAGGCCTTCCAAGTACGGTAATAAACCTTTCCCGAGGAAGACTTCCTCGCGTTGATCAAGGTATGAACAACCTCTGGAGAGAGACCCTTCTCCTTCAGGACCTCGGTCTCAACAGCCAGGCCGTCAAAGCCAGCGACTGTAAAGCAGGATGGTAAATCGGTCCTTGAGACAGTAGATCGTCCCGAAGAGGCAGACGCCAGGGGGCGTCGACCGCCAGATTCACGAGGTCTGCGTACCAGGACCGGCGAGGCCAGACCGGTGCCACAAGAATCACCGTGCTGCGTTCCGAGTGTAACCTGCGAAGGAACCGGGACAGCAACTGAATCGGTGGAAACGCGTACATCAGCCTGTACTGATGCCACGGGGCCACTAACGCGTCCGACGCGTCTGCCCGAGGGTCGCGCGTCCTTGCCACGAACCTCTTCACCTTGTAGTTGAGGCGAGACGCGAACAGGTCCACATCTGGAAGACCCCACTTCGCGCACAACATCTGGAAGACAGCCGGATGGAGAGACCATTCCCCCTGATCCAGGGTCTGGCGACTCAGATAGTCCGCCTGCCAGTTCCCCACTCCCGGAATGTGAACCGCCGTTATTGCCGGGACATGAGTCTCGGCCCAAGACAGAATGTCGGCCACTTCTCGAGCCGCTCGGGCACTCCTGGTGCCCCCTTGGTGGTTGATGTAGGCCACCGCCGTGGCATTGTCCGTCTGCACCCGAACCGGGCAGCCCTGCAGCCGGTCCGTCCAGCAATGAAGACAGAGCCTTATCGCACGCAATTCCAGAATGTTGATCGGGAGGGAAGACTCCCCCTCCGACCAGGTCCCCTGGGCGGACAGAACGCCCAGAACACCACCCCAGCCCGACAGGCTGGCATCCGTGGTGATTATCGTCCATGAGATCGGACGAAACGACTTGCCCCCGGACACCAACGGGGACTGGAGCCACCACAGAAGGTTTTCCCTGGTGCGATGACTCAACGAGATCTGAAGATCCAGAGATTGAGGTCGCCCGTCCCACTTGGACAAGATCTCCGCCTGGAGACCCCGCGTGTGAAACTGCGCGAAAGGAATCGCCTCGAAAGCCGAGACCATCAATCCCAGACATCTCATACACGTTCGCAGAGACGAGTTCGGAACGTCCCTGAGGGACCTGACTTCCACCTGAAGAGTCCTGAGTTTGTCTTCCGGCAGGAAGACCTTCGCCTGCACCGAGTCCAGTATCATTCCCAGATAGGGAAGACGAACCGACGGACTCAGCGTCGACTTTGGAACATTTATCGTCCAACCGAACTCCTGCAGAGTTTGCATCGTGACAGACAGGTCCTTCTCCAGACCCTGACTGGTCGCAGACCGAATCAGAATGTCGTCCAGATACCCCAGGACAGAAATGCCCTGGGCTCTCAATAATGCCAGAACCGGTGCCAGCACCTTGGTGAAGACCCGCGGAGCCGAGGCGAGCCCAAAGGGCAACGCCACGAACTGGTAGTGATCCTCCGCAATGGCAAATCGAAGGTATCTCTGATGACCCTCGAATATGGGGATGTGAAGATACGCATCCTTCAAATCGATGGAGGCCATGAATTCCCCCGGAACCAGGGCAGCCACCACCGAGCGCAGGGATTCCATGCGGAACTTGCGAACCCGCACAGAGCGGTTCAGAGCTTTCAAGTCCAGAATTGGACGAACCTTGCCCTCCTTTCTGGGCACGGTGAACAGATTGGAATAAAACCCCCGAAATCTGTCCCGACGAGGCACCGGAACCACCACTCCCTGAGCCCTCAGGTCCCGCACCGCCAGGTGCAGATCCCGCAGGCGCTCTGGAGACAGTTGTAGATTTGAGGGAAAAAATCTGCTCTCTGGCCGAGAGAGAAACTCGATCTTGTAACCAGATCGAACGATTTCCAGAACCCATCTGTCCCGCACACGGGCCAACCAGGGCTGAAGAAAACCGAGCAAGCGTCCCCCCACCCCAAAACTGGGTGAGGGCGCCCCTTCAGGCCGAACTGTTATGGGCCGCAGGTCCGGATTGGCCGGACTTCTGTTTCCCAGACCAGGGTTTCTTCTGAGAGCCCTGGCCCTTGAACGGTTTGCCCTTGTAGTGCGGCCGAAAGGCACGAAAGGACCCCTGAGGGGGCCGAAAATTTGCATGCTTCTTCCCAGAAGCCCCCTTAGCCTTGGGGAAATGGGGCAAGAGAGTGCTCTTACCCCCGGTGATCCCCTTAATCAACACATCCAGAGACTCCCCAAAAAGGCGAGACCCATCATAAGGCAGATTGGCTAAGGTTTTACGTGAAGATTGGTCCACCGACCAACATTTCAACCAAACCAGGCGGCGAGACAACACCGCCACGCTGTGCACACGTGCAGCCAACGGAATCAGGTCCAGGTCCGCATCACACAGATACATGACACCCTGGTGGATCTGATCCACCATGTCCAGGGTCGCCGCCGAGGCCGAATCGGCCACTAGGACGCGCCTAAGCATCTGCGTCCAACTTGCGATCGCCTGGGCCGCCATGAGAGAAGCAAATAGAGCTTTAAGCATAGAACCCGTAACAGAATAAGTATGACGGGCAAGAGACTCCAGTCTCCTATCCGTGGCATCACGGAAAACAGGGGATCCCTCTGCAGGAATCGCAGTGGCTTTGTTCAAAACCGCAATTGCATGATCCACTGGTGGAGGCACACACCACCGTTCATCAGTGGCAGGGGAGAAGGGATAACGCAGCTTGAATTTACTTGGTACCGCAAAAGGTTTGCGCAGATCGCGCCATTGATCCTTTACCGCGCGCTGAAAATCAGCATTGCAGGGAAAAACCTGCGGCGTCCTGCGTTTTCTCTGCGTCCCATAAGCCGCCAAGGCAGCGGGGGGACACACTTCGTCCTGCAAACGTAGCGTCTGCTTAATGGAAGCAATCAACTCATCCATGATTGCAAGCTCTTCAGGCGAGCCAGGGGGAGAATTATCAACCCCCTCAACCTCAGCCTCTACCTCAGACCCCACCAGATCAAGAGAGGAGCGGGACCCCGATAGGGAGGTCCCTGCCAGAACAGCCCCATCACCTTCACCCTCAGAATCGGAGGACAGAGTAACTCTGGGCCGTTTAGTAGATTGAGCAGCCACCAGCATTTGCACCTGGGCAGCAAGGCCAGCCACAATAGTGGCTAAATCCCCCCCTGGGGGGGAAACAGCGGTCCCCTGGCTTTCCACCAATACTGTGGGAAACTTGCCCTCCTGAGAATCCATTGCCCCTGTACGCCAGACAACCAAGGGTTAACTGCCCCCTTTCAGCAAGCGCGGTAAGCGCAGCCCACCGCACACACTCAGGCACAATGAGACCCCCACAGGGAATATACAGACTGAATACAGGCAATGGACAACAGGAATAGAAGGATAAAACCTGAGGAGACCCCGCTGCTGCTGCTGCCTCGACCGGTGTTCCAGGAAAAAGGAAGTGATGCTGCCAGGGCGCTCTATGTAAGCCTATGGAGGCTACAAGAAAATGGCCGCCGTGCATGTAAACCATGCGGCCGGAGCGGGCGCCGGTAAAATGGCGTCGTTTGGCGCCGAAACCGCCGCTCCACAGTGCATAAAAACACACACAATTTCATCCCATTATATGGATACATGTTAGATCGCCGCAGCGATCGCTGTATATGCCCCAACATGCCATTAAAAACATGCCCCACAGCACACAGCTTCCCACACTGCCCAGCCTGACACACACAGTGTCATACAGCTCCCCCCCCCCCTTGCAGCCCACAGCATGCAGCCGAGAGATAGGGAGACAAGCAGTGTGATTTAAAGGCAGGTTACACAGTCCCAGACTGAGACCCCCCCCAGACAGACAGGTCCCCACATAGACACACTTACCTCATATGGCGTGGGGAACCCGCACAGGCGAACAAGCCGCTGCACATGAGGCAGGGAGAGTCGCAATTCAAGACGCACACAATGGCGGTTAAGAAACCGCACAGCGTCCGGTGAGGTAGCCACCTCACCAAACATCCCTGCACCGAACAGGGATGGGTCGTTCACCGTGCCAGGAGCGTTACCTGGCTGAACGCTCGATGGCAGACTGGGAAGCCACTGACCCACGACCTGCGATCAGGGGGATCAGCCCGAGACCCAGTCCGCATGATCCTCTTCGTCCGAAGAACTAACTAATGCTGACAAAAACAACAGCTAAGTAAAGGTAGAGAAAAAACTCAAATAAAATATTAAAAAGAAGAAAGAGTCTGGGACAAAAAGTCCCAGCACAGAGAGAGCCAGCCACTCCTGACAAGCTAGACATTAAAACTGAGATATGGTTGCAGGAAGTAGGAGGGTATTGACTGAGGGGACCACCCCTTGAGGGTGGGATATGTTAAAGCTTTATTGTTAACATATTCTGTTGCCTAGCTACTCCTTCGGAGCAAAGTCTAATACCCCATATGTGACGAATATGAAGAGGCGGCGACTGTCGGAGGACGTAAGAGAAATGATGTCTGCCGCCATCATACATATCCATATGCTTGCACATCCCTAAAGGACAATGTTGTTTAACTAGAATTCCAAATAAAGATGTTCCCTGTAACATAGCAAATAAATACCTTTTCTTCTGACCAACGGGATTCTGTTAAAGAGAAACTGTCCCCCAAGGTCTTTTCAGAAGCCAACACTACCATATTGTGTCCCCCCACAGTGCTTAGTGGTTCCTCTTTTCTTATCTCCATGTCACTACAGGACACACTGAGATTAATTTACTAAAGCTGGAGCACTCAGAATCTGGTGCAGCTGTACCAATCAGCTTCTAATTTCAGTTTGCTCAATTAGGCTTTGACAATATAACCTGGAAGCTGATTGGTTTCTATGCAGAGCTGCATCAGAGCAGTAAAGTCAGAGCAGCCAGGCAAAGAGCATCCATAGAAAGAAGTCAGCAATGGCAGCCCCCATATGAAATGACAGGTTTCCTTTAAATCACCATGTTCACACCATCATTGTGATGGATATTAATAACGGCAAAGCTTTCGCAGGCTGTCCCTCTTGGGATCAGGCCATTGACTCATCAGCAGCCCCAAGGATTCCTCCTATCTGCTTTAATATGATTAATCTCTAGCAATTTGGCGGCCACCAATAGAAGCACCTCGGAGATTTCATAGTGTGGGACTATGACACATGATCGCAAGAGGCCTTTGAACACTTTCCTCCCAGCATCTGATGAAATGGTCTTCATTCTGTTACTTGACATCTGGAAAGGCTCCATTGATCGCGCTTCTACTCTGTTTCCCAGTCCTGACAGGGAGCTGGTGACGGGGGTATACGGTGCCCTTAATAATTAATGACTAAGGTTCAGAATAACTAATTTCTGATCAATGGGAGAAATGACAAAGGACAACGCTGACATGTGCAATATTTCTTTATAAACAAGTATTTTAGCTCGGCTTAACTCCTCCAATCCTGCGAGGGTGGCTGGAAATTCAATGCACGTGTTAGTTACTGCTGATAGCACATTATGTTCCAGTCATTCACTGCTGCTGGCAGACCAGATTTCACTGCTTTTATTTATTGATTTGTGTTAATTTTTACCCTGAGGCATACATATGTGCCATACGTATTGAGTCTTTTCATACCTCCCAGGTATTTAATTGTACAGTCAATTTACAGTCTACACAAATACCAATCACTAAAAGTTCATAAAAGCTTTAAAGCCCAACTCTGGCTAACTTAAACATTTTCCATCTCAGCTGGACAGCACTTGGACTACAAAGGTTATTTGCTCAGTTTGGTCTAGGGGACATAGAAAAGTAGATCTATTACCCGATCCTCTTCTCCTCTGCGCTGCTAGACTGGTCCCTGCAGTGTCTTCTCCTGCATGCTCCAATAGTCTAAGGCCCTGACTTCATTAAGACCAGTGCTGGGCCAATGGGGGAGAGCCAACTGCTGGGGGAATGAGGATCAGGTAAATTAACCACTTCAGCCCCGAAAGGTTTACCCCCCTTCATGACCAGGCCATTTTTTGCGAAATGGCACTCCGTTACTTTAACTGACAATTGCACGGTCGTGTGAGACACTGTCAGGACTGCTGTTAGAAATCACAGGGCCCCGTATAGCCTACCTGGCAGGCCAACCCCCCCGAATTTATGAAGACAATATTTTCACTATAAATACACTAAAATCATTATTAGCAGGCACACAAACATAACAGAGAACCTGTGTAAATTAGCCCTTTTTTAATTGTTTTTTTAATTTTTTTTTTTTAAATGTATAACTTTTTTTTTATTCAAATATTAAAAAATGTTTACAATTATTTTATTTTACAATTTGTAAAAATGTTTACAGGAAAGGGAAGCTAGCAGCACTGCGGTGGTGGTGGTGGGGGGCACAGTGAAACGGGCGCACATGGGAAGGGGGGGTCAGAAGCAGGCAGAACAGGGAGAGGGATCGGTGTGGGATAAGCAATTACAGGAATGATGCCCTGTGTCTTTGTCTCTCCCTACAGCAGATTAAAGCTGGCAGGAGAAATTTTCTTTCAGCTGCTGCAGAGGGCCTCCTTTTGTTGTTGCCCCTCTGCACGACCGCATGATTCCCCGTGCTGTTGGGGCCCCCCCTTGTGCCCGGGCCCCCTTCAGGAGGACTGGTGGTCCCCCCCCTATCAGCGGCCCTGCACACAGCCATTAAAGTCTAAACTGCTGGCAACAAAAGTGAGCACACCCCTAAGTGAAAATGTCCAAATTGGACCCAATGGTGGCCACAATATTTTGTGTGGCCACCATTATTTTCCAGCACTGCCCTAACCCTCTTGGGCATGGAGTTCACCAGAGCTCCACAGGTTGCCACTGGAATCCTCTTCCACTCCATGACGAAATCACGGAGCTGGTGGATGTTAGAGACCTTGTGCTCCTCCACCTTCCATTTTAGGATGTCCCACAGATGCTCAATAGGGTTTAGGTCTAGAGACATGCTTGGCCAGTCCATCACCTTTACCCTCAGCTTCTTTAGCAAGGTAGCGTATGTCTTGGAGGTGTGTTTGGGGTCACTATCATGTTGGAATACTGCCATGTGGCCCAGTCTTCCAAGGGAGGGGATCATCATCTGCTTCAGTATGTCACAGTACATGTTGGCATTTATGGTTCTCTCAATGAACTGTAGCTCCCCAGTGCCGGCAGCACTCATGCAGCCCCGGCCAATGACATTCCCACCACCATGCTTGACAGTAGGCAAGACACACTTGTCTTTGTACTCCTCACCTGATTGTTGCCACACACGCTTGAAACCATCTGAACCAAATAAGTTTATCTTAGTCCGATCAGACCACAGGACATGGTTCCAGTAATCCATGTCCTTAGTCTGCTTGTCTTCAGCAAACTGTTTGTGGGCTTTCTTGTGCATCATCTTTAGAAGAGGCTTCCTTCTGGGATGACAGCCATGCAGACCAATTTGATGCAGTGTGCGGCGTATGGTCTGAGCACTGACAGGCTGACCCCCCACCCCTCCAACCTCTGCAGCAATGCTGGCAGCACTCATAGGTCTATTTCCCAAAGACAACCTCTGAATATGACGCTGAGCATGTGCACTCAACTTCCTTGGTCGACCATGGCGAGGCCTGTTCTGAGTGGAATCTGTCCTTTTCAACCACTGTATGGTCTTGGCCACCGTGCTGCAGCTCAGTTTCAGGGTCTTGGCAAACTTCTTATAACCTACACCTTCTTTATGTAGAGCAACAATTCTTTTTTTTTTTTTTCAGATCCTCAGAGAGTTTTTTGCCATGAGGTGCCATATTGAACTTCCAGAGACCAGTATGAGGGCGTGAGATTGATAACACCAAATTTAACACACCTGCTCCCCATTCACACCTGAGACCTTTTAACACTAACAAGTCACATGACACCGGGGAAGGAAAATGGCTAAATGGGCCCAATGTGGACATTGTCACTTAGGGGTGTACTCACTTTTGTTGCCAGCAGTTTAGACATTAATGGCTGTGTGTTGAGTTATTTTGAGGGGACAGCAAATTTACACTGCTATACAAGCTGTACACTCACTACTTTACATTGTAGCAAAGTGTCATTTCAGTGTTGTCACATTATAAGATATAATAAAATATTTTCAAAAATGTGAAGGGTGTACTAACTTTTGTGCGATACTGTATTTGTCGTATATACATCTTTATTTCCAAAATATATCTATTTTTAATCATATTTGAATATATCTCTAGTAAAATGAATGGTAATATTGTACTGTAATACTTGATATTTACAGTGCAGCTATTTTATTTTCTTGTTTTACTCCCTGTTTCCAGTAACATTGAATGCCCTGCTACTGACAGTCTGCAAGCCAAAGTGATGGTATTTGATCACAATATGTATTCTGCTACATATTTTTGGTTAATAAAATCCCAATAATCGTATATTGATTGGTTTGTGCAAAAGTTATAGTGTCTACAAACTATGCGATTTATACTGGAATTTTTAATTAATGTTTTTTATATCTTCCAATCTTTTTCTATTTGTTTTACATCATAACAAAAGCCAAAATACAATAGGAAAGTTTAACCACTTGCCGACCGCCGCACGACTATCTACGTCGGCGGTCAGCCCCTCACAGGCAAACTAACGTAGGGCTACGTTGTTTGCTTGTGAGGGTCTAGGGAGCGAGCGCGCGCCCCCCGGGGCGCGCTCCCGCTCCCGCGTGGTCACGGACCCCCCCGCGCGTGTGACCAGCGGACCCGATGTCCGCCGGTCACTCGGCGATCGGCGGGGGAGAGGGAGAATGTCAGGCAGCTTGTGTAAACAAACTGCCTGTCATTCTCCTCGCTGCAAAGACACTGATAAAACGGATCTGGTATGTAGATCCGTTGATCAGTGTCCTTACAGCTAGAGCCACAGCCAATCACAGTAGAAACCACGCCCCTAGGGACACACACAGCCCCTCCCTTCCAAATAAAGTTAACCCCTTCACTACCAGTGTATTTTTACAGTAACAGTGCATATGTATAGCACTGATTACTGTAGAAATGTCACTGGTAACCCCAAAAGTGTCAAAAATGTCAGTCAAGGGTCCGATCTGTCCGCCGCAATGTCGCAGTACCGCAAAAAAAAAATCGCAGATCGCCGCCATTACGCGTTAAAAAAAAAAACAACAAAAATGACAAAAATCTTTCCCTTTGTTAGTAAACGCGATAACTTTTGCGCAAACCAATCAAAATACGCTTTTTGCGATTTTTTTTACCAAACATGGGTAGCATAAAATAAATTGGCCGAAAATTTTTAAAAATTTTGATTTTTACATTTTTTTTTGGGGGAATTTCATATAAAAAAATGTGAAAAATATTGCTATTTTTGCAAAATTGACGCTCTTTTTTTGTTTATAGCGCGTGATCAAAAAATCGCACAGGTGATCAAATACCACCAAAAGAAAGCTCTGTTTGTGGGAAAAAAAGGACGTCAAATTCGTTTAGGTACAGCGTCGCACGACCGCGCAATTGTGCGTTAAATTCACGCAGTGCCGAATCGCAAAATACCCCCTGGTCGGAATGGGGGTAAAATCTTCCGGGGCTTAAGTGGTTAACCAAGGTGATACAGATTAGCAATTAAGGGGGGCATACAGCTTGCATACAGACAGGCTATCAAAAAAGGAGAAAAAATATTGGGAGGACCATGAGAATGACTTTTGCACTTCTGTGGATCGTGAGGATAGAAGTAACTGTCCATAACCTTAGAAAGGTATAAGAGAATTATGACTCCAAGTCCAATGAAAAACACATTAACAAGAATGGCCCCGATAGTAGGGAGGAAGTAAGTCATAAAAGATTTGGGAGAGGTCGCCTTATGTGGATTCATAAGAAAGCTGAAGAAGGCCCCCCAAAAGCTATCAGTCCTTGGTATCAAAAAAATATATATAACACGTTAACACTTATAACAAGAAGTAATGGGTTTTGAGAGTAGAGAAAGAAATGAAAAGTAGTGTCAAGGAAAGGGGTGAAAGAAGGAGAAGCTTGGTAGATAGAAAGAGGGTGAGGAAGATTTCTACGAGCTGGTGCTAGACATCCACTAGCTAGAGTAATAAGTAAACGTAGAGGGAAGAATAGGGAATTAATTGGGTTTTTTTATACTTGTAATGACAGAGATTAGCGACTTATAGCAGGATTGCGATATTGCGGCGAACAGTCTGACACTAACTGACACTTTTCAAACTTTGTGGGAACCAATGACACTAATACAGTGATCATTGCTAACAAATATGCACTGTCACTGTACTAATGACACTGGTTGGGAAGGGAGAAAACATCTAGGACGATCAAAGGGTTAAATGTGTGCCTGTGCACAAACTATATATCCACTATGAAGGGCACACAGATAGGGACATAAAAACAGCACCATAAAATGTATATAATCAATACAAATACTGAAAATTCCTCATTCTAAAAAAATGAATAAGCCAGTCTTCAGTTTTAGTAAGTAAAGCCCAGCAAAATTCCATTCAGTGAATAGATGTTTGGGAGGAATGAAATGGAAGTAGATGTAGAAATCCCGCTCCCAGAGTAAATTCCGGGCCCTCTGATAGTTCCACCACCGTGCTCCACACACCCAAAGCGCTTACCAGGGCCAGTGGACCCTAATGTGATTGAGTGGTCAAACGAGCAAGCGATGAGGATCTCATAGAGCCAGCAGCTAGGCAGCAATCATCCGTCTCGTCACAACCCCCAATGGAAATAGAAGCCGGTGGAAAGGTTGCTCAGAAGTCTCCACCAATGATCATCTCCCATACATGTACACCTCCAAAGGAAGGGAAGCTCACATAGTGTAATATGTAATGGACTTTATTGAAAACTGCAGGACAACTACTCACATGTCAGCAGTAAAAGAAAGACAAATCAAAATGGCCGCGGCGTGTGCATGCTTGCGTGCGTCTTGACGTGACTGATGCGTTTCGTCATCAAAGGACGTTCTCGCGAACACGTCAGGCACATCACGACGCACGCAAGCACGTCAGTTATCCTGGACCTCTGGGTTCAGCTCCACACTTCTGGCTCACCAGGCCGACTGCCTGTGACCATACTCCAACCACTGCAGAAGAGGAGGCAGCCGCCACCCTCCTTACGGGACTCTGCTCAATAGCCATAGACCCCGAGCACATGTGCTCCTGGCTTTTATACCACACCCCAGAATGCACAGCAGTCTGTGCCAATCACTGAAGCTGTATCAAAACCTGTATATCCATTGGCCTGGTGTCAAGGATACCACATGCAGGCATCCAGCAAGGGTGATCAGATCAGTTGGCTGCACCAAGGAATCAGGACCCAGATGGATAAAGATGTAAATAAGTTTATTAAGCAAAATGACACACTCCAATACCAACACCAGTGACCATAAACAAGTAAACAAAATATAAATGATAACAGTACAAAACCCCAATAGAACCTAACAAACTATATACAAAGGGATGGAGCAAACAATAGCAGGACAGGACAGGGACAGGAGACAAGGAAAGCAGGGAGCCAGGTACAGGAAGCAGGATGCAGGGAACAGGACTCAGGATCAGGATACAGGTTTCAGGATACAGGTTTCAGGATACAGGTTCAGACAGGGACACGGCTAGCAGAGAAAATACTGAAGCACTGAGCCTCAGTGAAGGGCGGGCTTATATTCCCTCAGCAGTCCTCCTCAGGTGCAGCTTAATTAAAAGAACAGTCCAGCTGCTGGGAGACACCCGCTGGTGGGCCCTGGAACTGCGCCCCTCAGTTCCAGGAACAGTGCCACCAGCAGGTGACCCATGTAATGACACAGATCCTGACAGTTCCCCCCCTTTAAGGAGCGGCCTCCGGACGCTCCATTGTGCTTCTACCCCAAAAGTCCAAAAAGGTCTCCCCTCCATGTCTGCGGGTCTTCTAGCACTCTCTAGGCCAAAGTCCTTTAACTTGCCGGAAGGCGTGCCACCAGAGTCCAGCAATTGATCATGCGCCCCACCACCAGGGTCTGGAAGCCGTCTTGGCACCCCACAGGTCAAGTTCCTGAAGAGGCGTAACATTAGGGATACACCTGCCCTCATTGCAACACATGTCCCAACACTGGGACTGAAGGCAAGCTGGACATCAAGCAGGGGAGCGCCAGCGGCATGCAGGATATCCGGCAGTGGCACACCAGGCTGGGCAACAGACAGTGGCACATCAAACTGGGCGGCAGACCGTGGCTCAGCAGGCACTGGATCAGCAAACACTGGGTCAGCAGGCACCGGAACAGCAAGCACTGGGTCAGCGGGCACTGGAACAGCAAGCACTGGGTCAGCAGGCAAAGGATCAGCAGGCACAGGATCAGCAGGCACAGGATCAGCAGGCACAGGATCAGCGGGCACAGGATCAGCAGGCACAGTATTGGTCACCAGAACAGCGGGCACGGGATCAGCTGGCACCGGATCAGCGGGCTGAGTAAGAGACACCGGATCAGCAGGCACTGGGTCAGCGGGCACTGGAACAGCAAGCACTGGGTCAGCAGACTGGGTAGTGGTCACCAGAACAGCGGGCACCAGAACAGCGGGCACTGGATCAGCAGGCTCAGTAGGAGGCACCGGATCAGCGGGCACTGGACCAGCAGGCATTAGAACAGCAGGCACTGGATCAGCAGGCTCAGTAGGAGGCACCGGATCAGTGGGCACTGGATCAGCAGGCTCAGTAGAAGGCACCAGATCAGCGGGCAATGAAACAGCAGGCACTGGATCAGCAGGCTCAGTAGGAGGCACCGGATCAGTGGGCACTGGAACAACAGGCATCAGAACAGCGGGCACTGGATCAGCAGGCTCAGTAGAAGGCACCGGATCAAAGGGCACTGGATCAGCAGGCTCAGTAGGAGGCACTGGATCAGAGGGCACCGGAATAGAAGGCACTGGATCAGCAGGCTCAGTAGGAGGCACCGGATCAGTGGGCACTGGATCAGCGGGCACTGGAACAACAGGCATCAGAACAGCGAGCACTGGATCAGCAGGCTCAGTAGGAGGCACCGGATCAGTGGGCACTGGATCAACAGGCTCATTAAGAGGCACCAGATCAGCGGGCACTGGATCAGCAGGCATCAGAACAGCAGGTACTGGATCAGCAGGCTCAGTCGGAGGCACCAGACAAGCGGGCACTGTAACAGCAGGCATCAGAACAGTGGGCACTGGATCAGCAGGCTCAGTAGGAGGCACCGGATCAGTGGGCACTGGAACAACAGGCGTCAGAACAGCAGGCACTGGATCAGCAGGCTCAGTAGAAGGTACCGGATCAGTGGGCACTGGGTCAGCAGGCTCAGTAGGAGGCACTGGATCAGCGGGCACCGGAACAGCAGGCATCAGAACAGTGGGCACTGGATCAGCAGGCTCAGTAGGAGGCACCGGATCAGTGGGCACTGGATCAGCAGGCACTGGAACAACAGGCATCAGAACAGCGGGCACTGGATCAGCAGGCTCAGTAGGAGGCACCGGATCAGTGGGCACTGGATCAACAGGCTCAGTAAGAGGCACCAGATCAGCGGGCACTGGATCAGCAGGCATCAGAACAGCAGGCACTGGATCAGCAGGCTCAGTAGGAGGCACCAGATCAGCGGGCACTGTAACAGCAGGCATCAGAACAGTGGGCACTGGATCAGCAGGCTCAGTAGGAGGCACCAGATCAGTGGGCACTGGATCAGCGGGCACTGGAACAACAGGCATCAGAACAGCGGGCACTGGATCAGCAGGCTCAGTAGAAGGCAACGGATCAGTGGGCACTGGATCAGCAGGCTCAGTAGGAGGCACCGGATCAGCGGGCACCGGAACAGCAGGTACTGGATCAGTGGGCTCAGTAGGAGGCATCAGATCAGCGGGCACTGGAACAGCAGGCATCAGAACAGTGGGCACTGGATCAGCAGGCTCAGTAGGAGGCACCGGATCAGTGGGCACTGGATCAGCAGGCACTGGAACAACAGGCATCAGAACAGCGGGCACTGGATCAGCAGGCTCAGTAGGAGGCACCGGATCAGTGGGCACTGGATCAACAGGCTCAGTAGGAGGCACCAGATCAGCGGGCACTGGATCAGCAGGCTGGGTAACAGGTATAATTGTATGTGTTGGGAAAAATCTCCTTTTCTTTTTAGGTTTAGATACAGAAATCTTGCTAGTGGTTGCAGGGCTATGAATAGATTGTGAAGTAGATGGAAGCGAAATGGCAGTATTGGGAGATGGTGGAAAAGGAGAGACAGTTACAGAGGAGAATTTCTGAGAGGTTGCTAGAGGCAACAGAGTAGTAGAGGAAGTTTTCACAGAGTTAAATGCAGGAAAAGTGCAACTCGTTAAGCCAGGATATGAACAAGCAGTGGAAAGCAAACCATACCTAACTGCAGCTGTGGTTGCTACAGGTAACGGAGAGGATAAACTTTGAGAAAACTGGTGTCCAGAGGCAGAAGTGGATTGGTGTGAGTTAGCTGATGCTAAATTGGAAAGATCTGACCAGGTTTGCAATAAGGCCTGAACAAAACTCAATTTACAACCCCCTTGTCTGATTAGAGAATATACAGCATTCATGCAATCCAACAGGGCCTCTGGAGAATACACTGAATAATGTTCAATAAAATAGGGTTTATCATCTTCCAAGAGCCACACAAGAGATACCACCTGAGAGACACTAAAAGGAGGAGAATAATCATCACCACCCTTAGGGGTATTAGATAAAGCCAACTCTGCACAGAGCTGAATAAGTGGCTGAATCTCTTTGAACAAAACTCTGCCTTTGTCAACAAACGAGTGGGCCAGACGGATGCATTCCAACAACTGCTCGCTAGTGTAAGTTTTCAAAATTTGGCGACAATATTCCCTGTCTTCTGTTACAAGCAAAGAAAAATAAAAGACCTCCTCTGACTGCATCTTGCAACAACCAGAAAATTCCTAATTCCCAGGTGCAACCGATCTGATCGTTAGTGGCTTCAGTATTCTGTCAGGGATACCACATGCAGGCATCCAGCAAGGGTGATCAGATCAGTTGGCTGCACCAAGGAATCAGGACCCAGATGGATAAAGATGTAAATAAGTTTATTAAGCAAAATGACACACTCCAATACCAACACCAGTGACCATAAACAAGTAAACAAAATATAAATGATAACAGTACAAAACCCCAATAGAACCTAACAAACTATATACAAAGGGATGGAGCAAACAATAGCAGGACAGGACAGGGACAGGAGACAAGGAAAGCAGGGAGCCAGATACAGGAAGCAGGATGCAGGGAACAGGACTCAGGATCAGGATACAGGTTTCAGGATACAGGTTTCAGGATACAGGTTTCAGGATACAGGTTTCAGGATACAGGTTTCAGGATACAGGTTTCAGGATACAGGTTCAGACAGGGACACGGCTAGCAGAGAAAATACTGAAGCACTGAGCCTCAGTGAAGGGCGGGCTTATATTCCCTCAGCAGTCCTCCTCAGGTGCAGCTTAATTAAAAGAACAGTCCAGCTGCTGGGAGACACCCGCTGGTGGGCCCTGGAACTGCGCCCCTCAGTTCCAGGAACAACAGTGCCACCAGCAGGTGACCCATGTAATGACACAGATCCTGACACCTGGTTTACTCCACTGTCCGATATGCCTCCCTATTGGACCAGTGTGAAACACTCTCTAGACCAAATTAATCACACACTGAGTACCATGAGCAGACCTAACTCACAGATCCTGCTCTCTTTTAAGCAGAAAGCAATACATAATTTGCCTGCTGCTCCTCTGATAGGCAGACAGAGCCAAAAACGAATGTCTCTCTCGACTCTAGCACCTACCTAGGAGGGTGCTACACTGAATGCATGTAATGGCAAGGGGTTCTGGGGTATGCTGCAGGGTCTATTGATTGAAGTCTATTGTTGCTGGTGGGGGATCTATTGTTGCTGAAGGAGGGTCTTATGTTTCTGTGGGGTCAGTTGTTGCTAGGAGGAATCTACTGTTGAGGTAGGGGTCTATTGTTGCTGGGGGTCTACTGATGCTCGCCGTGAGAATATTTGTTGTTGCTGCTTGGGGTCTATTGTTGCTGGGGGGGTGGGAGTATATTGTTGCAAGTGGTCCATTGTTGCTGGGGGGATCTATTGTTGATGGGGGGGTCTATTGTTGCTTTCTGCCGGGGATCTATTTTACTACTTTTCTTGTTATCATTGACAAATTCCATACAAATTACCTAGCACCACAAATGTTTATATTCTCTAAAAGAGGCGGTATTGAAAGGTGGGTAGGGCCTGGAACCAAGGGACGGTGTTTGGAGGTGGATAGGGGGTGGAGACAAGGGGTATATCTGAAAGGGAGAGTTCCTGCACCTATTCTCTGAGAAAAAAAGCCCTGTAGGAGGGGAGGAGTAATATTATAGAAAGTATTGGAAGCGGGCAAAGGTCAGATTTGATTCCCAAGCATCTCCCAAAAAAAGAGAAAAAGTAAAACCCTGTTTTCTGTGGAGTGATCCTTTAAATTCCTGACAGTATAAACCAAGAGCCTCTACGTCATGTAAAGGATGTGGGCCTGATCTGGGAACTGTGGAGGATATAAATAATTCACAAAGCTGGTAAGGCAGAAACCTTAATGACTAATGTGGAGGGATTGTGTGTGTGCAGATATGCATATGTGTTTGCGGATATACATTGTCAGTAAATACAGTCATCTCATTAATATTTATGAATTTTGCATACTGTTAAAAAAAAAAAAGTCTGATTTATGAAGCAAGGACTTTCTTTCGAATGTAGAACTTTGGATTGTAGTTTCTTAACCACTTGCCGACCAGTCACATTGACTGTACTGCGGCAAAGTGGCTCGATTCCGTCCAGCGACATAGACCTACGTCACTGGACTCCTCCCCTTGTAGGCGGTGCTTGCGCGCCGCCGGAGGCGCGCTCCCGCTGTTTTCAGTCACAGCGGGAGTCGGGCCAGGGGAGGAGCGGCGGCGATCGCCGCTGCTCTTCCCCGATCGTCGGGGAATCGAATTTGGAGATCCGCCCGCTTGTGGAAACAGAGCGGGCGGATCTCCTAAGTAACAAACAGTGACAGATTGCAGGGTTCAGCATAGCTGAACATGTGATCTGTCCCTGTGTCACTCAGTCACCCCCCCCCCACACACGTTAGTAAGCACCAGGCATACATTAACCCCTCCCTCTCCAATAAAATTAACCCCTTCCCTGCCAGTGTCATTTTTACAGTAACAGTGCATATTTATAGTACTGATTACTGTAGTAATGTCACTGGTACCCCCAAAAGTGTCAAAAATGTCAGTCAAGGGTCCGATCTGTCCGCCGCAATGTCGCAGTCCCGCAAAAAAAATCACAGATCGCCACCATTACTCGTTAAAAAAAAAAACACCAAAAAGACAGAAATCTTTCCCTTAGTTAGTAAACGCAATAACTTTTGCGCAAACCAATCAAAATACGCTTATTGTGATTTTTTTTTACCAAACATATGTAGCAGAAAACAAATTGGCCAAAAATGTAAAAAAATTTAGATTTTTACATTTTTTGGGGGGGGAATTCCATATAAAAAAATGTTAAAAATATTGTTATTTTTTCAAAATAAACGCTATTTTTTGTTTATAGCGCAAAAAGTAAAAATTGCACAGGTGATCAAATACCACTAAAAGAAAGCTCTGTTTGTGGGAAATTGTCAGTTAAAGTCGCACAGCGCAGAATCGCAAAAAGTGGCCTGGACGTAAGACAGCAAAATCCTCCGGTGGTAAAGTGGTTAAAGAGCATATTCAAGAAATCGTGTCTTCCCACTTTGTTGTACCTGCAAACTGATGGTTACTTCCCTGTTTCCTGATACGTCTCAGTGGTCACTACCCCACTAATCTCTATTCATGCACCGGCAGACAATGCAAAAGTCTTAACCCAGTTACTAAAATCTCCTATAAATGTTAACCTGTCATTGTAATTTCATAAACCATTTTCAATATTTGTAAACCTGCACTTGCTGCTGTCATTTAAGCTGAACTAATACCTTTAAAGTTGCCCGGGGTTCAGCTTTAAATTAGTGATCGACCAATATCGATATTTTGGTCAATGCATATCGGTATCGGCCGATATTGGCCGATAATTTTGTACATTTAAATTTTTTCATGACATCACTTCCGGGTTTTTGCATGGAGACCCGATCAGAGCTGAATGCGGCTTTGATTGGGTCTTCGGCGGCCGTGCAGGCTGGTTGCCCGGGTCTCCCGGTGGGACGGGAGACCCAAGCGAGCCACGGAAGGAGGCGGGAGGGGGGGACGTCCCCTCCCGCTCCTTGTAATGACGGCCAAGCGGCTTCTCAGCCGCATCGGTTGTCATTACAAGACAGCCGACCGTCGGCTATAGACGCCGATACCGGGGTGATACCTCTGGCTGCAGGCATCACTCCGGTTCAAGCACTTTCCTGAAATATCGGCAATATCGGTCACCTTGGTGGCCGATTCTGATTTATCAGGGAAAGTGCAGATCAGCCCTCGATATATCAGCTTCGCCGATAATCAGTCGATCCCTACTTTAAATAATACCTGCCACAAACATGCTTGTTTAAGCACTTCCTGTTACATGGTGACAACATTCTTTCCCTGTTTCCCAATTTTGTTGTCACTGTGTCTTACAGGCCTCTAGTGTAGACTCCAAATGGCCATTTTAACACACATTACACAGGCATGGTCTACTGTAGTCACCATCAGGAAATCCACCCTGAGCAATGCCATGCAGACCCCCCGGATTGCATGTAGACTGAAAGTGGATGAAATAAGAAAGCAGTCATTTATGAAAAATGGCAGCTATAAAAAGTGCAAAATACATATCACCCAGGTAGGATTTACATCTACTTTAATGGAATTGTAAGTATAAACAGCCATTGCCAGCTGGTAGAATTAAAAGGTGAATTCCAAGCATTAATATTTTATACATAGCTTGGACCAATATAATTATGTATATACTATACCTGGCCGATGCCACTGGGAGCTGCTATTTCAGCAATCTCCACTTGCTTCCGTGTCCCGCAGCTAGCGGCTGACCTGATGCATTCTGAACACAGGAGGTCAGGCTGGCACGAGTGCCGTTCAGAGAATGCTTTGCAACATGGGATCGAATACGTTTCACAAAAAAATATATTCCAGTTTACCGCACAAGTTAGATGCTGGGCAGGGGGTAGGGAAACGTTTAGCAGTATCGCATATAGTACTTAGTAGAGTCTGGAAAGACTTTTAATGATGCCTTGTCATAAAACGTGTCTAGTAATTAAAAACACATACACTAAATTAGCAGTGTAGTATTGGGACGCCTGCTTTTACACACACATGAACTTTAATGGCATCCTAGTCTTAGCCCGTTGGGTTCAATATTGAGTTGGCCCACCCTTTGCAGCTATTACAGCTTCAACTCTTCAAAAACACCTAAGTAATACCATTGATGGCACCGCAAAGATTAAAAAATCAACTTTGATGCAAATAAACCAAATTAAATAATAAGTGAAGCAATGTAAAAATCACTAAGATCACTTAAAACTCAAAATAGATACATTTAAAAATATCTATCATACATAAATAAAAACATGACTGTAAACACTAGGTAGTTACCGGTAGACAATAAAAAAGAATATAAAGTATAAGACACCCATCATGGAAGCATATGTAAAATAACACAAACTAGACACACGAAAAATCTGCCTAAATTTGGTCATTTGGACAGTTCATTCATTTTTGGGCCAGTTAATCGGCACAAATCAGTAATCGGTTGTGACGTTTTTGAGCCGGAAAAACAAAGGTCAAGTTTGGAAATTTTCTGCCGAATAAATGATAAATTGAAAGGTTAATGTGTTTCTCGCCTAAACTGTTTGCAGTAGGTAAATGTAAAAAAACTAACAAAAAACTGATTCATTTATGTCCACTGAGCGATTTATCGGTCATTACATAATTGCACTATCATTTGCTCTCATGGCCGAGTTTTTTTTTTTCCAAAATGAGTTTGAATGATTTTTCGTATAGTGTATGGCCGGCATTACTCTGCAAGGGAATTGGACCTTGCATGAAACCAAAGGCCCGGTGATATCATTAGCTGCCTCTGAACACAGTAGTCTATCTGCCCCTGTCTGAATAAGCCCTATTAACCCTAAATCCAATATTTCTGTTTTGTTAACAATGATCCCCAGGACAAACTGAGGGGTGCATCTACCCTGTGTAAACACAGACAGCAATGCCGGTTTATTACTTTGTAATACGCAACCCATGTATACTGGTAATTGTTTGCACACTAGTTCTTCTTCAGGGAGGGGTTGGAGGGATAGCAGGGGTTGGGGGGGCCGCGCCCTATCACGGACACGGTTTGTACCCATTTGGGGTGTCTGGGGTGGGGGAGGGGCCTCTGCTCGCCCGTTTGTCCTCCGGCTTGGTTGGTCTTCTGGACTTTGCACATACCTCCTTTGAAGAGGCTCAGCTATGGGACCTCGTGTATTATACTGTTAGGTATCTTCATATTGCATTCTCTGATGCTAATGTGCCAATGTGTTATATGCTTACCCACACTGTTGTGGTGTGTGGTACTTTTCTGTATGGTACCCCTTTCTTTTGTTTCACCGTTTTACTGTTTTGTAAAAACTCAATAAAAACTATTGAATACTAAACACAGACAGCAATTAGGAACTTAACAGGGTTTCTATTTCTTCCACATTCTATTTAACCACTTTACCACCGGAGGATTTTGCTGTCTTACGTCCAGGCCACTTTTTGCGATTCGGCGCTGTGCGAATTTAACTGACAATTGCGCGGTCGTGCGACGCTGTACCCAAACTAAATTTACGTCCTTTTTTTCCCACAAACAGAGCTTTCTTTCTTTTGGTGGTATTTGATCACCTGTGCGATTTTTACTTTTTGCGCTATGAACAAAAAAATAGCGTTTATTTTGAAAAAATAACAACATTTTTAACATTTTTTTATATGAAATTCCCCCCCAAAAAAATGTAAAAATCAAAATTTTTTAAAATTTTTGGCCAATTTGTTTTCTGCTACCTATGTTTGGTAAAAAAAAATCACAGTAAGCGTATTTTGATTGGTTTGCGCAAAAGTTATTGCGTTTACTAACTAAGGGAAAGATTTCTGTCATTTTTGGTGTTTTTTTAACGCGTAATGGCGGCGATCTGCGATTTTTTTTGCGGGACTGCGACATTGCGGCGGACAAATCGGACCCCTAACTGACATTTTTTACACTTTTGGTGGTACCAGTGACATTACTGCAGTAATCAGTGCTATATATATGCACTGTTACTGTAAAAATGACACTGGCAGGGAAGGGGTTAATTTTATTGGAGAGGGAGGGGTTAATGTATGCCTGGTGCTTACTAACGTGTGTGGGGGGAGGTGACTGAGTGAGTCAGGGACAGATCGGATGTTCAGCTATGCTGAACACTCCGATCTGTCACTCCCTGTCACTTAGGAGATCCGCCCGCTCTGTTTACACAAGCGGGCGGATCTCCAAACTAGATTCCCCGACGATCGGGGAAGAGCAGCGGCGATCGCCGCCGCTCCTCCCCTGGCCCAACTCCCGCTGTGACTGAACACAGCGGGAGCGAGCCTCCGGCGGCGCGCGCGCGCCACCCACAAGGGGCGAGCCCCATTGCTGCAGTAGCAGCAATGTGAGCAGAGGCAAAGTGGTTAAATAAAGAAAGACATTTCTTGGCTTTACATACACTTTGATGTAAATGGTAGAAAAACTCATCTGCAGTCCAATACCTGACAAACTAGGTGTATATGTCCACTACATCATGGAGATTATCTGATGGAAAAGCTTGTGCAGGAACAGAAGTGAGAAGGCTTACAAATCCTCATGTAACTGAGCTTTTCCGTGTTCACATCCATTTAGTGTAGACATGGTAACCACACCCTGGAACAAAGACTTTCGCTGGAAGGCAGGAAATACCATAAAATGAAGGAACCCTCCTAAAATGATTATGAGGATATGTTTTGTTTTCTTTTCATTATAAATGGGAGTTCTCCTTTAAGAGGAATCACTTTGAAATGATGAGGATGAATCATGGGAGGGGGGGAAAGGAAAGCCGCTAGTGAATTCCATCTCTCTGCTGTATTGTGTGTCACCCAGATCCTCCTCTGCTGTTTATCAGACTCCCGCATTCTGTCTGAAAGAACATTCACTGCTTTGTATCTGGGGAATTTCTCTTCTGCTTTTCCCTTCTGCACAACACTTTATCCTTCCAATATACAAGCAATACATACAAGAGGAAGAAAGGTGCGCGTTTCCTGCATATATTTATTGTAGCATACGTTTTATTGCTCCAATACCTCCAACTTTGGCTCAACCGCAAATTCAATTTGGAAATCTCTATTCTCCTCTTGCACCAACGCATTGTCCTATTTATATTATTATTATTAACATTATACAGGATTTTTATAGCGCCAACAGTTTAGCACTTTATAAAATGAGGGAAGACAATACAGTTACAATCCAATCCAATACAAGAGGAATCAGAGGGCCCTGCTCATTAGAGCTTACAATCTAACAGGGAGGGTCAAGTGATACAAAAGGAAATAACTGTGGGGGATAAGCTGATGAAATAAATAAATGAACATTTGTTATGTGGTTGCAGGATAGGCTTTTCTGAAGAGAAAAGTTTTCAGGGATCGCCCAAAAGTGGATAGAGTTGGAGATAACCGGATAGAATGGGGTAGGGAATTCTAAAGGATGGGAGAGGCTCGGGAAAAGTCCTGGAGGCGAGTATGGGAGGAGGTGATGAGGGAGCTAGAGAGCAGGAGGCCTTGGGAGGAACAGAGAGGAAGATTTGGTTGGTATGTTGAAACTAGGTTAAGGATGTAGCTGGGGACAGAGTTGTGGATGGCTTTGTAAGGTATTGTTAGTATTTAAATTTGGGAGCCAATGAAGGGATTGGCAGAGAGGGGTAGCAGACGCTGAGCGGTTTGTAATGTGGATGGGTCTGGCAGCAGCATTCATGACTGAAGGGGGAATAACCTATTTAAAGGTAAGCCAATGAGAAGGGAGTTGCAGTAGTCGAGGCGAGAGATAACCAGGGAGTGAATCTGGAGCTTTGTGGTTTCATTGGTTAGGAAGGGACATATTTTAGAGATGTTGCGGAGGTTGAGGCAGCAAGCCTTGGAAAGCGATTTGATGTGGGGCTGAACGGAGAGTTCAGAGTCCAGGATAACACCTAGCACACTGGCATGTGGGAATGGGTGGAAGGTTGTGCCATTGCTTTTGACAGAAAAGTCAGGGGAAGAGGAACGTGGGTGAGGAAATATTATGAGCTCGGTTTTGGACAAGTTGAGTTTGAAGAAGTGGGGTGACATACAGACAAATATGTCTGTTAGTAAGTTAGTGATGCATGAGGAGACTGATGGAGTGGGCTGAGGGGTGGAGAGATAGATTTGAATGTCATCAGCGTAGAAATTATATTGAAAGCCATGGGAGGCTATCAGCTAACCCAGGGAGGCAATGTAGATTGAAAATAGGAGAGGTCCAAGAACAGAACCTTGGGGGACCCCGATGGAGAAAGGAAGAGGAGAGGAGTAAGTGGAATTGTAAGTGACACTGAAGGTGTGGTGAGATAGGTTGGATGACAGCCAGTAAAGAGCACAGTCACGGAGACCAAAGGAGTGCAGTTTTTTGAGTAGGGTGGTGGTCAACCATATCATAGGCAGCCGAAAGATCCAGAAGTTGGAGTACAGAATTGTGCCCATTGCACTTTGCTGTTAGTAAGTCATTTGTGAGTTTTGAAAAGAGCAGTTTCTGTGGAGTGTTGAGGGCGAAATCCAGACTAAAGGGGATCAAGAAAATTAAAAATATCACCACCCCCCTGCCCATTTCCCGACCCCCTGCTCATTCCCCAATCCCAGCTTAGAAGAATAGTGTCCCTGGAAATGTCCCTGTACCCCTATTAAGGCGTTTGTAAGCAGGTGTAGTTCTCATTCTATTCAGAAGGTAGCGTCTTGCCTCTGTGTGGATGGATTGGAGGCTCAGAGGAATGATGTTCCTCTGCAGCCTCCATAGGCTTTAGGCATTTGGACACTGCAATCTCAAGTGATGTTTTTGAATGAGACAGCCCTTATAATTAGGGGACCCTGCTGGGATTTGGTGCACAGTTGCTAGTGGACAGAGTAAGAACAGGAACCCGCTTGTTATGAATAGGGACTTAACGATAAATAAGGATTCTGGCGTTCAGAGGGAAACTGTAGGGACATGCCATGCACCCCTGTTAGTACCAGCCACCAGGGCTGCTTCTACAACCTCCTCAGAGTCCTCTCAGAGGGCCTAGCTGAGCCCGCCACACTGCCAGTGAGCCACCCCTGCTGCAAGTAGGCCATGCTTATAGTGGGCCTTACTGTGCCTAAAGAAATATTGTCGATGTTGATGGTGTGTGACCTGCTGGAAATACTGGTGAGATCACTATTACCTATGCTATCTTCAAGGCCATTAGTGTTACTGCACCTGTTGCTGCAAGTGTTACTGTACCTGTTCCTGCAAGTGTTAATGCTAGTGATACCAACTGTGTTGCTACAAGTACCCTTGTAACCCTTCTGGCATACTAATACAAGACCTGTTACCTTCTTTCTACATTGGGTACCGCAGCTCCTGGACCCACCAACATCTAATTTACATTTGTGGTTGGCACAGATGGTTGCTTTGCAATGTGGCATGGCAAAAATTGCTCCCCACCTCAGTAATATTGCAGAATGTGACACGTTCAAGTGAATGGGGCCACAGCGCAACCGCCCTGCAACCGCCCTGCAACCATGTGCATTGCTCACTGTGCTTTACAGGGTGAAACAGGTGCCTGCCAAACACCTCTGAAAGTGCATCCACCATAGCAAGGTCTGCCACAAATTCAATCTGAGTGACACCTGGCTTCTAGCTGCAGCACATGTTTTCATTCTGTGATGCTGTGATTGGTAACAGCAATCGTGGTACAGAGCCAATCCTGTTGTCTCTGTACCTTTCTCCTGTGATATACTATGTTTAATACCTGTGCCGTTACAGGACTGTGTGCGCATAGGAGAGCACAGCGATACAGTTCCTGGTATGTCCTTCTTTAACAGTAGGGAGAGGACCACTCACATATGCATAGTGGCTGGTCTGCAAGAGGTTAAATAAGTCTGAAATTATCTGAATTTCATCTGCAGGAGATGCTGTAGAACAGCCTTTCTCAATTGGGTCGAACCATAGGTTTCTTTTAGGGGTTGCTAGGGGTTCCTGAAACAATGAGCACTTTGTGACTCTCAGGTAAGTTTCCAGTGGGTCAATGATCCTTTTAGCTATCTGTAAGAGGGGATTCTTTCCAATGACCACCAATGTAAGGAGAATTCTTCCCAATGGCCATCACACTAATGTAATATTACCTGTAGATTAAGTAATTGTTGGCAGGTGCTCCTTGAGATTCCTTAAATTTTTTTCAAGGGTTCCTCAATGTTAAAAAGGTAGATCAGGTGCATGCAACAAGAGCTTACCATATTCCTCTCTATATATTACATGTTATTGTATTGGTGTGATGGGATATGGTGGAGGCACAAAAATGTAAAACATTTTATGCTGCGTAATTTGGTTCCAGTAAATATCCCCATCGTTGTACAGTTACATGTCCAACATGTCCTGTCATCACTCTGGCTGCACTTTGCCCATGCAGGTGTAGAGTACGGCACGGCATGCATTGATTTGTAGTTCTTGGGTGATGGGTTATCACTGCTGGGAGCGGTCACAAGCTCTCATACTGAGCCCTCTGAGTTGGTCCTGAGATGCAGATGGGGTAGTCTTTCTCTGTGGATTCAATTAGTGTTAAAGAGATTAAGCGGAGGACTGGAACTACAAGGAGAAAAATTATTAAGGATTGGAACAGTAATTAACAGCAGCTCCGTCTTCCCCACACAGCTCAGCCATTAACCCTTATCAGAGAAATATTCCACTGAGACCTGAAGCCAATGAGCACATCTGCTCCAGAGAAGATGGAAATTTTGGAACCTTCCCAATATTTCATTCTCCCTGTGATAAGCGCCATGCTTAGGTATCTGCAGACATGTTCTACAGTATGTGTTATACATAACAATGCAGGTACTCCTTGGTTGTGTTACTCTTGATTGTGGAGCGATCAGTTACTAAGACCCCATACACACTGGGTGTTTAGCCCTGATACATGGGGCTCTGGTGTTAGGGTGCAGGCGGAGGGTACAGGCGCACCATCCAGCCCTACTGTAGGCAGCATTCAGGTTCTTATGAGAAGCTGAAAGTTATGCATAATCCTAAGGCCTCATTTACACCTCAGCATTTTGTAGCTTGAAGCACAAACCTCCGAAACGCTGGAGGAGAAAAAAAAATAATTTATTCTCTATGGAGTTGGTTCACATCTCCACTACAAGTCGCCCGAAGCCAAACACCTGAAACTCAATAAAGTTCTGGAGCTTTTTTTTGTAGCTCAAATCGGGAAGATTGGTGTATTTTTTAAGGGTTTTTTGTTCCATAGAAATGCTTTAAAATGCTTGAGTCCAGTGTTTTTAAGTGTGAGTTGAGTGTGCAATAATTAATTGAAAACAAATAATTATAATAATATTTTATTTCATTTTAAGTCTTTTTTATATTATTTTGCTTTATTTAACTTTCTCTTTCTTTTTACTCAGCTTAATTGGGTATGGATAGAAAATCTAAACTGTTCATTCATGTTTAATAAATATTTTTAAAGTATGGCTTATTATTATATAACTTGTATATACTGGTTTTACCTTTATACATAGTACAGTATATGTTTTGTTCGATTTACTCTGTTTAGTGACCTTTTTATTTGTAAATCTTATCCAGAAAATAATAAAAGTCTGGGTGGAAAAAAAAGAAAGTAAACAAATAATAAATAAATAAGTAATAAAACAAATAAAAAATATGTAAACATAAATAAATAAAATAAATAAAAAAACTAACCCTAACACTAATATTAACCACTAACCTTCACCCCTAACCTAACAAAATATAAATACATTAATAATAAGTAAAGAAATAGTAATAAATAAATAAATTAAACCCTAACCCTTAACCCCTTACAAAAAAAGTAACAATAAATAAATAATAAATAAATAACAAATAAAACCAGATGAAATCCTGAAAAACATAGCAACAAATGATGAAACAGATGATATTATTCTCTATTGGCTATTTAGAAAATGCCAATGCTCAAAAACGCTATACACAAACACTTGGAAATGTGCATACAAACACTTGAAAAAACACATAAAAAAATGCTCAAAAATGCAACGCTCAGGTGTGAATGCAGACTAAGTTATGCTATGTGACTTGGAACATGTAGCAAATATAAAGTATGTGTTACCCAATTCTACAGTAAAGGGTGCTTCACACTGTAGTGATGCCAGACATTGCATGTGATTCACATCACACTGCTGTGCAAATCACATGCGATGTCTGTGCGATGCAAATTCAGCCATACAGATTTTGACCCTTTTTTTGGTCCGCATCAGAATCGAATTGCATGGCTGTTCACATCCATGCAATCTGATTCCTGTCCAAATTAACAGTTTGTACTGCGATATGCAAACTGATCTGGGGGTGTCATTAACTTTTTACTGACACTCCCAGCGGTTCGCATATGGCAGTGTGAACTGCCTGTGAGTCGGGTGCGACGCGGGAACCCGCAGTGGATTCGCAGGGTTCCCGCATTGCATCAATGTGAACCGAGCCTAAAAGTGATAATACACTTTTAAGTGTTACTAAACCCACAACAGAAAAATCAGTCTGTATATGCAGTAAAGCATGCTTGTTATACTGTGGAACGTTAGGGGTTATGTTATTCACCTGCATTGTGTACAAAGGCTGGTTGATCCTGTCTTCTCTGATCCTCCCCTTCTTCCACTGTCCCCAAACTATCTCCTGATAGAACAGAGCCTTGGGGGCAAGCTGCACATGCTCAGTTTAGTGTGTATTACTAGAGAGTTTTATTTTTCTAGGAAGGTTGCAAGTCATCAGCACAGGGCCAATCAGCACTGTGCAGACAGAGGATCAGGGGCCCTACAGCCTCATAGGACAGTCAGAGGAGAATGAAAACTCCTCCTACAAGCTTTAACCAGACACTGATAGAAGTCACAAGACTGCTATATACTGCTGATGAGAAAAGGTATTTAGCAGTTTATATTTACTAAAAAAAATGCATTTCCATGTTCGGTGTACTGTGGGAGACCAGATATAGTGAATGCAGGCTCCTGGAATTAGTAATGCTTTTAGGGAAACCGTAATGTAAATTGCCACCTCTTCTCCTGAAAATGCCAGTTGTCTGGCTGGCATTCTGATCCGATGGCATCAGTATGCTTTATGAGTCACTGGCCCAGAAGATGTATGAAAGTCAGGAGTTCACTATGACTTCATTGGCATCGTACTTGTCCAAGGTGAGTACTTGTCTGAGAAAGAAACAAAGCCAGGGACAGCCAGACAACTAGCATTTTTATAAGGAGGTCACTAATGACTAGGTATATATTAGCACAGCTTTCCTTTAATGGAATTCCAGACTGTATGGGGTTCATTTTCTGTTTTCATTTGTACCTTCATCTTCGGCACGTGAGTCCACTTCACAGTCCGCAAGTTTATCAATTGCAGTCCTTCTGAATGGGCTACTTTTCAGACCTCTCTGCGTGTCCTCTTGTGTTCTCTCCGCTGATTGTTGCTTTCCCTTTAATGTTCTCAAACCCCTTTTTCTGCATTGTCTGATTGCAAGAAAAGACTCCGGCTGATTCTCCGTAATCTTTTGCCGAATTATACTTGGCGGTCAAATGTAAAGGAATTGGACTTGCTAAATTGCCCTCTTCAAGAGGGAACAACAGGAATTATGAGTTTATTCTCTGGCAGGCCCATCTAAGGGTCTGCTATCAGGAAGGGAATACACTGGAGAAGACTGAGTCTGAAAGCAGAAAAAGCACACGTGAGGCAAAGACCAAAAAAAAAAAAGGGGGGGGTGGGGGCAGTGATCAAAGAAAAATGTGCACAAAACTGACACATATTTAATAAGGGGGAAAGGAGTGGTGTGACCCTAGTTCGATTAAATTATGGTAGGGGCTCAGATAGTACTCATGGAGCCATGTTGAGAATGGGAGTGGGGGGGGGGGGGGCACTAAGGCTGTAATTTTTATACTTGGCACCCTTTCTTCAGAGTATATTCTGCCCCATGCAGCACAGCCTATCATTGGGTGCAAGCTTAGGCCCCCCACCATCACTGGAATAAATGATGGGGTGGGGGGACATCTGGCCCTGGATCCCCCCCCCCTCTGGCACAGCCCCTCCTGCTATGCCCCCCTTCCCCTACAAGGCTAGATTGAGGTTAAAGTCATTAATTACCATAACCCTGCTATATTGCTAATAATCTTTGAATTTAGCATGACTGTGCGTTGCTCCACCAACAGCTGCATTATCCACTGCGGACACTGCAGCTCAAAGCAACAGAGGCCGTGCTGCCAATCCAGAAAGCAGTGGGAAGGATTGGGTGTGGCCAGGTGCTGATTGACAAGCTACAGGCTTCTGAATCAGCAATGACAGTGCTGATAGCCAGGCCCCCTGCAAACATTTTCCATCCCACTGAAGCGTAAGCACATGAGAGTGACAACCCTGATCTGAATTCAGGTGCAGTACAGCATTGTTGTCACACTTTCACTGAAAGCTACATTAGGTGGACTTCACTATCAGGTTGAACAGATATTTGTGGGACTTTGCAGGGGGTCTAAGAGAAATTTGCAAGTGCAGATGCACCTATAACTAATTGCTGCAGCACATATTTTGTTAAATGAAAAGCCATCGTTCTACTTTATTCAGGGATGCCATTCACATGCCTTGATACTACAGATGACCACTAGAGGGGGCAGTTGAAATACTTGTAGGTATACAGTATGCATAAGAAATAAAATCTTTTAAAATATGGAACAACATGCTGCTAAAATGTACAAGTCCTGCCAGAATTTATGTATGGATCATAATGCTGAGTAACCCCCTCTATGCAGACTAATATTTTAATCTGAGGGTCTGGTCCTTGGTGTGTGGTGGGATGCAAAATATGTCGGGCATCAGCCACATTAGTGTTTTTCATTTTTATTAATGAATGCAGGATACCCAAAAAGAGCCCAGAAATAGGACCGGTATTCTGAAATTAGTAGTATTAGTAGGTCCTTTCAAAGCAGCTTCTTAGGAAAGTCTGGCTTTCTGAGAATGTTCAGTCACATCCAACCATGTACAGTAATGGCAATTATGGTCTTTCTTGGGCAGCAATGGATCCCTCTATATTGGCGCTTGATACTTTGCTAGCATTCAAAGATATGTTGAATAATAATGAATCCTTCTTACAATATTCAGAAGCTAGTGCCTATGCAGCCCCTCTTCTGTACTCTACAGCAGGGGTCCCAAACTTTCTAAACAAAGGGCGGTTTACTGTCCTTCAGACCTTAGGATGGTCAGACTGTGGTCAGTGGGAGTTACAAATGCCCCAACATTGCTTCAGGCTTGGTGCTCAGTGGGAGTAAGAAAATCCTATAACATCTGTGGTCAGTAGGAGGAAGAAATGTGCCCTATTATTGGTATTGGTGGTTGAAATAGTGCCCCATTGTTAGAGACCACACACTGCTCCAGGGGAAAATGCCTTTACAGTAACAGCACAGGTGCAGGTTGCAGGCTCAATGTGCAAGCCATATAGAACAAAAAGTATGTCTGGACAGCCGCACTCCAATGCAAATATTTATTGAAAAGAGGATACAAATACCACAGCATACAGAGGTACGGATCAAAGACAGCTGACGCGTTTCACACTGCTAACAGTGCTTACTCATAGCTATATTGCCCCATTCTTGGTGTCAGTGGGAGGAATAGTATACCATCATTGGTGTGATTAGGAGGACTAGTACCACATCGTTGGTGCCGGTGGGGGGACTAGTACCACATTGTTGGTGCCGGTGGGGGGACTAGTACCACATTGTTGGTGTCAGTGGGAGGACTAGTATCACATTGATGGTGTCAGTGGGAGGACTAGTACCACATTGTTGGCGCCTTGGTGGGGGGACTAGTACCACATTGTTGGCGTCAGTGGGTGGACTAGTACCACATTGTTGGCACTGGTGGGGGGACTAGTACCACATTGTTGGCGTCAGTGGGTGGACTAGTACCACATTGTTGGTGTCAGTGGGTGGACTAGTACCACATTGTTGGCACTGGTGGGGGGACTAGTACCACATTGTTGGCGTCAGTGGGTGGACTAGTACCACATTGTTGGTGTCAGTGGGGAAAATAGTGTCCTATTGTTGGTGTCAGTAGGTATTATGCACCACTGTTGGGGGAGTGAATGATGCCTCATCTTTGGTGTTAGTGGGAGGAACAGTGCCTTGTAGCAGTGGGAAAAACAGTACCCCATGGGCCAGATAAAGACAAACCAAGGGCCACATCTGGCCCCCAGGCCGCAGTTTGGAGACCACTGCTCTACAGCAAGAAGATCCTTTTAGCCCATTTTTCCCCAGATTTCTATTCCAGCAGACAGCCTGTGTAGTTGAGACTCTGGCACATTTCTCAGACCAACCCAATGCCCAAGTCTAGAGACATTCTAAACATATGTCCTGCCCAGGCAGAAGCCCAGGAGGAGAGAGGACACTCTGCAAAGGTGACCCAAATATTTGTCATCTCCACAACCTGTGAACACGATCCTCAGTGAATGGTTGGATCACACAAATATACTTACTTACCAAAAAAATACTTACTTTAGTCCTGGCTTCTTAGAGACATGGGTGACATCACTGTACCTTACCACTACTTTCTGGTATCGCTGGGTACTCAAAATCCTGCAAGAATGCATCCCAGTCCATTACAGGAGCCTATTCTCAAGCATTCGAGTGGGGTGGAGGAGGAAACAGTGCTCAAGGTACTTAGTTTATTTTTTTTTCTTATTTCTTGGGAAATCTTTGTTTTTAAAGTGGACCTTCACTCTCCCAATCAACACTGACTATTTGTAATCCGTATGGTGCTAGCATTTGTAAATAGATAGGAAATATATCATATTTATCTGTTTTAAACCTTTTTTTTTTTTTACATTTCTTCATTTGGATTCTGGCCTAGGCCAAAATGATACCATACATCCCAGCAGTCTTCAGGAGGAGAGGAGTGGTTTTCTCAGCTAAGCACACCCTCCTGCCTGCATGCCTGAGCTAAGAGCAGATGGATTCCAGGAAGTAAATGCTTCATAAATTATCCTTTTCCCCTCCACAAGGTGGCCACGGCCAGAAATGCCGGGAGGTGTGATTTTTCAGCAAAATAAAGCATGGACACATGGATGGATGGGTGGGGGAGTTTGCTTTTAACACTGAATTAAATAGTGTTTTTGGCTTGTGGTCCTCAGATGCAGTGTAGTTCCACTTTAACATTTGCACCTCTTTTGTTTGGTTGGTGGGGAAGTAGATCTTCCCTTGGCATGAATAGAAGCTCTGAGTGTGCAGCCAATAAAGAAGTAGAAATTTAAATTCAGAACAGGCTCGTTGTTCCTAATTTACGCAGATCTTTTGTTTATGCGGTGCAGGAAAAACAAAACTTGTAAACATTTGGGAGGGAAAACAAATTTCTTTTGTCATCAGAGGCCTGAAATCCTGAGCCCCTGCGAGGGGAGCCAAGAGAGACTCCGGGACGCAGCTGCTGGACAGTCCCCCCTCCCCTTGAAGAAAATGAGAACAGAGACAATGACAATGCATAATACAGAGGCGCCAAAAATGTTTAGACCGTCTCCGGGCGTATTAGAATAGCTCAGAGAATGATAAGAAAATGTATTTCTGACTCTCACTAAGATTGCCTATTCTTTATGTGATTTGTTTTATTTATGTGGCCATTCAACCTGCTTCAGGCCCATTTAGATATTTCCACTGCATTGCGGTGTGTTACCACATGCATGTTATTGAGGCGTATTTCGCACATTAACCACTTCAAAACCAGCATATTGGACCCCCTTCCTGACCAGGCCATTTTTCAGGTTTCAGTGCTGTGATAGTTTGACTGACAATTATTCGGCCATGCAACACTGTCTCCAGGCGAATTATTTTGAGACAGAACTCGATTTTAGTGGTATTTAATAAGCACTGCTTTTTTTTTTTATTATTATATAAACGAGAAAAGACCAAAAAGAATATCACCCTTACTTTCTATTATGAAACATATCAAATAAAAACGCCAGGAGTAATAAAATCAGAATGACCCCTTCTTGGAAAGTGGACATCCCAAGGTGATTTTTTTGCCACACCTTTTTTTTTTTGTTTAGAATGAAGAAACATGCTGGTATTGAGATGGCTAAGAAATAAAGTAAAAAGGTTAAAGCTTAGGCTTTGACAACCAGAGCACACACACACACACAAACACTAAGAAGTGCAGCGATCCACTATTTAATTACAACATCCATTGTATGTGTTAGGAATCCTGGATATAGCCCTAAAGAACAGACAATGCACAGTCCACATGGGCTGTGCTGCTTAACTGCAGACAGGAAACAAGAACTTTTATTACAGAGAAAAAATAAAGAGCATACCATAGATGGAGCTACAAATTTATAAACACCGCCATCTACTGGTTGAAGAATATATTGCTAATAAATACTAAAATACAGTAGTTATGTTAAACCGTATGATTTACTGCGCCCCAAATTAAGGGACATCCCTGCTGCAAAACTTCCCCTGTATGTGGAGAAACACACCTTGAAATATATGATAATATATAAATATATGAAATATAATAAATTGTGGGCACTGGGTATACCTTTAGAAAATATTGCAGATGTTTTCCTTTGGATAAAACACAAAAAAAAACAGTAATCACTCTTATGGTGCTACTGTAAATATACACAACAACAAATTATTCATAATTGTAAACTCATAATGTCCATGAATCATATAGCAGAATAGAAATGTTCACTGTAATGCTTAGTGATATAAATCCTTATTTTAGTTGTGCTCCAATCATGCATTAAAAGTACATTGTGCAATAAAGCTTTGTGATCCTCTCCACCACTTCACATACTGCCACTCACCACACTGAAAGACCCAATGTTTGGCGGGTCAGCTTGCGCTTAGATTGACTCCCTGTAAGGTGGGTTGGTAAATCCCCTCAGCTCTCCTACTCTCCTTGGTTCCAAAATGGTAATCCAATAAAGAGATTAAACACGCTCTCCATAGTGTAACCCCGTTTTAATAATAAAACATTTCTTAACCACTTAGGCCCCGTTCACACTGGGGCGATCCGACTTGGGGGGGCGACCTCCGAGGTCGCGGTGCGAGCGGCGCGCCGCAACCTCGGAGCGGCCGCCACGGACTTCATAACATTGAAGTCTATGACAGTCGCTCCGGGTCGCCCCAAAGAAGCTCCGGACCCTTTTTCTAAGTCGGAGCGACTTGTGTCGCTCCTATTAGAACGGGTCCGCAGCTTCCCTATGGAAGGCGACCTACGACGACCTGTGAGGCAACCAGGTCGCCTCACAGGTCGCCTTAGTGTGAATGGGGACTTAAGGACCAAGCCTATTTCTGACACATGTTGTTTACAATTTAAAATCAGTATTTTTAGAAAAATTACAAAAAAAGTAAATTTTAGAAAATTACTTAGAACCCCCAAACATTATATATATATATATTAATAAATATATATTTATTTTAGCAAAGACTTTTGAGAATAAAATGGAAGTTGTATATATATATATCCTATTTATTTTATTTTATTTTTTTATTTTTAGCACTGTTTTAAAAAAAATAAAAAATCTGATCACTTTTATTACTGTGACAAGGAATGTAAACATCCCTTGTGACAGCAATATGCAGTGAACAGGTACTCTTTATGGAGGAATTGGGGGTCTGAAAGACCCCAGACCCCTCCACTGCACTTCAAAGTATTCAGAACGCCGAAATTTGCATTTTTGAATAGTGACACTTTTTTTAAATTCGGCGCCGTTAGCTGCCGAGTAAACCGGCAGTGACGGCATGACGCCGCTTCCGGGTTAATACATCGGAGACCCGATCAAAGCCGAATCTGGCTTTGTTCGGGACTCCAACCAGCCAGGGGACGTGCCGGCTGGATGCTCCGGTCTCCCAGTTGGAATAGGAGACCCGGGCAGAGCTGCGGAAAGCGACGGGGTCCCCTCCCGCTCGCTGGGATAATGGCCGCATCGGCTTGGATAATGGTCGCATCACCTGAAAGCCGACCACCGACCTCTAAAGAACGGTACCGGGATGATGCCTGCAGCTGCAGGCATCATCCCGGTACAACCACTTCTCTGAGCCGATTTGCAGGTACGCCGATTCGCTGGAAGTGGTTAAAATGCAAAGATAAGAATAAAACTCACATTATTCTGTGCCTAGCCCAGCACCCAGTGATCTCAGCAGGGTTAGTTAACTAACAGCAGCATTTTTTTTTTTTTTTAAGCAGCGCACCACAATGCACAAGTGGTTTACATCTGTGCACTGTGGGACACTGATATGTTCTGCAGGGGTGCGATCCAAAATGCTTGTTTCATGTAGGGGGCAAGGAATAAGAAGCAATACTTGCCTTATTCCTAGTTCCCCTGGGAACCTAGTTCTCCTCCACTCCAGATATGTGGGCAGCTTTGTGGGACTGTTTGCCCAGAAGGGATTAAACCTGCGTGTGAGTGGGTGCAGCGTGGTGCGGCAACAATAACACACACTCAGTCTGGGTGCAACTGAAAGAACTTGTATTGAAGGCAAGGGAAAACAGCTCACAACAAGCCCGTCAGAAGGAAACCTAACCGGGAAGACGCACGGATGACAGCAGTGTGTAGAAGACCAGGTCTCAGCCAAGCTGACAGCATCTGTCTTGGAGGATGGAATGCAGTCTGTCCGGTCCAAGCCCAAGTGGGGAAGTTTCCAGGAAGTGTGGCGGAGTGGGGTTCCTATGCTTTCCCTACTCGTCTGGAACCTTTTTCTACCGCTAGTACTGTCCCTAACAGACAGGGGGGCCTGTCCCTAAACTACCTACATGCTAAATGCATGCCAAACTCAGGAGCCAGGGTCCTTAATAGATTTTGCCTGACCCAAGATGTCCGCCAGAGTCACATGGGCTGTCAGCATCCAACTGGATCGATGCCCCAGTGACCCGGGAAACCATAGAGGAACCATGTTCCTCCTGACTTCCTCTACCTTTGCACTGGTGCTGCAGTTGAGCACCACCTGCTGTGGAGAAAATAGACTGCACCTGCCTACATGCATAAACAAGCAAGTATTGCCACTTATTCCTTACCCCTCGATGAAACAAGTATTTAACCTTTGCAGTGTGGTGAGGGAAACAGCATCATATTTTTTTTAGTGCTAACTGGAGCTCAGGTTTAACTTTCTTTTTTGATGGTACAGTTTAGGAGCAGAGAGTTGTAATAAACTGTATAAAGGTTAATTATTTCTGGGTATCCATGATTCATGTTCGAGGAGAAGAGATAATATACAAGAAAATAGGAGTTTCAGCACAGCACAATATTAAACTTGTGAAATTGCACAAGATAAGGATTGCTGTATTTTGCAAACAAATTAGGTTTTATGTAATTTAAAATGAATGAGCTGCCTTAATGCAGTGTGCCTCACTGCATGAAAATACATGCAATATTGCGACTGGGGCCCCTAATTGCTTCTTTTCTGCATGAAAATACATGCAATATTGTGACTGGGGCCCCTAATCACTCCTTTTCTGCATGAAAATACATGCAATATTGTGACTGGGGCCCCTAATCACTCCTTTTCTGCATGAAAATACATGCAATATTGTGACTGGGGCCCCTAATCACTTCTTTTCTGCATGAAAATACATGCAATATTGTGACTGGGGCCCCTAATCACTCCTTTTCTGCATGAAAATACATGCAATATTGTGACTGGGGCCCCTAATCACTCCTTTTCTGCATGAAAATACATGCAATATTGTGACTGGGGCCCCTAATCACTCCTTTTCTGCATGAAAATACATGCAATATTGTGACTGGGGCCCCTAATCACTTCTTTTCTGCATGAAAATACATGCAATATTGTGACTGGGGCCCCTAATCACTCCTTTTCTGCATGAAAATACATGCAATATTGTGACTGGGGCCCCTAATCACTCCTTTTCTGCATGAAAATACATGCAATATTGTGACTGGGGCCCCTAATCACTCCTTTTCTGCATGAAAATACATGCAATATTGTGACTGGGGCCCCTAATCACTCCTTTTCTGCATGAAAATACATGCAATATTGTGACTGGGGCCCCTAATCACCCCTTTTCTTTTTCTTTCTTTTTTTTGTCACTCTTTCTCTCATTTAACCGCTTCAATACTAGGCAAATTTACCCCCTTCTTCCCCAGGCCAATTTTCAGCTTTTAGTCATACTTTCAATGACAATTACACCGCTGTACCCAAACAAAATTTTTATCATTTTTTTTTTTTTTTTTTAGACGGATTGAGTTTTTTTTTCTGAAAAAAACAAAAAGAAACCAAACATTTTGAAAGAAAAACATTTTCTTAGTTTCTAGTAGTAAATTTTGTAAATAAGTAATTTTTCTCCTTCACTGATGTGTGCTGATGAGGCTGCACTGATGGGCATTGATAGGCTGCACTGATGGGCACTAATAAAGCAGCACTAATGGGCACTGATGAGACGGCACTGATGTGGCAATGAGGAGGAGGCACAAATATGAAGCACTGATGGGCACTGATAGGTAGCACTGATATGCAGCACTTTTGAGCACTGATAGGTGGCACTGATGGGCCCCTCCTCTTCATCAAGTGCCCCCCAGAGAAAGCCGATTTCCCTGGGGGCACCCGTGTGGGCTTGCTCCTAGATCCCGTTGCTGCATCCATTGACACAGACAGCGGGACTCGGCCCCTCCCCCGCTCCCATGTCACTTGATTTGATTGAAAGCAGCGGGAGCCAACCGTTCCCTCTGCTATCAAATCTGTCCAATAAGGAGAGAGACAGCAGTGGGAGCTACTGCGCTCATGCACATCTCTGGATCTAATGGGTTCAGGTAAGGAAAAGGGGGAGGGGCAGCAGCAGAACAGAAGGTTTTTCACCTTAATGCACAGAATGCGTTATGGGGAAAAATCATAAGTCTTTTTAGAACAACTTTAACACTGGCAGGGGTGATTAAAAGAATCAGCTTTTATTTAATCATGTTATACCTTTATCTCAAAAGAAAAAAAAAAATGTTTGTTGTAATTGATTATAAAGTGCGAGATAAATCTGCTGGTACATTTAACATTACCTTCCCCCTGGACTGACAATATTGATGTCTGCTGTGCCTCCTGTGCTCATTCATCCACAGTTGTGTCTCATTAATACAGGAGGTGTGTTACTGTCCACGTCACCGGGTGAAAACAGAGGGGAAAAGGCCAAAGAAAAGAAAACTAATGCAGCCACCACATCTAATGATTGGTAAGCTGCAAAATAATACATTTTTGGTTTCGAGTTTAATAGCGCTTTAATGGAGAGATTCCTATAGTTTTTCTTTGTGTTTTTATATATCTGTGTTTTAAAAAACCCTTCTAAAAAAAGAGACTGAAGAAAATTGAGGGTTCGATATCACTGTAAGCTCCCTCTTTCTTTCTGTCCCTTTTTTATAGATAGATGTTTTTTTTTTTTTTTTTCAAAATCATACTTACCTAGGTGGATGCAGCCAGGTGGATCTGTCTGTAAGACTGAGACTGAGCGATCAAAGACCACTGATCGCTCGGTTCTTAGTGCTCCGTGAGCAGGGAGCTGGCGCCTGCCTGTCAGTCACCACTGTCAGCTCTGCCCCCCATGCGTTTGAGCGCTGAGCTGTGAAGGAGGCGGAAGCTGCCGGCTGAGAGGTGTCGGTCCAGGGTTGTAGGCGGATCCTGACTTGATTGCTGTGATCTTGCCCCACCCTGTATAAGCTCTGTGACATCAGCCGACAGCGGGCTTGTCTGCTGAAAACGGGTCACAGGAGTGCATAACAAACTTCTCTTTTAACCACTTAAGCCCCGGAAGATTTTACCCCCATTCCGACCAGGGTTTTTTTTGCGATTCGGCACTGCGTGAATATTACGGACAATTGCGCGGTCGTGTGACGCTGTACCTAAACAAATTTGACGTCCTTTTTTCACACAAACAGAGCTTTCTTTTGGTGGTATTTGATCACCTGCGCGATTTTTACCTTTTGCGCTATAAACAAAAAAAGAGCGTCAATTTTGCAAAAATAACAATATTTTTCACATTTTTTTATATGAAATTCCCCAAAAAAAATGTAAAAATCAAAATTTTTTAACATTTTAGGCCAACATATGTTTGGTAAAAAAAAATCACAATAAGCGTATTTTGATTGGTTTGTGCAAAAGTTATTGCGTTTACTAACTAAGGGAAAGATTTCTGTAATTTTTGGTGTTTTTTTTTAACGCGTAATGGCGGCGATCTGCGATTTTTTTGCGGTACTGCGACATTGCGGCGGACAGATCGGACCCTTGACTGACATTTTTGACACTTTTGGGGTTACCAGTGACATTACTACAGTAATCAGTGCTATACATATGCACTGTTACTGCAAAATGACATTGGCAGGGAAGGGGTTAACTTTATTGGGGAAGGAGGGGTTAAGTGTGTCCCTAGGGGCGTGCTTCTAACTGTGATTGGACATGGCTACTGGTGTAGGAACAGTGATCAACGGTCCTACATAGTAGAACCGTATGATCACCATTCCTACACAGGGGAGAATGACAGACGGCTTGTTTACATTAGCCGCCTGCCTTTCTCCCTTCACGGCGGATGATCGCGAGTGACCGGCGGACATCGGGTCCGCTGGTCACACGCACGGACTTCCCAGGGAGCGAGCCGGGGCGGGCGCGCGCTCGCCCGCTATTGGCTCAAAAGCAAGTGACAGGCGAGTGACGTACTTTGCCTGGCCGGGGCTGACCGCCGCAGTATATGTACTTGCGGCGGTCAGCAACCGGTTAAGGGATTGGTATCTAACCCATAAAAAAGTATCCTAAAGATGAACATCTTCCAATGCTAGTGTAGCACTGGGAGCTGCTGAGATTGGATTCCCCTGGGTTACCCATAACAACAGTCTGTTAAACTTATCATTTTAAATCCTTGGCTCAGTCAATGAACAGTCCAGGGGATTTGTTTTTTTGTATTTTATTTGGAACCAGGATGGGAGAAGAAATGAGTGGGATACTCCAACTTAGAAACTATGCATAAATCCTGAGCACATCTAGTGTGTGCGGCAAGGCCGCTGCTTCACCTTGCCACTGAAGCGAAGATATGAAAGTGAACTATGCTTTAGATTTCTTTTCAGGGTCTAACTTGGCACCCCCATTCTCACTTGCTGTGTGTGCTAGCCCCTGTCCACTGACTCTCACCGGAGTGGTCGCCTTTCTGGGCAGACCCCTGGCAAGCTCCCTGGTACTCACGGACACTGTTTTTCCTCAGGTGTTCACTGTCAGTATCCTCTGGACCCCCCAGCTCAGCACCACACTTCTGGTCCACTAGGCCGACTGCCTGTGACCACTTTCCACACTGACAGGAGGAGAGACAGCTGTCACCCTCCTCCTGGGACCTGGCTTCCCACCCAAAGACACCCTGTCACATGTGCCCTTGGCTTTTATGACAAATCCCAGGATGCACCACTGTTGTGCGCTCCCACTGGGACAGCCACAAAAGCCTGTGTGTCACTGGCTGGGTTTCCTCCACTGTCCAACAGGCTCCCCTAGTGGATACAGTGGGGACACTCCCTCAGACCAAGTGAATCACACATGGACACATGCAACAGGCCTAACTATCGATCAGGCTCTCCTGATAAGCAGGCAGAGCAAAAACAATGCGTTTCCTAGCACCTATCTAGGAGGTGCTACATTAGAATATTTATGTTTCTGCAGACAGAATGCTGTAGACATAGAGCACCCTACAAACAACATCTACAATTACCGGGAACCTCTTTTTTTTCTTGAGTTTCCTCTATAATTTAAAGTCCAGCTGTTGTTCCTCCTTGTTATGTCGGAGAACGGGGGACTTTCTCAAGATTAAAGAGCAAGCCTGCTGTTCAGCTTTAGCTTGGATTAAAATAATTGCTGTTAATGGTCTTCTGTAATTGCTTTACTGCAGTCGGAACCAAAAGCCAAAAATGAAGCAAAAAAAAGTCTTGCAGGGATTGAGGGAAAAACGCGCCTGAGAAGTCTGTGATTTTCTATTAGAAATGTGAACATTGTTGGCAGTGCTCAGAGGCTTAGCTGCTCAGATTCGCTTTGTTTCTTTGCTTTTTTTTTTCCCGTTTGTCACAAACTCCCGGGCACAATTTATGGCAGAGAGGTTCAGAGGCTCACCAGCCAATTTTTACAATGACATTATGAAATTGTTTTTACGATCTTGCTCTGGCCTTTACAGAGTAGCGATAGTTGTACATGCTTTGAAGTTTCATCTAGCGAGGCCAGATCTTTTGGACGTTCTCTACACACAGGCATCGAACCAAGCCCTTGGTGTCAGGGTAGTCAACTTCTCGGGATTGCCTAAACGGGGCACTTTGAATGCAATTTTAACATCTCCTAAGCATTCTTTAGCCACAAGGCTTTAATGCAGGGAAGCGCAGTTCTGGCACCTCCAGCACTGAATGTATGTAAGGGCAAGAGGTGCTGGGGTGTGCTGGAGGGTCTATTGATGCTGGCTTCTGGGGGATCTATTGTTGCTAGAGGGGTCTATTTTTGCAAAGGAGGGGAGTCTATTGTTGCTGGGGATTTCTTCTGTTGCAAGTGGGAAAACTGTTGTTGCTGGGGGTGGGTCTTTTGTTGCTGGGAGGCATGTACTGTTGAGGAAAGGGTGCTGTAGGCTCTATTAAATAGGAAGTAAAGTCCCCCAAAAAAAACTAGAAAAAAAAAGCCCTGTAAAGAGAAAGGCATAATGAGCTAGTATGCATCGCATACTAGCTCATTATGTAGTACTTACCTTAAAACGAAGCCCCCACCGTGCCGCCACCTCAGCGACAGGACGGCGACATGTCCGGCCGTCCTGCTTCAGGGTTCGCGTCCTCCGGCCATCTGATTGGCCGGAGGCGCGATTACATCACTCCCGCGCCTGCGCACGGGAGCCGCCGTTCACGGCACTGAGCTCTGAAGGAACGGCACGGGTGGCCGTTCCTTCAGAGCGCCTGCGCCGATGACGTCATCGGCAGAATGCACTCTAAATATCTCCTAAACGGTGCATGTTTGGGAGATATTTATAGCACCTATAGGTAAGCCTTAATATAGGCTTACCTATAGGTAAAAGTTTGTGAGGTGGGTTTACAACCTCTTTAATGCTGGCTACTGAGAAATCTATTGCTGCTGGAAGGGATCTATTTTTGCAGGGGGTCTATTTTTGATGGGGAGGTCTATTGTTGCTTGAAAGGGATCTATTGTTGCTGGGGGTGTTTCTTATGTTGCAGGGGGTCAATTGTTGCTGGGAGGGATGTACAGTTGAGGGAGGGGTCTTGGTTGCCTGGCTGCTGGAGGGTCTATTTATGCTGGCTGTTGGAAGTCCATTGTTGCTGGGTGGATCTATTGTCACTGGGGTGTCTATTGTTGCCAGATCTATTTTACTGCCTTTCCTGTTATCATTAACAAGTTCCATACAAATAACTTAGCACCACAAAATAATACTTGGGTCTGTATTCTCTAAAAGGGGCTGTACTGGGAGGTGGGTAAGGGGTGGAACCAAGGAACAGTGCTTGGAGGTGGGTAAAGGGTAAACCAAGGAACGGTACTCGGAGGTGGGTAATGGGTGGAACCAAAGAACGGTGCCCAGAGGTGGGTATGGGGCGGAGTCAAGGGATGACTTGGAAGGGAGGAGTTCCTGAACCTATTCTCTGAGAAAAAAAGCCTTGGATACCATTGTACCTTCCAACTTTCTCAGGTGCTTTTAGCACCAAGCTATATAGGCAAAAGACACAGCCCTGCCACATCCCAATTACAGGGACCGTAAATAATATTCAACACAAAATAATTATGGTCAGAGGAGGAGGCCTGTAATCATTGGCGGCTAGTGCTCAAAAAATTTTTTTGGGGGGGGGGGGGGCGCAAACAGAAAAATGTAATAGGCATTGCTTTGCGGCAAAAAAACGCTGTAAAAAATTGCGTGACTTTGAGATCGCAAAAGTGTGAAAGGGGCCTTCAGTAATTAAGGTATAGTGTGCCCCCTTTCAATGCAGAGAGACCAGCGTGCCCCCTTCAAAACAGTGACCAATGCAGTGACCAGCGTACATGTCCCCTTTCAATGCAGTGACCAGCGTACATGCCCCTTTCAATGCATTGACCAGCGTACATGCCCCTTTCAATGCAGTGACCAGAGTACATGTCCCCTTTCAATGCAGTGACCAGCGTACATGTCCCTTTTCAATGCAGTGACCAGCGTACATGCCCCTTTCAATGTAGTGACAAGCGTACATGCCCCCTTTCAATGCAGTGACCAGCGTACATGCCCCCTTTCAATGCAGTGACCAGCGTACATGCCCCCTTTCAATGCAGTGACCAGCATACATGCCCCCTTTCAATGCAGTGACCAGCGTACATGCCCCCTTCAATGCAGTGACCAGCGTACATTTCCCCTTTCAATGCAGTGACCAGCATACATGCCCCCTTCAATGCAGTGACCAGCGTACATTCCCCCAATGCATAGATCAGCGTGCGTACCCCCTTCAATGCAGTGACCAGCATACAAGCCCCCTTCAATGCAGTGACCAGCATACATTCCCCCAATGCAGAGATCAGCATGCATGCCCCCTTACTTACCTGGAGCAGCAGCGGCGGCGGCGGCGGGTGGCTCCTCCTCAGTCCCCCGGCGCGGCTTCTCCTCAGTCCCGGTGACCGTCGGCGCGTCTCCTCCAGTCCTCCCGCTCCCGCCTCCTCCTCGGCCAATGGCATGAGGTTTGCCTTGCGGCCAATCAGGAAGTGCATATCGGACACGCTTCCTGATTGGCCAGGAGGAGGATCGTTGTGACAATAGTGGATTTTCATTCGCTATTGTCACACAATGGGTGGGCTCGGGCGCACTGCTCTGCACCCCGGCTCCACCCTTTGCATCACCCTATTAGAGCCTCTGGCTCTAATCAGGTGATTTAAAAAAAAAAACCCATTAAGCTCCATGCGTCCGGCGCCCCTGCATGCAGATGTCCCCCAACACACCGGCCGCCACTGCCTGTAATGCACACAGAGTGCTCTGGATGGATGGTGGACTGAGGGGAGGCCTACACATTTACAGTAGGTGCTCTGTCTGTTGTCTCTACTTTGGACTAGGGAGGTTGTCTCATGACTCTTGAGTCAGGACCCTGTAGAGGGACTTTTGTTAGGACTCAGGAGGCCTGGCTGTAATGCACCGGGCTGCTATGGTCTCTGGCAGTCGTCACTTCAACATAATATGAAGATAAAGAGAATGTGTTTCTTTTGTTGGGCTTTTGCCCCCCTTTATCTTCATATTATGTTAGATTTTCTGTATTATTTATCTGCTTGTCTATTATATATACAGATATGCTTCATAAGGAGCTTTGGACTAACATACCCCCTGAGGAAGACTTATTCAAGTTGAAACGCGTAGGCGTTTAAAGTCCTACATCAGAATTTTCTCTGCTCCATATGTGCTGTATGGTATTCATTTTCCGGATGTAAGTTGCAATATTATCACTGTGAAATATGATGTTTTGTACCACTTATAAGACATTGTCTTTTTTACTTATGTGTCAAAATAAAGATTCATTTTTTATATAACTATACTGTCCTATACCTATTGCGGCCATTGTACCTCTCTTGGCTTCACAACATCCGTTTCCCCGTCTTTTGTCAAATCCCTTTTGTGATTTTTTTTTCTATTCAGTATACACAATAAACAAGTACACTCTCCTGCGCTCAAGTGCTGTGTTCAATGGACAGCTATATTGCTGGCACTTATGATCTTGCTGCCATCTCAGGGCGATGGGTATCCATATAGATGGAAAACATAGAAAACAAGAGAAGGTTGTGTGCAAAATCACAAGATATTTATTGGAAAATTAAAAACACGCTATACATTATACTCACAAGCATATGCTGAAACTAAGCATAAAAGAAAAAGTTCCTTTTGCAATCAGGAAACCTCCAAGACAAAGATGCTTTTTGGTAAAGCAGGAGGACTGGAAAGCGTCCGTGGCGATGGGGCTGACGCGTTTCAAGGGAGAACCCTCTTCATCAGAGCCACCCAATATAGACAATAACTAAAGTTCAGGATTAATTCAAACATTTCCAGAAGGATATTATGTGAAATCTCCCCAGTGGAGACACAGACTTTATATAAAAACCAGATGGGGTTCTATCACTTTCTCATTCTGTCTAAGACTAAAAAAAAAAATTAAAAAATTTCCATGCATGTCAAGCATCTTGAGCATGCAAAGTACACCACAAGAATGAAAATAACTAGAGCAATTTGATTGAAATGATTAGTATAGGATCAACAGATTGTATTTGTGAAAAGATGAATCAAAGCTCAATCGCAGCCGCTGACATCCAATGTACCTGGTACTGAGTCTTCATTGTCACCTTCAGGATTAGACTCCTCTGCACCTCCATATATTTCATCTGTTTTCAGTAATACACTCATCTGTACTCCATATATTTTCCTTCTTATCTCAGCCTCTGTCCTTGGATGGATTCTTTGTCACTTTGAGCATTGCCAACACTCACCAGCAAGAGATTCATTTTCTATTTAAATGACTTTATATAACAGCATGAGAATTTAAGGGGGAACTTTGGTGTATTTAGGGTGAATACAGATTTTAGTGATTATTGTAACGTTTTTACGAATATTGATATAACTATAACATTTTGGCTGTTACATACAGTGCCTGTACAAAGTATTCACACCCCTTGAAATTTTCCACATTTTCTCATGTTACAACCAAAAACTTAAATGTATTTTGTTGGGATTTTATGTGATAGACCAACACAAAGTGGCACATAATTGTGAAGTGGAAGGAAAATGATAAATGGTTTTTTAAATAAATATCTGAAAAGTGTGGCATGCATTTGTATTCAGCCCTCCTGAGTCAATACTCTGTAGAACAACCTTTCACTGCAATTACAGCTACAAGTCTTTTTGGGGATATCTCTACCAGTTTTGCACATCAAGAGAGTGAAATGTTTGCCCATTCTTCTTTGCAAAATACCTCAAACTCTGTCAGATTGGATGGAGAGCGTCTGTGAACAGCAATTTTCAAGTCCTGACACAGATTCTCAATTGGATTTAGGTCTGGCCTTTTACTGGGCTATTCTAACACATGAATATTCTTTGAGCTAAACCATTCCATTGTAGCTCTGGCTGTATGTTTAGGGCCATTGTCCTGCTGGAAGGTGAACCTTCACCCCAGTCTCAAGTCTTTTGCAGACTCTAACAGGTTTTCTTCTAAGACTGCCCTGTATTTGACTCCATTCATCTTCCCATCACCTCTGATCAACTTCTCTGTCCCTGCTTAAGAAAAGCATCCCCACAACATGATGCTGCCACCACCATGTTGCACAGTGGGGATGGTGTGTTCAGGGTGATGTGCAGTGTTAGTTTTGCGCCACACATAGCATTTTACTTTTAGGCCAAAAAGTTCAATTGTGGTCTCATCTGGCTAGAGCACCTCATCTGACCGGTCTCCTCCACATGGCTTCCAATAAGATGCAAACAGGCCTACTTATGGATTTCTTTCAACAATGGTTTTCTTCTTGCCCCTCTTCCATAAAGGCCAGATTTGTGGATGCATGACTAATAGTTGTCCTGTGGACAGATTCTCTAACCTGAGCTATGGATCTCTACAGCTCCTCCAGAGTTACCTCTTGACTGCTTCTCTGATTAATGCTCTCCTTGCCCGGCCTGTCAGTTTGGGTAGACAGTCATGTCTTGGTAGGTTTTCAGTTGTGCAAAACTATTTCCAGTTTCAGATGATGGATTGAACAGTGCTCCGTGAGATGTTCAAAGCTAGGGATATTTTTTTGTAGCCTAACCCTGCTGTAAACGTCTCCACAATTTTATTTCTGACCTGTCTGATGTCTTCCTTGGCCTTCATGATGCTCTTTGCTCACTAAAGCCCCTTTCACACATACGGTCCGTTCAGTTCATCAGTTCAGTCACATCAAAATGTATCAGTTTTTCATCCGTTTTTTTCATCCGTTTTTCATCTATTTTTCATCCGTTTTTTCATACGTTTTTTTTACATCCACTACCATTGCAAAAACGGATGGAAAACCAACCGTTTCTCCGTTTACATCCATTTTTCATCCGATCTGTTTTTTTTGACAGATGAAAAATAGGACATTCTTCTGTTCCAAAAAACAGACATTGATGGAAGCGGATAAAAACAGATGTTAACGGATGATCATACATTGTCATCCGTTTTTAGATAGAGATGCATTGATGTCCGTTTTTCATCCGTCAACGGATGGATGAAAAACGGACAAATGGACAGCATGTGTGAAAGGGGCCAAAGGTTCTCTAAGGGCTTCACAGAACAGCTGTATTTATTGTAATTGCACACAGGTGAACTCTATTTACTAATAAAGTGACTTTTGAAGGCAATAGGTTCCAATAGATTTTAGTTAGGGGTATCAGAGTAAAGGGGGCTGAATACAAATGCACGCCACACTTTTACAGATATTTATTTGTAAAAAATTGTGAAAAACATTTTCCTTCCACTTCACAATTATGTGCCACTTTGTGATGGTCTATCACATAAAATCTCAATAAAATGCATTTACCTTTTTGGTTGTAACATGATAAAATGTGGAAAGTTTCAAGGGGTATGAATACTTTTTCAAGGTATTGTATATTCGTCGGCATTTCACATAATGATTTGGAGATTCATGAACCCCATCACCACCTAAATAGTCTCTGATTTAATTAAAACTATTCTAAAATCCTCAAATACTCACCCAAATCTGTGGTCAGGTGGTATTAACACTATGACATATTAAGAAACAGCAGATGATACAGCAGAGAAAAATTGTCCCGCAGCAGCCCATTTTTAAAGGCTAAGTTCACATTTAGTACTATGTTGCATGTTACACCTGCACCCGCTGTCACAATTAAAAAGCTGCATGCCCGTGCAAGATTCTGTCCACACTGGTGTGTCACTCATTCACAGAGTTCTGCCTGTACCTCTCATACTGGGAGAGTCTGCAGGAGACTGACATTGCACCCGCAATCTTCTTATCATGGTGCAATGAAAGAAAAACAAATAACAAATTTAAAATTTTTTACCTGCAAAAAAAAAAAACGTGCATTTATTGATTTTATTTTTTTACAAATCTGAACATATTCTTTAAGAAGAGAGAATTTGCTAAAATGTACTAGAGAAAAGAGTAAAGGCAGGTGTTTTACTATAAGAATTAGGACACTGAAGATGACACAGCAGTGTAAAATCGGCCAGCAGCAGGATCATTTTAATGAGCAAGGCAAAGCCTAGATGTTTCAGAGACAAAGAGCGCAATCTGGGGTTTTACTACAAAAATTAAGATACTGCAGAGGATACAGGAGAATGAGGGACAGTAGGCCTAACTGGTGAATGCCAAACTTTTATATTTTACTATGGTGATAAGGAGATGCAGTGAATGTGAGTGATGCAGCAACAAACAAAAGGAAGCTTGGAAGACAAATGGTCAGTAACAAACGTTTGCTCCACTTTAAAGTGGTTGCAAAGGTGAAGGTTTTTTTTACCTTAAAGTGTTACTAAACCCACAATAGTAAAATCAGTCTGTATATGCAGTAAAGCATGCTTGTTGACCGTGGAGGGAGACCCTAGGAGATTTACATTGGCCTGACTTCTATACACGGCAGGTTGTATACACAGCGCGACACCTAGTGGTCACACAGGTGATTGCAGCTGCCACTTTACCTTAAGGGATTTTTTCCCTGGTTCACTCATCACCTTTATTCACTTATTTGTTTTTATTGGCATGTTACGCTCACAAGAGTAACAGTGCTGGGAACATTTTCCAACACATGATTTAATTTACTTCTGCACTGTATTGATTTAATTATTTGTTTATCACAATAAATACACTGTCTATGTCATACATTTATTTATTGCACTTCAGCACCTTCTGGGTTGTACCTATCACACATCAGGATATTTTATCTATTTTACTTGAACCCACCCAATACACAGTATATATCCATTTTACCTCTTTTATGGTTTTTTGGGACACACCCCCTTATTTATCTTTTGATTGCAAGTGATTGCACTTTATCATTATTTATTGCACAAAGGTAGCGCCGTTTTCAACCCCTTCTCTGCGCTTTACTTATATCTTGACCCCTTTGGAGTTTTGGTTGTTGGCTGCTTACACCTGATAGTCGTTCACGCTTCACCGCACACTCCATAGCGCTGGTCATTTTCTGCCTTTATCCATGCTTGTTATACTCACTGTGGAACCTAAGGGGTTAATCGTCTGCATTGTGTAAAAAGGCTGTTTGATCCTGTCTTCTCTGATCCTCCCCTTCTTCCATCTGCACATGTTCAGTTTGGTGTGTATTGCTAAAGAGTTTTTTTCTTTTTTTTCTTGGGTGGGTGCATGTGATCAGCACAGGGCCAATCAGCACTTTCCAGAGTGGAATGAAAACACCTACAAGCTTTAACCAAACACTCATAGAAGGCATAAGACTGCTATAAACTGCTGATTATTTACTAAAATAATTGCATTTCCATGTTCTGTGTACTGTGGGAGACCAGATATAGTGAATGCAGGCTCCTGGGTTTAGTAACACTTTAATGCATTCTCTGCAAACAACATAGGAATTAAACAATACAAATGTTGATCATCGCTGTATCTTGTTCACTTATTTTAAATAAAATAAAACTTTTATTGGAAAAAAAAATGCAACTCCAAAATACCCATTTGCAGCAAAAAAAAAAAAAAAGCTTCCCAGAGAAAGAAAACAGCTAAAATTGACAGCTGACCTCAAATCAACCACAAAATAAAATGAAAGGGAAAAAAAGGCCCCAAAAATAAGAACAAAAAAAGGCATCAGAATTAAAGAACAATTTCCAAGCTGACCCTAACATTTCCCTGTGCCGTTTGTCACCTTTCCCTGCAGCAGCTTCCATTTCACTGACATTAAAATTATTCTGCCCCCCTCTTTTTTTAGTGAAGGGTCGGGGTTAACTGAAAGTCCCATTATTGGACTTTTCAAGCTTGCTGGCCTGGGTTAAGAGAACAACATACTCAAATAGGCAATGGGAAAGTTTAGACTTTCACGTGTTTCCAATACAACACAACTTCCCCTACTTCAGGGCTCAACACAGGATAAAACTTGGATGCACTTGGAGAAAACAACATTCTCCATTGCTGCTCAGCAACTGCTGCTTGTTACTCCATGTTGACAGCTCCATACTGGTTCTAATGAAGATCTATGAAGTCCCTGTTTGTAAAGTCCATCCACGTTTTATCATGTGTTGAACCCTGATGAAAAGGGAGGTGGCGTTGCCCCCAAAAGGAATTTAATAAAGACTTTTAAAGCAACAATTAAACTATCCTGGACCCCTTCATTTTTGGCTTCTTTGTGAATTTCTATGGCCATACATCAAAGGCCATGAAGTGCATTATGATTTTAAAAATCTATACATAAATTTGTCAGGTAAACCCAGATCTCATCCGTGATTCTAACCCCCTGAATAGCAAGGGTAAATGCTGGCGGATAATCCATGAGTGTTTCAGTGGTCTCTGTACTGCCAGGTTGGACTACTTCTGACATGGTGTTCTTGTTGCACTGCTCTTTGCTGTTAGCACTTATGCTAATCACAATGAGAACCTTTAAAAATCCAAGACTGCCTCTGGAAATCAGGGACATGTGTTGACTATACCGGAATCATATGTAGCACTGTCCCCGCAGGGCCAGCTGAATAATGACTTGACGGGTTCCCCTGATTACCGTCACACGGTTACCTTGAGATATAGTTTGTGGATCCCTCCTTGCTCCTGATGGCTCGTCACACAAATAAACAGTCTAGGGGTGTTGGGTTTTTTATGTTTATTTGGAACTGTGATAGGAGAAGAGAATAGTGGGATACTCCAGTTTAATCTATTTACATTAGTTGAGGACTTCTATCTTTACACCTTCTAGGCTGATTGGAAGCAGCTAGGCCACAAGTGTAGAAATGGTTAAGTCTCTTGCTCTTTACTTCCTAGCAAGAGGACTTGGTGGATGATAACTTATCTTTAGGACACTCTCACTAGCATCCCCTTTCACCCGACACCCGTCCACTGACTATCCTAGGAGCAGGGGTGGTCCCCCTCAGGTCAGGCCCCTTGACACGAGATTCTGTACTCACTGTACTGCATAGACAGATCCTCCAGTGTCTCCCCTCTCAGTCAGCTCCTCTGGACCTCCAGGTTCAGTTCCTCACTGCTTCTCTCCAGGCCCTCAAGACATCCCCCTGAGGCCGCATGGCACCTCTACAGAGGAGGAGGCAGTCGCCCCCCTCCCCCTGGGACTCCGCTATCCAGATGAAAGACTCCAAGCACATGTGCTTCTGGCTTTTTATACAGTATCCCAGCATGCACCAATGCACTTTTCCTCTGCCAATCATCAGGACTGTATCAAAAGCCTGTGCACCCATTCGTCAGATTTCCTCCCACTGTCCAACATGCCTCCCTATTGGACCAGTGTGAAATATTCTCTAGACAGAATGAGTTGCATCCTGAGCACATTGAGCAGACCTCACTAACCGGTCCTGCTCTCTGTTAGGCAAAGAACAATATAGATTTACCTGCAGCCCCTGTGGTAAACAGACAGAGCTCAAAACTATACTTTCTCACTAGTGCCTACCTAGGAAGGTGCTACACATAGAAAGCAGAATTCTGTGACTGCCTAGCATCTGTTGTATTTAGCCACCAACCTGCAGGCTACTTAAATAAAGTGAATTTTTCCTCATCAGCAGTTGATATAGTTTATTTTACTTGGCTGCGGCCATGTTCTCAGATTGAAATCCCTGTGTGTTTATTCACCGTGAGAAAACAGGATGTTTGAAAGTTTCTTCTAAGAGATTCCACATGTCAGAATGGCTATCAACTGAAATATCGTTTTGATTTAATTAATCGGCTCATAGGGGGAATTCCCTGCCTGCATCCCATGTAAACAAGCATTCAGAACTTCAAACAGTTCTTTAGAAATCATGTCTTTTCCTCAGTATGCATATTACAGATTCCTTTGTTCTGGATGGGGGGGGGGGGGCTGTTAGCTCCATTTCCTGTTGTCCGCACGGCTTTGCCATATAAGTCAACTTTATGTTTTTAAATGGGAGCACTGCGTCATCTTACTTCCAAAACTTCTGAGATGAGAAAGGGGGACACTTTTTTAGCATTTAGTACAGTATATAGGTGTAATACCCTACAGGTAGGTGCTAGGTAAATGCATAGTGGGTCTTGTCTGCCTAACAGCAGGGCCAGGTTTCTTTTGCTAGGTAGGTTGTCATGGTTTCCAAGTGTGTCTCCTGAGAGGGGAGTCTCCCTACTGGCTCTATTAGAGGCTTCTGATAGGGCAGTGGAGGAAACCCAATCAGAGATACATTCAGACTTGTATCTACCCCAGAAGGCAGATTCAGCCGCAGAGGATTCTGGGAAGGGGTATAAGTCTGAAGGGGGCGCATGACTTGTGGTCTTTGGCGGGAAGCAGAGTCCCAGGAGGGAGAGTACGGCTGTCTCTCCTCCTGTCAGAGGAAGCGGATATCTCGGGGTGTCACCTGAGAATCCAGAGAGTACTGAGTTGAGCTGAGGGGATCCGGTGTACCGAGAACCAGCGGAGAGTGAGAGGGGTTCAGTCCTAGGAAAGCCTACACAGGTCATGAGTACTGAGGATTGCCCCTGGGGGTCTGCCTGGAGTGTTAGAGGAGGCCGCTCCAGAGAAGGTTCTGGGATCCAGTGTCAGCTAGCTGTAAAGGGGGTACCTAGGTTGAGGACCATGAAGTTACAGAGGGGGTACATAGTCAGTGGACCCTGAAGAGCTAAAAGTGTAAAGGGGGCGCCTGCAGTTTGGGCCCTGAATTTTTCAGAGTGCCAGTTGAGAGTTGCAGCCATACAGGAATTCACATCAAGTTACCTCAAGCCAGGGCAAGGCTGGAGGGAGTAGTCAGTGACTTTGCAGTGCAGCAGTGTCAGTAGTTCAATACTTTACAGTCCTGGGTCTTCTGGACTTAAAGTCGAGGATTCAGCACTTATTCCAAGTTACGGTGTGTTTCAAGTGTCAGTGAGTGTCGGCTAGTGTCGGCTGGTGTCAAGACAGCGTTAACAGGCATTTTCAGGAAAAGGTCCCAAGTTGTACTTAGTTGAGCCGAAAGGAGTATCCCACTGATTCCCTTCTCCCATCCCCTTCAAATACAATAAACCAACAAAACAAAGATGCCGGAGTTGTCCATGTCTCAGTTCTCACACCCAGGGCCGCAGCTCACATGGGCTGGAGAGGTAACCGGTAACGATGGCAGACCCACCTCAGGCCACAGGCCTGGAAAACCTGCTACATTAACAAAGCACACACAAAAGCTGATCACTTAAACCCACAAGTCCTTTTTTTCCCACTCTTCCCTTCCTTTGTTTTGGATTTCCAAAATAATAAATGCAGTAAGGTAGAAGTTGGATGAAGGTTTGGTGTAGTACAGGGGTCTCCAAAATAGGGCCTGTGAGCCATATCTGGCCCACAACAAGATTTTTATTTTTATTTTTTTTTAATTCTTTATTTATTGACATGCCACTTGAAAAAATAATAATCGACAGAGAACACATAACACTGTAAACAAGTCAAACCATCAATTAAAGGAAGGAATCGTGGGTGCACAAATGAACGTGGATCATAGATAAACATATCCAAGACCGGTATTCCTTTCAGCAGTCTGATCTATCACCTGTAGGAGACAAATAGTAAGAAGAAAAAGCGAGCTGTGTCACGTGGAAGTCAGGGCCAGAACAAACTCATCTTTTGCGACCATGAGCAAGCGGCCGCCACCTCCACCGGCATCTTCTAATGGCCAGCATACAGAGGAAGCACAGCCATCATACTAAAATCAATCTTGTACATAGAAGCAAATTTTGACCCATTAACAAGTGTGTACCAAGAGGTATGGTTTTAACGTTTTCGCCCTATATAGAGAAGTTAGGGCTAAGAAATGAGGAAAGAGTAGGAGAGAAAGATTGAGAGAACGGATAAGAGATATAGGAGAAAATAAAAAAGGGGGGGGGGGACTATGCGAGTCGGTCGGAAAGCCTGATAATCAGTTGTCCCATGGTAGATCTGCAGTCGCTCATGTATAGGTTAGATATTCATCTGAGAAGCGAAATATATCCCAACAAATCCAGCGTCTGCTGGGGTCGCGGCCCAGCGTTCCATATGCTCAATATCATTCACTCTAGTAAGCTTCCACATCACATGAATACAGGCTCTGGCGGCACTTAGGAGGTGCTTCAGTAAGGATTTACTATATTTTCTACTCGACAACGGAGTCAGGTTAAGGAGCACTGCGGCTGGATCGTTTACTAGGGAGTAATCTGTTAGTTTGTGCACTATCTGCAAGATCTGTTGCCAAAAGGGACGTAGCGCAAAGCATTCCCACAACAAGATTTTATAGCATTAGTATTTACATTTTAGCTTGTAGATAAATTTAAAAAAAAAATGATACTCGAACTACTGCTAAACGCCTACTGCTTCTCTTAAGCTGGCCATACACTAGCCGAAAAATCGTTCCAACTCATTTTCGAAAAACGTAAAATTGGCCGTGAGAGCAGATGATCGTGCCATTATGTAATGACCGAATTTCTTTTTTTCAAATTCTTTATTAAACATAACAATAAATACAAAGTGCGTGCGAACAAAATAAGTGTACATCCAGATTTGGCAACTTGGACACAATAATACAGGACGTGAACTGAACACATAGGGCATCAAACCCAGTAGTAGTAGTAGCGTCTCCGTGAGCTATCACCGCCCCTAAGTGCGGGTAAAGACAGCCCCGAGAGACTGACCAAATCTAGGTGTCATGGAGAGCAGCACCATCAGGTAACATTTAAAGGAGAATGTGGAGTAACTAAGCCAATACATGAGGCACGCACATCGCCATATTTAATAGTTTCCAGGTTTTCCCAAGGAAGTAACAAAGAGGGGAAGGCGGGAAGAGCCACAGAGGACAAGATAAAGCTACCCACAAAGGAAAGGAAGGGGAAGAGACTTCAGGTGATGAGAGCAACTGGAAAAGGGATGGGGGGAAGGGGGAGGAGGAAGAAAGGCCAGAAGCGGAGGAAGGAAGTAAGGAAAGACAGGATAAGGGGTGGAAGAGAAGAGAGGGGGAGCAGGAGCATCCTGCGCGGATGACCCCTTGCCCAGCCATCCTATCAATCAAGCAGGGGGAGTGCTGAGAGCATGACCTTCGTCGGAGAGAATGAACTCAGTAATGACCGAATTTCGAACGATAAATCGTTCAATGGACATAAATTAATCAGTCTTTCGTTCAGTTTGTCACATATGCCTAGAGCAAACAGTTCGGGCGGAAAAAAAAAAAAACATTAACCTTTCAATTTATCCTTCGTTCGGCAGAATTTTCCAAACTGTTCCTTCGATTTTTCGGCTCTGAAAAGTTAAAACCGATTTTCGTTTTATGCACATTAACTGGACGAAAAACGAACGAATGGACCAAATGAGAGATTTTCGAATGATTTTTCGGCTAGTGTATGGCAAGCATTAGAATGAGTTGCATCTTTTATTAGCAGCTAAATGTTTATAGTCATGGAAGGAGTTTGGAACTTCTTGTTTTACCACTGGGGAAGGTCTTTTGATTATATTATAGGTCACAAATAATTTAACATCAGTTTTTGAAGATCTGAGAAAGTCCAGTGGACATCACATCTATAGAATATAACAAGTAGTGTTGAGCGAACACGGACTGTATTATTCGTGTTCGTACCGAATAATTGGATTTTTTGTACCCGAACACGGACACGGACACTTTACTGTATGTTCGGGTAAAAATCCGTGTTCGGTCGTTTTATTTCCGGGTTTTGCATGCTTTGGCGCTCTTTTCATGGCGGGCTTTCAACAGCCAATCAACAATCGTTTAACTGGTGTGCCTTAAGCCATCCCAGCCATGCCTGCAAATGTCTCAGTAGCTGTGATTGGCCGTCTGAAGCATGTGACCAAGTCTTTATAAGTTCGAGGCAGCCGCAGCGGCGTCATTATGCTGCTTAGATTCAGGGACAGAGCACACATCAACGTGCTGGCTGCTGATTAGGGAAAGATAGGCAGGAAAAAACCATTTGTGTCCGGATAGAATTGAGGGACAGGTCGGAGTGTTTAGGCAGGGCGAGTTGTAGGCATTTTAGGGATAGAGTCTGCTGAATTATATAGGGTCAGTGTCTTCTACAAACTACAATCGATATTGCTGTGTGGGGGGTGGGGTGAATCTGCACTCAATCCTGATCTACGATCTCTTCTCAATCCTGTTAGGGACAGAGTCTGCTGAATTTTAGGGAAACTGTGTTCTACAAACTACAATCGATATTGCTGTGTGGGGGGTGGGGTGAATCTGCACTCAATCCTGATCTACGATCTCTTCTCAATCCTGTTAGGGACAGAGTCTGCTGAATTTTAGGGAAACTGTGTTCTACAAACTACAATCGATATTGCTGTGTGGGGGGTGGGGTGAATCTGCACTCAATCCTGATCTACGATCTCTTCTCAATCCTGTTAGGGACAGAGTCTGCTGAATTTTAGGGAAACTGTGTTCTACAAACTACAATCGATATTGCTGTGTGGTGTGGGATTGGAGATAGGCAGGTGTCAGTGATCCACATCCATTTTTCTGTGTGTGAGCTGCAGTGAACACAATCTTTTTGGGCTGCAGTGAACACAATCTTTTTGGGCTGCAGTGAACACAATCTTTTTGGGCTGCAGTGAACACAATCTTTTTGGGCTGCAGTGAACACAATCTTTTTGGGCTGCAGTGAACACAATCTTTTTGGGGTGCAGTGAACAAAATCTTTTTGGGGTGCAGTGAACACAATCCTTTTTGGTGTGCAGTGAACACAATCTTTGTGGGGTGCAGTGAACAAAATCCTTTGTGGGGTGCAGTGAACACAATCTTTTTGGGGTGCAGTGAACAAAATCCTTTTTGGGGTGCAGTGAACAACATCCTTTTTGGGGTGCAGTGAACACAATCTTTTTGGGGTGCAGTGAACAAAATCCTTTGTGGGGTGCAGTGAACACAATCTTTTTGGGGTGCAGTGAACACAATCTTTTTGGGGTGGAGTGAACAACATCCTTTTTGGGGTGCAGTGAACAAAATCCTTTTTGGGGTGCAGTGAACAAAATCATTTTTGGGGTGCAGTGAACACAATCTTTTTGGGGTGCAGTGAACACAATCTTTGTGGGGTGCAGTGAACACAATCTTTTTGGGGTGGAGTGAACAACATCCTTTTTGGGGTGCAGTGAACAACATCCTTTTTGGGGTGCAGTGAACACAATCTTTTTGGGGTGCAGTGAACACAATCTTTGTGGGGTACAGTGAACAGAATCTTTGTGGGGTGCAGTGAACACAATCTTTGGGGGGTACAGTGAACACAATCTTTGTGAGGTGCAGTGAACACAATCTTTGTGGGGTGCAGTGAACACAATCATTGTGGGGTGCAGTGAACTCAATCTTTGTGGGGTACAGTGAACACAATCTCATACTGAAGGTTTGAGGGTGCTGCCTGTTCCATACTCCCCCTACTCCTCATCTAGCCTTTTAGGGGTACAAACAATAGTAATTGGGGCCTAGTGTGGTTGTGTACGTGTGATATACATACACTTTTTTGGGATCATATTTTCTATTCCGCTATTTAATCAAAAACCTTTGGGGATCAGTTAAATTGGGGGATAGTCTGTGTTGGTACGTGTGAGAGAGATCCACCTTTCCAAGTTGTTGGGGTTCATCTCATACTTCTGAAGGTTTGAGGGTGCTGCCTGTTCCATACTCCCCCTACTCCTAGCCTTTTAGGGGTACAAACAATAGTAATTGGGGCCTAGTGTGGTTGTGTACGTGTGATATACATACACTTTTTTGGGATCATATTTTCTATTCCGCTATTTAATCAAAAACCTTTGGGGATCAGTTAAATTGGGGGATAGTCTGTGTTGGTACGTGTGAGAGAGATCCACCTTTCCAAGTTGTTGGGGTTCATCTCATACTTCTGAAGGTTTGAGGGTGCTGCCTGTTCCATACTCCCCCTACTCCTAGCCTTTTAGGGGTACAAACAATAGTAATTGGGGCCTAGTGTGGTTGTGTACGTGTGATATACATACACTTTTTTGGGATCATATTTTCTATTCCGCTATTTAATCAAAAACCTTTGGGGATCAGTTAAATTGGGGGATAGTCTGTGTTGGTACGTGTGAGAGAGATCCACCTTTCCAAGTTGTTGGGGTTCATCTCATACTTCTGAAGGTTTGAGGGTGCTGCCTGTTCCATACTCCCCCTACTCCTAGCCTTTTAGGGGTACAAACAATAGTAATTGGGGCCTAGTGTGGTTGTGTACGTGTGATATACATACACTTTTTTGGGATCATATTTTCTATTCCGCTATTTAATCAAAAACCTTTGGGGATCAGTTAAATTGGGGGATAGTCTGTGTTGGTACGTGTGAGAGAGATCCACCTTTCCAAGTTGTTGGGGTTCATCTCATACTTCTGAAGGTTTGAGGGTGCTGCCTGTTCCATACTCCCCCTACTCCTAGCCTTTTAGGGGTACAAACAATAGTAATTGGGGCCTAGTGTGGTTGTGTACGTGTGATATACATACACTTTTTTGGGATCATATTTTCTATTCCGCTATTTAATCAAAAACCTTTGGGGATCAGTTAAATTGGGGGATAGTCTGTGTTGGTACGTGTGAGAGAGATCCACCTTTCCAAGTTGTTGGGGTCCATCTCATACTTCTGAAGGTTTGAGGGTGCTGCCTGTTCCATACTCCCCCTACTCCTAGCCTTTTAGGGGTACAAACAATAGTAATTGGGGCCTAGTGTGGTTGTGTACGTGTGATATACATACACTTTTTTGGGATCATATTTTCTATTCCGCTATTTAATCAAAAACCTCTGGGGATCAGTTAAATTGGGGGATAGTCTGTGTTGGTACGTGTGAGAGAGATCCACCTTTCCAAGTTGTTGGGGTTCATCTCATACTTCTGAAGGTTTGAGGGTGCTGCCTGTTCCATACTCCCCCCTACTCCTAGCCTTTTAGGGGTACAAACAATAGTAATTGGGGCCTAGTGTGGTTGTGTACGTGTGATATACATACACTTTTTTGGGATCATATTTTCTATTCCGCTATTTAATCAAAAACCTTTGGGGATCAGTTAAATTGGGGGATAGTCTGTGTTGGTACGTGTGAGAGAGATCCACCTTTCCAAGTTTTTGGGGTTCATCTCATACTTCTGAAGGTTTGAGGGTGCTGCCTGTTCCATACTCCCCCTACTCCTAGCCTTTTAGGGGTACAAACAATAGTAATTGGGGCCTAGTGTGGTTGTGTACGTGTGATATACATACACCTTTTTGGGATCATATTTTCTATTCCGCTATTTAATCAAAAACCTTTGGGGATCAGTTAAATTGGGGGATAGTCTGTGTTGGTACGTGTGAGAGAGATCCACCTTTCCAAGTTGTTGGGGTTCATCTCATACTTCTGAAGGTTTGAGGGTGCTGCCTGTTCCATACTCCCCCTACTCCTAGCCTTTTAGGGGTACAAACAATAGTAATTGGGGCCTAGTGTGGTTGTGTACGTGTGATATACATACACTTTTTTGGGATCATATTTTCTATTCCGCTATTTAATCAAAAACCTTTGGGGATCAGTTAAATTGGGGGATAGTCTGTGTTGGTACGTGTGAGAGAGATCCACCTTTCCAAGTTGTTGGGGTTCATCTCATACTTCTGAAGGTTTGAGGGTGCTGCCTGTTCCATACTCCCCCTACTCCTAGCCTTTTAGGGGTACAAACAATAGTAATTGGGGCCTAGTGTGGTTGTGTACGTGTGATATACATACACTTTTTTGGGATCATATTTTCTATTCCGCTATTTAATCAAAAACCTTTGGGGATCAGTTAAATTGGGGGATAGTCTGTGTTGGTACGTGTGAGAGAGATCCACCTTTCCAAGTTGTTGGGGTTCATCTCATACTTCTGAAGGTTTGAGGGTGCTGCCTGTTCCATACTCCCCCTACTCCTAGCCTTTTAGGGGTACAAACAATAGTAATTGGGGCCTAGTGTGGTTGTGTACGTGTGATATACATACACTTTTTTGGGATCATATTTTCTATTCCGCTATTTAATCAAAAACCTTTGGGGATCAGTTAAATTGGGGGATAGTCTGTGTTGGTACGTGTGAGAGAGATCCACCTTTCCAAGTTGTTGGGGTTCATCTCATACTTCTGAAGGTTTGAGGGTCCTGCCTGTTCCATACTCCCCCTACTCCTAGCCTTTTAGGGGTACAAACAATAGTAATTGGGGCCTAGTGTGGTTGTGTACGTGTGATATACATACACTTTTTTGGGATCATATTTTCTATTCCGCTATTTAATCAAAAACCTTTGGGGATCAGTTAAATTGGGGGATAGTCTGTGTTGGTACGTGTGAGAGAGATCCACCTTTCCAAGTTGTTGGGGTTCATCTCATACTTCTGAAGGTTTGAGGGTGCTGCCTGTTCCATACTCCCCCTACTCCTAGCCTTTTAGGGGTACAAACAATAGTAATTGGGGCCTAGTGTGGTTGTGTACGTGTGATATACATACACTTTTTTGGGATCATATTTTCTATTCCGCTATTTAATCAAAAACCTCTGGGGATCAGTTAAATTGGGGGATAGTCTGTGTTGGTACGTGTGAGAGAGATCCACCTTTCCAAGTTGTTGGGGTTCATCTCATACTTCTGAAGGTTTGAGGGTGCTGCCTGTTCCATACTCCCCCTACTCCTAGCCTTTTAGGGGTACAAACAATAGTAATTGGGGCCTAGTGTGGTTGTGTACGTGTGATATACATACACTTTTTTGGGATCATATTTTCTATTCCGCTATTTAATCAAAAACCTCTGGGGATCAGTTAAATTGGGGGATAGTCTGTGTTGGTACGTGTGAGAGAGATCCACCTTTCCAAGTTGTTGGGGTTCATCTCATACTTCTGAAGGTTTGAGGGTGCTGCCTGTTCCATACTCCCCCCTACTCCTAGCCTTTTAGGGGTACAAACAATAGTAATTGGGGCCTAGTGTGGTTGTGTACGTGTGATATACATACACTTTTTTGGGATCATATTTTCTATTCCGCTATTTAATCAAAAACCTCTGGGGATCAGTTAAATTGGGGGATAGTCTGTGTTGGTACGTGTGAGAGAGATCCACCTTTCCAAGTTGTTGGGGTTCATCTCATACTTCTGAAGGTTTGAGGGTGCTGCCTGTTCCATACTCCCCCCTACTCCTAGCCTTTTAGGGGTACAAACAATAGTAATTGGGGCCTAGTGTGGTTGTGTACGTGTGATATACATACACTTTTTTGGGATCATATTTTCTATTCCGCTATTTAATCAAAAACCTTTGGGGATCAGTTAAATTGGGGGATAGTCTGTGTTGGTACGTGTGAGAGAGATCCACCTTTCCAAGTTGTTGGGGTTCATCTCATACTTCTGAAGGTTTGAGGGTGCTGCCTGTTCCATACTCCCCCTACTCCTAGCCTTTTAGGGGTACAAACAATAGTAATTGGGGCCTAGTGTGGTTGTGTACGTGTGATATACATACACTTTTTTGGGATCATATTTTCTATTCCGCTATTTAATCAAAAACCTTTGGGGATCAGTTAAATTGGGGGATAGTCTGTGTTGGTACGTGTGAGAGAGATCCACCTTTCCAAGTTGTTGGGGTTCATCTCATACTTCTGAAGGTTTGAGGGTGCTGCCTGTTCCATACTCCCCCTACTCCTAGCCTTTTAGGGGTACAAACAATAGTAATTGGGGCCTAGTGTGGTTGTGTACGTGTGATATACATACACTTTTTTGGGATCATATTTTCTATTCCGCTATTTAATCAAAAACCTTTGGGGATCAGTTAAATTGGGGGATAGTCTGTGTTGGTACGTGTGAGAGAGATCCACCTTTCCAAGTTGTTGGGGTTCATCTCATACTTCTGAAGGTTTGAGGGTGCTGCCTGTTCCATACTCCCCCTACTCCTAGCCTTTTAGGGGTACAAACAATAGTAATTGGGGCCTAGTGTGGTTGTGTACGTGTGATATACATACACTTTTTTGGGATCATATTTTCTATTCCGCTATTTAATCAAAAACCTTTGGGGATCAGTTAAATTGGGGGATAGTCTGTGTTGGTACGTGTGAGAGAGATCCACCTTTCCAAGTTGTTGGGGTTCATCTCATACTTCTGAAGGTTTGAGGGTGCTGCCTGTTCCATACTCCCCCTACTCCTAGCCTTTTAGGGGTACAAACAATAGTAATTGGGGCCTAGTGTGGTTGTGTACGTGTGATATACATACACTTTTTTGGGATCATATTTTCTATTCCGCTATTTAATCAAAAACCTTTGGGGATCAGTTAAATTGGGGGATAGTCTGTGTTGGTACGTGTGAGAGAGATCCACCTTTCCAAGTTGTTGGGGTTCATCTCATGCTTCTGAAGGTTTGAGGGTGCTGCCTGTTCCATACTCCCCCTACTCCTAGCCTTTTAGGGGTACAAACAATAGTAATTGGGGCCTAGTGTGGTTGTGTACGTGTGATATACATACACTTTTTTGGGATCATATTTTCTATTCCGCTATTTAATCAAAAACCTTTGGGGATCAGTTAAATTGGGGGATAGTCTGTGTTGGTACGTGTGAGAGAGATCCACCTTTCCAAGTTGTTGGGGTTCATCTCATACTTCTGAAGGTTTGAGGGTGCTGCCTGTTCCATACTCCCCCTACTCCTAGCCTTTTAGGGGTACAAACAATAGTAATTGGGGCCTAGTGTGGTTGTGTACGTGTGATATACATACACTTTTTTGGGATCATATTTTCTATTCCGCTATTTAATCAAAAACCTCTGGGGATCAGTTAAATTGGGGGATAGTCTGTGTTGGTACGTGTGAGAGAGATCCACCTTTCCAAGTTGTTGGGGTTCATCTCATACTTCTGAAGGTTTGAGGGTGCTGCCTGTTCCATACTCCCCCTACTCCTAGCCTTTTAGGGGTACAAACAATAGTAATTGGGGCCTAGTGTGGTTGTGTACGTGTGATATACATACACTTTTTTGGGATCATATTTTCTATTCCGCTATTTAATCAAAAACCTCTGGGGATCAGTTAAATTGGGGGATAGTCTGTGTTGGTACGTGTGAGAGAGATCCACCTTTCCAAGTTGTTGGGGTTCATCTCATACTTCTGAAGGTTTGAGGGTGCTGCCTGTTCCATACTCCCCCCTACTCCTAGCCTTTTAGGGGTACAAACAATAGTAATTGGGGCCTAGTGTGGTTGTGTACTTGTGATATACATACACTTTTTTGGGATCATATTTTCTATTCCGCTATTTAATCAAAAACCTCTGGGGATCAGTTAAATTGGGGGATAGTCTGTGTTGGTACGTGTGAGAGAGATCCACCTTTCCAAGTTGTTGGGGTTCATCTCATACTTCTGAAGGTTTGAGGGTGCTGCCTGTTCCATACTCCCCCCTACTCCTAGCCTTTTAGGGGTACAAACAATAGTAATTGGGGCCTAGTGTGGTTGTGTACGTGTGATATACATACACTTTTTTGGGATCATATTTTCTATTCCGCTATTTAATCAAAAACCTTTGGGGATCAGTTAAATTGGGGGATAGTCTGTGTTGGTACGTGTGAGAGAGATCCACCTTTCCAAGTTGTTGGGGTTCATCTCATACTTCTGAAGGTTTGAGGGTGCTGCCTGTTCCATACTCCCCCTACTCCTAGCCTTTTAGGGGTACAAACAATAGTAATTGGGGCCTAGTGTGGTTGTGTACGTGTGATATACATACACTTTTTTGGGATCATATTTTCTATTCCGCTATTTAATCAAAAACCTCTGGGGATCAGTTAAATTGGGGGATAGTCTGTGTTGGTACGTGTGAGAGAGATCCACCTTTCCAAGTTGTTGGGGTTCATCTCATACTTCTGAAGGTTTGAGGGTGCTGCCTGTTCCATACTCCCCCCTACTCCTAGCCTTTTAGGGGTACAAACAATAGTAATTGGGGCCTAGTGTGGTTGTGTACGTGTGATATACATACACTTTTTTGGGATCATATTTTCTATTCCGCTATTTAATCAAAAACCTCTGGGGATCAGTTAAATTGGGGGATAGTCTGTGTTGGTACGTGTGAGAGAGATCCACCTTTCCAAGTTGTTGGGGTTCATCTCATACTTCTGAAGGTTTGAGGGTGCTGCCTGTTCCATACTCCCCCCTACTCCTAGCCTTTTAGGGGTACAAACAATAGTAATTGGGGCCTAGTGTGGTTGTGTACGTGTGATATACATACACTTTTTTGGGATCATATTTTCTATTCCGCTATTTAATCAAAAACCTTTGGGGATCAGTTAAATTGGGGGATAGTCTGTGTTGGTACGTGTGAGAGAGATCCACCTTTCCAAGTTGTTGGGGTTCATCTCATACTTCTGAAGGTTTGAGGGTGCTGCCTGTTCCATACTCCCCCTACTCCTAGCCTTTTAGGGGTACAAACAATAGTAATTGGGGCCTAGTGTGGTTGTGTACGTGTGATATACATACACTTTTTTTGATCATATTTCCTATTCCGCTATTCAATAAAAACCTTTGAGGATCAATTGAATTGCGGGATAGTCTGTGTCGGTACGTGTGAGAGAGATCCACCTTTCCAAGTTGTTGGGGTTCATCTCATACTTCTGAAGGTTTGAGGGTGCTGCCTGTTCCATACCCCCCCTACTCCTCATCTAGCCTTTTAGGGGTACAAACAATAGTAATTGGGGCCTAGTGTGGTTGTGTACGTGCGAGATACATACACTTTTTTTGATCATATTTCCTATTCCGCTATTCAATAAAAACCTTTGAGGATCAATTGAATTGCGGGATAGTCTGTGTCGGTACGTGTGAGAGAGATCCACCTTTCCAAGTTGTTGGGGTTCATCTCATACTTCTGAAGGTTTGAGGGTGCTGCCTGTTCCATACTCCCCCTACTCCTCATCTAGCCTTTTAGGGGTACAAACAATAGTAATTGGGGCCTAGTGTGGTTGTGTACGTGCGAGATACATACACTTTTTTTGATCATATTTCCTATTCCGCTATTCAATAAAAACCTTTGAGGATCAATTGAATTGCGGGATAGTCTGTGTCGGTACGTGTGAGAGAGATCCACCTTTCCAAGTTGTTGGGGTTCATCTCATACTTCTGAAGGTTTGAGGGTGCTGCCTGTTCCATACCCCCCCTACTCCTCATCTAGCCTTTTAGGGGTACAAACAATAGTAATTGGGGCCTAGTGTGGTTGTGTACGTGCGAGATACATACACTTTTTTTGATCATATTTCCTATTCCGCTATTCAATAAAAACCTTTGAGGATCAATTGAATTGCGGGATAGTCTGTGTCGGTACGTGTGAGAGAGATCCACCTTTCCAAGTTGTTGGGGTTCATCTCATACTTCTGAAGGTTTGAGGGTGCTGCCTGTTCCATACTCCCCCTACTCCTCATCTAGCCTTTTAGGGGTACAAACAATAGTAATTGGGGCCTAGTGTGGTTGTGTACGTGTGATATACATACACTTTTTTTGGATCATATTTTCTATTCCGCTATTCAATAAAAACCTTTCTAGGGCAAGATCTTAAATTACAGAAATATGAGGAGACCGTCAAATAAGGGCCGTGGCCTGGGTCGTGGTGCTGCTGGTAGAGCTCCTGTTGCAAGGAGAGGACATGGTCGATCTGTGCCAGCTACACGCACAAGTGAAACACCTTCCTCAAGTGTGAGTAGGCGACAGAACCTGCATCAGTATTTGGTAGGGCATCAAACGCCCCTAGAAGTGATGAGGCCAGAACAAGTTGAGGCGATAGTAGATTGGTTTGCTGCTGACAGTGCCTCCAGTTCCTTCACATTGTCTCCCACCCAGTCTACTGCAGAAAGGTCAGAGTTGGCACCTGCAGCCAATGTCCAACCGTCTTTCACCTCACCCCCTTGCAAATCAGGCCAGCAGTCTGAGCCCCAAGCCATACAGCAGTCTCTTATTCTTTTTGAGGACTCTGTCAGCAGGGTTTCCCAGGGCCATCCACCTAGCCCTGCCCCAGAAGTGGAAGAGATTGAGTGCAGCGATGCCCAACCACTTATTCCTCAAGATGAGTACATGCAAGGATCATCGCAGCACGTCTCCGATGATGACGAAACGCAGGTGCCAACTGCTGCGGCGTTCAGCATTGTGGAGACCGACAAGGAGGGCAGGGGTGAAGACTGGGTGGAAGATGATGTGGAGGACGATGAGGTCCTCGACCCCACATGGAATGAACGTCATGCAGGTGAACTGAGTAGTTTGGAGGAAGAGGCGGTGGTCGCACAGAGCCACCAGCACAGCAGAAGAGGGAGCAGGGTGCAGAAGCGGAGCGGCCGTGCCCTAGACACTACGCCCGCTACTGCCCAACGCAGCAAGGGAACGAGCGCACCAAAGTCAGCTCAAAGGAGTTCTCTAGCGTGGAAGTTCTTTAGAAAATGTGCTGATGACAGGACACGAGTGGTTTGCACCCTGTGCAATCAGAGCTTGAAGCGAGGCATGAACCTTCTCAACCTGAGCACAACCTGCATGATCAGGCATCTAAGTGCAAAGCACGAGCTGCAGTGGAGTACACACCTTCAAAACCAAGAAACGTCTCTGGCTCATCCTGCTTCCTCTTCTGCTGCAGTCTCGGCCGCTCCAGCCACATCTGTAGTGATACCGGCACCTGCCACCCCGCAAACAGACGATCTGTCAGCAACACCACCACCTGGGTCACCAACAACCATCTCCACAATGTCCCGTGGAAGCGTTCAGCTTTCCATCTCCCAAACACTTGAGAGGAAGAGGAAGTACCCCCCTACCCACCCGCGATCCCTGGCCCTGAATGCCAGCATTTCAAAATTATTGGCCTTTGAAATGCTGTCATTCCGTCTGGTGGAGACGCACAGTTTTAAAAACCTTATGTCGGTGGCTGTCCCACAGTACGTCGTGCCCAGCCGCCACTACTTTTCCAGGCAAGCCATCCCTTCCCTGCACAACCAAGTGGGGGAAAAAATCAGGTGTGCACTGCGCAACGCCATCTGTGCCAAGGTCCACCTAACTACGGATACGTGGACCAGTAAGCACGGTCAGGGGCGTTATATCTCCCTAACGGCACACTGGGTAAATGCAGTGGCGGATGGGCCTGAGGCGGATAGCAATTTGGCGCATGTCCTTCCACCACCGAGGATTGCAGGGCGCTTCAGTTTGCCTCCTGTTCCTAACTCCTCCTACTCCGCTTCCTCATCCTCTACCGCCTCCTCATCCGGACAGCGTAACACCTTCACCACCAACTTCAGCACGGCCAGGGGTAAACGACAGCAGGCAGTTTTACAACTTGCCTGTTTGGGGGACAAACCACACACCGCGCAGGAGTTGTGGAGGAGCATGGAACAGCAGACAAATGAGTGGTTGCTGCCAGCGAGCCTCAAGCCCGGCCTGGTGGTGTGCGATAACGGGCGAAATCTCATAGCAGCTCTGGGCCTAGCCGGTTTGACGCACATCCCTTGCCTGGCGCATGTGCTGAATTTGGTGGTGCAGAGGTTCCTTAAAAACTACCCCGATATGTCAGAGCTGCTGCAGAAAGTGCGGGCCGTTTGTGCGCACTTTCGGCGTTCTCACCCTGCTGCTGCTCGCCTGGCAGCGCTGCAGCGTAACTTCGGCCTTCCCGCTCACCGCCTCATATGTGACGTGCCCACAAGGTGGAACTCCACCTTGCACATGCTGGAAAGACTGTGCGAGCAGCAGCAGGCCATAGTGGAGTTTCAGCTGCAGCACGCACGCGTGAGTCGCTCTGCGGAACAGCACCACTTCACCACCAATAACTGGGCCTCCATGCGAGACCTGTGTGCCTTGTTGCGCTGTTTTGAGTACTCCACCAACATGGCCAGTGGCAATGACGCCGTTCTCAGCTTAACTATCCCACTTCTATGCCTCCTTGAAAAAACAATTCGGGCGATGATGGAAGAGGATGTGGCACAGGATGAGGAGGAGGAGGAGGATGAAGAGGTAACATTTCCAAGGCTTTCAGGGCAGTCATTCGCAAGGGGCTCCGAGGGTGGGTTCCTGCACACGCAAACGCCAGGGACGCAATTGTCCAGCAGGGGCACAGTTCTGGAGGATGAGGAGGATGAGGAGGAGGAGGAGCTGGAGGAGGAGATGGAACCATGTTCACAGCAGGGTGGCACCCAGGCCAGCTCATGGCCATCACTGGTGCGTGGCTGGGGGGATACAGAGGACACGGACCATACACCTCCCACAGAGGACAGCCTTTCGTCGCCTCTGGGCAGCCTGGCACACATGAGCGATTACATGCTGCAGTGTCTCCACAACGACCGCCGAGTTGCCCACATTCTAACTTGTGCTGATTACTGGGTGGCCACGCTGCTGGATCCCCGTTACAAGGACAACGTACCGTCCTTAATTCACTCACTGGAGCGCGATCGCAAGATGCGCGAGTACAAGCGCACGCTGGTAGACGCCATGCTGCTGGCATTCCCATCTGACAGCGGGGCCACAGTGGAAGCACAAGGCAGAGGAGGAGGAGGAGGAGGTCGCCAACGCAACCAGGGCACCGCCAGCACCTCAGAAGGCAGGGTTAGCATGGCCGAAATGTGGAAAAGCTTTGTCAGCACGCCACAACAAACAGCAGCACCAGCAGCTCAGATGGAACGTCTTAGCAGGAGGCAGCATTTTACCAACATGGTGGAGCAGTATGTGTGCACACGCCTACATGTAGTGAATGACGGGTCTGCCCCCTTCAACTTCTGGGTCTCCAAATTGGGCACATGGCCTGAGCTTGCCCTTTACGCCTTGGAGGTGCTGGCGTGCCCTGCAGCCAGTGTATTATCTGAACGGGTATTTAGCACGGCTGGGGGCGTTATAACAGACAAGCGCAGCCGCCTGTCCAGAGACAATGTGGACAAGCTCACGTTCATTAAAATGAACCAGGCATGGATCCCACGGGACTTTTCCGTACCTTATGCAGAATAGCAATGGATACCGACCTTACCCACCCATTGTTCCATTTTTGCTCTTTCTCACTCTTTTGGGGTGTACCCTCATTTAAAATTTGTGAAAAGAAGCAGTGTTGGCTACCTCGTCCTCCTCCTCAGGGCCAGATTAATGTAGGGTCTATTGGAGCTGCAGCTCCAGGCCCCTACCTTTTATATAGGCCCCGGGTTGGCCATATTCACTGTTACCGCTCTTCTGTCACTTGTAAACACAGAAGTCTGGCTTCTATGCTCGCTTCCCCAGGCAGCACCCTCAGAACCTCCCCACACAGCGTGAAGGCCGGACAAGGAGGGACAGTTGGCGATGCATGGATGTGTTTATGGGCTTCAGAGACAGCATCCCATGTTGAATTAGGCATGCATGGCTGCACCCTTCCTCCTCTGGGTGCATGGCAAGGCACGGCCCTAAGGCCCTTCAAAATCCTCAGCACCAAGCCCATGATGCTGTTAATCCGGCCCTGGTCCTCCTCCACCGCCGCTTCCACCTACACCGCCCATAGGTGTGCGCAGCCTATTGCATTAAGGTGTGCACCCCAAAGTTGAAATACACATGCATGTGTTTGCCAGCAGGGAGAGTAATGTATCGGGGCCATGTACCTGTAGGCAAGGAGAAATAGAGCAGAGCAGGTCCCAGGGAGATCTTTCCCATCTCCTCACTGGCAATGCTATGTGCCCTAGGTGATTAGGGTGTGCCCAGGCACACCCAGCACACCCTGTGCGCACGCCTATGTCACCGCCACATCCACCACCACCTCAACCTCCCTCCTACTCCATATGGGCCTCGTCCTTCAGAGATGAAGAAGAACATTGTTTTATTTTTCTGTTTTTTTTTGTTGTTTTAAGTTATTTCCCTATCCACATTTGTTTGCAGAGCACTTGCCATGCTCTTAATTACGTTTTGCTGCCATTTGCAGCACTCTAGCCCTTTCCTTTGGTGTTTTAGAGCCATTTTAGTGCCTTAAAGTTCGGGTCCCCATTGACTTCAATGGGGTTCGGTGTCCGGGAAAAGTTCGGTAAAAGTCCGGGACACGGACCCGGACTTTTTTTTAAAGTTCGGCCGAACCCGTCGAACACGGACATCTAGGTGTCCGCTCAACCCTAATAACAAGGTAAGGGTGCAGTATGCTATAATCCTTTTAATCTATATAGGAAATCTCAAAGGAATTTCATTATTAATTATTGTTTGAATCAACAAAACCGAAGTTCATGTAATGTGCCATCTCCTATGAGCAAGGATCGTTGTAACTAGGCAGAGCTTAAAAGTATGGAGAATATTACATGTGCCCATCTGCTGTGAGGTGTGCCACGGTCACCATTTATTAAGTGCCTCATAGCATAGCATAGAATCCTGATCTGTAATATGTGAAAAGCAAGACCCATAATCACAGGAGACGTGAACGGATTTTCCTTCTACAGCATCTGTCATAGCACTTCCTGTGCCTTCAGGAGTGGCACTTGACATATTATAATTGCATGTTACTACTGCTTCTTCCAGCACAGCAAGTCTCAAAACACACAGTTGCATGTAAAAATATAATTATGTATGAGGTGTTAAAAGAGGAATTCCAAGAAAGTTTCAAGCTCCTGCTTCACTCCCTGGAGTGCATTCTCCTTATATTCCTATAGATCAGGGGTCTCCAAACTACGGCCCTCCAGCTGTTGCAGAACTACACGTCCCATGAGGCATTGTAAAACTCTGACAATCACAGACATGACTAGGCATAATGGGAATTGTAGTTCCTGGACAACTGGAGGGCCATAGTTTGAAGACCCCTGCTATAGATAATCCTCTAAGGAGCAAAAGAAGAAAAGTAAACAGCTTCTTGGGGAATGTCAAAAGGCAGATCTGGATCATCCACAAGGCAGCCGTAGGCAGAAGCCTAGGGATGGGTGGACATTCAGGGGCTGAAACCTTTCTGCCCCTACAGTAAAGTAGGGGAAATGTTCATCAGGTCAAATCTGTGCACTTGCTTGTCACTTCATAAGGGAGGTTGCTCTTGCAGATTATTGGAGTTTGAAGTAGGGGTATATTCCAGTACAGACAGAGCAAATGGGAGCTTCTCTGTGCATTGAAGTCAAAGGAATGGGGGAGGGCCAAAGCTGCTACCCTTATTAGGACTCCTTTATGCCGTAATCCATCTCTGTTCAAAGGAACATATGAAGAATGCACTTCAAAGGAGAAAACCAAGAAGTTGAGATCATATCAAAGCCATTGGGTGCAACCAGGACAGGAAGTGTGGGCAAACTTTCCAAAGGGACACTGGTGGCTGTAGCCATAAACTGAAACATGAAACTGAGCGAGAGAAATTTATGGATTTCCCCATGCATGCTAAACAGCTTGGGATGAATCTGCAGTGCTGACTTTTGTATTCGGACAACCAACACCCATGGTTGTCGAAATATCTGAATAGTGGCTGCATTTGACTGGATGCAGCTGCTGTATGACCAACAATTTTCTGAATGGCTCCTTCAAATTTCAGAATGATGTCAGGCTGGAAGGTGCCAACAGGGCCACCCACGGGGCAAATTTTGGCCAGTACATTAGTATGGCCAGCCTAAACCCTAACAGAGACAAACATGAGAAGTTTAAGATGGAACTCCTCTAAAGTATTCTACAAAGTAGTATGTTTGACATTTAGTAAAGTGTTTACTTCCTAATGTTTTCCATTAAATCTTAGATAACTTATGAAATCTGCTGTGGACTTGGTAGGTTGGCAGGACGCAAAGGTCTACATTTCGGTTGGAAGTGCCAAAAGCTATGGTGTTAATTGCTCAACCCATCAATCCAGCTCTATGTTCTTTGGCAGCCAATAAGCAGGCTGATTATAGTAATACAGCTCACAGGGAGCATGTTGTGGCCAAACTCTTGTGGTACTTAATACCTATCAGCTAGGTTAGTTGTCTTCATAGCATGTTTATTGCTATTGCTATGCAGGGTTTTTTTTCAATTTTGTTATTTTCATGATTTTTTGCTTTCAATTTGTCCAAATCCAAATTCTTGTGATTACCTGAACAATCTTGTAGTAGTGACCCAGTGCTGTTGCATATGCACAACCAGTGACCACTGGTGGAGATACCGTTATGGAATAGTTCAAGCAGCTTCATGGACTGTAAAGCAGTAGCAAAGCAGCATTACAGTAGTCAGAATCAAGTATGCCCTAACAGGTTTTAAGCAGAGTTCTCCATAGGTGTCCCAAATACAAAAATGATACATGATGTCTCTTGGTCAAGATGGGGATGAAAACAGGCAATATATGGAATGCAGCCCCAAGGTAAAACTATGGAGCTGCCATTGCTGATCCCCTTTTTTTAAGCAGCTAGTTGTCTGGTTGGTACTCTTCTCTGTTGGATAGAGTATATGATAGTATGCTGCTAAAGAACAAGATAGCAGATCAGGAACATTGGAGCAAAGACGTTATCGGCATTCCAGATCAGACTAATGAAACAGGAGGATCAAGGCAACAGGCAACTAGCAGCCTCCAGGTGTCTCCTAATCACAGGTTTTCTTCCAGTATAGCCCATGATGGTGGTATGTGCCTGCCATTCTGAAACTCAGAATGTGGGGCAGAGGCGTAACTAGAACCTTCAGGGCCCCAGTGCAAGAAACCATTAAGGGCCCCCCGGACCCCTTCAAGCCTGGAGCTCTTTTCACTGATCCTGGGGCCCTTTACTCTCATTGCGGGGGCCCTTTATTTCACAAGTTCTGCAGTGGGCTCCCTTCCTGCCATCTTGTGGCCTCCCCACGGTGGTGGAATGCCAGGGCCCGGTCGCAAGTGTGACCTTTGCGATCCTGGAAGTTCACCCACTGGTGTTGGTGGTTTTTATTTTTTGGTATTTTAGTTGTATTATTTTTTATCATTTTATTTTATTTTTTTACAATGTCACTGACAATGACTCTGTCCATTCAGAAAAGGAAGGAGCTGGTAAATTACATATTTACCGACCACCTCCTGGAGCAGTCGGCAGGAGAGAGAAGGGAGCACAGGGGGGGCAGCACAGTAGGGGGGGACCAGGGGAGCACACAAGGGCCCAGAGACAGCAGAACACAAGTGAACTGGATAGAAGGAGTGGCGGGGGCAGCATACAGAGGAACCAATCTCCTCCATTTTCCTCCTGCAGCTACTGGAGGAAAAGGAAGGACAGTGATTTCTCTAAATGCTGCCCCCACTTCCCCTCCTATCCAGGTGTACAGGGGAGCAGCACAGGCCCCCTGGGGCATGGGGTCCGGTTGCAATTGCAACCCCTGTAACCCCTGTAGTTACACCCGTGATGTGGGCTGTCATCATATGTGATGTGAAAAGATGCTTGCTTTTTTTTTTTGGAACCCAAGACTGTTTCATGTTATGTTATTCACGTAGAAAAGACATGGCAAGTGATGACAGCAAAAACATAGACAGACAATACACAGACAGTAATCCGAAAATTGTTATTGATGTTTGCATTAGATTTGCACAAACTTCATGAAAAATATGTGTGTGAAGACAGCAAAGGATTGACTGACAATGGTTCACCCCCCTACTAGAAGGGGATTGAGCGCACACACTAAGGGATGTAGAATTTGTTTTCTGAGATGAAAGGGTTAAATAAAAGGGGCACACGTGGTATAAATGTGACTTTCCACTTTCCACTGTGATTTCCCCAATCCCAGGTGATCGGGTTAAATTATTTTTTTTATCAGAGCCGCCTCTCCAGAGCCCCCTGGGCAAGGCTGCAGTTTAACTTTCTGTGTCTGTAGCTACTGAACTGTAATTAGGTAACAGGAATACTAATTAGTGCTTAAATAATGGATAACAGCTCAGGAAATGACTCTGGCAGCACTCGACACCCGCAGACTGTATTTAACTCTTTCCATTGCAGTGCTGCCTGGCAATCTTACTGGATGATAACCAATCTTAACGTATGCTTAGCAGTAGAAAGCTTTTAGTACTGAGCAGTCTAGAGGCTGCCATAGATATTGGGGGGGCAGTTGGACATGCCAGTGAGTCCCTAAGGCATTTTTATACCAGCTGCTAGTCCCCTAAATACTAAGAGCCCTTTTTTACTTTTCAGTTAATTGTGGTGGGTCGTAATAATGTTCAGTAAAATGTTCAGGTGTGAAGCCAGCCTAGAATTGCATCATGGTGCTGATTATGTTTGGATACCAGCTTATCAGGAGAAAAAGTTGTTGGACAAGTATTCTCAACCTGTCCGATTGCTTCTTTCCCAACAAACATTGGCCGGTGTTGTCTGCTGGATTCAAAGTTACAAGTTAGCTTTAGTGAGAAAATAAAGCACATAGCTTACGCACATCATTTATTGTACCTTTTATACATTCCCCGACATTCCTGTTCACTTTCTTAGAACACCCACACTAAATCGTAGTGAATGTTTCAACTTAACAGTGGACAAGGAGATCCCACCTCCTCCATGGCCACCCAGGCACATTTGGTGCATATCTATGAAGAAGCCCAATTGGGGTGAAACAAATCAGCGAGGGTGACTGAGGGATTGGGTGGGAAGTCAACTACTTTGATTACTCTTCATGATGGGATTCTATGGATTGCTGCATTGTACTTTGCTTTTGCTATACATGCTGAGCAGGATGAGCGCCTAAAACCAGCACACAGTGTGGAGAGGAACCAGAAAAATACACTTGAAATTTTGAGCGGTGCAGCCTTTTTTTTGTGTTTCTGCAATTACATTTAGGGCCGGGACAAGCGGTGGGCAGGAGGGGAGGTTGCCCTGGGCACTGTGGTTTCAAGTGAGGTGGGGGACGCTGCAAGGAAATTATGTTGGGAGGGGCACTTTTGGGGGGGGGGGGGCAGGGGGTAAAAATGGCTAGGAGTGGTTATTTAGGGGATTTGTGTTGGGAGGGGTGATGGGGGAAGAGGGTTTGTGCTAGGAGGGGGGTTTGTGCTAGAAGAGGTGATATGGTGAAGGGGGGAGGAGAATTTTGTTTAAGTGGGATTAGTGTTAGAAGGGGAAGATTAGGGGGTGGATTTGTGTTGGGAGGGGGGATGGAGGATGGGGGGGAGAGGGTTTGCGCTAGGAGGGGGAGGTTTGTGCTAGAAGAGGTGACATTGTGAAGGGGGGAGGATAATTTTGTTTGAGGGGGATTAGTGCTAAGAGGAAAAATTTAGGGGGTGGAGTTGTGCTAGGAGTGGACATTTGGAGTGGGGGAAAAGGATGTGTACTCACAGGAGAAGCTTAAAAGTTAGAGGGTTTATGCTAGGAGTAGTGACTTTTTTTTTGGGGGGGGGGCATTTGTGTTGGGGGTTTTTAGGGAATGGAGAGCAAAGATTTGTCTGGAAGGGGCAATTTCAGCAGAGGGGCAAATTTGTACTGGGGGAATTTATGCAAAGGGGGTAAGCATGCAGAATAGTGCTCAATTTCGGAGTGGAGATTTTTTGCTGTCACATAATGCTCATACATCTTGAGGGGGGGGAACAGTTTGGCATGTTCCCTGGGCTGTAGATGACCTTGACCCAGCACTGTTTACAGTATGGGAATCATATTAGCCTCCATACGATTCTCCATTTCTAAAGCTATAACAGGTGAGCAGGGCAGCAAGGGACAGTGTGCAGGGTAACGATGTACTCCTTCTCTGTTCTAAAGTGAACCTGTTACTTTGCTCTGAATTATCAAATTATATTTTTGCGTTAAAACAGAATGATCATGTCACTACTTCAATCACAAATCCAAAAAGTTTAAAGTTGCAATATGCAAATATTGACTTCTCTAAAAATATTAGCACATAAGCACAATAGCCCCTGCTATACTTTGACAGTGCTACGGTCTGATTGGTTAGATATAGGCAATCCATTGTGGGGTGGAGAAAGCAGACAGACACAATTGCCTCCTACATGGAAGCTTGGGTTTCTAGCAATGTATTAGACAGGTAGGCAGGTGCACTAAAGCTGCTCTGTGGCATTGAAGAATGTCTACTATAAAGCTGTGGAGTTCATTTACTTTGTGTGACCCTGCTAATGGATCACTTTAAAGTACATCTAAATAGAAGTGAGAGGAGTGCTCTTCAAAATTATTCCCCTTCTAGATAGCAGTCTCCAAAACGGGGGTTACCATTGTAAGGTTGACCTTCTGTTCTGGTGACAAATATGATATTATGATCAAAAGTACAAAGAGAAAGGGAGGGGGAATATCCGATTCCTCATCAGCACTTAGACATCAATAAAAATAAATCTTCCCGGGTTTATAACTCTTTCCTTCTTTATCCAGAACAAAATTGTTAGAGATGCAATTTAAAGACAAGGACATCTTGGTGAACCATCAGATATCGGTCATTAAAAAGCAGTTTTATGTAGAAGTGAGCAGACTTGCTTAGCCTGTATTATCGCTCTTTTGGAGTATATTTCCTAGTAAATTCTTTAGAAATCTTTTTATCCATGTGAAATGACTCTTAATACCACAATGATTGTCTGGCTTTACTCCACGGTTCATAACACTGTGAAACTGATACAGAATGGAGAGAACATAAAGCAGACACGGTTGGTAGTAGGCCAATGCCCTCCACTGAGGGGGAATCAAGAAGTGTTTTTTGCCAGATTCCCCCACATCCCCAGGGTTATGGACCGCAGTGTTAAAAAAATATATAAATGTATTTAATCTTTCAATACATTAATAAACCCTTCCAACAACATAGTTCTATACCATTACTATAGTAGTATACTATAGTATTATTTCATCCCATTTACTAATGCTCACTTTTTTACCAATTTTTTTGTTTAGAAATATACACTGCCTGGCCAAAAATAAAGTTTCCACCAAAAAAAAAAAAAAGGTCACACACGTTGGACCGCCTTTAGCTTTGGTTACGGCACGCATTTTCCGTGGCATTGTTTCAATAGACATCTGCAATGTCACAAGATTTATTTCTGTCCAGTGTTGCATTCATTTTTCACCAAGTTCTTGTATTGATGATGGAAGAGTCGGACAAATGTGCAAAGCCTTCTCTAGCACATCCCAAAGATTCTCAATGGGTTTAAGTTCTGGACTCTGTGGTGGCCAATCCATGTGTGAAAATGATGTCTCATGAACCACTCTTTCACAATTTGAGCCAGATGAATTCTGGCATTGTCATCTTGGAATATGATGAAGAGAGATAACAACGCTCAGGCTAGTCAAAGTCCACGATTCAAGGTGGGTGCTGAACCTCGGCTCGCCACCAGGAGAAGCATAAAAGAAGAAAATAGTCGCACACCACCACGGAATCCAATGAAGGAAAGTTCCTTTATTCACATAAGTGGTACAAGGTACAGCAGGGTAGGACAGTAGACGTGTTTCACATAACTGCTACGTGCTTGTTCACTACCAAAACTAGTGAACAAGCACGTAGCAGTCATGTGAAATGCATCTACTGTCCTTCCCTGTTGTACCTTGTACAACTTATGTGAATAAAGGAACTTTTCTTCATTGGAGTCTGTGGTGGTGTACGACCATCTTGGAATATGCCTGTGCCATCAGTGACGAAATAATCCATTGATGGAATAACCTGGTCATTCGGTATATTCAGGTAGTCAGCTGACCTCATTCTTTGGGCACATGCAGTAACTATCCAATAGAATAGTTACTGCATGCTTAGTTTAGTTAGTTGCTTAGTTAATTCCAGGAGGCGATTTTTTTTTTGACCAGGCAGTGTATTGCTCAAGCTTTTACTGCAAGTTACAACCAATGCGTGATATATTATACTTGTTTCTGTATATTAAACATGCATCATTTTGTTATTGTGTATGTATATTGGTATGCTTTTACGTACCAATATTTTACAACTTTCAATAAAGACTTTATTGTGCAAAAATAAAATAAAGAAACATATTAAAGGGGGGCCAAATCAATTTTCATTCAACGAAAAAGCACAAAATAAATCAACAAAATTACTCATAAGTCAAGGTCATTTTTGGTAGAACTGTATAGTAAGTGTGTATTGGTGTTTTTAATTTTTTTTTTGTTTTCATTTTTTCTGCAAATCTTATATTTAACCACTTAAGCCCCGGAGGATTTGGCTGCTAAAGGACCAGGGGTTTTTTTGCGATTTTTTACTGCGTGACTTTAACGGACAATTGCGCGGTCGTGCGACGCTGTACCTAAACGAATTTGTCGTCCTTTTTTTCCCACAAACAGAGCTTTCTTTTGGTGGTATTTGATCACCTGTGCGATTTTTTGATCACGCGCTATAAACAAAAAAAGAGCGTAAATTTTGCAAAAATAACAATATTTTTCACATTTTTTTATATGAAATTCCCCAAAAAAAAAAGTAAAAATCAAAATTTTTTAACATTTTTCGGCCAATTTGTTTTATGCTACCTATGTTTGGTAAAAAAAATCGCAAAAAGCGTATTTTGATTGGTTTGCGCAAAAGTTATCGCGTTTACTAACAAAGGGAAAGATTTTTGTCATTTTTGGTGTTTTTTTTTTAACGCGTAATGGCGGCGATCTGCGATTTTTTTTTTCGGTACTGCGACATTGCAGCGGACAGATCGGACCCTTGACTGACATTTTTGACACTTTTGGGGGTACCAGTGACATTACTGCAGTAATCAGTGCTATACATATGCACTGTTACTGCAAAAATGACACTGGCAGGGAAGGGGTTAACTTTATTGGACAGGGAGGGGTTAAGTGTGTCCTAGGGGCGTGATTCTAACTGTGTAGGGACATTCCTATTGGTGTAAAAGCAAAGATCAACCGTTCTACATAGTAGAACGGACAGATCTTCACTTTTACACAGGGAGAACTGACAGGCAGCTTGTTTACACAAGCTGCTCTGTCTTTCTCCCTTCACAGGAGCGATCGCAGTGTGACTGGCGGACATCGAGTCCGCCGGTCACACGCACTGACTTGTCTGTGAACGAGCCGCGGCGGGCCCGCCCGCGATAGGCTCGCAAGTCAGTGACAGGCGAGTGACGTACCGATACGTCACTCTGCCTGGCCGGGGCTGACCGCCGCAGTATATAGTCGTGCGGCGGTCGGCAACCGGTTAAGGGGCAAACTCATAGGACAGATAAACTGAAAGTTGAAAGGATTAAAAGAGGTGCATGGAAGTCAGCCAGCCCCCAGTCTGATGTACTCACCCTCCAGTCTGCCACCAACCAAGTAGACCTGTCTCTGATATAAATAAAGAACAGGGGTTTCGTTGACACGCATTTGCAAACGCATGTGTAAGCTGTAGGGCCACTACACAGCACCCTGTGTTACCTGCAGTCCTAACACTTTCTAATTTGAGTGTCTCCACAATGGAAGCACATGGCTGCTAATGAATGGATGGGAGACAGGTGTAAGGGAGACAACTCAAACCTCCCCCAGCCTGCTCCCATCCCTGACTGGTCTAATATATCAAAAATCTAATAGCGACGTTGTGACGATGGTACAAACTGAAAAGGACCAGCTGAGAAGCATACACCTGCATCCCCTTGGCAGATGCAGTATAAACACAGACTGGGACTTTATATGAGGCATTAGCCTGTAAACCACAGTGTCTCCATCCCTAATTTCATAAAATATTTGGGACTTTAAGTGAGACACAAGCAGGTCTTGCTATTGGTCTCTGTGACAGTACTAACCATCACTATGATTAAAAGACAGATAAGTAATGGCTTGGATTGCTTCAATATTTGTCAGCAAAATCTTCATATAGAAATATGAAGATTTAATACCACCTTACACAGTGTATTCCATGCTTGGCTGTGAGAGAGACACAACGACTGTCATTTGCAGACTTCCCTATTGTTTGTGTATTGGAAGGGAATGTGTATTGTGCTAAGTATTCCTGTTCCATTGTTACATGTTAATGACCTCGCATTGTTCTAGCCAGGTGGCTAGATAATTAGTTTAAGGTTATTCTGTACCTGCATACAAATCTATCTGCATATGCTAATGTAATCAGACTTACCTGACCTGCTAGTGTATATAATGTGTGTGTGTGGTTTCAATAAACAGTTCTTCTTGCTTACCCTCAACATAGAGTCTCATCTCATGTTTGTGGGAGAAGGCTATACCAGCTCTATCTCTCTTCTGCTTGGATCGCTAAATCACTAACTCTGGTAAGAGCGGTTCCTGCTCTACTCTACAGCATCCCTCCCACTAGGGGGAAGAGAACATATTTGGCGGCGAAACCCCTCTTTCCATCGGGCGGCCGCTACAGTCTCTATCCCTGTATATGAAGAACTGAGGTCAAATCAGACTGCATCCACCAAAAACGCACGAAAATCGCACTGTGGGGCACCAGCCTGTAGGCAACTCATGGGACAGATGTATAAACAGGCAGAAGGTAGGATCAGCCATGGCCATAGCTGCTCTAAAAATATTTGGTGAAATTGGTTGTGCTTGAAAGTAAAAGGTGTGGTCTTTAGTGATTCACTTTAGGTCTACCATGTAAATGTGTGGCACTCAAAGACACACGTGAGGGAGGCACTCAGTAGACCATGTGTATAACAAAGGAAGGAAGCCACAAGGGTTCTCAATCCATAAAAGCTTCAGCTGCTTTAATCCAGGTGCATATTGTAAATCAGTATACCATTAAAAACATAGGTAAGGAAAATAAAACGTTCACTGCTGTTTTTCTTTTATTTGTATCCAGATTCCACAAGGTTAAAAATGGCGTCAAATGACGTTCTCACATGCACAATACTGTACACACATTTTCAAGACATCCAAGGTGTCTCCTTGAAAGAGAATGTTTAGTGCATGTGAAATAACCCTTAGCTGCGGTTTTTAATCTTGTGAAATACATGGTAAGTAAATGGGGAAGACAGCGAAGACTGCCTGCTTTTACTTATCTATAACCGCCTTTTTCAACCAGGGTGCCCAGGCACCCTGGGGTGCCTTGAGGTTTCTTCAGGGGTGCCTTGGCAAAATGGCTAAAAATTGCCCAAAAATTGTATACAAGCCACCGTGTGGATAAAGCCTGCCTTTTAGTTACACAAAGTCACAGGTTTTCATTCTGCACCGTTACAACCTTCTAGCCGCCGGCATCCTAATGACCAATGGCATCACCAGTTGATAGGAGGATGTCAGTCACCTGCATAGCATCCTTGTTTGACCCTCCCCTGCCCCTCTCTATCAGCCTTGAGGGCACATTAGCTGAGTGATGGAGAAAAACCGAGGGAGAAGAGAAACATAGGAATACTAGTCAAAAGTGTATTTGCTTTGGATGAATAAATCACCTCTAACGTTGGGTGTCCTACTCATGTGGATGTTTCTGCGTTATGCAAAACTGTTAGGATCGATTTTAAATTTTATAATGGGGTGCCTTAAGACTGTCCATAATTTTTAAAAGGTGCCTCAAGAATGTCCATAATTTTTAAAGGGCGCCTCGAGAATGTCCATCATTTTTAAAGGGTGCCTTGACTGAAAAAAGAGAAACACTGATCTACAGTATAATGATTTCGGCACAAGGTTCACTTTAAACACCCCCCTGACCACCTTCCCTTTTTATTGTTGGAAACGAGAAATAGCCTATACTTCGAGATATGGGGTTTATATGAAGCTCTCCTGTTCTCCCATGTGACAGTGCTGGTACTTGGTTATTGGCCCAGTTTTGTCACATGAGAGCATGAAAAGAGTTTACAACCTGGACAGGTCAGACTGGGGTCAACTCAGAGGTCACTCAGAGCTCCTTCAAAGGTAAGCAAAGGGAAACATTAGGTATTGCCAGTAATAGCACAGGCCTATGTAGCATTGCCCCCTAGAGGACTGCTGAAGAATGACACTTTTGGATTCCCCTGGGTTACCCGTAGAAAATGCTTGCAGAAATCGTAATACTTTAAGTTCTTGGCTCAGTCAATGATCAGTCTAGGGGTTGTTGTTTTTGTTGTTTTATTTATATTGGCATAGGACAAGGGATGAATGGAATACTCCAACTGTTAACTATTCGAATTCCAGAGGACTTCTAACTTGAGAATGCGGCAAGGCTGCTACTTCATCCTGCCACTTGAATGAAGATGAGATAAATGTTCCTATTTGTGTTTCTCTTCGGGGCACTTTCCTAGTACCCCCTTTCTCTCTGTGCTAGCCAACACCCGTCCACTGACTCAACACTCTGGAGTTGTCCCCTTCCCGGGCAGACCCATGAACAATATCCTCTGTACTCGCGATACTGTTTTTCCAGTTTCTCGCAGTGCCCCAACTCCTCCAGTCAGCTCTCCTGGACCTCTGGGTTTAGCCTCACTCCAATGGCTCACCAGACCAACTGCCTCTGACCATCACTAACTGGAGCAGAAGAGGAGGCAGCCGCCACCCTCCTTCTGGGACTCTGCTTCCCGCCAAAAGACCTCTACCTCATGTGCCCATGGCTTTTTATACCCTGCCCCATAATGCACCAAGACAAACAGTCTGTGCCAATCGCTGGGGCAGTACCAAAAGCCTGTGTGTCATTGGTCAGGTTTCCTGCAGTATCCAATGTGCCTCCCTATTGGATCAGCTGGGGACACTCCCTGAGACCAGATGAATCACACACTGGGCACACTGAGCAGACCTAACTACAGATCCTGCTCTCTGTTAAGCAGAGTGCAATATAGATTTTGCCTGCTGCTCCTCTGATAGGCAGACAGAGCCAAAAACTATACTCACTGCAATAGCACCTGATTAGGAGGGTGCTACACCTACTTTAACCACTTCTGGACCAGAAGGATCTACCCCCTTAATGACCAAGCAATTTTTGCGATACGGCACTGCGTTATTTTAACTGTAAATTGTGCAGTCGTGCGACACTGTACCCAAAAAAAAAATTGATGTCCTTATTTTCCCACAAATAGAGCTTTCTTTTGGTGGTATTTGATCACCTGTGCAATTTTTATTTTTTGTGCTATAAACAAAAAAAGAGCGACAATTCTGAAAAAAGAAAAATATATTTTTTACTTTCTGCTATATAACATTCCCAATAAAAAAAAATGTAAAAATCAAATTTTTTCATTGTTTTAAGGCCAATTTATATTCTGCCACATATTTTTGTTAAAAAAAAATCCCAAAAAGTGTATATTGATTGGTTTGCGCAAAAATTATCGCGTCTAGAAACTAGGGGAAAGATTTATGTCATTTTTATTTTTTTTATTTTTTTATTTTTCCTTACTAGTAATGGCAGCGATCAGTGATTTTTAGCGAGACTGCAACATCGGGGCAAACAGATCCGACACCTAACATTTTTTACACTTTTGGGGGGACCAGTGACATTACTACAGTAATCAGTGCTAGAATTTGCACTGTTACTGTACTAATGACAATGGCAGGGGAGGGGTTAACACCAGGGGCAATTAAAGGGTTAAATGTGTCCCTAGGGGGTGCTTTCTAATTGTGGGGGGATGGGTTTTCTGCATAAACACAGAGACCTGTGTTCCTAAATAAGAGGAATACAGGATCCTTGTGTTAGGAACCGACAGACCGCCGTTCTGTCTGGACGAGGAGCAATCACGGGTGCCCAGCGGCAATAGCGGCCACCAGACCTGCTAATCCCATGTGGTGAATGGGCATGCGCGCCCCTGCTGGCGGTCCCGCGAAGCGACGTACAGTTACCTAGTTTCGTGGGACAGAGCCGACCTGCCGCAGTAAAACTGCAGTGGGCGACCATTAAGAGGTTAAAAGGCTTTTGATTTTGGCACACACATGAAAGGGAACTGATACAACAGATATGCTGTAGGAGGCTAGCTCTACTGTGGCAGCCAAAAGTAAGCATCCTGGGCTGTAAGCAAGGGGCGTACCTACAGGGGTCGCGATTGTGACCTGGCCCAATGCTTCAGGGGGCCCATGCGGCCCCCCCCTGTCAGAGATGTATAGTAACTAAGTAGAACTACTTCACTACTGTACTTAAGTACCGAAAGGCGGTATCTGTACTTTCCTAGAGTAGAATTTTTTTCTCCTACTTCCACTTTTACTTCACTACATTTTTTCAATGATTTCAATACTTCTACTCCAATATTTTTTTTTTGTGCTGCATAGTTACTCGTTACTATTATAAAAATGACCACTGCCAGAACAGTAGATGGCAGGTTTCATGAAGCTCAAAACATGTGTATTATCAGCGTATACGAAAATAAATGCTACTGTATGTATAAATAAAAGCTGCATTTGAAATAATAAAAAACAATATGATGTTCAAACGTTTGACTTCTTTCTTTAATAACTACATAACACAGTACTTGTACTTTTACTTTCAGTACTTGAGTAGCAGTTTTTTTTCAAAACTACTTGTACTTTTACTTTCAGTACTTGAGTAGCAAAATTAAAAAAAAAAAACTACTTGCAATACTTAAGTACAAAAAATGTTGAATACTTTAGTACTTCTACTCAAGTCACTTTTTGATCGAGTACTTCCACTTCTACTCAAGTCATTTTTTGATCGAGCACTTGTACTTTTACTCAAGTATGGGTTTCGAGTACTTTATACAACTCTGCCCCCTGTACACCTGTATAGGAGGAGTAGTGGGAACGGCTGCATACAGAAGAAACAATCTCTTCATTTTCCTCCTGGAGCCCCTGAATTGCTATTTCTCCTCCTCTCCCTCCTGTAGGCATTTAGTGACTGCAGCAGGAAAATGAAGAAATTGGTTCCTCTGTATGCAGCTGCCCCCACTGCTCCTACTATCCAGCTTCTTTCTGCTGCCCCCCTGTGTGCTCTCCTGCCCCCCTGAGCTCTTTCCGGCCCCCCCCCCGTGCTCTCTTCTGTGTGCTCTCACCTGCAGCTCTGCTGGGTTCCCCCCTCCCCTCCCCCTCAGGCTGCTGCGGGGGATGTGTCAGTATGGAGAGCAGTGAAGGGGCTAGTAAATGTGTAATTTTTTGGCCCCTCCGTTGTCTGAATGAATAGGGTCAGTGATCTGTACCAATCCATTCATGACTGAGACATAGTAAACTGTGTTCACTATGCTTGAGTTTGTGAATAAAGGGGAAGCTCTGTACAGAGCTATTCCTGTCCATTCATTCTGTGCTACTGAGGCTGCAGAGATGGAGATCGAGGGCTGTGTCTCAAAGATGGAACATCAGAGGTCTGTTTAGACCCCTGATATCTTACCAAAGCCACCAACAGGGATCCTAAAACAAATTATAAAGAATATTTAAAAAAATAAATATTGTTAATGAAAACAAAAAAAAACATAAAAAATGGTAAAAAGTAATAAAAAAAAAATAAAAAAACAAAAATAAAAAACTATTGACACCAGTGGCGGAACTACCAGGGTCACAAAGGTCGCACTTGCAACTAGGCCCTGGCGTTCCACCACTAGGCTCGAAATGAAGGGGGGGGGGTCAGAGGGGCCCTTCATGGTTTATTGCACAGGGGTCCTAAAGGTTCTAGTTATGCCACCGCTGTACACACTTAATTCATGTATGTGTTTCAGACACAAAACACTGGTTTTCTTACTTCTGCCCCTCGTAATGCCATGTGTAAATACTTTCCTCTACAGCAAACTACATGTAAGTTGACCAATGTACTAAAATTCTTAAAATATCTTTATGCAGCTGTCGTTTACAGACATTATCATGAGCCACGTGGAAGGCAAGTCCCTTCTCTGTCCCTCCGGATATGCTCCCGTTCTCTCCCTGTGTATTAAAATGCAGACAGATCAGCGCAGAACCATCTGTTCTTTTATTCTCTCCCATTATACAGCCTCATGGGAGGAATTTTTTGTGCATTATATTTTTGACCCACTTCCTACAATCTTCGATAAATGGATGTCAAGAAGATCCACTTCTGGCACTCTCCAGATGCTAAACGATCCACAGACATAGCATTACTGATACAATACATACTACATCTTCAATGATTTATGTGGATTAGGAGGCACTGTTCAAATGTCCCATCTGACAATAAAACTTTAAAATAAGTTGCCATTGGCAGCGCCATATTGTCATTCTCCCTGACCATGTTGCTGACCTTGTGCCAGTATCGCACTTGAGCTGATCCCCAGACAATTGAAGCTTATCAGTATGCAATTTATTCCCCAGGTAACAAACAGATCTAGACAGGTCATTTGTATCAGTGAATTGTATTTGTTTCAGTGAAATTGGAACTCTTGTACACTTGATTAACCTATAAGCTTTTGTAGACAGATAAGCAAAAAACTGGAGAGGACTTGTGCAGAAGGAACTTATTGTCAACATGGTGGTACCTTCTCTGGCAAGATTGCCAGTAATAATATGTGAACCTTTTGAATGGAGTAGCATCATTGTTGTCCATATCTGGATGTCATGTAACCTTGGTGAGGTTTCCTTCTTGATTCTAGACCATCCCTTTCCAGGAATGGGCTGAACACCCCCCTGTACCAGAACATCTTGAACAGGGAAAAAGTTCTAGCGAACATGTGAACTCTAATAAAGTCTATGGGACACAAACATGAAAAATCAGAAGTTCTCATTTTAAAGGCTTATATGCAAGTTATTGCCATAAAAAGTGTACGGGGACCCGGGTACTGCCCTGGGGGACATGTATCAATGCACAAATTGGTTTTTAAAACAATAGTTTTTAAAGAAGCAGCGATTTTAATGATGCTTAAAGTGAAACAATAAAAATGAAAAATTCCTTTAAATATCATGCCTGGGGGTTGCCTTAATGTGCCTGTAAAGTGGGGCATCTGTACGATGTATAGAGCCTGCTGCAGCAATACTGACATTTCTAAAGGAAAAAATGTCATTTAAACTTGCTCACGGTGGTAATGTATTGTCAGGTCCCGGCAATATAGATTTAAAAAAAATGGCGTGGGGTCCCCCCCAAAATACATATCAGACCCTTATCCGAGTATGCAGCCTTGCAGGCTCCTGAACCATAACAGGCCGCTTGCCCTCAACATGGGGAAGGTGCTTTGGGGACAAGGGCCTCTTCCCGACAACCCTGGGCTGTGGTTGTTAGGTCTGGGGGGCTTATCGGAATCTGGAAGCCCCCTTTAACAAGGGGGCCCCCAGATCCCAGCCTCCCCCATGTGAATGGGTATCGGGTACATCGTACCCCTACCCATTCACCAAAAAAGTGTAAAAAAGTAAAAGCCACAGAACACAGTTTTTGACAAGTCCTTTATTAAAAAGAAAAAAAATAATGTATCTCGATGTAAATCCATCCTCAGTCACGATGCCCGCCGGACCTGAAAAATAGAAAGAAAAATGACTATGCTCTGGAGCAACTACAGTTGCCAACTACACAGTCTTTTTGTCTTTAGTATATCAAACCCCTATAGGTAGCTCATCCTATACATGTGCATGAATATGGATATTTAGAGGGTCTAAAGATTTTACAGATGAGGGTCTGAACATACAGTACCTTACAGAACAGAGATCAAAAACCTTTGACCTCCAAAGTTAAATAAATGGATCTATTCTGTTCTCATAAAAAATATATATATATATACTCACTAGCCACTTTATTAGGTACACCTTGCTAGTACCAGGTTGGACCTCCTTTTGCCTTCAGAACAGCCTTAATTCTTTGTGGCATAGATTCAACAAGGTGTTGGAAACATTCCTCAGTGATTTTGGTCCATAGTGACATGATAGCATCACACAGTTGCTGCAGATTTGTAGGCTGCACATCCATGATGCAAATCTCTTGTTCCTCCACATCCCAAAAGTGCTCTATTGAACTGAGATCTGGTGACTGTGGAGGCCATTGGCCTACAGTGACCTCATTGTCATGTTCAAGAAACCAGTGGTGAGGTGATTTGAGATTTGTGACATGGTGCATTATCCTGTTGGAAGGAGCCATCAGAAGATGGGTACACTGTAGTCATAGAGGGATGGACATGGTCAGCAACAAAATTAGGTAGGCTGTGGCATTTAAATGACGCTCAGGGGCCCAAAGTATGCCAAGAAAATATCCCCCGCACCAATACACCACCAGCCTGAACTGTTGATACAAGGCAGGATGGATCCATGCTTTCATGTTGTTGATGCCTAATTCTGACCCTACCATCTGAATGTCACAGCTGAAATCGAGACTAATCAGACCAGGCAACATTTGTCTATTGCCCAATTTTGGTGAGCCTGTGCGAATTGTAGCCTCAGATTTCTGTTCTTAGCTGACAGGAGTGGCACCCAGGGTGGTCTTCTGCTGCTGTAGCCCATCTGCTTCAAGGTTCAATGTGCTGTGCATTCAAATATGGTGTTCTGCATACCTTGCTTGTAATGAGTGGGTTTTTGAGTTACTCTTGCCTTTCTTTCATCATGAACCAGTCTGCCCATTCTCCTCTGACATCAACGAGGCATTTTCATCCACACAACTGCCGCTCACTGGATATTTTCTCTTTTTTGGACCATTCTCTGTAAACCCGAGAGATAGCTGTGCGTTAAAATCCCAGTAGATCAGCAGTTTTTGAAATACTCAGACCAGCTTGTGTGGCACCAACAACCATGCCACGTTCAAAGTCACTTAAATCCCCTTTCTTCCCGATTCCCCTATTTCAGTACTTAGCATCTTTGTATCTGATCATACTTCATCCCAGCACATCAAAAGATGGTCTGATTGTCTGAACACGACACCTCGCTCCTCTGGAGAAGTATTGCTAATGTCACTACCACATAAACACACCAGAAAACCTCCTTACTAGACCCAACAGAGAAGCAGTACACCAAAAACTCTAAAAAAAGAGACTGACAAAAACTATGCCCAATCAGATTTACCAACTGAATAGGGTTGGCAACATTGCTAATCCTCCATGTCAGAATTCTGGTTTCTAGTTTATCCTTCTCATAAATGGAAAGGTAATTCCCTTTATTGGCCAGTCTCAAACCTCTCATGCTGTGGCACAGTCAGCAATGATGTTTTTGGCTCTATGCTTTCTGGTGTGAGGGTAAAAACTTACTCGACTATGGGCAACGGTAAATGGTCTGACTGCGTCTAATGATTCTGCACACTAACTGGGGCCTATGGCTGATCTAACAAGTTGTTTCAGAAAGCTATTTCAGTACTTAGCATCTTTGTATCTGATCATACTTCAGCCTAGCACATCAAAAGATGGTCTGATTGTCTGAACACGACACCTCGCTCCTCTGGAGTCTGGCTCATTTATTAGATGCCAGTCTTTTATTAGAAGAGTGTATCGGCACAGCCATCTATCCCAATTTGCAGCTACTATATTAAGCTCACAACAGGGCCTTACCCTGGGGCTGACTGCACTACCTATCTGCTTCTATATGAAGGCTCAACTGCCCAATTTAAATCGTTATATTATGCTGTTTACATCAGCCAAGGAAAGAATAAGGATTTTAACTCTTTAATAACTAACCCTTGCTTGAGCTTGTAGCTTTCATACCAGCGTACTCTTCATATCTTCTGTAATTACATTCGCAAAGCAGGGCTTTAAATAAGATTTTAGTTTGTTTCCAGGGATAAGCACTGAATTTGGTTGCCATATCTCTCTAGGGGCTCAGATAATACTAAGCTGGTATTTGGAAGAAGACATTGTGCATAGGACATTTTATTTTTGTGTTAAATTATAATGCCACAAGGTCTCTTGTGTTCCCTGTTGCGGGAGTTATTTTAGACTTACCAGCCAAAAGAAGGAACACGGAAAGAAGAAAACTTAGTGCTTGTGTTCACAGATGCCACGAAGAGGGGTTCACTAATAATAAAAGTACCTGCATATACTTTGTAGTGCATGCTATTACTATATGGTTTACTGTTAGTGAGGTTATTAGGCGGTGGCAGGTCCACATTAAGCATTTCTTTGTTTTTTCAGTGATATATGGTAAGAAAGTTATACAGAATCCTATTACTGGAGACTTTTTTTTTTGTTAGTATTCTAGTTGCCTGGTTCTCATACTGATTGAATGACTTTGGTACTTTCTTACCTGGATCAAGTATACAGATTTTATATAGCTAGATAGATGAGTGTACCAAGCATCAATTGCACCACACCCTGAAAAGATTAGCAATAAAAACATTTTCCAGAATTTAGGGTTTTTAAGGTGCCATTGGAAAAAATATCAAACAATTATTAAAAATTATTACAATTTTTATTAAACAAATATTAAAATCTTTGTTTAAAAGACAGTTGTCACTTAAATACACAAAATATGACAGTATCCCAAATATTCACTGACATGTTTCGCTATGCAATCATAGACTTCTCAGAAGATTAGTCTGGATAATGTTCACATAAACTATTGAAAAATATAATACATGTGTAGAAAATATCTACAATATATTGTACAAAATAGACAAACATTATCTTCACAATTTTTTAATGTTTTCCCTATAGGTGCTTTAATCTTCGGTTCCACTGCTCCTTATGGTACACTGATATCCATTCTAAAAAAAAAAAAAGATAAATCCTAAGCATCCTTCATCTAGTTTCAATTTTTTTAAATCATTTTTTGAAGGTTGTATACTGACCAAATGGGGTGCTATGTTCCTCCTATGGTCCCAGTAACTGTAAGCACATATGTTTGTCTATTTTGTACAATATATTGTAGATATTTTCTACACACAAATATTTTGTAAAAATTATGTGATGAATTATTATGTATTATATTTTTCAATAGTTTATGTGAACATTATCCAGACTAATTTCTTGAAGAAGCTATGTTTGCATATGGAAACATGTGGAGGAATGTTTGGGACACTGTCAAATGCAAGTGACAACTGTCTTTTAAACAAAGATTTTAATATTTAATAAAAATTTGAATAATTTCTAAAAAATTGTTTGATATTTTTTTCTAATGGCACCTTAAAAACCCTAAATTCTGAAAAATGATTTAAACACATATTTTAGTTCAATCCCACTTCACTAATCCAATAGCATTAATGCTTTAGATGTCACTGACCTGGAACATGTATGAAGTTCAGGAATTCACTATGACTTCAATGTCTGCATATGTTATACAGCCAAAAGTTGTGCTCACATGACCATCACACTGATATAAAGCGTGTTGGGCATCCCATTCTAAAACCCTGAAAAATTAAAATTTAGTTAGCTTTCCCCGCACTTTTGGGGCTATAACAGCCTCCACTCTTCTAGGAAGGTTTTCCAGAAGATCTTGGATTATGGTCATTCAGTCACAGGGCTTGTTTTCTCAGAAAATAGGTTCAGGAACTCAACCACGATCCCCCCAAAACCCCTTCCCCCGGACACATACACCCTCCAAACTGCATCAAATAGTGGGTATGGTTAAATTTCAATAACAGTGGGAGAATCTTAAAGGGGCATTAAATACCAGGAGTGCATTATGTACAGACTGCAGAGTTTGGTGGGGTTACACATAGAGTTGTCAGAATATTTATACTGCTCTGAATATAACAGTGTCTATTTATGTCAATAAGCAAAGATCTGTGAGGTAGGAGAATCTCAACTTATTTCCACAAATCAATATGTAGCGAATTCTTTTTAATTGATTAATTTCTTTTTAAAAGCATATACCAATCTTAGTGAGTACAGTCTACAGTAAGGAATATATATATATAATATTTATTCACAAGACATGTATTCACAATAAATGATCAAACAGGAAATGACACAAAGAGATAACTTTACACAAAATACAAACTTCAAACAATCAATGCAATGTGATATGTAGCTCTATGATGAAAGCAAAAATAAAACAAAATTAAAGCAAGATTACCTTTTCTCCAGGTATAGCATAAACCATAGGTAAGTGTTCTATATAAACAGACCACAATTGTCTGCAAATTGCGTATCCGAAAGTCATTCCACTGCAGATGGAGCGAGAATAAGCTATGCAAAACGAGAGACTAAAATTGCAATAATGTGCTGAATCTGATATTAATAAAAATGTATAAAAACAAAAATCAGCTTTTTAGAGAAAAATCTACTATGGTTTATACGGCTGGGATTGTAATCCTATTACCCTTAAATATGCAATATAAAACATATAAGGAAGGAAATAAACAATTGTTAATAATATCAAATAAACACAGCAAAGTTATATTTACCACACTTAAGATGGCTGCTAGCTTCAAATGGTCATTACCAGAGTCCTTAAGATGGATGCCTTCTTAAAATGGTGGCTTCCCTCCAAGTTTCAGATAAATGATGGAGCAAGATGGTGTATGTAAAGATGAGTATATGCATGGCTGTAGTAGCATGTGTGTTGTATGTGTAATGTATGTTGTGTAATGTAATGTGTCCTATTACATCTGGGTTCTCCTTTTTATATGGTATGAACAAAGGACTATTAAAATTACCATAAGTTAAACCCAGAGGGAGGAACATTATCCCCATTGGTTGGGATATTCTATCCATTAACTGGTGAGGTCATAGTCATGCCTCTTTAATTAACCCAATACTTCGGATAATAAAGTTAAATGATGATTTCTTTAAATTCAAGATTAACCATAAAACACAACATAAAAACGTGTCCATACTCTCAGTACATACATAAATGTCCATCTAATCTCCATCATGTACCCTGGCAAGTAATGCCATTTATAAAGATAATTATTAATAATACAATATATATTTATATTGGAAAATACTAAATTACCACAAGACTGCATTTGGTATTATCTCCACAGGAGGCAACATTGTACTGCTCATTAGATTCAGTATTTAAAATAATTAGCCCACACAATAAGACCACTATTCAAAGATAACCTTTGACCTCTTGGCTAGTGAAGATCCATTAATTATTTGAATGCTGCCATTACTGTCAGACATAGTGTCTGGCTTTTAGGATTTATATTACCTCAAAAACTTAAACACAAACTTACATAAAGTGAGGTAATAAGTATTCACTTTTATCTAAGTAAAATTACTATGTGCAAGAATATAAAACCAAAATGTGATATAACATTCCTAAATATATATGTATACATATATGTATAATTATTACTCATGTTTTCTTACATACGATATAATGCATCTTTAACACTTATATATATTTTAAATGTCTGATAGAGTATACTGGGCTATTGTCCATTGTTAAATACAGACAGACTAACGTCTGGCTAAAATCACCCTTATCTGATGAGATGTCCATGTACCATCTTTTTTTATGACTACAAGAAATACAAAGACCTCTGTTGAAATTCTACACTCTTTTGTAAGGGACATTTTGCAAAAGTACATATATGAACTTTCATTCACTTCCAAAACAAAATGGAAGCTGTACTGTTCAAAATTACTATACATAAGATGGAATATACATGGCTTTTTAAATCCATTTTTTTCTATTATTTAATCCCCAATAATGCCGACAGAGTGCAGAGTTCAGGGGTGCTCTATGTGCAGAGTTCAGGAGTGCGCTACACACAGAGTGAATAGTTCAGGGGTGTGCTACACATAGAGTGCAGAGCTCAGCCTTCTTTCACAGCTGCTTATCTCTGCATCCCCCATCCACATCTCACTTTCACCCCTCTTCTTCTCTAGTACCTCTCTGCACACTGTGGGTGGCTCCACCTCTCTCACTTGCAGGGAGATCATCCAGTACCCTGGGCACCTGCATCTCCCTTGTCCCCATCCTGCACTCAGTGGGAGCCGCTCAGGAGATCAGATCTATGGAAGCCGTTGGGAGACACACTCACATTTCTGTTTACTATTTTTACTTAAAGTAGTTTTACTTGTTAAACTATGTCTTTATGGGGCTGGTTATGGGACCTGATCTCAATAGTTTAGACAAGTGTCTGCATACTGTAAAAGTTAGGTGTACACAAAGTGTTCGGCATATAGTGTATTTCTTCTGGGTCAGTGGCTCTCCCACAACCAAGCTCCTGTCATCCAACCAACCTGTTGCAGTCCCTATACAGCAGGGCTAAATTTTATTCCCAGTCCGGCCCTGGCTCCTGCCAACCAGCCAACCTGTTGCAGTCCCTATACAGCAGGGCTGGAGAGTGAGAGGAATAAGCAATACAAGAAGCCAATCAGTCTATGTGCTGACAAGAAGCAAGCAGAAAAGGAGGAAAGAGCAGAGTGAAAAAAATATGAGCTTGATACTATGTTGTTCCATCTTTTACTATCCAGTCACAGGCTGAGGGCTGGTCCATGACAAACTAAGCTCAGAAGAAATATGTTAAATGATGAAGACCATCAGACTGAGGATACACAGGTGCATGTCTTTAAAGTAGAATATCATCAAAAAATAAATTTATTTCAGTATTTCAATTCAAAAAGTGAAACTCATATATTTTATATAAATGCGCCACACACAGAGTGATATATTTCAAGCATTTCTTTATTTAAATTTTTATGATCATGGCTTACAGCTAGAGAAAACCCAAAATTCTGTATCTCAGAAAATTAGAATATTACATAAGACCAATAAAAAAAAAGGATTTTTATTACAGAAATGTTGGCTTACTAAAAAGGATGTCCATATACAGTATAATATGCACTCAATACTTGGTCAGGGCTCCTTTTGCATGAATTACTGAATAAATGCGGTGTGGCATGGAGGTGATCAGCCTGTGGTACTGCTGATGTGTTATGGAAGCCCAGGTTACTTTGATATTGACCTTTAGCTAGTCTGCATTGTTGGGTCTGGTGTCACTCATCTTTCTCTTGACAATACCTTACAGATTCTCTATGGGGTTTAGGTCAGTCAAGTTTGCAGGCCAATCAAGCACAGTGATACCATGATCATTAAACTAGGTATTAGTACTTTTGGCAGTGTGGGCAGGGGCCAAGACCTGCTGGAAAATGAAATCAGCATCTCCATAAAGCTGGTCAGCAGAAGAGAGCATGAAGTGCTCTAGAATTTCCTGGTAGTGGGCTGTGCTGACTTTGGACTTGATTTGTGCACAGGAAGTCCTCTTTTTTCGTTAATACCAGCCTCGTATTGAGAACGAGGTTTGTAACGTAGGCATGGACGCCATCTTGCCAGGACACAGGAAGTTATTTTTCTTCCATAGGCGAGTGTTGTCACGGGTTGTCTGCCCTATTTGGGGTTATATATTCTATTTAAATACAATGGCAGTGACAGCAGGTGTCCACTCTGACTACACCAGCTACTAGTTCTGGCTTAGTGATTCAGAAAGTATTGAAAGCCCAACTTCAGCCCAGACAGGCTGTTGCACTGTGTGTAAGAATAGCGTTCAGGTTCACCTACAGTATCTCACAAAAGTGAGTACACCCCTCACATTTGTGCAAATATGTTATTATATCTTTTCACGTGACAACACTGAAGAAATGACACTTTGCTACAATGTAAAGTAGTGAGTGTACAGCTTATATAACAGTGTAAATTTGCTGTCCCCTCAAAATAACTCAACACACAGCTATTAATGTCTATGCCGCTGGCAACAAAAGGAAGTACACCTATAAGTTAAAATGTCCAAATTGGGCCCAATTAGCCATTTTCCCTCATGTGACCAGTTAGCGTTACAAGGTCTCAGGTGTGAATAGGGAGATGGTGTATTAAATTTGGTGTTATCGCTCTCACTCTTTCATACTGGTCACTGGAAGTTCAACATGGCACCTCATGGCAAGGAACTCTGAGGATCTGAAAAAAAGAATTGTTGCTCTACATAAGCTATAAGAAGATTGCCAAGGCCCTAAAACTGGGCTGCAGCATGGTGGCCAAGAACATACAGTGATTTAACAGGACATGTTCCACTCAGAACAGACCAAAGATGTTGAGTGCACGTGCTCAGCGTCATATGCAGAGGTTGTCTATGAGAAGTAGATGTATGAGTGCTGCCAGCAATCCTGCAGAGGTTGAAGGGGTTTTTTACCCCCCCTTCCAAAAAAGACAATCAAATCCAATTTCTTTTGGGGGGGGGGGGGGAGGAAAGTGAAATGTGAGCGTATGCTCTAAATACATAGAATACATAGAAACATAGAAAAGTGACAGCAAAAAAAAAAAGAGTAGTCCATAGATTTTCCCCATTTCTTTAAAAAAAAATTTTCGTTAACTTTATTGTCTGAGTATAGATTTATGTTTGTCCCAAGCCATTTACTGTTGACTGTCTCAATACCTCTGCGGGTAGTTTATTCAAAGCAGTAACCACCTATTCGGTAAAATAGTACTTTCCAAGATTAGTTTTTAACTTTCCTCCAGTTAGTTCGAGGTCATGTACCCATGTACTTGATTTTGGCTTCATATTGAAAAAACTGCCCTCCTGAAACTTATTCACCCTATTGATGTATTTAAAGGTTTCAATCATGTCTCCCCTTTCCCTTCTTTCCTCCAGACTGTACATATTAAGTTCCTGAAGTCACTCTCAATATGTTTTATCCCTCAAGCCTTTCACCATTTTTGTTACCTGTCTCTGGAGTCGTTCTATTTCATCAATATCTTTCTGTAAGTAAGGTTTCTAGAACTGAACACGGTATTCTAAATGAGGTCTCACTAAAGGTCTATATAGTGGAAACAGAACCTCCTTCCCCCTGCCGGTGATCCCTTTAGTGATGCATCCTATAATTCTATTTGCCTCCATAAGTACCTCCAAATCTTTTTTTCTCTGTAGTGCTGACTAACACTGTACCCCCGATATTGTACTCAGGGGATTCTTTTTCCCTAGGTACATTATTTCACATTTAGAAACATTGAACTTCAGTCTCCATTGCTTTGACCAATCTTCCAGCAATGCCAAATCATGTTCAATGTTACAGACACATCCAGGGATATCAACCCTATTACATACCTTTGTATCATCACCAAAAAGACATACTTTGCCCAACAAACCTTTAGTTACATCAAGCATATATTCAATAAATAGAACAAGACCTAGTACAGAGCCTTGTGGTAAACCACTAGTGACTGCTCTCTGTTCTGAGTGAACCCCATTTACAACCCCACTCTAGTATCTATCCTTTAGCAAACACTGGATATGTGTGGCCCTTTGGTGATGTCAGGGCCTGTACTTGCATATACATCTAGTTCATTGACCACTCATTGACAACTAGTAAGTTGACCAACCATTGACATCTAGTAAGTTGACCACCCATTGACATCTAGTAAGTTGACCGCCCATTGACATCTAGTAAGTTGATCGCCCATTGACATCTAGTAAGTTGACCACGCATTGACATCTAGTAGGTTGACCAACCATTGACTAGAGAGTTGACACATATGTATCTGTTGTGCTCCTTATCGTTCCAGCTATACTAAGAACGTGCCAAAGGGATATTTGTTCCTTTCCTTCCTGGCATCTCTTGCCTTTATGAAAGTAACCTGTTAGTTAGACTTCAAACATTAAATCGTAATTAAGTCCTGGTATTGAGTTTGAGTTTTGCTATGCGATTCCATTACAGAGCATTTTTCCTGGTCTAAACCTGATTCCCTATAACTGGTTTACAGCTCTGATCAGTTTATAGGAAGAAGGACAAGCTCACAAGAATTGCTAAACTGATCAGTTATTGATGTGGAGGGGCTCAGAGTGGTACAAGCATCAATAAAAGAGTCAGATCGTGATCACAGACCTTTTTTTTAGTAATCCTGTCCTTTATACAGTAGTAGGAGAATTTTTATTGTCCGACGGACTCTCCCCTTCACAGCCAGCTTTAAAGGAGGCAGCTGAGCAATTGACTCTAGGGATTACAACCCGAGCTTGTACAAAGCTGCTTGGCACGGTAACATTCTTGTTCATAGTCTGAGCTATGAGTCTTTTTTACCGTAGTGCATGCCAAGATGGATCATTTACCATTTAGATATCTGGAAAGTGTACATAACACAGCTTGGGCATACAAGGAAAGAGGAAAGACAAGCAATAGATCTCATGAGAAAAAAAAATGTGATCCTGTTGCAAACGGCCAAATTCTCCCTTTGATTTCTAACTTGTGTTCACATGTTAAAATGGAGAATTAAATTAGTTGCTGTGGGTGACACAGAAAGTTCTTTTTTTCAATTTGTGTTATACAAGGGTTCATATATCTTTGGAAAAGAAGTGGTCTGTCCACACCCTACCACACACGGCAATGGATAAATAACCATTCACCAATCCACTGCTTTTAAAATACTGGAAAAGTGGTTGAAATTTTCCATCAAAGCTGAAGTTTAGCTATGCATATTTTTTGCATAGTTACATTGTTCCAGCTTATACCAATGTAATGCATATGCTATACCTGTAGGAAATTATTGCAAAAGAGGAATGGCGCACTCTGGTGTGGAAATTGGTCATGCCCCATAGGTCGAAACACTGGCAAGAAGTGTTGGTGAAGGGGTATCATGGAAGTTTATTGAAAATAATAAGGATTAAAAACAAATCGGTTCTGAAGTCTTCGGTGTCACTCCTACAGCCATTTGGTACCATGACCCCACAGGAACATGTCTAAGGGACTAGCGCCAGGACAATTTTTTGTTTGATTATACCTGTAGGAACCCCTTGGAAGCTGGAAATCAATTTAAAAGGTACCAATACTATGTACACTGATAGTCACTAGCTGCTGAGTCCCTTGCTGAGTGGCTGCCCTGACTCTTAAGGCTTGTACACACTATAAGAAAATCAGGCGGACATTTTCGTCCAAAGAATTTTCGTACAGAACTTTCCACAGACGACTCAGAATTTTCTTACGAAAATTCTCGAAGGGACAAACTCCAAAATTTTTCTTGTACGGGAAAAAAACGAAGGATTTTCGTTTAATGTGTACCGTTTTTGTACAATTTTTGTACCAGAAAAATCAGAAAAGAAAGACTGTGCATGATCAGAAACAATAAACAACGAAAAAAACCTTTGTCGTACGAGAATTTTTGTACAAATTTTCGTAAAAAAATTCTTTCATCTGTTCCGATTTGCTGTGAAACAACGAGGAAAATCGGACAATCGTTCGCCCGATTTTCTTATAGTGTGTACCCCACTTTAGTGAACAGAAGTTTGGCATTGGTGCCTTTCAGAGAACACTTTGCATTTTCCCAGTGAATGCAAAGAATTCTCTGATTGGATATGGTGGAGATCCTAAAGTCACCTCCACAACTCTCCATCTTGTCACATCAGAGAATGCCTTGCATTTTTGAAGAAAATGCAAACTGCTCTCTAAAGGGCACTCGGAAGCTAGCACTAATCACGGTAGCAGCACCTACTACAGTGATTTCTCACTTCCACGGGAATCCCACAGGTATGGCACATACATACCTAAATTGGGTTAACCTGGACCAATGTAACTATGCAAATATATGCATACCTGAACTTCAGCTTAAAGCCCTTTTCTCCCTCCTCCTCACTGTAAACAATATAGCTATATACTTTCCTTAAGTGCTGCTCCTAAAATCTTCAATGAGATCTGTAGGCCTGCACAGCCTTTGCACAATAAAAAGTCCCAGCCAGGCCCTTCACCTACATCACATGCACATAAAGGTTTTGGTCATTCCCTCAGCAGGGTCTGTACAAAATAGAAAGCCTGGGTTCATCATGGCATCTGCTTATTTCATTTTTTATTATGTGCTTAGTTTAAATTGCCCAGGTTGAACCTGCACTGTAATTTACAGGTTCACTTTTTAGATGGCCCAATAGTCAGGCTGTATTTCTCTTCTCTTAGCTCCCCTACAACCCCAATCCATTACTGGAGACTTGGGAAATGCCTGGGACTTCCACGTACAGGGGAAAGGGCATGTAATTCTCCTGCTTTACCTGATTGTTTCAGACCCATTGCTGTTACATGCGAGCCAGCAGAAGTTTTATGAGCCCTCTAGAGGCTTTCACAAAGTCATACCTTGCGTAGGTATCTCAGGGAGTTCTGGAAGCAAATCAGTTTCATAAAGTTAAACCTTGCACAGAGATCTCAAGGTGTTCTGGAGGCAAAGCCGCTTTCATAAAGTCAAACCTTGTTCAGGGATCTCAGGTACAGGTAGCTCTGGAAGCAAATCAGTTTTATAAAGTCAAACCTTGCACAGAGATCTCAAGGTGTTATGGAGGTAAACCAGCTTTCATAAAGTCAACCTCGTGCAGGAATCTCAAGTAGCTCTAAAGGCAAATCAGCCTTCACAAAGTTAAACCTTGTGCAGAGATCTCAGGGAGCTCTGGAGGCAAATTTGCTTTCATAAAGTCAAACCTTGTGCAGGGACCTCAAGATGATCTGGAAGCAAATCATCTTTCATACAGTCAAACTTTGTGCAGGGAACTCAAGGAATTCTAGAAGCAAATTAGCTTTCAAAGAGTCAAAGCTTGAGCAGGCATCTCAAAGAACTCTAGAGGCAAATCGGGTTTCATAAAGTCAGACCTTGCACAGAGATCTCAAGTAGCTCTGGAAGCAAATCAGCTTTTATAAAGTCAAACCTTGGAAAGGGATCTCAGGGAGTTCTGGAGGCAAATCAGCTATCATAAAGTCATACCTTGCTTAGGGATCTCAGGGTGCTTTGGAGTCAACCCTCGTGCAGCAATCTTAAGGAGAGATCTAGAGGCAAATCAGCCTTTACAAAGTCAAACCTTGTGCAGAGATCTCAGGGAGCTCTGAAGGCAAATTAGCTTTCATAATGTCAAACCTTGTGCAAGGGTTTTAGGGAGGTCTGGAAGCAAATCATCTTTTATACAGTCAAACTTTGCACAAGGATCTCTGGTGTCAACCCTGGTGCAGGAATCTTAAGGAGAGATCTAGAGGCAAATCAGACTTCACAAAGTCAAACCATATGCAGAGATCTCAGGGAGCTCAGGAGGAGGCAAATTAGCTTTTGTATAGTCAAACCTTGTGCAGGGATCTCAAGGAGGTCTGGAAGCAAATCATCTCTCATACAGTCAAACTTTGCACAGGGATTTCAGGGAGCTCTGGAGTCAACCTTTGAGCAGGAATCTTAAAGCGGAGTTCCACCCTGGGAAAGTTTTTTTTAATAAAAATACCCCCGGGACAGTCAGGGCTAGTGCATTCCACAATGGATAGCCTCTGATCTGTCCCGGGTTGCACTTACTTTTTAGAAGAAATACTTACCTTGAAAATGTATTGTCCAGCGCTGTCATCTCAGGTGTGGGCAGCTTGAAGCCAGTGCGATCCTCTTCTGCGTCTTCTTCCGTCTTCTTCGGTCCCAGGATGTACTGCACCGGCCCCGCCGTCACTTCCGGTGCAGCAGCGTCATCCCTGCACAGCTTCTGGGCATGCCCAGAAGCTGTTTAGCAAGGTATGACGGCGCCTGCACCGGAAATGACGTCGGGGACGGTGCAGGCGCATTGATTCCTGGGAGCGATGACGTTCAGCTCCCAGGAATCATTGCAAGCCAGGAAGTGACAAATCGCCGTGGCCGCAGAGGGAGGAAGAGGAAGTAAGGTAAGTATATTTGATTCTAAACGAAGTAAGTAAAAAAAAAAAAAATTGCGAATATCCATTTGTTTTTCAGGTGACCCGGAGCAAGAAGATGGAGGTAAGTATAATTTTAGGGTGGAACTCCGCTTTAAAAACATCTAGAGGCAAATCCGCTTTCAATAAGGCAAACCCTGGACGGGAATCTCAGGGAGTTTTGAAGATAAGTCAGCTTTCAGAAAGACAAATCATTCACAGGGATGTCAAGGAGCTCTGGAGGCAAATCAGTGCTGCAGGGGAACATGATGAGGTGCCTACAGTACCTCCTACAAAGGAAACCTGTTACTTTGCCTAATAAGATCAAAACAAAGGTCCTTGTTAGTAAAAATCAATAAAGGATAAGGTGAAATTTGCTATTTATAGTGTTAGATGAATGATACTTTCCATGATAATATCATATTGATTTTTTTTTTTATGTGACAGGTACCCCAGCAGGTGATCAATAACAGTGTACAGAAATAAACTCTAAGCAAAATAAACTGCATATGGATGAGGGATGTGAAAGAGTAAACCTCATCCTAATAGTGTAGAATACTGCTCTGACTTCTGAGACTACACTATAGGCAACAAAGTTACAAAGGCTCAGGGTCTACAACCCCAAGATATGGATTACCCTTTACTCCTTTTCATAAAACAGAGAGGCATCCCATTACTGGGCACCAAGAAGAGGTCATTTAGGCAACTGCATAACTCCAGCCAAAAAGCTGCAGGGAAAAACTAGAACATCTGTCAGATTTTAATTTCCATCTATGTTCTCATATAGGGAGATTTCTTTTACTTTCTGTCAAGACAAGAAATTATGGGAAATCCCATAATTTGAAAACAGTTGAACGTGCAAAAACACATATTAAAGAGGAAGTAAACGCTCCTCTGACACTTTTACCTATAGGTACTGTAAATATCTCCTAAACATGTACCCTTTAGGAGATATTTACCTTACATGCAGCCAGTGACGTCACTGACGCATGCGCTCTGAAGGAACGGCCACTGGTGCCGCGGGAGTGACGTCACCGCGGCTCCGGCCAATCAGATGGCCGGATGCCGCGATCCCGGAAGACGGGCAACTGAACATGTCGCCCGTCATAGAGGTGAGCGGACGGCACGACGGGGGCTCGTTCTAAGGTAAGTATTTCATAATGAGCTAGAATGCGATGCATACTAGCTCATTATGTGTTTCTCTTTCAGGGTGTAAAAAAAAAAATTTTAACGGAGTTTACAACCTCTTTAAGTAAACTAAAGAAAGGCCATCTTTAAAGACTTTAAATTGGTTCTAAATGATATTTATTCTCTGCATAAAGGTTAAAAAACAATGGTGTGGCATTGCCCCCCCCCATTCCTTAACCCATTACCTGACCTGACACGACTCTCAATCTAGTGCTGTTCCCACAGGTAGCCCCGCTATCCTCTTTTCCTGCATTCAAAGCTTGCTATGGGAGCACTTGCAGAAAATTAGGAGTGGACAGTGCCAGCAGGGAGCCCCAGAACAGATGGTTTAGTGCTGCTCTGTGCAATACTATTGCACAGAGCAGGTAGGTATAACACGTTTATTATTTTAATGAAAAAATATAGCTCAACAATCATTTTAGGCTTTCAAATTTATCACCAGGAACACAGCGGAAATCACAGATGAAAATTACATTTAAAAGAAGCTGTTTTACCTGCCAAAGGATTTGTTTTTCTGTCCAGTAAGCCCTGAGATTTCCATACAGCACAGCCCTGTCTGGTAGGGCAGGAGACCTGTTTGTTCTCTGCTGCAGTTCAATAACACTTACAGGTCTTTTTCCATCCCCAGCTTGTGATTGGACAGTGAAAGTAGAAGAAGCAAACTGATAAGCTCATCTCTCTGTCACTCTTCTCTCCCGCCCTATCGGCATACTCTGTACATTGCAGCATGACGAAATGCTTTCATTAATAAAAAGGTACATATAGGAATACAGAGCTATGCTAACATGTGTCTTTGATATCTGCATGGAGTTCAGCTTTAATGTAGATTTCTAGCCTTTTTTTTACATTTGGGTAGAGATGTCTTAGAACTTCCCTCGGGATTTTATTCATGTTTTTGTTCTCACTGGAGAGATTTTCCTACACTTCCTGTCCACACTCCAGAGTTAAGGATAAACCCTCACAATGTAGTCCTTGACAATGATAACAACCTGAGAGAGATTTTCATTTTCCTTTTTAGAAGTGATGCAGGGATACAAGACTCCCAAGAACCATAGATCATTTGCCCTGAATTCCATAATGATGTATTACATCCTCTGAGTGTCATAATATTTAAGTGCATGTGTTGGCAAGATTAAAAAACAATAAGCGCCGGTTCACACTGCAGCGAGCAGTGCGCCGCGACCTCGGAGCGGCCGCCACGGACTTCATAACATTGAAGTCTATGGCGGTCGCCTCCGGGTCGCCCCAAAGAAGCTCCGGACCCTTTTTCTAGGTCAGAGCGACTTGTGTCGCTCCTATTAGAACGGGTCCGCAGCTTCCCTATGGGAGGCGACCTGCGGGGCAACCAGGTCGCCTCACAGGTCGCCCTAGTGTGAACCGGCACTTAGCAGAGCTTTTTTAAGCCCTTTCAGCAGCTGATTGAATCACTTATTGAGTATGCAACTTCTTTATCTTTTAAAGATATGCAGCATACATACTAGGGGAGTAGAACTGGGGGAACCCATAGCTGAGAAGGATCTGGGAGTTCTGGTAGATCATAAGCTTAATAATAGCATGCAATGCCAAGCTGTGGTTTACAAAGCAAGCAAAGTCCTTTCTTGTATTAACAGAGGTACGGACTCCAGAGAGAGAGAGAGAGAGAGATATAATTTTGCCCCTGTACAAATCATTAGTAAGACCTCATCTGGAATATGCAGCCCAGTTTTGGGGACCAGTTCTCAAAAAGGATATCGGGGAACTGGAGAAAGTGCAGAGAAGGACAACCAAACTGATGAGGCATGGAGGAGCTCAGCTATGAGAAAAGATTAGAGGAACTGAATTTATTCTCTCTTGAGAAGAGGAGATTAAGGGGGGGTATGATCAACATTTACAAATACATAGGGGGTCCATATAGTGAACTTGGTGTTGAGTTATTCACTTTAAGGTCATCACAGAGGACAAGGGAGATCTCTTAATGTCTAGAGGAAAACAGATTTCCTCTCCAAATATAGAAAGTGAGCTGTGAGAACGTGGAATAGACTCCCTCCAGAAGTGGTTCTGGCTAGCTCACTGGATTTATTTAAAAAAGGCCTGGATTCTTTCCTAGGTGTACATAATATAAATGGGTACTAATATTTATAGGCAGAGTTGATCCAGGGAATATCCAATAGTCTCTTGGGGGATCAAGAAGGAATTTTTCCCCTGCTGTAACAAATTGGATCATGCTTTGCTGGGTTTTTTTTGCCTTCCTCTGGATCAACTGCGGGTATAGGATTGTGTATATGGGATTGTATGGTTGGGTTTTCTTTACTGTTTTTTATTGGTTGAGCCAGATGGACTTGTGTCTTTTTTTAACCTGACTATGTAACTATGTAATGCTTGCCTATGTTCCTGTTTAGGGCCCCATTCACACTTTAGCAATTACATGTGGGTGGTCGTGATTAGTGCAGGAGCTGTCAGCCTCCCATTGATTTCATTGGGGCTCCTGCCAGTAGCTAGTCACCGGGAACCTAAGTTTTGGTCTCCCGCATGTAATCGGCAATGGCCTATTTGCAAGTGTGAACGGGGGGCTAAGCTGGTGCCATGGCCGTTGCCCCAGGTTTCCTGTTTCAAGGTAGCGCC